>NC_053046.1:17533076-18160000 GCF_003473485.1 Medicago truncatula | reverse complement strand
GTGCTGCCATGAATGGCTTTGCTCAAGAGGTTTGGATGCTCATTGTTGGTCGTATGTTACTTGGATTCGGTATTGGATGTGCTAATCAGGTAACTTATTATATATTGGCTTTTAATAATTATTTTATTTTATTTAAATCCGATCTGTTTCTCAGCTTTTTTAGTCTCTTTTATTCGGATACAAAATAATTAAAATAAATCTTAATTTGAACCAAAAAACACTCTAAAAATTATATATGTTTATGGACTAATCATTTTATTACCGAATTGATCAGATTTAATATATAGTATCTTCCACTATAACTTATCTCCCACCCTAAGATAGATTAAACTAAATACTTAGATTAGTATGGGATTAAATGTAGCTAATGAATTGCTTTATGTAATATTTTTTCTCAATATACATGGATCACAATTAATAGAACATTATTTTTTTATTTGACAGAGTGTGCCAATTTATGTTTCTGAGGTGGCTCCGTATAAGTATAGAGGAGCTCTTAACATGATGTTCCAATTGGCAATCACAATAGGCATCTTTGTGGCCAATATTCTCAACTATGTGTTTTCTAAAATGAAAAACGGTGAAGGATGGCGTTACAGTTTGGGTTTGGCTGCCGTCCCTGCAATAATGATTATCACAGGTGCAATCTTTCTTCCCGACACGCCAAGTTCTTTGATCGAGCGCGGTCAAAATGATAAAGCCAAAAAAGAATTGATAAGTATCCGTGGAACAACCGATGTGGACGAGGAGTTTCAAGATTTGGTTGCAGCTAGTGATATTTCAAAAACTGTGGAACATCCTTGGGCCTCTTTGTTGACGAGACCGTATAGACCTCATCTCACAATGGCAATAGCCATTCCGTTCTTTCAGCAACTCACCGGCATGAATGTGATTACATTCTATGCTCCTGTTTTGTTCAAGACTATTGGGTTTAGCAGCAACGCTTCTCTCATGTCAGCCCTGATTACCGGAGGATGTAACGCACTTGCCACTTTCGTATCAATCGCCACTGTTGATAAATTTGGAAGAAGAACTCTTTTCATAGAAGGCGGTATTCAAATGTTTATTTGTCAGGTTTGTGAACGAAACCATTTTTTTTTTATTTTTTTAATAAAAAGTATACATAATATCTACTAAATTTTTGAAGTTGAATTTTGTTTGCAGATTGTTATAGCTATATTTATTGCGCTTAAATTTGGAGTAAGTGGTGACCCAGGCGTTTTGCCAAAGTGGTATGCAATTGTTGTTGTTATGTGCATTTGTGTGTACGTAGCAGGATTTGCATGGTCTTGGGGTCCTCTAGGTTGGTTGGTGCCAAGTGAAATATTCCCACTCGAAGTTCGTTCTGCGGCTCAAAGTATCAATGTCTCTGTTAACATGATTTGCACCTTTATCATTGCTCAAATTTTCACTACAATGCTTTGTCACATGAAGTTTGGATTATTTATCTTCTTCGCCTTTTTCGTTGTTGTGATGACTGGATTTATTTACAAGTTTTTGCCAGAGACGAAGGGAGTTCCAATCGAAGAAATGTCAACCGTATGGGAGAAACATCCTTATTGGAGTGATTTTGTTAAAGCGAAACCCAAACCCAATGATCAAGAGTTAGGGCAGCGTTAGATTCTTAAGTTTTTACTTTATTTTTTTAATTTTTATTTTTAGATTTGGTTAAATTTTGCCTTACATTATTAGGATAGATTTCTAGTTTCAATTATTATTATGAGTTATTAATAGTAAAACCTTTCGCATATTCCAGCTCTGCCTTTTGAGTATTTCTCAACCTTTTGTTAACAAAATCATGTTATTATTTTCACTTAAGTCAGAACTACACTTGAATTATACAATGAACTGATGAAGCATATTTGTGAAACATTCTCTTGTTTTCAGACTCTGATTGTGACATAAACACACTGTGACTAGTTGTTTTCTTCTTTGTGTCTTTTTCTTTTTCTTTATATACCCATGAAAACATATAGGACCAACAGAAGTAATGAAAACAAATTACCAAATGGGACTATCAAACATGCACATATGTAGACTGCAAAATATGCACATAATTGGTAAGTAAAGAAAGAAATATACAAAATCTTTTTGATGTACCGTTCTGTTTTTACATAAACAAGCTTAACTTATATCATTAATCCAATGAGTAGCAATGCAATTTGGTATCGAATGAAATCCTCGAGTTGGTGAAGCAAGGTTGGTGAGAGGAGTAGAATCCGCAGAGGCCTAAATTGAGGTAAAGTGAAAAATCCCGGTCAAAATTGAAGCAAGGTAAAGTGAAAGCTTCAATTTAGAGCTTATAAAAATCCCGGTCAAAAAGTGACAGGAAATGCGTAACCAAACACACACGTAGGCCATGTTAAGATAAACAGTTTAATCAAACACTTATCATATAAGTGCTTATACATACTAGCTATATCATAATCTGTGTGATCTGTCTCAATAATGTGCCATTGCCCCTACCTTAAAATAGTATTGTCAAATAGAGGCTATGCCGCAACTATACCGCAGCAGAATTCGAACAAATGGCTTGTGTTCTCTGATACGCTATTTCGTATAAAAAGTACATAAATAACAGCTAAAAAATAACAAGCTAAAAATCATGAAATTATGCTGAGATTTTTTCACTTAACCCTTTAACCTGAAGTATTGATAATGATAAGTTGGTGTTTTCAATTGGCAGTTGTGATAGCTTTTTTAATCCAATGGCCTCTTCATTGCAGCAAACTCCAGCCATTGTTTTTTAGTTTTTCGTTCTGAAATTTTGTCACTAAGGTTAGTTCATGCTTTTTTTTAGAGGGTTAGTCCATGCTATAATTTTCTCATATCACAACTTCAACTTCTTCGTTTAACACGTCCGTCTCTAATCACTACTAGAAAAATCTGAGATTCCGACAGACAGAATTGACAAGATCGAGGTGGAAGGAGTTTCCCTTTTGAGCTTTTTGATTACATGTGCTTGTGTTTTGAGGTAGATGTATTGTTTGTCATTGATGGTGTTGTGATGATGCTGTTTTGGTCATTAGAACTTAGCATACATAATTCACCATTCATTTAGGTGATGGCTCCTCCACTCCGTTATTTACCTTGCTGTGATGTACCCAAATGCTTTACCTTGTTGGTACATAATGTATATAGGGTTAATATATGTTTACCCCCTCTGTAATATTAGTGGTTTCTGGTTTACCCCCTGTAAAATAATTTGTTTATATTCCAACCCTGTAATTTAAAGATTCTTTGGTTTTGAACCTTCATGAATTTTGACTCTACAAAATCGATAATATGACCGGGGGTAAATCGATTACGTCAATGTTCTTTTCTTAATCCAATGGGTTATGGAAACTGACATAACTTGGTCAAAATTGAAATAAATGTCATAATTTTTTGGAACCAACATTACTGTAGAGTAGAAGAAATGGACAAGCAAAAACAGTAACAAGCTTATGATATTTATTCCAAAAACCATTGGATATTAGTTCAAAAATCTCATTTCCTTGGTCTTCAATTCACCTTGTTATTTATCCTATCTCATATAAAAAATATGCACATCAAAGATATTTACTCAACAAAGAAATCACATTCTGAACAAAAATGCAGCTTAGCATAATGCAATTGCATAGCCTACGATCTATTTCAGTAACATTTTGGAACTTGATGAATTTCTCCCTATAATTTACAATTGCACAAACATCAGAAATGACTACGACATAAGTTAGACACCGGACACACCTTCAAACCAATGTGTTTGTCCTGCTAAATTCCCAATCAAATCCTCTCATGGAACACAAGAGACCTTGATAAAGCTACAGGATTAGCTTGCAAAACTGATGAGGATGTTTGTACATGATTCTTGACTCCCCCCTTAGATGCAAATCCCATGAAAAGCTCTCCCCCATTCTTGATTCCAAGTGTTGACCATATAGAACTCTTTGCTATTTCATTAGGATCATCAATTCTCAGCGTCTTAGGGATCAACACGCGCTTATTACATCTTTCTGATCCAAGTTTTTCTTTCTCTGATTTGGAATGCAAGAGAATGTTCCCATCTCTTGAATGTTTCCCTAATGTAGTTGAATTTTGACCACAAGATTGTACATTCCATGATGGTACCAAACAACCACCATAGTATGCTATATCGGGACAGAATGACATAGGGTAACACATTGCAGGGTTCCAAGGAAACTGTGGAGGAAAACTTTGATAACTCTTATCAAATGTTTCTTCATGTGATGCAACATTCACTTTCTTGTCGAGTGAAGTTGAAGACATACTAGGAGAATCTGATCCAAAGGTCAAGATAGTAGTACTATGCAATCCATTGGCTGCATTGAGTTTGTTCTTGCGACGACCTGCACCTACAATCATATTTCTCGTGGCTCCTCCGGAAGTCCAATACCTCTGGCAGTTTTTGCAGAAGTGTCGGGGCTGTTTGACGTTGTAGTTGTTATAGTAACAAAATTTTGTGTCCATGCTTTTGCATCTTGGACAGGGAACAATTACGTCTTGTTTCATTGGAGATTTCTCTTGTGACATATCACTTTGTTCATCAATCTTATGGGAATTCAGTTCAGAAGTTTCTGTTTCCGACGAGGGAGATTTTGGGTTCTCAACATGGCTTGAAGGTGTGTGAGATTTTGAATCCTCTGTAGTTTGGAATGAGGCCTCATCCTCTTGAACTGATGTGAGTTCTTTCCTTGATGTTTCCTGCAATTGGTATATAGCAGTTAGATTGAATTAAATAGGAGCAACACAATTATACTGATTTATGAATTGACATTATAAAGCTATGAAATATTGACATAGACATGGGAATCGAGTACGACACTCCCACCGATATTAATTTGAGAACTGCGTGAAATATTGAATGTAAATACATGTATCAGTGTTGTGTCGGACACCGAACGCACATTTAATCTAAAGTGTTGGTGTGACATTGTCACATAGACATGGACTAACAGATTTATTCGTTGTGACATAAATATACAACAGAATATTATATGGTCCTTCTTGATATTTTAAATTATTTCAGTTTGCAATCTCATGTCTTAGAACACGAAATTCTTGAATGAACTTTAATCCAGAAGGACTTCAGGCTACTGATTAAGATAAAGTTTCTATGAAATGTAAGATCATTAACATTGATTGACTTTAATCACGATTACTTCTAAAGTTGTACATGTTATTCATTGTGATTAAACAATGGATTTACGGATATACTACATATGATTGATCATGATTTATTGACGATTTCAGTTAAATAAATCTACTAATGAGAAAAGATAACAATCTCATCAACCATCCATCATCATGAAAACCAACCCCTTCGTTTTTTTGGGTTAAGATGGCTTTACTCCTGGAATATAGGTCATTTTCAGATTTCTCCCTATAAGTTTTTTTTATCTATCCTCTGTAAAAAAAATTTCGTTATTGTTTGGCCTATTAGGGGGTAAATCAAAACAAAAATATTTTATAGGAGAAAAACCGAAAATGACCTATATTACAGGGGTGTAAAGACCTATTAACCCTTCTTTTCAGGGTCTTGTTAACGAGTGCCCCCAAGTACTCTTTAAGCATCCCAAATTTAGTAATTATTCTTTTAAAAAGTTAACTATTACAATTTCCAATACATTCAATAAACAATTTTTCATTAAAAACTTACCATTTAAAGTGCTTAAAGAGTGTCCCGGAAGCACTCGTTAACATTTCCCTTTTTTCAAACAAAAAGTTGTCTAAACAGCAACGAAAAATTGCTGTGAAACTTCATATAATTATTTACTCCTAAGTCTTAACTAGAGGCAATTTATTTCAAAATAAAATTTGCATCAACCCATTAACAATTGCTAATCTCTGGAAAAAGGTCACTGTTATAATTTCAAAACACTAGTATAGCAACATAATTTTAAATAATAAATGTAACCAAATAGAATCACCATGGCATGGCACAAGAACTCATACCTTATATCTCTTTGCATCATGTTCAGTTGGAGAATTCACTTCAGATGGGGAACATGAAGATGAATAAGGACTATGATCAGAGGAATCGTCGCGAGGGAGAGGAGAACCAAACTCTAACTCTGAGGAAAAATCATTGGTAGTAACATCGGTGTTGTGTGTTTGAAAAATGGTTCTCCCGAAAAGCTTTATGGTTGAATCATTAGTCATCTCAGGTAGGTTTTTGCTTTTGTTGTTTCTTTGTTCTGTTTACTTGATAATGAAGAAAAAGAGAGAAAGAGAAAGAGAGAGAGGGAGGTACAATGGTTTGTGTTTATGTGAAGAAGAGGTTTCATAAAGGTCAAAAAGTTAGAAAGCCACATACGAAAAGGGAAAGTTTTGTGAGCCACAAATTTTTTGGCCTATGAGATTCATACAGTTGGCAGTAGGATTCATGCACGTAGTAATTAATTATAAGGCACGTTCTATGGTACACCTAACAATTTGAGTGTATTGGTATACCAAATCCTTAAATTAATAGTTAAATGAGTTATTTTTTGTGGGAAAAAATTATTTTCTATCACCTGTAATTATAATAACTAAATCTTATTTACCAAAAACGTCAACGCAATAAAATTTGATTTTTCTGAATTCTTATTACTCATAATAGAGAATTTTGAGTATTTTTTACAATAAATGTAAAAAAATTAGTATTATTTTTATAAAAAATGAAATGATGTTTTTTTCATATAAAATGATATTTTCTAAAATATATATGTCAACAAACACGTATTTTCTTCATAAAAAATGATAGTTAATTTATAAAAATTGTAAGTGAGAGTACCGGTAGACCGTAATTTACGGGTGTACCATAGAAATCCCCTAATTATAAAGATAGTGAGTGATGTGGGAATGTATTGTCTCATGTTAAACTTCCTCCAGTTTTCTCCTTGAGCAATATCAGCCCTCTATTCCTTTTAATACAGATCAACGACTAAGAATAAAACCAATTAAAAATTAACAAAAATTTTGTCTATTTCACTTCCCTCGTTCTCTATGTATAACTCCAAGCAATTGAGCATTGGATTGTAATAAACTGATGACAGTGATTTCAAACGAGCTTAGCACGATAGTTGATTAGTTCTCCCGTTAACCTTTGATAATAATATTCAAGATAGATGGGTCTAGGGAGCGACTAAAAGAGGCGGGTATTCTTGCTCTTCAACATATAATTGTCTTTCATCTCATTGAGAGTGGAATGATAATGAAAGTAGGGATTTGATTTGGGAATTGTCAGTTCCAACTAAGGTGTAACATTTTCTTTGGCTTTACATGCATAATGTGATCCCAACTAACAAGCTTCGATATCACTGCAACTTAGAAACTTCTCCTATCTACCAAAGACGTGGAACCCATGATGAAGAAGTGCTTCGCTGTCTTAGGGTTGTGCTCAATCAAAGAAAGTTTGGCAGCAAATATGTAGTTCTAATCATTCATATTTCCTCAGCTTAACAACCTTGAAAACATGGCAACAAACTATGTCTAAAAGACCTTTTGATAGCATGTTTGCAATAGCTATTTGGTGGATCTAGCACTTTTGAAATAATCATACTCTTAGCGACAATCAATGGAAAAATTGAAATGTCCTTCATTTTATAGACATCATACATACCAACCTAACTTCTGTTAATATTCATTCTTCTGATAGAGGAGTATTAGAGCAATTGCTTAGATTTCGGAAAATTTGTAATGTTTTTTATATTTGACTCTGTAATTCTGTTCTTCCCAAAACCTAGCAATTTTAGGATGTTTAGATGTAATTCACGAAGAAATCATGCAAATCAGCAAAGCAAGACATCTAAAGATTTGTGAGGACTTTGGGAAGATTAAGAATGAAGATTCAAGAGACCTCATAAGGCATTACAGAGGGAGAAATTATGTTCCCAAGTTCCAAGACATCTTATATGGAAGAAAAACCCATAAAGATGAAGAAACGGGCATTTCGGCGCCCGAACTGACTCACATGTGCCTCACATACATTAATGGGCGCCTAGCGCATGCTTATGCGCCCGACGCATGGTTCTAGGCACCTGCTGCCTGAAAACCTCACTCACATGCGCCTAGCGCATGCTCCGGAGCGCCTATCGCATGTGTCTTGCCGGCCAAGACTGAATTCAAAACGAAGTGGTTCAAGAGGAAGGCAAGCATTGTGAGCTTCCCGGGAGGAATTGTGCTCTCCTCACTCCAAGTTTCTCTAGAGTATGTTTTATTTTTTGTAATTTATCTTTAGTTACCATGAGTAGCTAAATCTTGTTAGGCTAGGGTTCTAAGATTAACATATATTCTGGTTGTTGGATAATTTATTTAATTTAAAATGTTTATTCAGTTATTTTCTTTATGTTATTTAATTTTACTGTCATGTGTAAGATTTGTCTGCTCTGAAGCATAACCTAGATACATAGGCACTTAGGGAAGTGACATACCTAATATTGAGGGAAATCTACTCCAATCAGGAAATGCGTAGTTAGTAATTAGGGAAGCAAGTGACTTCACAACTTAAATCAGTCTAGAAACTTCATTCTCCGAGAACCTTGGTAAGGTAGATGTGATAGGGATGCTCGTTTGAAGAACTACCGGGAGGGAGAGTGTGCTAGGTTTTATAAGATTCAATAGGTGAGGGAACCTTCAGGATACCTTGAATTTAGGAACCCTATTATTCGCCATTGTTTCAAATACCTCTGAGAAATTAAGAACCTACACGAAAACCTTCGCGCGTAAGTGTACCTCTCTATATGACTGACAACCATAAGCACTTAAACGCGTAGGAAACGGTGTTATGGTTGCAACTGACAACTGGAGGGGAATGAAACCATATCTCTGAGAGAGTAAGACCCCGCATGTAACGTCATACTTCTATTAAAGCGATAAAACACACGAATATTACAATTATTCAAGAAATAGTCGTCACGTCTTCAATAATTCTCAAAAGAAACATGCATAAGAATTTCTCAAAAACATCGCAGTGGATAAATAGCATACATCTCGAAGTAGCCATGTTATAAGCATCATAATACATCACCAAAATAAACCTCTAGTCTCAACATATAAGTAAAAATCTCAACATCATATAAAATAGTCAACATCAAAATAAAAGAAAGACCGGCATCCTAAATCAGAGCCCTATACTAAGACTTCAAAAGCGGTAGACGAGGTAGCTCCAAAGCTAGCCTCCAACAACTCACCAGGCAACGATAAGTTGATCCTGCACGCTGTCTACACCATATTTAAATATAGTGAGGCGGTTAACCGAACGACCACTGGGGTGTTGGTTCACATTATCATTATTAAGCATAATCGAATAAAAAAGTAATCATCAATTTAAACTTCAAATGAATAAGTAAAATGGTAATTCAACATCAACATGTATATAGGTTCACATTATCAGAAGTTCACCAACATTTAATGCTTCTACAAACCACAAAATTACACAATTCACAAGTATGCAACTCATCAAGTATGCAAATCACCAATCACATAAGCAATTATGACTCACGTCAAATCATGCAATGCGCCTAGACACGACTTCTATATGCATGTGGTACCAATCATCACCAAGGTCGTCACCTCATGATGCAACCAAAACATCATAGTCGTCGGCAATAATCGTCGTCAATAATTGAATACAAAGTATTCATCATCGTCAATATGTATATGAATATCCGACTCAACAAATGATGCATGAACATATGGCTCAACAACAATGCATATGTTCACACAAATCGTCGTCACTACTATACATGCAATCACCAGAATTAACATCAACATTTAGCATGTATAAGTACAACACATCAACAACCAGCGACATACTTATCATGTTATAATCCATTGGCATGAACAACAACATTAAAACACCGTCATTATGCTCAACATCATTAACATGCTCATCACAAATCAACACTTTCAAGGAAAGTGAATTTAATACACCAAACATCAACTCACCCTCATTTCATTCTATTCTAATCATATAAACATGATTACTAGACATTCCCTAAGTCACCACACCATTAGGACACAATTCGACAAATCTGTCTATTGTTCACAACTTTAAAACAATTGTAGCAATTCAACCAAAACTAAGCAAACATGTTCAATTGCCTCAACAAAGCATATGCACTACTTACATATATTCATAGTAGCTTAGACATATGATTATCCTAGGCCAATTCCAACAAATCACAAAATCACGTTCAATTCCAAGAAAACACAAAATCACGTTAAGTTCGTCTATTTTGGTAAAATTCACATTTTTCCGATAAATCTCCAAAACTAAGTAAATAAGCTCAATTGTCTCAACTATGTATACACATAAATAACATATGAGTGAAATAGTGTAGACATGTAGGTTTCATCGGCCAAATCCGACAAACACCCAAAATTCGGTTAAGTTTCGTCTCGAAAATCAACTTGTTTTAGAACCAAACTCATCCCTCATGTCCACCTATGTTTAAACAATCTTAGAAGTTCAATTAAACATCAATACATTAGGTTTAGGTGTTTGGAATCCATTGACATGCTTAAAACTACATAAAATCACGAAAAAAACGAGGTTTCGGGGTTCTGCAGATCATACTCGGTCATGTCATCAGTACACACGACCATGTCACCCCTATAGTAGACCCTAACACGATCATGTCACCTAGACGCACAGCCGTGTCACCTCATCAGTGCAGCAAAATGCATTTTTGCATTTTCGCACATAAAATCTAGTTTTCAGACCCGTTTACGATTCCGTTTTCGCCAATGCATCCCTAACACTTAGACCATATAAACTACACTTGAAAACTTAACATTTAAATTCAAAACAACTTAATCAAACTCATCCCAAAATGACTTATTTTGTAAAAGCGCTTAAAAACGACTTTTACACAAAAACCCAGTTTTTTCCCAAAATGGTTTC
Source organism: Medicago truncatula (assembly GCF_003473485.1). NCBI lineage: Eukaryota > Viridiplantae > Streptophyta > Magnoliopsida > Fabales > Fabaceae > Medicago > Medicago truncatula. The sequence goes on along the minus strand of NC_053046.1, from coordinate 18,149,109 downwards.
TGTCCAAAACCAAGTGATTAAAACAGAAAATCATATCATCCTTATTCATTCTAATAACTTCGTTAACTCATTCAACATAATCAAAATCAAAGTTCTTCATTATTAACCCATTTTCATAAAAGTTGAAAAATCACCACAATTCAATCACAACAACACTTTCATCAACACCCAAAGCATAAATTGATGAGAACATCATAACACAACCACAACTACATCATATAATCATGATCTCACCATCATTCAACAACAACAACATCATTTTTCATCAAATTAAGCAAAAATCAACAAAGGTTCGTATAATCACAATTCAAACATGTAAATTCAATAACCACAATATGTTTATCATAAAATTCACATACCCAAAATTAACATCAAAGTAGGAGCACAAATTTGATCATTTCAATTCACAAAAATCTCAAATCACAAAATAAGCACATATGGATTTAAGTAGAAAAAGAGAGTATAACTTAAATTATGAATGGATACTATCCCCCTTACCTCAACTATGCACAATCCTAGCCTTGGCTTCACTTTTTCTCCACCCTCTTGAATCTCTACCCCTTTTGCTTCCTCTCCAAAGTTCATTTTCTCTCTAACCCTTGTTATTGCTCTTTCTCTCTCTACCTCTCAAAAGTTTGTGAAATGATGAGTGTAAAGACCTAATTTCTCTTAAGACTAGAGTTTATATAGGCTCTACATAAATGGGCCAACCCTCTAACTAATTCGCCAAATTTCTACTTGCTTAACGGATAAAATTTAACAAATAGCTACAATCCCTATTTAATTATCCCAACTCCCTAATAACTTAGTAAAAATATTTATTACCACCCAAACCACTAAAAATAACTCTCATAATCAAAAGACCAGATTAACCTTGAGTCAGAAATGATTAAAATACTCTTCTTAAGCCAAACTCCACTAATCCCGAGCAAAATATACACAAATATAATTAATCGCATACAAGCACATATAAACACACATAATAAATAATTAAAATAATTCTAGCGAAAATTTATCATTGTGATCAACGAGTGCAACTCAACAGCTAATAGGTAGTAAAACCCCACAAACTCATCACTTAAATAGATAACGATAAATAATACGAATAAGACTTGATTGTTACGTAATTCCAACAATTAAATAGAGGGTATTCAAATAATCTTAGCCGCTTCTAACATTCTGCCATTAAAACAGGTAAACTTATCATTTATTTATTTTAGTGCGTTCCCAAATAAGTAACGTAAATAGTTTGATTGAAACGAAAATACTTATTGATACGATACTACTTTATTAGTTGGGAAACGGTTTGGTATACTTGCCTAAATCTGACCATCAAGTTTTTGACGCCGTTTGCGGGGAATTGTTGAAATTTTTTACTATACAATTTAAATTACTTAATCACAAACTTAATTAGCAGAATATTATTTTGAGTATGATTGGTGCCCTAATCCGTTCTTATAGAATTCTAGATACAATGCATTTCTCAATAGAGAATGCTTTCAAGTCATTCATGAAAACCACTCAGCGAAATATACTCCCACTTGATAAAACTTATAGAGAAACGAACGATGTAAAACCAGCAAAGGATGCAAGGCTAGGTACACTGTTTAACGCAACTCAATACTACCTACTAATATAAAAGGGGATATGCGTCATACTGGCTTGACAGTAGAACTATGAAGCAAGAAAATATTAACCCCTTTAGAAAAACTTCATATCCTTGATCTTTCACGTGTTGCCTTGATTTGTTGATTTACATAATTACTTACTATAAAACACTCAAAACACCTATGGATTTGCATGATTTAGGATAAAAGTGAATTACAATGACTCGAGTTAAAACAATACAATATGTTTCTCAAACCATTGACAACTCATCTAACTCTCATCTTATTTGTCTTCAAATAGAAATAAAAATACTAAAAATATAGCTAAAAATACCATTCGATGCTCCATCACCAAAGCTTAATGACGTGAAACCGAGCAAAAACAGAGAGTTCTAAAGATAAATGCCAAAGGTTGTTCGCTAGGCGAGATTTGGTCTGCCAAGCGAACAAAGGAGATTCAATAAATATATGAAGACAGCTAGCGTTTCTCTCCAAGTAAGAAAGCTCATGTCGCTCAGCAAGCCCTGCTTCACCTAGCGAACTTTAAAATACATAACCACTATAAATAGAGATGTAGTTCATTTCTACAAAAACTAATCACTAAAATCTCATACAAGTAGAGAGGGAACATGCAGAAGCCACCATAGGAGGGATATGAAGCTTGTATTCAAGCATATTGATGCTTCTCCAACATCTATGAATGTTCTTTTGTTAGTTATGAATTCCATGGGTAACTAAACTCTCTTTTGTGTTGAGATTGTGTTGGGTATTTGTATTGGATGCATTGTTGTTAAAACAAATATTCATGTTTGTGTTGTTGGAACCATTTTTCCAACATGGTTCAGGTATGTTTGTAAGATGTTGGATATGATGTTCCAACATCTTGGAATGGTTCAGTGTGCCATGTATCATGCATGCTTTGTACGTGTGCCTAAGATTATTTAAGGAAACCGTATTTCCTTATCTTATTGATCAAGCAACACACATATCTTTACAGGATCAGTTGTGTAATATTCCTAAAGTTGTGATTATATTTTAGAAAATATTTGAAGTTGTTTTGGACATTCCTAAAGATGTTCCTACATTTTAGGACTTTCCATATTTGTCTATGATTCCTGTTTCACAGATCAGCTGGACAATCTGTTTTGTTCTGAAGACCAAGAAAATTATTTGACTCGAGCTGCTTCATTATAAAAGGAAGACAACAAGACCTAATTGATCATTCAAGCGGACATTCTAAAAAGTTTAGCTTTTAGGGTTTTGAGTCTTCATGTGTTCTATTCTTGTATCATGTTGATGCAAGTTTAGTACCTTTTATTGTGAGTCTTTCTTGTATCATTTGCGATACATGTTTAGGACTGTGTGTAGAGTTGAAACTCTTGTGTTTTACGATAAAGCTTTTAAGAAAAGTTGTAGTTTTTCTTTGAAGGTAACTTCATCTTTGTGTTTGTTGTTTTTAGTTTGATGGATCACAGGAGTCGTGATTGACTATAGGATAGTGAGATGGGATCTCAGATCTAGGAGTTCCTAGGTTGAACTCAATACTGGTAGCTCCTAGGTCTTTAGTGTAAACGAGAAGTTTGGTGAGAGCTATGGAATAAGGACTACACTAGTGGATTTCCTTCTTGGCTTGGTAGACCCCAAAGTAGGTGTGTTTGTCACCGAACTGGATCAACAAACTCATCTTGTTCTTTACTTTCTTGTTTTTATTTCTGTTTAATTCGTGATGTTGGAACATTGAACGGAACATTATAAACATTGAAACATCTTACGAAACTTTTTAAAACAAGTACGCTAGAATTTCAGATTGGAAGTAAATGGCTAGAATTCTATGTGGTACTCTTAATTTGGTTGGTTGTATATGATTTATGCATTCAATATAATTTTTAGTTTAAATTTATTCTTAATGCTTTGTCGACGATGCAATGTTATAAAACTGATCTTTTGATTTAAATTGAGCCTTAGCCGTCATGACTATATAAGGGACATGGTTTCGATTACATATAGTTGCTATCACGTTAGAGATATCGAGTAGGTATATATTCATGTATAACTATCCGCGCATATGCCTTTGAAATAATCAGGTATTTTGCCATTGATGCATTGGAAGTCAATTGGTTCAATGAATCTTGAATCAATTAATTCGAGATATAGACGTATGGTTAGCGATATGTGGAGTTATATTCAAAACATAAAAATTCTATGATCGATTAAGAAGAAAAATATGAGGAATAGCTATAGAAATCTAATCCCAACACAACTTTCTCTATCCTGACTAATTTACTTTTGATCATGTAAACAAAACACTTTTATAAAACTTCGTTTAGAAATTTTGTCGATATGAGTGAAATTGTGCTAAACACGGTCTATGTTGTTCGATAATTTATTTTAGTCAAACCGACATAATACTCAATATTGTGCAAAGATAAAAAAAATCCTCTTTATCACAGGCCAACCACGGGGTTAACTCATTTTCTTAGTTGTATCCTTGGTCTGGTCTGTTGCAAAATCATCCATGGTTCGTTCTCAGAAACAATCATAAACAAAAATAACCAAGTAACACTGTTCTAGGAGTAATTGTAAATAATAATAGTTTAAATTGCTTATGTTGAGGCAAAATCCCTAATTAATTTTAAAGATAATAAAGTTTAATGATTAAGGATTAAATGGACTTTGATTAATTCCTTGGTATTTAACTTGTGCTCTTGAGTGTTTTCACTAAGACAAGAACAAGGTTTGAATCATACCAAGATGCATAAAATCAAAGGACATTGAATCCATGAACTAATTCTGAAGTTCAGAAAGTTAGTTCAGAATGTTGATCAGAACGTTGATCAGAACGTTCTGATGAGAGCTCAGAAGGTTGTTCAGAACCCAGTTCAGAAGGTTGTTCAGAAGCAACTCTGTTCAGAAGCAACCCAGTTCAGAAGGTTGTTCAGAACCCTGTTCAGAAGGTTGTTCAGAAGCAACCCAGATTCATCAAGAACATGCAAGACATGAATAAAAGGTTCAGAAAAGTACATCTGCATGGATCTATCAACAAATAAAGGCATGGACAAGGAACTATGTCAAAAGGATCTTTAATGTTCATCCAAGACTATGAACATTAAAGTACTAGGAATATTCCAAAGAGAACATTGTCCTAGATGATGCATTCACTGCACTTCAGTTGTATCTTACTATTAGGTTTGATTACATTAAAAGTTAAGTCTTACAAATCAACCTAAAGTAAGAACAAATGGAACATTCTGAGATCAGAATGTTCACTTCTGCACATGCTTCCAGCCATGAACAGTGTAGTTGGTGGAAAGATGGAAAAGCTAGCAAAAGGAGATCTTGCATCAGAGATAACGTGTACTCTGAGATGAATCAAGCAAATCTCCTTGAAGCATGGGCCTGAAGATTGCAGATCCACTATCCTCTCTCTCTCTCTTTTGCACCAAATCCAAGACAGATTTGATTCAACTTTATCCTACTTTTTCAAGCAACTTTTGATGCATATGGAGAAGTAACTTTTGAAGGATAACACTTGAACAAATCTCATGTCACGTATGGAATGGATCCAGAAACTCATCTGACATTCATCCTTGATGAACCCAGATGAAGAACATCATGAATATCAAACATTCTGATGATCAGAATGTTCAAGCTCAGCTCATACTTACTTTATGAACAGTACAGTAGGTGAAAAGCAAAAAGCAAAAGCAAAACAAATCTGTCATCTTCAACAAGAGATAGACACGTCTGAGAGTTGGTACTGAACAAGGACAACACAATCTCTCAAAGCATGGGCATGAAGATGCAGAATCCCACAAAATCCTCCTGCACCGGTTCCAAGACAAAATCTGGGAAAGGAACATTCTGATGTATGAAGAAAAGTCCATACATTGGTTATTGTCCAGAAATTCATATGAAAAGCATATGCATAGCCCAGAACTTCATGTGTTCATTCATACATGATGAACCCAGATGAAGAACATGATGAACCCAGATGAAGATCATCATGAACACAACAACATTCTGATGTTCATCAGAGATCAGAATGTTTGCCCAGAATTTCAAGTTAAAGCTTGTGGGACCCAGGACACATGGCATAACACCATTGGACACCCTACAACGGCTATATGAGCCCAAAGACTCTATAAATAGAGGACTTGGCATTAGCAAAACTTGCACCATTGCAAAGCATACAAGAAAACAACTTGATTTTGTTTGAAGCTCTTGCAATTGAAATTGATCAATCTCTAAGGCTCTTGTTTCCTTAGTGCACATCAATACTCTTTGTTATCTCATGCAAAGATATCTTTCTTCCTCCTCCTCCTCCTCTGTTTGATTCTCAAACATTCAAACTCCACACAAATTGCAAAGCATACAAGAAAAACAACTTGAGGTTGTTTTGAAGCTTTAGCATCTGAATTGATCATCACTGAAGATTCTTTAATATCTTCTTGTAGTGTAAATCAATTCTTTCTGTTATCTCTTTAAAGATAACACTTCCTTCCTTTCTTCTCTTGTCTGATTTCATTCATTCAAGCTCCATACAAATTGTAACAAAGTCTCATCTAACTTTTAGAGGTCCTAAAGTGTTAGGTTGAGCAAAGGTTGTAAAAGTCTAAGTGGTTAACTTAGCAAGAAGGTGCAAGCCTGCTGAGGCTTAGAGAATACAGGATTGTAATTGTTCAGGTGAACAAGATTGTAAGGTGCAGGATTTGAGAGGTTATCTCAAGCATCATAGTGGAAACTCTCACAAGATTGTGAGGAGTGGACTAACCCACATTGGGTGAACCACTATAAATTTCTGTGTGTTCTTTCTCTCTTCCCTATACTCTTTAATTACAGTATACACAACACACACTTACACATTTACTTTATTAAACTATTTATGTGTATGAACTTCAGAACGTTCTGAAGTCAGAATATTAACTTAACTATTCCAAGTAAACTACTTGAGAATCACTTTTAAGTTTCAGGTTAATTTTTAAAGGGTCACAATTCAAACCCCCCCTTCCTTGTGACTATTTTATCTACTTCAATTGGTATCAGAGCCTGCCTCTATGGGTTGAGCACTTAACAGTGTATGAGGAAAAGATCCAGAAAGAAGTAATGTCAAAACCTGCAAGCCAAAGTGCATATCACATATGCAACAATGTGGGATATTTGAAAAGTAAAATCCCTCTGAAGAAGAAAATGCAAAGATGGCAATCAGAGATGATTTTGAAGAAGAAGAAGTCAACACATGAGTAAAAGACAATACATAAAGTAAAGAGGTAAGAAATCTGATCCTTATCTTTTATAAAGTGTTTACTATTATCTCATATGACTCATACATTTTATCTTAAAAGTATGAACTTTTAAAATAATAACTTTTCTTGTATAAAGAAAGAAAATGTGAAACTGCTAATCTTGAATGATATATCTTGAAACCATTCAAAAGTTGTAGAACTCTCATTTTAAAATATTTGAGAAACATAAGATTCTCAATGAGCAAAAATTGTAAGATTTAGCAAAGTCTGAACTTTTGAAATAAAATGTTATTTTGAAAAGAGAAGTAATATTTTAAAAAAAAAAAAAAGGACATAACCAACTTTATAAAGTCTGTTAAGACCTTTCAAAAAGGCTGGTTTAGGATTCATAACCTATCACAAACAAAATTGTCATGAAAATATGTTATACTAAACAAAAGTGAGAAGGTAAATAAAAATGATCATTTTGAAAAAGGATTCAACATTCTGAACCTGTATATTGTTTTATGAAAAGAAACTTGAGAAAAATCCTCATTTCAAAAAGACATTTTATCCTAAATTAGATTGGTCTCAAAAGGTTGAGATTGGTAAAACATAATGTTCTTATTACAACAAAGCTGATTATCTTAAATCAGAATGTGGTCATAAGAAATAAACTCTCAAGAAGAGAAACACTAACCTTCAAGGACCCAAAGTAATATGGGTACCAAAAGCTTTGCCAATCTGTGATGCAGAAATATTTGCTTCCAAGATGATATGTGGAGAAAATGTTCAATCACTAGAAGATGTTCAAATGGAATTTGCAACTAGTATCAGAATGTTCAGGAAAATGCTCCTGATGCTGAAGCTATTCAATCCTAAAAGTTGAAAGCTTCAAAGTTCATTCCTCTGTGTTCAAGCAAGGCAGAAATAACTTTGGAAGTGTTTGAAAATGTCATTAATGTTGATCATGTATCATATATCATGTTTTCAACAAAATTGTCTTTCAATCTCAACTACATGATCCTGCAACATATGATTGAAGAACAAAGAAGACTTCTCATATTCTATATGATTTGGCTTTCACACTCACATTCAAGCATTTTAAGATGTCTTTGAAAAAGTGAAGTGTATGAGAATGATTATCTAATCTTTGACAAAAAGAATTTGACAACAATATCCTCCAACAATGGATCAAGACATCCCTGGAGAAACCTTCCAAAAAGCTTCTGACGTTGCTAACAAAGTTGTTCAGAAAGCTGATGAAGTTCAGAATGTTGAAGAACTTCAAAAGGAAGTTAATGTTGTTGAGAATGAAAGTCAGCAAGTTGAAGCAATACCTCAAATATTGAGATTGCAGCCAATAAGGTTCAGGAAGCTGATGCAACTACTGAAACATGAATTCAGAAAAGTTGATGCAGCTACTAAAAGATAGAACTCAAAAAGTTGATGAAGTTCCTATATAACAACTTCAGAAGGTTAATGAAATTGAAAAAGCTTTTGAAAAAGTAACTCAAAAAGCTAACAAAGATGAAAGCTTTTATTGGAGAAGGATCCTTTAAATCTTCTACTGCTGAAACAATTTCAAAATCTGAAGTGATGTTACAAACATCATGAGTAAACTTCAGTTTGATGAACAAGAAATTGTTCTAGAATCTGATATGGGAAATGACCCTCTGTCATTAAAAGATCATGATATGTATGATGTTGCTAAAGTTCTAGCCACACACATGCTTAGTGGAAACACTACCACAAAGGAATCTGATGAAGCTGAGCTAGCTTGAAATCAAGATGGTTTTTGAACTGAATGCGGAGGAATTCAGCCCAGACTTCAATGCAAGTGTCTTTGAGGATTCTCAGATGAAAATGATGGAACAATTCCTTTAAATCAAGTTCAGAATGTTCAAGCAAACATTCTTCACGAACAAGACATTTCATATGTTGATTATATGTCTGCAAATCCTGGAACTTCTGAATATGTTAAAAGATACTTATATCAGAAAGCTGAAAAGACTAAGAAGAAGAGAAAGCTACTGATGATTAAATTGCTTCAGAAAGTTTTTTCTTATTGATGCTTGGACTTCTCCATCCAGACGAGAAAGTATTTCAAAGAAAGAGAAACATGCTCTCTTCATTGAATCTCAAAAGTGAGGGATATCATCGCATAAGGTACACATTTATTTGCACTATAATAAATATGATATATGATTGAATGCATCAAATTCTGTCATGTCTAATATGTGCATATATCAAATGTTTGAACTTAAATGCAAATAAGTGTTTCATACTTTGTTCATACTCCTTTCATGATGGTATTATACTCATTTACAACTGCACACATCATAATTAATGACTGAAATCATTGCATGATGTCTTATGCTTTAACAAGATATATTAAGGGTGCATTGAAAATGAATTAATGTTCTTATAATTGAACAATGTGTTGTTTCTGTTATGTATAAATTCATGCATAATATTCTCTCATTATTTGCCCCAAAATTCTTTCTTAACTATCATGTTAAATGTTAAATGTGTTACATCATTTTGTAATACTTATCTCTTCACATTTGAAATAAATGACTCTTAAGCATTTCTATCCGAGTTATTGACATGAGATGGAAACTAAATCATCATTGTTGTTAAATAATTCATAGGAAGATTTATGTTTGATCATAAATGTTAAATCATGATTGTTCATTGATATGAAACATAAAAATGTCTTAATTTGTCAAACTTCAGAATAATCTGAAACGTGAAGATTTCACTTAACTTTGATATGGTTTAAGAAAATATCATTCATCAAACATGATTTTAAATGAATCTTATGTTTGAATTTATCATTAGAAGATTTTTTATATACTTGATCTTCATTATGATGTTGTATGTGATCTTGTTGTAATCTTCAAAAAATTGCTCTAAGGTCTGCATATTGTGTTCTTACACTTATATTGGCCTAGCTTTGAGCATAAAAGTTTGTTTTAAGCATTGTTGAATAATTATCTTACTTTAATTACAAAAATTGAAGACAAAGATAGAGTTGTAAACGTCAATGGCATGTCAATATGTGCTAGATTTCAAACGTGTGCAAAAGAATCATATTTAACTGCAGTTAAAAGGATTTTTAGATATCTAGTAGGTACTACTGATCTTGGCCTTTGGTATAGAAAAGGTTCTAGCTTTGATCTTGTAGCTTATTGGATGCTGATTATGCTGGAGACAAAATTGAGAGGAAGAGTACAAGTGGCTCCTGTCAATTCTTGGAACAAGCATTGATTGGATGGTCTTGCAGAAAGCAAAACACCATTGCACTCTCCACATCTGAAGCTGAGTATGTATCTGCAGCAAGCTGTTGCTCTCAGATTTTGTGGATCAGAAATCAGTTGAAAGATTATTCACTAAGGTACACAAATATTCCTATTATGTGTAATAATACTAGTGCTATAAATCTTTCTAAAAATTCTATACAACATTCTAGGTCTAAACATATTGAAATTAAACATCATTTCATAAGAGACCATGTTCAGAAAAAGGATATTGTATTAAGCTTTGTTGATACTGAAAATCAACTAGCTGATATTTTTACAAAACCCCTTGTTGAGGATATATTCAATTTTCTTAAAGAAAAATTGCAAATCATGAAAAATCCCAATAAAGATTGATCACTAATCACTAAGGGCCTTGAACTTACCCCCTTGATGTTATCTGATTCACTTCAGTTAAATCAATCTTAATCTGAACAATTCATCAGAATGTTCATGAGATCAGAATGTTCATCAGAATGTTCATCCGGTCAGAATGTTCTTATTCATCAGAATGTTCAGGATCTGGATTCTAGGTCAGAAATCTCAAACGAAAGATTTTGCGTTGACTTTAACCAAAAATATCACTATAATCTGAAGCATTTAATGTTTGGTTATAAGAAGATAGGTTTAAGGATTAACCACCATGTAAAACCTTAACCATCAATCAAACCATCCATTCACTTTTCCTCAAACGGCTAGTTTCTCTCTCCTGGCCACTACTTTTCAGTTTCATATTTTCCAATGCAAAAACTGTCAAGTCACTTCCTCTTTCTTCCCTCAACTGAACACGTTTTGGTTCTATAATAACCAACAACTATTCAGATTATTTCCATCACACCTATTCTTTCTAAACCAACTTTTTCTCAAAACAAGTTCGTACTTTGTTATTGCGAAAAATGGCACGAACCAAAATTTCTTCACGCGTTCGTTCTCAATCACCACCAACCGCTGCTGATGATCAACCCTCTGATCATTCCCCACTCAACGAAACCCCTCTTCATATCATTCTACAAGATGTAATCATCCCTGCGCATGATACTCTAAAATCATCCAAACCCAAATCTTCTAAAAAGCCAACTAGAAGATCTCAAAGGATGAGAAAAGGATAATCATCTAAACCAAGTACTACTCATGAAGATCTAGTTTCTGATGTTGAAAAGAAAGAGAATGAAGAGATGCATGGAGACTCTGATGAAGAAACCATTTTGGAAAAGAGAAATGTTTATGAGAAAGTTGAAGAAGAATCCTCTTGAAAGGAAAAGGAGTTGCAGAAGAAGGAGCAACCTCTGAGAAAACTGAGGAAACTCTCTTTGAAATGGCCAAAGCTGCAAAGATAGTTTACCAAAGAAGGAATCAGATTGCAAAGGAAGCACTGCCTCTACCTGAAGAGAAAACCTCCTCTGAAGATGAACAAGAAGCGAAAACAGAGGAAGAGGAATCTGTTCATAGGATAAGAGGAAAAGGCAAAGACATTGCCATACTTGCTTCTACTCTAAAGATTCAAAGTATTGAAAAGATGGCTAACAGACTCATCAACAGAGCTAAGAACTTTGACTTTGAAAGTCTTAAGACAAAAGGATGGAATCTGAAGAAGTTCACAGATCCTCAAGGCTGATCAAGTTTTGTTTCCACTCAATGTCAGACTTTTCCAGACTTTGTGAAGGAATTCTATGCCAACATGACTGTAAAGGAACAAATGAAGAAAAGTTTATGGAATCCATAGTCAAAGGAGTAAGAATCCAAGTTTCTCAGAACTTTCTTTCAGATATTCTTAATATCCCAAATGAAGCTCAATCTGTGCTTTGTCATGCTCCAAAACATGATGGATCAATGCTACTCCTTCAAATAGAAAGTTGTTGGGTTGCCATATGGGATGCACTTGACACCCATATTTGAAGTTGCTGGAATTTCTCTGGACAAAGGAAAAGGTCAAGACACCTTTATGAGATTCACAGCCAAAAACCATTAGTCAACTTCACATCACAACTTCAAACATGCCTATTCCTCAAAAGACTGGATCAGTTAAGAGACTTGCTGATCAGAAAGTTCAGGAAGTAAGGAAGAAGCAGAAAGCTGACAAGCCTGCCAAGAAGGAAATTGGTTCAAGTTCTCAGAAGGTTGAGAAAGGAAAGGCTACTCCGGCTCTTGAAGTCCTTGCTGATGTTGCTGAACATGCAAGAAAGCTAATTGAAGAAAGCCAAGAATAGTTTGAAGCTATGCTGGGTAAGAAAGTTGTTGAGAAGGTTGGAGAATCTGATGTTGATCATCAGAATGTTGAAGACTCTTTGAATCAAGGTGTTGAAGCACCCTCTGAAGATATTAGAGTTGAAGAAAATATTGAGCTTCAAGCTCAGGATATTGATGATGATATTAGGGAAGTTGCAGAAATTCTAGTATCTGACTCTTTTGGAAGCAAAAATCAACCAATGGATGTTGAAGAAGAAGTTGTGTTGGAACAAGAAAATGTTGAAGCTCATCCTAATTTTGATCTCAACATTGAAGACACTACAAATGATCTCTATGATGAGCTCTTTCAAGATGCTCAGGGAGAAAACATTCAGCAAGATGATTAGAATGTTCAAAATAACACTGATCAGAATGTTCTGGAGGATGTAGCTCAGAATGTTCCTACTGCACCTGTTGAGCAGCTGTCAGCAGATCCTAATCCTTTGGATTCAGGATCTTTGCCTTCTGAGGAAGTTCAGCTTCTTGCTCAAACTGGTCAGAATGTTTCATCTGTTCAGAACATTGAACAGGCTCAGTTTGTGAACTTGTCAACATCAACAATGGGGTCTACTGCTGGAATTAGCAAGTATCTCGTGTCTTCTCTGCCAACACCAAGTACCATCCCTTCATTCACACCACCTCCACCACAAACCAAAACGACTCAGAATCTCCCAAACATGTCTTCCTTGTTTAACTCTTTAAACACTTTTGTCACAACAAACAAAAGAAAAGCTGATGTTTCTAGTGATGCTACTCCCTGAATCATTTTTGGTCCTACTCCCTAACCTTTTTGCAGATGACTAAAGGGGGAGAAGCTTTAGGATTTTATGTCTTTAAGTTTTCTAAGTTTAGGCCCTAAGTAGGCTAGTGATCAATAGTTATTGAAGTCTTATAAAACTTCATTTTTGCTTGATCAAACTTAGTTTATATGCCTTTTTGTTTTTGAACCATGTTCATCATACAATTGGACTTCATGAATGATATTAATGAATGAATATTGATGTTGGTTCAAATTTGCATATTCTTATTTATGCTATGGATTATAAAAATGAGGGGGAGCTTTTTAAAACTTCTAAAAACTCATAATGGATTATAAAAATGAGGGGGAGCATTAAAATAAAATTTTCAAGCTCTAAAAATTCTTCATTTATAATCAAAATCCATAATCCTAAATCATAAGTTTATCATCTTCAAAAAGGGGGAGATTGTTGAGGCAAAATCCCTAATTAATTTTAAAGATAATAAAGTTTAATGATTAAGGATTAAATGGACTTTGATTAATTCCTTGGTATTTAACTTGTGCTCTTGAGTGTTTTCACTAAGACAGGAACAAGGTTTGAATCATACCAAGATGCATAAAATCAAAGGACATTGAATCCATGAACTAATTCTGAAGTTCAGAAAGTTAGTTCAGAATGTTGATCAGAACGTTCTGATGAGAGCTCAGAAGGTTGTTCAGAACCCAGTTCAGAAGGTTGTTCAGAAGCAACTCTGTTCAGAAGCAACCCAGTTCAGAAGGTTGTTCAGAACCCTGTTCAGAAGGTTGTTCAGAAGCAACCCAGATTCATCAAGAACATGCAAGACATGAATAAAAGGTTCAGAAAAGTACATCTGCATGGATCTATCAACAAATAAAGGCATGGACAAGGAACTATGTCAAAAGGATCTTTAATGTTCATCCAAGACTATGAACATTAAAGTACTAGGAATATTCCAAAGAGAACATTGTCCTAGATGATGCATTCACTGCACTTCAGTTGTATCTTACTATTAGGTTTGATTACATTAAAAGTTAAGTCTTACAAATCAACCTAAAGTAAGAACAAATGGAACATTCTGAGATCAGAATGTTCACTTCTGCACATGCTTCCAGCCATGAACAGTGTAGTTGGTGGAAAGATGGAAAAGCTAGCAAAAGGAGATCTTGCATCAGAGATAACGTGTACTCTGAGATGAATCAAGCAAATCTCCTTGAAGCATGGGCCTGAAGATTGCAGATCCACTATCCTCTCTCTCTCTCTTTTGCACCAAATCCAAGACAGATTTGATTCAACTTTATCCTACTTTTTCAAGCAACTTTTGATGCATATGGAGAAGTAACTTTTGAAGGATAACACTTGAACAAATCTCATGTCACGTATGGAATGGATCCAGAAACTCATCTGACATTCATCCTTGATGAACCCAGATGAAGAACATCATGAATATCAAACATTCTGATGATCAGAATGTTCAAGCTCAGCTCATACTTACTTTATGAACAGTACAGTAGGTGAAAAGCAAAAAGCAAAAGCAAAACAAATCTGTCATCTTCAACAAGAGATAGACACGTCTGAGAGTTGGTACTGAACAAGGACAACACAATCTCTCAAAGCATGGGCATGAAGATGCAGAATCCCACAAAATCCTCCTGCACCGGTTCCAAGACAAAATCTGGGAAAGGAACATTCTGATGTATGAAGAAAAGTCCATACATTGGTTATTGTCCAGAAATTCATATGAAAAGCATATGCATAGCCCAGAACTTCATGTGTTCATTCATACATGATGAACCCAGATGAAGAACATGATGAACCCAGATGAAGATCATCATGAACACAACAACATTCTGATGTTCATCAGAGATCAGAATGTTTGCCCAGAATTTCAAGTTAAAGCTTGTGGGACCCAGGACACATGGCATAACACCATTGGACACCCTACAACGGCTATATGAGCCCAAAGACTCTATAAATAGAGGACTTGGCATTAGCAAAACTTGCACCATTGCAAAGCATACAAGAAAACAACTTGATTTTGTTTGAAGCTCTTGCAATTGAAATTGATCAATCTCTAAGGCTCTTGTTTCCTTAGTGCACATCAATACTCTTTGTTATCTCATGCAAAGATATCTTTCTTCCTCCTCCTCCTCCTCTGTTTGATTCTCAAACATTCAAACTCCACACAAATTGCAAAGCATACAAGAAAAACAACTTGAGGTTGTTTTGAAGCTTTAGCATCTGAATTGATCATCACTGAAGATTCTTTAATATCTTCTTGTAGTGTAAATCAATTCTTTCTGTTATCTCTTTAAAGATAACACTTCCTTCCTTTCTTCTCTTGTCTGATTTCATTCATTCAAGCTCCATACAAATTGTAACAAAGTCTCATCTAACTTTTAGAGGTCCTAAAGTGTTAGGTTGAGCAAAGGTTGTAAAAGTCTAAGTGGTTAACTTAGCAAGAAGGTGCAAGCCTGCTGAGGCTTAGAGAATACAGGATTGTAATTGTTCAGGTGAACAAGATTGTAAGGTGCAGGATTTGAGAGGTTATCTCAAGCATCATAGTGGAAACTCTCACAAGATTGTGAGGAGTGGACTAACCCACATTGGGTGAACCACTATAAATTTCTGTGTGTTCTTTCTCTCTTCCCTATACTCTTTAATTACAGTATACACAACACACACTTACACATTTACTTTATTAAACTATTTATGTGTATGAACTTCAGAACGTTCTGAAGTCAGAATATTAACTTAACTATTCCAAGTAAACTACTTAAGAATCACTTTTAAGTTTCAGGTTAATTTTTAAAGGGTCACAATTCAAACCCCCCCTTCCTTGTGACT
Organism: Medicago truncatula; assembly: GCF_003473485.1. Classification (NCBI taxonomy): domain Eukaryota; kingdom Viridiplantae; phylum Streptophyta; class Magnoliopsida; order Fabales; family Fabaceae; genus Medicago; species Medicago truncatula. The sequence continues at coordinate 18,133,147 of NC_053046.1, read as the reverse complement.
ATTTTATCTACTTCAGCTTATTCGAAAATATCAACAATCCTTGGCAACGATGCCAAAAACTTGATGGTCGGATTAGGCAAGTGTACCAAATCGTTTACAAAGTAATAAAGTGTAAGTAGAGTATCGTATCCACATGGATTGTCCTTTCGTCCAAACAATTCATGTTACTTATTTTGTTTTGATGATATAAAATAAAAGAGTTAAGGGTTGGAGGTTGCAATTTTTATCTGTTTGCAGTAGAGCAAGTTACCTGTTTGGTTGCAGAAAAGTAAGTAGCAGTTACAACTCTTCGAATCCCCCTATGTATTTTGTTGGAATTAAATAACATTCATGTCGCGTTTATTTAGCCTAAGTTGACTATACAAGTGATAAGGTCGTTGGGACGTTCTACCATAGTCAATTGTCAAAATGCACATGCTCATCAGTGCATGATCTATACTATCTCAGTTGATTTAGGTATATCCATTCAATGGCTAATTGCTCTTGCTGATCACACGGTAATCCTTACATGCGGGGTCTTACGAATTCAAAGGTAACTGAAACATAGACTTAAATTGGCATTTCTAGATTTCCAAAGGCAATGAAGGCCAATGTTCCCGAAGGTTTTCCCGTCTATGAATCTTAGGACACTCATAGCACACTTTTCTTCTCCTCTTGTTAGTTCTACAAACAGGCAGCCCTATCACCTTCTACCTTACCAAGTAGTCGATGAGAATGGTTTTACTATGATCGGTTCACTCCCCAGAGTCACTTGTTTCCCTAATTAATAACTAGTTACATCTTAGGTTTAGCAGATTTTACTCAATATTAATAATGTCACCTCCTAAGTACTTACTACTAGGGTCAACTCGTTTTCGGTATCTTTCGTCTAATTACTAACTACTTGCTTCCTAGATAGGTAGATATAAATATGAAGATATAAGCATCAATATTAGGCGTTGTCACAACCTAAGTACCTAATCTAGGGTTGCGCTCCTTTGAAACAAACTAATCCTAATAAAACTTTTTTTTTTTTTTTGAAAACTCGGTATCCGATCCAAGAATCGACTAATCCGAGGGGACCAATCCCACCGCCCACTTGCGGGGGCCTCGTTTAAAGCCAGAACAAGCTCTGTATGGACTTAGCCCACCGAAATTGGCACCGGAGGGAATCGAACCTGAGACCTCTGGAGGAGCAAACTCCAAGATCCCAAACCAAATAGAGGTTCATCTTAGAACCCTGGCCTATAGGCATGGCAACAAAACTCATACCCGTGGTTACCCACCCAAACCAAACCCAATTTGACGTGTTTTTCCCGTTTTGACTGGGTTTGGGCATGAGTTTGGGTTTTCCTCGATTTCAAAACTCGTGTATGGGACAGGTAACAGGTATATAGGTACCCACCCGAACCCATATTCAAACCCGTCCCGAATGTAGAAAATTACTTCTATGTTGATATGCCATGTTATTTTGTTTAATAATTTGCCGTGTTATAAAAACTACTAATGATATTTAAAGGAGCAACTAAATCAATCGGTCTAACAAATATTAAAGTGGGCATATTTCTAGATAATGCATTACAACATTTCTCTAAGGGTTGCAAAAAAACTTCAATTTTTTATTTAAAAAAATTATTCAATGCGGGGACGGGAATACCCAAACCCATCGGGGATGGGGATGGGGTTCCATATCTCATCCCCGTTGGGTATGGGTAGAGTAACAGGTAAGTATATGAGAATCGGGTATTGGGACAGGGAATCTGGGAGTGTGCTCCTCCTTTAGGTTCCAGATTCGACTCTCTCTAGTGCCAATTTGGGTGGGCTAATTTAGCTTCTTAAAAAAAAAAAAAAAACTAAGAAAAATAACAAAAAGATAAAACCATACCCTAGAAAAGATAAGGAGGAGATAGAACTCCTCCTGAAGCTCCTAAAATCGTCTTCCTCTTGAACTGCTCCAGTTCTGAACGAGAAATTACGAATGAGGAATACACTATCTATAGGGAAAGTTTCCACCTGACTTGGGCTAAAAACATAGGCACAAAACACGATATTTTTTGCAAGCAACCAAGCGTTGGGTTCCTAAGCCATGCGCCAAGCGCATGTTCCTGGAACCTCCCTGTGTGCGCCTAGCGCTTTCTGCAGCTCTTCGGGGTGCCTAGCACCCCTTCTGGTGCGCTTGGGCGCTTCTGTGTGTGTTCTGGTGCTGAAATGTCTATATCTTCTCATCACCAAGCTTGGGCACTTCTGTGTATATTCTGGTGCTGAAATGTCTTTATCTTCTCATCACCAAGAATCACTTAAACTCACTAACAAAGGTCTGGAACGATACCGTCCACAACAAGATAAGAAGCCTTGGGGATGGAGGAGTTGAAAACCATAGAATTCCATCCAAAGAACACGCGGTAAAACCCAATAAGGTTTGTGTTGGAGAGTATGACGGATCCCTCGTTCGAGAAGACAGGCCCCCGACCCCCTCAACCTATAGCTTCGGGGCAACTATTCCGAACTAGGTTAAGGCCCATTTTAGCAAGACTCAGATTTTATCTAGGACCCTAGAGCAGGTGATATCATACAATGGAAACACCCTAGACCTACTAGATAATGGTCCAAACAAATAGATCATGATCATCCAATCTAAATCTAATGCAAGAGGACCACCTAGATAGTCACATCCGTCCCTAAAGGACAACTGTCCAGGTGAAGGTGTGACAGTCAAAAACCTTTCTTATCCGCCATATATACCCATGCTTAGCATTAGGTCATGTAACACAGTTCTTATCCTATTTTTAGTCGTGCTCTCTTTTGAACCCCTCACTAACTTCAGCGTTGGAGTACGTGCAAGTAAACTAGCCGCTCAGGTAGAGAAGGACTCATGATAGACCGCAGTGGACGACGAAAAGCTCAATCCCTCACACATTAGATATCTACTCAACAAACCATTTTCCTAGTTCCAATCAGATCATTCCACTTATACATCCTAAAGGGTACAATTCTGACCACAATACTACTTAACCCCTAAAAAAAAAACAAGCATCAAACTCAATTAATTCAATTCCTCCTAATTTTTTTTTATTATTTCATTCTAATTATTATTTATATTTATTTATTAGTATTAATTATTATTACATATAAATTTAAATAAAATAGAATTTTTTAATTGATATCCAAATTATTTTGACTAAAATAAATATGAATATTATTTTAATTATTTTTACAACTACTCTTTTTCTTTGGGGCGTTTTGGAATGCCATGTATATATATTGAAACACATCTATCTTTATTTTCTTCACAACCCATATATTGTGTTCATTTTTGTTGTTGTAGATATAACTTCATTAATGGAGGATCAAAACATGGAACTTCAACTTACTCTTTCACTGGGTTCAATCCCAAAACGGTCCGAAACAATCAACAACGCTCCCGATGTGATAAAAATTTTCGGAGTTGATGTTGATTTAATCACTGGAGCAAAGTCGGGGGGTTCGAACTCTGAACAAGTGCAAAGGGGGGAGGGGAGGCCTCCAAAGTACGGAGTTAGTAGGAGCCCGTTTTCTCCAATGACGCCTCCTTCAGGGCTTGCTACTAGTCACTCTAATGAAAGTGAGGAGAAGGATGGAAATGGACGATCTGGAGGATCATTAGTTTCCACTGGTATTATTTTAATTTTTTCTTTGTTTAAATTTTTCATGAAGTTTTTATTTTATATTTTTTATATTGTTTTTGTTTTTATTGAGAAGACGTACTTTTAACACCCGTGGCTTGTTTGAATGATTGTTTGTCGAGTCGTTCTTTTGTCTGAGTTGGACACATTTTTCCATTTCAATTGTACGACTTTTTATGTCAAATCAAATCCCAATGGAGGAATGTTATCTTGGTTTTGGATGGATTGAAGGTACATATAAAAACATTGTAGGATCTCGATTGTTAATTTGATATAAGAATTTTGTGAGAATATGATTAATTTCACACAATTAACATATTTAATTTGTTGGTTCAAATCAAACACTCAGGATATGTGACAAAGTTAGTACATATCTAATGTAAATCCGATAGAGGATATGTCTAGATTCGATATCGAACACATCCTAACAAAAACAACCCATCACTCAATTCCTACCACACTCGTTTAAAGGGTGAGCCTCAGGGCGGTTGGGGAAGCACCTTCTCTTTCTGGGCCATTTTTTTTCTTTATTTTTTATTTCGTTTTTTCTTTATTTTTGAGGGTTTTGATTTGGCTCCCCCTCTTGTATACATATATATTTTTTTTCCTTTTTTTAATAATATATTATGAGTAGGCAGCATAGGATGGAGGTAGTCCTTCACACACACCTTGATGTCTCACCTATCTCTTGACCTATAAAAAAAATCCAACACATCCCATTACCTATTTTGTTCTTACTTGTTTCTACTCATCAATTTTTTTCTTATTAGTTTTCATTTTAAGGTTCTAGTTTTAAAGTTATAGTGGGCATTAGAAATGTTTGCTAAATATTTAATTTTAATGTTGGTACTTTGTTTGGAATTGAAAAATTGAGGTATTGTTGTGCAGGGGATTGTTTTTTATTTGACGTTGTTGAAAATTTATCATTTGATAATATGATTTAGCTAGGTAGCAAGATACTAAACGGTAAACTCATGTTGAAGGCTGAAAACTTATTAACAAAAATAAGATTGAATTTATTGGTTTTAGGTTTTGAAGTCGGCAAACAATGATTTGTAAAAGAGATTTTTTTTTAGTTATTTTTGACTGAAAATCTCTTACTTTTGTTTTTTATTTAATAAGAGGTCTAGAAAATCTACAAACTTTTTTATAACTAATATTATTTTTGAGTGTTTGTAAAATGGGTATCTTTTACAAGACTAATCTCTCAAATTGGGTAGTATAGTAATTGTTAAATAATATTTTTTTGACCCACTTTAGTGGTCAATCTCGATTTTACATTTTCTTTTGGTTTCTTAACTAATATTTTTTGACCACTTTTATTGGGATCACTCAATGTTGATTTTACATTTTCTTTTGGCCTATTACGGTGGTGAAATTTATGAGTTTTTTTTTAGAATACTATGAAGTCTTTAATTATAATTTAATATAAATTTTTAAATATAAAGATAATATTTTAAAATCAAAATATTTTCATAAAATTGAAATTTTTTGGCGTTATTAGAAGAATAGCTTACCGACTTTATTGATAATTAATCTCCGTTTTGACCATATTTAATAGCCTCATTTAATATTGATTTTCCAATTGATTTCGGTTTTTTTTACCGTGGAATTTTAGGATATTAAAATACTTTTCTTTTATGCGCAAAAAAACAAAATTGGAATCCAAAATTTTTAATTATCAAGAATATAATAAATAAAATTAATTTAAAGATAAAAGTTTGAAATAGAAAATAAAATTTAAAATCTAAATATTTTATTTTCGTTTTGCTTTTAGTGTCTCGGGAAAGTAAAGTCTCCCCACGTTACTTTTTGATCGGTTTTTAGTTTCAAATAGTGTATTTATTTAATTCAAAGGGAAAATAAAATTCTGTTGATTTGTAGTTATTAGTTAGAAAGTATATACACAAAAAACTAATGCATTAAACAGAAGATTAAAATATTTTGAAATATAAATATGAAATAACATATGATAATTTATGTTATTAATATTTAATTCTCGTTTGGATTGCTATGAAATTTTTAGATCATAACAAATAAATAATTAAAAATATGTAAAGTATCTGTGAGTTTTTGACATAAATTGGTGTGAAGTGTCGATATGTTTCCATACCTTCAAGGAGGTTAAGTTTTAAAATATTAAGGTTTTGTAACAAATAAAAAAAAATGATTTTCTCATATTATTTACTTTTATATCTCATTTTACATATCTTGTAGGAGTTGATTATTTTGCATTAACAGTAAACATAATTTTATATTTACATATAATTAATCTTAATTTATCATGCATACATTTCTAAAAAATGTTACAATGCCTATTATTTACACATAGTCTTTTTTTAGAGGATTTATTCATAGTCATTATGCCTTGAAACTACAAATTCATATATACTTATATAGGAAAATACTTCATATTTTAAAATGATATTTTTTAGGTATGTAATTTATCTATTTCTTATGCTTGAAATTGAAACTTTTATTTGTTACAGATGGATTTGTTGAAGAAACGACCGGAGAAAGCATTACACCTTATGTATTGATTGTGAACCCTCGAGAGGTAAACTATTTGTATTTACTAAGTATAATTAATTAGTCTAATTTTATATTTCTATTAAAAAAAACTTAATATTATAGTAAGGGGTCGGGGTTCGAATCCTGGACACCCAACTTATTCACCTTATAAGGTGAATTATAGCCACTAGGCTACCTGACAAAAAAATAAAAATGTAGGTATCGTTTTAAGGGATGGTTTGATTTTCAAAACATTTCACAAAAGTTATATGTATGGTATGAATTCAGAGTTTTGTTTTTGGTGATTTTCAGAATGTGGTTGAAAAGATATCAGCATTTTTTAAGAATGGTCCTCGACAAGCTGTTTGCATACTTGCTGCTACAGGAGCTGTATCAAATGTCACCCTTTACCAACCTGGTGTTTCTGATGGTTTTTTAAGATATGAGGTAAAATTATAAAAGCAATTAATCTTCTATAATACAAGGCCACTTTCATTTTTTTTGTGTTTCTATATGTTTTAAAATTTTCTCCGTTATAATACAGGGCCACTTTCCTATTCTATCTTTAAATGGACCATGCACCTTCCCTGGTGGTTGTGCACAGAAGGAAATTGAAATGATGAGTGTTTCCTTGTCTAAACCTGATGGCAGTATTTTTGGAGGTGGTATTGGTAGATCAATGATAGCTGCTACTCCTATTCATGTAAGATTTATTTTTTAACATCCATTCATATAGGATAGTTAGAAAGTAGTGCATATAAAAGATGATTTTGTTCTTTAGATGGCAAGAAATCTTGTTAAAACTAGACGAACAACTTATACAAAACCTGTCTATAATAATTTTGTGGATCGGTTATAATATTTTTAAGCTTAAATATGTAAATTGTCCCTGTAAGTTTGCGTGTTTTTTGTTTTCGTTCTTGTATCTGTTTTTGTTGCGAAACAACTCCTGTAAGTTATAAATATAATGGTTTTAGTTTCTGTCGTCATCATCTGCTACAAAAACGTCTATGTGGAAAACAGAGGATGACGTGACGATGTGTGACGTCGCAAATGACCTTGTATGTTTAATAGATTTCTAAACGAAGATTAGTCTGAACTAAACAACTGAGAAAATTTTATACCTGGTTGTAAAAAAATACTTATAGTTAATTCCTTCCATTTCCATGTTGTCCATTTAGAAATTATTTATTGATTAATATTTATGTTGCATTGATTTGATAGCCATTGTCACACACTTACTCAAAGTTTCTCTTTTTCCATCAGATTGTTTTGGGAACTTTCGATATGGTAATTACAGACGGTGAACCTAGCAACCTAGCAACAACAAGTGCTAATGGTGCATCAATGTCAGATAATGTCACTGTTGTTGGAGAACCTAGCAACCTGGAAAAGTTTCCATATCTTGATCTCAATCGTCCCCCAGAAGAAATATGATGCATCTGTTGTCAACCTTTGAGCTATGCAGAGCATAATATATATTCTCTCCAGTCACATTTATCAGCCAAAAAACAAAATTAATTAATGTATTTGATTTATAATTATGATCAGATACATTAGTTATTCAATAAACTTAAAAAATTAATTTTTGCTTATAAATGTGATCAGATAGAGTATATATATTGCTATTTTGTTGTTGTTTGTTTATGTTTAAGACCATGACTTTGTTTGAAGTGAATGTTTGTTGTGAATCTAGTTTTCTTTGGTGGCTGGCAGCAAACTTACTAGGGATCATCACAATAGTTGAAAATAAATATTTTGCAGACTTGTTAAATGGATTTATTTTTATTCCTATTTTTTGGAAAATTATGAATTTATGATGCTTTTGTGGATTGATTTATTTAGTTTTAGTTTATCCATTAATATTTTATCAATAATTATTTAAATTTCATATCATTTTCACCTTATTATCTTGTTTGCAAATTTTTTCTACAAAGAAATTAACAATTTTTTTGTATGTTATTTGACCATTTTTTTTATTATACAAATTTTTAAAACAAATATAGCATGATTTCAATTATAGGGTCATACTAATTTTTTTAGTCAACATGGAGAGCTGTCATATTACTATACACTTTTTTTTTTTTTGAGGAAATATTACTATACACTTGAAAAGTTTTTAAATAGTCTTTCAAAATCGAATCCTAAAATACACACTTTTGACGTCGATTGTTAGGTACTAGAGAACTATTTTTTTAGAAAGAAAAAAAAAAGACCAATGTTTAAATTTTTTGTCTCTATTCTTTTTCTCATTTTATTTCATATTTTTATTCTTCAATATTTTTCTAGTTAAAAAGTTTTTTTTTTTTTTTTGAAATAATTAGTTAAACAGATCTTAAATGGTTCAATTCACTACTTTTTTATTTTATTTAAGAGATGTTATGTGATTTCTTAGTTCTCTCGTATTGCTACCCCAAACTTAAATAATTGTTAATTTCAAGAGCAACTTCAAACTTATCATTCAACAAACACCATACAAATTATTACCTAACTCCAAAACCAGGAGGGATAAACATTTCACCAAAGGTCTCTAGGCTTGTGATCTTGTTTGTCACCAAGCAGAAGGGGAATTATTTATATGCTCAAATTTTGCTTAGAAAAAGGATAAATAAATACATCATATAGGGTGGCTCAAAAAGGTTATAGGTACAAAGCAATTTGCCTCAATATGTACGTACCAAACATAGAAAAGCAAGTCCTCCCCTCCCTTTCCCTCCGAAACTCTTCATCCAAACATACCCTTAGTCTTCAATGCATCAAGCGTTGGAAGACGGTTATGCAACTACCTCTAACTGAAATTTAGTACTTTGGATGGTATTTAGTTTCGGCACAACTTGTGGCAACTTGGTGAGATCCGGTCTGCAACATAGAGAATAAAGATAGCATTGTAACAAAAATTTGGTTGCAAAAAAGGTTTTAAATATGTCATAGCCATTAATCTGTCACACGTATTTCATTATGGATTTATGCATGGATATTATAACTCTTGAGAGGAATCTTTGGTATTCAGGTAGTCCTGTTAGGCTTATGGGATTAATTTCTACAGTTGCACGGTATATCTGATTTATACCAAATTGAATTATACAAATTATGCCGATTATGTAACGGTACGTAAATAAACATAGGTCATCGATACAGACATAACACAGTAAAAACTGAAATAAATCTCAATCTTCTGGAACCAGAGTAGAAACAAAACAGAAGTGGCATGCTTCTTATTTTATTCTAAAACATTATATTTCAGTCCAAAACTCTTTTTTCATTTCCTTTGTCTTTTCCTTGTTATTTATCCTGTCTCATTTACATAATATGTGCATCAAAGATATTTACTCAACAAAGTTATCTAATTCTGAAAGATAGCACCTTTGCAGAATATGTACTAGACTATGATCTACTTCAGAAACATTTTGGAATCTAATCAATATTTCTCGCTTAATATACCATTTAAGACACAACATTGACACTGCACGCATGTGTCAGTGTCAGACACTTACATGTGTCAATTGTCAAACACCGAGCACGCCTTCAAACCAAGGTGTCAATGTGACCTATTCCAAATCAAATCATCTCATGGAACAAAAGTGACCTTGATAAAGCTGCAGGGTTAGAAGCAAAACCCTTGGAAAGTCGTCCATCTCTCGAATGTTTCCCTAAAGTTAGTTTATTTGGTTCATCAAACTGTGTTGAGATAGATTGCACGCTCCAAGATGGTATCAAACAACCACCACAGAATGCTATATTTGGATAGATTGGCACAGGATAACACATAGCAGGATTCCATGGAATCTGTTGAGGAAAACTTTGATAACTCTTGTCAAATGTTTTTTCAAGTGAACCAACATTCCCTTTTTTGTCAAGTGAACTTGAAGACATGATAGGAGAATCCGATCCAAAGGTCAAGACAGTACTCATTTGATGATAATGCGAGGCATCAGAATTAAAAGAAGAAGAGACTTTGTTCTTGCGACGACCTGCCCCTATAAGCATATTTCTCGTGGTTCCTCCAGAAGTCCAGTATCTTTGGCAATTTTTGCAGAAGTGTCGAGGCTGTTTGACGTTGTAGTTGTTGTAGTAGCAAAATTTTGTGTCCGTGCTTTTGCATCTTGGACATGGAACAACTTGGTCTGGTTTCTTTGGAGATTTTTCTTGTGACATATCAGTTTGTTCATCAATTTTAGTGGAATTTGCTTGAGACGTCTCTGTTTCAGATGAGGGAGTTTTCGGGTTCTCGATAAGGCTTGAAGATGTGGGAGATTCTGAATCCTCTGTGGTTTGGAATGAAGCCTCATCCTCGATGAGTTCTTTTCTTGATGTTTCCTGAAGTTGATATATAGCAGTTAGATATGACCAAAATATGAGCCACAAAGTTTTATTGGTTTATAAATTGACAGTATAAAGCTATGAAGCACCGACATAGACACGAACATCAAATACGACACCGATAATTTGAAAATTTTGAAGACATATTGAATGTTACATGTATTGACGTCGTGTTGGACACAAAACACAACTTTATACTAAAATGTCAGTGCTGCATAAGCATATAGTATCTGATTTATTTGTTCTTATATATAAATAAACAACAGAAAATTCATGTTGGTCCTTGATATTCTATTTTATTTATGTTTTGCATTTTCATGTTTGAGAGAACAAAAAGCATCTCTCTTTATATTGTTGTTAGGATCGAAATATATGAATAATGAGAGGCCCCGTGTATGATTTATCAATTCAGCATGATAATCCCTCTTAATTTCAGAAATAAAGAGATGGATGTACACTCATAATTCTAGTATTCAACTATGAGAAAAGGTTAGCATAAAACAACTTTAATCATCTAACTACTTCTATAGTTATATTATACATGTGATTGACTATGATTTATTGACAGTATAACACTTTTTATAGCGAAAGACTACCAAAAAAGATAAATTTTTTGAGTCAAACCTACTAGCTAGAAACATAATTTTAAAGAAAATAAAATTCTTCAAATAGAATCATTATGGCATAGCACATACCTTATATCTCTTTGCATCATGTTCAGTTGAAGAATTCACTTCAAGTGGAGAAGAGGAAGACATAGATGAATGAAGACTATGATGAGATAAATCTTCATGAGGAAGCGGAGAAAATTCTGACTCTGAGGAAGAATCATTGGTAGATACATCGATGTTGTGTGTTATAAAAATCGTTCTCCCAAAAAGCGTTATGGTTGAATTATTAATCATCTCGGGTATATCTGTAGAATAAGTTTTTGTTGTTGCTATTGTTTCTTTGTTCTGTTTACCTGATAGTGAAGAGTTAAAAGAGAAGAAAAAGAGAGAAAGAGATAGGGAGGTACAATGGTTTATGTGTTTCTGTGAAGAAGTTTTATAAAGGTCAAAAAGTTGGAAAGCAATGCCACATCAGAAAAGTGGAAGTTTTGTGAGCCACAAATTTTTGTGGCCTGTGAGATCTTAGTGTGCAGATGGATTCACACACTTAATTGTAAAGATAGTGTTGTTCTCTTCTGCCTACCCTTTCTCATCCATGTCACCTCCTTTTTCAACTTTTGACTTCTTCTCAGTTCCTTCCTTTTCTTGGTATTGCCTCTTGTTAGATTCTTTTATTCCATTTCATTTTATTATATGCTACATCAATTTAAAAACATATCCTTAGTTCAGGATTCACTCTCATTTTTCTTTCCACTTTTAAGTCTTTTTAATTCAAAGAAACATTATCCTCATAAAAGAATAGAGTGAAGACATTTGATGTGTAACAAGTGAAAGATACATGGATCACTTAGTAATTTGGTTGAAAGTTTGATCTCTTGTCGGGTTGAATGGTAAAACATTTGTTAGGAGAGATTAATCCCTTAAATGGATATTAGTTACCCTGAGGGATTAGTTTCATAGTTGCATGCAGGAGATATCTTAGTTTATCCAAAAACACTAACAAAAAACCTCAGCAAATGCACAAGTCGCACGGATTTGGTTTTCATATTAGGGTAAGCAATGTTGTTTTAAATATTTAAAAGTTTATTATCACATATTATTAAGGTATAAGGGAAATTATTAAAATGTAATTTCTTTTGTTACACATGTGCTTGGGGTTTGAACGCCTTCAATGGAGGTTCGCGATCCACACTATCCTTGAATTTTCATGCAGCAAAACTGGATGGGGTGTCCCCTCCGTTTTCTGATGTAGTGGTCCCTTCTCAAAATATTGATCCCACCCTTATGCAGAATATGTTCGCTCAAGCTCTAAACAGTTCATGTGATATACATCGTAGCCAACTCTCAACTCCTTGCACGATAGGAGATGTTATTGCCATTAAAACACCTGAAAATGAATATAAGGAAGAACTTTCATGGTGTAATAACAATATACACCGTTGTCTGGTCCTTCTTAAGGGTACCATACCTCCTGAGGTTGTTGACTTGCGTCGCAAGCTATCACAAATTTGGAAACCCTTGAATTCTTGAAAGATTTTTACCTTGACAAAAGATTCTTGAATTTAGTTTTTTGTCATTGGGAGACCAGATTTTGGGTTGTTGGTCGTTGAATCCTGTTACTTTGCGTTTATTCTCATGGGCACCAGATTATAACCATAACAATTTAAAGCAAACTCACTCACAGTGTTGGTTATGGATTTCCGGTGTGCCATTTAAATATTGGAGGCCTAAAATCTTTTTTGCTATTGTGGGTGGCATCCAAAGATCAATAGCAAATTAGAAATTCATGAGGTAACCTTAAGCGTGATTATGGCCACTTCGTTCCCATTTTGGTGGTCGTCGTGGTCTCTTTTCTAATCATCTTGATCAAATCTTTATAGAAAGAGAGGGATGTGTGTTCTTTGTAGAAAGGAGTCTATCAAGCCTAAACAAAGTGTTTATGTGCCAAAAACCAAGGATCGATATAGAAAGGCAATACTAGAGCAAGAGAAAGTAAATGATTCTTCCCAGTAAAATAGAATTCTGGTTGAAGGGACAATTGTGAACCGGTTAACAATAAGCCTCTGGTTGTTGGTGATAAGTCTCAGGTTGATTTTGTTTCTGAGACTCTAAATAATATTCAGGATCCAAAGGAGCCTAATATCCCTGATCATGAGTAGATTTTGATTTTCATGTTAATTCTGAGGAATCTCTTCACTCTCCTAGAAGCCATGTCCAGTCAAATTCAGATGATGTGCCTACTATTCCCAAGATTACACCAGATCATGAATTGACTGAGCTATTTCACGAAGACTTCAATTTAGCATAAATTTTTTGGTTCGGTGGAAATTTGAATGACGAAAAGAATGAAGATTTTATATAGGGCAGATCCAAAGCACATAAGTAAAAACACGGGAAGTGACACGAAAGGATGCTGATCATTACCGAACCTGCATCAAACTGTGGATCATCCACCTCCTTGTGATGAAGTCCTCTTTCGGAATGCAGGGGCATTGGCAACGTCGGTGCAAGGCTTGTCCTCCATAATTTTTGTATGTGTCAAATCAGAATTTCTCGGCTCAACCTTGGATTAATCATAACAACTTCCCAATTATTTTAAGAGACGTTGAAATTTTTCAAAAAGGAATGGCATTGATTCCGCTTCTTGCTGTTTGTGCTTTGAGGTGGTGACCATGTGGTTTGATTTGAAAAAATATAACATGGAGGTAGGGTCCCATACTTTACCACTCAAAAAGATAAATTCTTCAGAGCATAACAAATAGTAGATGATGCATACTCCATTACCATATTGCAGTTCCAACTGAAATAAATGTCATAAGCTTTTGGAAACTACAATATTACTACTACAGAGTAGATATAGAACTGATGAAGCAATAGCAATAGCATTCTCCTGATATTTATTCTAAAACAAATCATTGGATTTCAGTCAAAAAATCTCCTTTCCTTTGTTATTTATCGTGTGATTCGTGTCTCATTTACAGAATATGTACAACAAAGATATTTACTAAACAAAGTCATCTGGTTCTAGAAAGAGAAGAAAAGCTTAGCAGAAATCAACTATATTAGCCTATGATCTATTTCAGAAACACTTTGAAATCTGATCAGTCTTTCTCACTATAATTTACCGTTGACACAGACACGGACAGGACGTTGAATCGACAGGACTCTGACACACGTCGGTACGAGCACGCCTTCAATCCGAGGTATCGGTGCTACATATTCCCAATCAAATCCTCTCATGAAACACAAGAGACCTTGATAAAGCTGCAGGATTGGCTTTCAATGCTAATGAGTTTGCTTCAACCACATGATTCTTATCACCACCCGTAGATGCAAATCCATTGAAAAATCTTCCGCCATTCTTGATTCCTAGTGTTAACCAATTAGAACCCTTTGCAGCTTCATTAGGGTCTTCAATTCTCAATGTCTTGGGAATCAACACACTATTATTATCACTTTCTTTCTCGTTATTTTCTAAGTCATCTCTTGAATGTTTCCCTAAAGTAGGTTTACTTGGAACACGAGATTGAGTTGTGATAGGTTGTACGCTCCATGATGGGACTAAACAACCACCATAGTAAGCTATATTGGGTTGGAATGACACAGGATAACACATTGCTGGGTTCCATGGAAACTGTTGTGGAAAAAAACACTGATTACTCTTATCAGATATTTCATCATCTGATCCAACATTCATTTTCGTGGCAAGTGAAGTTGAAGACATAACAGGAGAATCTGATCCAAAGGTCAAGACAGTACTCATTTGACGATTATGTGAGGCATCGGAAGAAAAAGAAGAGATTTTGTTCTTGCGGCGACCTGCACCTACAAGCATACTTCTAGTGGTTCCTCCGGCAGTCCAATATCTCTGACAGTTTTTGCAGAAGTGTCGGGGCTGGTTGGCGTTGTAATTATTGTAGTAACAAAATTTTGTGTCTACGCTTTTGCATCTTGGACATGGAAGAAATTTGTTTGGAGCTTTGTCCTGGGAAATATCACTTTGTTCATCAACTTTAGTTGAATTCAGTTGAGAAGTTTTTGTTTCTGATGTGGTGGGAGTGTTTAAATCCTCTGTGGTTTGTTTTGAGGCTTCTTCATAATCAAGTACTGAGGTGGGTTCTTTCCTTGATGATTCCTGAAATTGATAAACAATAATTAGATTAGGTAAGACCAAAATATGAACCACAAAGTTAAATATTTTTCATGAATTGAAAGTATAGAGTAACTGATTCATGAAGGTATTAAATTAAAAGTTTGAAGCTGGCCTATGAGATCCAATAATAAATAAACTCAAAGTTGTGTTGAAGTTGCAAATCAAACCATTTTAGGACTATAGACTTCAACATATGAATTGGAAAAACTTGAAAACTCCAAAAGCAAAATATTATTGGTTATTCTTGAATGGATGGACTTTTATGAAGTTCCTATAATCATAATTACTTGAAAAGTTGTACAAATGATTTATTGTGAATTATTAACGGTTTTACAGACACTGTCAAAATTAAACTTTTAAATAAATATAAAAAATGAGAAAAGTGAACAATTTCATCAAGCATCTGCCATCATGAAATCCAAAAACTAATTTAATTACATATTTGCATACACCTAACTAGAAGTAATTAATTTTAAAACAAAAAGGATGAAAAATTGCATGACACATACCTTATATCTCTTTGAATCATGTTCGTTTGGAGAAGATGAAGATGAAGATAAAGATGAATGAAGACTATGATCAGAGAAATCTTCATGACCAAGAGGAGGAGAAAACTCCGAGGAATAATCGTCGGTGTTGCGTGTTTGAAAAATTGTTCTCCCGAAAAGCTTTATGGTTGAATCATTAGTCATCTCTCTGGTATATATGTTGAAGAAGTTTTTGTTGTTTTTTTGTTCTGTTTACTTGATACTGAAGAAAAGGAGAGAAAGAGAGAGAGAGGGAGGTACTATGGTTTATGTGTTTATGTGAAGAAGTTTTATAAAGGTCAAAAAGTTGGAAAGCAATGCCACATCAGAAAAGTGGAAGTTTTGTGAGCCACAAATTGCTGTGGCTGTGAGATCTTAGTGTGCAGCTGGATTCACCCACGTAATTGTAAAGATAGTGTTTTTCTTTTCTGTCCTACCCTTTTTCATCCATGTCACCTCCTTTTTCAACTTTGCCTTTTTCTCAGTTCCTTCCTTTATTTGGTATTGTCTATGGTTAGATTCTTTATTCCATTTCATTTTATTATATGCTACATCATCATTTAAAGCATATCATTAGTTCAGGATTCACTCTCAATTTTCTTCCCCCTTTGAAGTCTTTTTTATTCAAAGGAACGTTATCCTCTTGAAAGAATAGAGTGAAAGCAATGTGATGTGAAATAAGTGGATGCACTACAAAATAATTGAGATTTAGTAACAATTGAAAATTGTAACTAAATTAAGAAAAATGTTACTAATTAAATTTAGTAACATTTAATAGTATTATCAGTAACAGTTAAAAATTGTTACATATTTATATATTTTTGTAACACTTTTTTGTATGGCCAGTAACACTAAAAAATGTTACATATATAATTTTTGAAAAGTTCTAGAAAGTGTCGCAAAGGGGAGTTGTAGAAATGTTACATATATAACAGATTGTGGAGTTTTTCTAAGAAATAAATTTAGAAGAAAAAAAAAACTATAGTGCTCTTAGGATCTCATCAAAGTGAGTAGAAGGGAAAAATAACTAGTCTCTTATGTCATATAGTTGAGGATAAACATGAATGATAATTTCAAGGAAAACAATATGGTAGTTTCAAATCCAAATTGATAAAAGATCATCCATTTATTTATGGAGTTGTTTAAGGAAGATTAAGAGAAATTTCTAGACAATATATTCAACCAATCATGCCAATATTTTATCATTCAGATGATTTATACTTTGTAAAAGACAGAAACCTCCTGATAATGGAAACACCACACAATCTCTTACAAAAATCTACACTATTGTACACAGACCCTGCATTGGACAAAAAAAAGCTATTACCATAAAAAGGTTGTGGGACATGAAATAAACTAGTTCCATCAGGCAATTGCTGCAATTACCATCCTACCAATTAATTTTCCTCGAGGTGCCAACCTAGTTTGGATGTCGTCGCTTCCCCTTGACGTCTGTCATTGCTCCTGGCTTAGCAAAAAAAAAAAAAATTACATATATTCAGCCCTTTTGCAAATCAATTATAAGACAGTTTTAGATAGAATAACTAAAATATATTATTATATATATTCAGAAAGTCATCTTAAGATACATGGATCATTTAGCTATTTGGTCGAAAGTTCGATCTGTAGCCCGTGTGAATGGTAAAAAATTTGTTAGGATAGATTAATCCCTTAAGTAGATATTAGTTATCTCGAAGGATGAGTTTCACAGTTGCAGTTGCATGCGGTAGATACCATAGTTTATAAAAAAAAAAAACTAACAAAATAACTGTGTATGTTGTCATCAGTTTTCATATTAAGGTAAGCAATGTTGAGTTGAATATGTTAAACTTTATTATAAAAAGTATTAAGGTATAAGTGAAACTATTGAAATATAATTTCATTTCTGACACATGCGCCTAGGGGTTGAACGCCTCCAAGTCGGTTCGCGATCCACACTGTCCTAGGATTTTCTTGCAACAAAACCCAGCGGGGATGTCCCCTTAATTTCTGATGTAGTGGTCCCTTCTCAAAATATTGATCCCACCCGTATGCATAAAATGTTCGCTCAAGCACTAAACAATTCATGCGATATAAATCTTAACCAACTCTCAACTCCTTGCACGGGTGTAGGGTTGTAATAATCAGGAAGGACTTGCAGGGTGTAATAACAATAAGCACGGTCTTTTGGTCATTCTTATATGTAAGCATGCCTCCTGAGCTTCTTGACTTGCGCCACACCCTATCGCAAATTCGGAAACCCTTGAATTCTTGGATGATTATTAACCTTGCCAAAGTATTCTTTGAATTTAGTTATTTGTCCTTGGAAGACAGGCTCGGTGTGAGCACAGTAGATTCTTGGTCGTTCAATCCTGGTACTTTGCGTTTATTCTCATGGACATCAAATTTTGACTATAACAATATAAAGCTAACTCACTCGCAGTGTCAAGTATGGCTTTCTGATTGGCCATTGAAATATTGGAGGCCTAAATTCCTTTTTGCTATTGTGGGTGGCATCCAGAGACCAATAGCAAATTAGCAATTGATGAGGCTTATAGCCATTTTGCTCTAATTTTGGATCGTGATATTTTTTCTAATCATCTTGATAAAATCTTTGTAGAAAGAGAGGGATGTGTTTTCTTTGTAGAAAGGAGCATATCAAGCCTAAACAAAGTGTTTATGTGCCTAAAATCAAGGATCAAGAGATAATAAGGCAATAGTAGAGGAAGAGAAAGTAAATGGTTCGTCTCCGGAAGATAGAATTCTGGTTGGAAGCACAATTGTGAACCGGTTAGCAGTAAACTTCTGGTTGTTGGTTATAAGTCCCGGGTTGACTCTGTTGCTGAGACAACAAACGATGTTCAGGATCCAGAGGAGCCTAATAGCCTGATTGTGAACCTTTTTTTATGTTCAAGTTAATTTTGAGGAATCTCTTCACATGATGATGAATTGACTGAGCTAGTTAGGAAAGACTTGAATTTAGCATAAATTTGTTGTTTGCTAGGTAGTCAGATTCAAAGCACATAAGAGAAAAACAACGGTAGTGGCATGTAAAGGATGCTGAGCATTACAGAACCCGCAACAAGGGCGGATCATCCACCTCCTTGTGCTGAAGATTCTCTTTTGGAATGCTAGGGTGATTGGCAACGTTGACGCAAGGCTTGTCCTCCATAATTTTTGTATGTCTCACAAATAAGATTTTCTTGGCGACCTCAGATTAATCATAACAGCTTCTCATTTTTTCAAAGAAAGGTTTATATTTTTCTAACAGGAATAGCATTGATTCCCCTTCTTTTTGTGCTTTGTGGTAGTGATCATGCATGTGGTTTGATTAGTAAAAAGAAAAAAATATTACTACTCCCAACTGAAATAAATGTCATAATCTTTTGGAACCAACAATATTACTACTACTGCAGAGTAGTTAAGAACTGAAGAAGCAATAGCAATGACACTATCCTGATATTTATTCTAAAAAAAAACATTGGATTTCAGTCCAAAAATCTCCTTTCCTTTGTCTATTCA
Organism: Medicago truncatula; assembly: GCF_003473485.1. Lineage (NCBI taxonomy): Eukaryota > Viridiplantae > Streptophyta > Magnoliopsida > Fabales > Fabaceae > Medicago > Medicago truncatula. The sequence continues at coordinate 18,113,883 of NC_053046.1, read as the reverse complement.
TCTTGTTATTTATCCTGTCTCATTTACATAATATGTACAACAAAGATATTTACTCAACAAAGTCATCTGATTCAGAATAAAGAAGAAAAGAAAAGAATCTTAGTTAGCAGAAAGCAACTATACTAGCGTATGATCTATTTCAGAAACATTTTGAAATCTGACCAGTCTATCTCACTATAATTTACCTATGGCACAGACACAGACAGGACATGGAATCGACAGGACACTAATACATATCAGTACGAGCACGCCTTCAACCTGAGGTGTCAGTTCAACATATTCACAATCAAATCATCTCGCGGAACACAAAAGACCTTGATAAAGCTGCAGGATTGGCTTTCAATACTGATGAGTCTGCTTCAACCACATGATTCCTATCACCAACCATAGATGCAAATCCATTGAAAAGTCCTCCACCATTCTTGATTCCTAGTGTTAACCAATTAGAACCCTTTGAAGCCTCAATAGGGTCTTCAATTCTCAATGTCTTGGGAATCAACACACTATTATTATCACTTTCTTTGTTGTTATTTTCTAAGCCATCTCTTGAATGTTTCCCTAAAGTAGGTTTACTTGGAACACAAGATTGAGTTGTAATAGGTTGTACGCTCCATGATGGGACTAAACAACCACCATAGTATGCTATATTGGGTTGGAATGACACAGGATAACACATTGCTGGGTTCCATGGAAACTGTTGAGGAAAAAAACACTGATTACTCTTATCAAATGTTTCATTATCTGATCCAACATTCATTTTCTTGGCAAGTGAAGTTGAAGACATATTAGGAGAATCTGATCCAAAGGTCAAGACAGTACTCATTTGACAATTATGTGAGGCATCGGAAGATAAGGAAGAGATTTTGTTCTTACGGCGACCTGCACCTACAAGCATGCTTCTCGTGGTTCCTCCGGAAGTCCAATATCTCTGACAGTTTTTGCAGAAGTGACGGGGCTGGTTGGCGTTGTAATTATTGTAGTAACAAAATTTTGTGTCCATGCTTTTGCATCTTGGACATGGAAGAATTTTGTTAGGAGCTTTGTCCTGGGACATATCACTTTGTTCATCAATTTTAGTGGAATTTTGTAGAGAAGTTTCTGTTTCTGATGTGGTGGGAATGTTTAAATCCTCTGTGGTTTGTTTTGAGGCTTCTTCATAATCAAGTACTGAGGTGGGTTCTTTCCTTGATTGTTCCTGAAATTGATAAACAATAATTAGATTTAGGTAAGACCAAAATATGAACCACAAAGTTAAGTTGAAGTTGCAAATCAAACCAGTTTAGGATTATAGACTTCAAAATATGAATTGAAAAAACTTGAAAACTTTAAAAGCACAATTTCATCAAGCATCAGTCATCATGAAATCCAAAAACTTTGTATAGTTTTCAAGCAAAAAAAGTTGTCAAAACAGCCACAAGAATTTTATCACCAAAAAGATGAAAATATTGATTGACACATACCTTATATCTCTTTGAATCATGTTCGTTTGAAGAATTCTCTTCAAGTGGAGAAGATGAAGATAAAGATGAATGAAGACTATGATCAGAGAAATCTTCATGAGCAAGATGAGGAGAAAATTCTGAGGAAGAATCATTGGTAGGAACATCGGTGTTGTGTTTTTGAAAAATGGTTCTCCCGAAAAGCTTCATGGTTGAATCATTAGTCATCTCAGGTATATATGTTGAAGAAGTTTTTGTTGTTGTTTCTTTGTTCAGGTTACTTGATAATGAAGAAAAAGATAAAAAAGATAGAAAGAGAGAGAGGGAGGTACAATGGTTTATGTGTTTATGTGAAGAGGTTTTATATAGGTCAAAAAGTTAGAAGAAAGCCAAGCCACATCAGAAAAGGGAAAGTTTTGTGAGCCACAAATTGTTTTGGCCTATGAGATCTTAGTGTTCAGCTGGATTCACTCACACGTATGAAAAATGTGCTGTTCTATTCTCTTTTCACCTATCCTTTTCAACTTTTGCCTTTTTGTCAATTCCTCCCTCTTGATCTTGCCACTTGATAGTTAAATAACATATCTACCTCTCATCTCATATTTTGAAATGTTTGAATCTCTATGGTTTAAGGTTAAGTCTAATGAAATGAAATAAATTAATCATAGAAATTACAGTTGAGCCTAACACAATTCCGCAAAACTGACTTGTAAGATAAGGAATATCTCCTTTTTATAAACTCTCGTCAAGAGTCCTATCAATAGACTTCATCGTTGAGTAATACTTAAATACGTTCGTAAACATTTCATGAGAGGTGAATTCTATATATCATTGTGGAAAATTTAACCTTAGACCAGCTAAATTTAACAAAATTAACTAGAGTTTTCTATTATATTCCACTTTGTTTTGTTAATTAACGATAGAGATACAACTAGGGGATATCAATCGCATAACAGGAAGTGTTGGTTTCCTACTTCATGGAATGATCGGTTGACAACGTTCATAATGTGCAGCTCAACCTCAAAATGTGCCTCATCAATCATCATTGTTCCTTGGGATTGGTGGTGCTATAGATAAACAGGAAGTGTTGGTTTAGTGTCTCATTCTTCAGTTAAGATTGGGATCGAGAAATGTGAGAGTTAACTTAAAATCAAGTTTCTGCAGAATCGTGGTACGATGGCTGGGCAACGTGGCACGATTGGAGGTTTCAGTTTTGAGGCAAGTCACTGGCAACGTAAGTAAACTGAATTTACATTAACCTAGATTGAACATAAGTAAACTTAATTTACATTAACCTAGATTGAAGATAAGTAAACTTAATTTACATTAACTTAGATTGAACGTAAGTAAATTGAATTTAAATTAACCTAGATTGAACATAAGTAAACTTAATTTACATTAATCTAGATTGAATGTAAGTAAACTTAATTTACATTAACCTAGATTGAACGTAAGTAAACTGAATTTACACTAACCTCTTATATACATACGTAAATTAAATTTACATTAACCTAAATTGAACATAAGTAAACTTAATTTACATTAACCTAGATTGAACGTAAGTAAACTGAATTTACACTAACCTAAATTGAACATACGTAAACTTGAATTTACATTAACCTACATACGTAAACTACAGTAACCCATTTTATATACATACACGTAAACTTAATTTACACTAACAGCTCACTTAAAATCAAATTGACAGGCATATCTCATACCAAAACAAATAGAAACTCATCGAAAATGAAATTCATGAAATTCACTAACCTTTATGAATATAGTACATATCAATAACAAAGATGTTGATTCAGATATTGGTTGCACATCTATGGTGATTTGTGGATGAAAGGGGTAAGAGTTCAAAATGATCATAAAAGATGGGTTTTTAAAAATTTACATGAAGAGGGCAATTTTGGTATTATTGTAAAATTTTAAATAAATTTAGGTGTAACTTATTTTTTTTGGGGTGTGACTAGCACCAATAAAAAAAAAAATCAGAATACTCCGTAAAAATATAATCAATCTCGGAAAATGTACTACTACAACTCAATAGTCATTTCAATAAAATTATAATAAGAATATCACAAAATGTACTAATACAACTCAACATTCATAATAGCAAAAAAAAAAATTAATACTAAATAAAATAAAACATTCCCCAGCATCATCAGATGATTATCCTCTTGCATCCATAGGAGCAAATTAGGATCAATTGCATCATTAGTTACCAAAAGAATGTCAAGACTTGATCTCTACAACTCCTACATAAAAAAAATAAACATAATTAGAAAATTATCAACAACAAATAAAGGAGCAAAAGGGAATAAACCCTCAGAAAAACCATGGTAACTATTATCTCAGCACAACGTGTACCCATGATATGGTCAAAAGTGATACAATACATTGCAATTAGCCGGTTTAAAATAAGAGAAATTCTAATATGGTCAGAGGACCAACAAAACACAGTCCAAATTCACACACCCCTAGAAAATAAACTCGAGCCAAATTAACAAGCTCAAAGAAAGGTACAAACACAATACTAACAGCTACATAACCATCACAAGAGTTGAGCAAAAAAAAATGCATTAGTGTCTGCAAAATCAGACCCACGTAACTAACAAAATAACGCCTAAACCATAGAAAATAAACCTGCACAAAACCAGAAGAAATTGAGCAGACCATAACAGCAAATTACAGAAAAATATCTGAACGAAAAAAAACAGAACAACGTCTAAGTTTGATTTGAAATTGTGCACCTACATCATCTAAGTTTGACATGCATGGTATGCGTAAAATGTGAGAACGGGACCTGCCACTTTCCAAGCTTTAACCCTCTAAATTACGAAAACTATCGAATAATAATTTATGGCAGGGGGCGATGAGCATTTGTTAATCGATACTTCAAACCCGACACACTTAAGAGACCACAAAGAGAAATAATACAACCCATGACAAGATCACATGACAAAATATAATGCATGATTAGTGCTTACCTTTCATATATACCTAATATCCGGCAATTTATCCTTACTAACTTGAGAAAGTCCACGAACAGGGTTCTGATTTCTGAATGCCAGGACACTTCTATACAAGATACTTAAGAACATCGATAATTTGATTTGATCTATACTGAACCTACTGTACTGATGAGATACATGATCATAGTCATAAAATTAACATGAAGTTACAATAACAATGTCTAAACTTAGTAAGATTCTTCCACCAAAAATGAAAAGCACAAAGTAGAAACTAGATAATTTTATCAAATTACATGGAGTGTAAACAAAACCACTCATAGTTGTAAACAAAACACACACAAACCGTTCAAATCTCAAAATCTTACCAAATCTACAACAAATAATAACCACAAAATCAAGAATAAGCATAAAAATTAGTAAAAATCTGAAGAAAACTCGAATTCATTGAGTTGAGCTTTCGAATCGAAGATGTCAAGTAGAGATTAACTATAAGAGCTAATTTCAATTTGAATCAATCACTTAAGAATGATGGATCAAGTATGCAAAGACTAATTCTCTAATCTCATCTTAAGAATGATCAACATGTCAAAGTGACACTACTAAAAAGACCATCACTGACCCCGCTTTTATATATACGTTATGAGAATTTTTGTCGTTGCAACGTGAAATGTAAACAATTCTTAAGACATCAGATGTTCACCTCATAAGTGTCGAGCCCTAGTCCCCGCCTTTCCCACGATGTGGTTCAATTACAACGGTTGCAACCATGGACAGACCTAGAAGGGGAACCAACAGAAGCCGAGGTTATAGCAAACATTTTTTAAAATTTTTAAAATAATATGCTATTATATTTTTTTTTATCTCTATATTTATTTTTTGTGAACTTTATATGATATTATAGAATGAGTTTTTTTTACTCAATATATTGAAACTTAAACACTTAAGTTTCTAGACTTAATTGTACTAATCCTTAACGAGAATCCTTAACAATGAAAAAGAAAGTGAGGTTTTGTTTTCACTTTACAGAAGAACCCTAATCCTTAATTAGATTACCTGTTTATATATGATTCCATGATGGAATTTCGCTTTGAAATTTCAACTCATTACCTGCAATTTTGTTTACGCACTCTCAAACACTACCAAAGATTCATTGCCGACTATTTCATGCGGAGATATCCATCTTTTTATATTTGCGTTTGCGATTTTTCATATTATATTTTTTAGGCTTAATTACACTTTTGGTCCTCGTGTTTTGGCCTACTCACGAAACTGGTCCTGCCCTTTTAAAACAGAACAAAACGGTCCTTCAATTATCATTTTTGTTGCATTTTTCGTCCTACCCCTCATTTTATTCTCCAAAAACGCAGAGAAATAACAGTTTTAGACCTACCCCCTATGCTCAACCATGAAATAAACAGGGAATAAAGCATGTGGGTACAAAGAATCCACTTTATTCAACACACTAACAAAAAAACCCTAATTTCTAAGATATGTTTCAAATTAGGATTTTTTTGGTTGGTGTGCTGAATATAATAGATTCCTTGTGCCCACATGTTTTATTTCTTGTTGATTTCATGGTTGAGCATAGGGGTAGGCCTAAAACTGCCTAAAACTGTCATTTCTCTGCGTTTCTGGGGTATAAAAATAGGAGGTAGGACGAAAAATGCAACAAAAATGATAATTGAAGGACCGTTTTGTTCTGTTTTAAAAGGGCATGACCAGTTTCGTGAGTAGGCCAAAACACGATGACCAAAAGTGTAATTAAACCTATTTTTTATTATTAAAAACCGTTTTAGTGTAGTCATTCTATGGCAATCCTCTCTATACTCATTTTTCTTACATCGTTAAAATTTCTTCTTTTTTTTTGAGCAAACATCGTTAAAATTTCTTATAACTTTCGATTTATATGTTGAGGGAAATAACAAGATTACGTTGTCGAAAATGCCGTTACATTGTGGTTGATGCATGTGATTTTACCGCCTCACACTATTTGCCTATGTGATAGTTTTCCTTGAAATGCATGTTTTCTTAGTTTCTAATGCTAAATGACTAACCCAAAGAACACTATGCTAATAAAAATTTATGATCCTGCATTTACAAATCTTCTATAAAAAATTTACATTCGCATAGTTGTTACAGAAAAAAAATTCATTATATAGTTTTAAAACCAATGAAACTATCAAGGCCTATCATAATTCATAATCACGAAAGTAAAAATGAAATTATAATCAAATTCCAATTGATGAGTAATTTGTTGTAGACCTCACTATAGAATAAGTTGATTGATTGATTGAAGTGAAAGTTCTCACAGTACTATTATTGCATGAAGAGGCATTCACCACTGAAAATGACCAAATATCAATATTCTTATAAACAGCACTATTGGATGAAAACGTAATTATTTGCTAACAAAAGTACGTAATTATTTTCATATTTACTATTAGATGTTTTGCAGGACACATTTTTATAACGAACTAATGTTACTTCAGAAAATTCAACTAAGAAGGTTTACTCACATCATTAATATAGGCATGAGTAATTTTCTTTCATTAAGGACCTAGATTTTTATAACATTTACGGCAACAAACAACAGTTCAAAAAAAATTTTGACCCACACATTCGAAAACACCTTAAAAAGATAAATGTCTATGAGAGATCAAATTATACAACCCAGCTTAATAATATGTAAATATAACAAATTAAGGAGTTTATATCATATGTAAATATAACATCTGCTTACACAAAAACTTATAAGTTTGGACCCGAGTCACCCAGGGAAGGATCTACCAATACATCTTAAGTGTGGTTAAATGCAACTGAAATAACGATCCATTTTTAATATTTTATACTTTAGCGATTAAATTTTCGATCACTATTTTTGTCGCTTGCGAATTAGAGACCGATTTTTACCTTAGCGAATGAATTTTCAATCACTATTTTTGTCGCTAAAGTAATTAACGACCGATTTTCATGCCTTACCGACTAAAATTTGGTCACTAAAAAAATTAATTAATTTAAAAAAAAAAAAAAAAATCATGTGTAGCTATAGCCACACATGAACATGATATAGATCCACCCCTGGAGTCACCAGACTTCAAAGAATTATCTTTAAATGACAAGAATTTCTTTTTACGCCCCCTAATATATCTTTTAGGCCCCTCAAAATTCAGTTTTCACTCCTAATATATAGTTCCGTAGACATGTCCCAGAGGGTTAAGGAGTTATCTTCCGGAGAGTTAGGGAGTTATCTTTCGAATAACTATTTTATATGACAGAACAGGAGCAAAACTGTCTATTACATTATTTTGGTTTCTAAGTTTTCAAACCACCCCATTTGCTCTCCAAACCTACTTTTCACCCAATTCTTTATTGTCAACAAATTAATATTGCTATATGTTATATAACAACTGGGAAAAAAAAGAACTTAAATGAACAAATTATGTTAACAAACTAAGAACTTAAACAAAGTACAAATGTTTGTCATAAATTACTTAAACCAAATACATAAGTTCACTACTAAATAAATCTCATAGCTTAACGTCAAGAATTGGGTGAAAAGTAGGTTTAGAGAGCATATATGGTCGTTTGGAAACTTTGAAACATCAAAATAATGTAACTGACAATTTGCTCATTGTTTTCTCATAAAACAAAGTCATATGGGAGATAACTCTAACCATCTGGAGAGAACTCCCTAACCCTCCGAGAGATAACTGTCTAACCCTTCGGGACGCTCTACCGGATATATATATATATATATATATATATATATATATATAATGAATAAAAATGGAATTTTGGGGAGCCTAAGCGATATTCAGGGGTCCTAAAAAGAAATTCTCTTAAATGGCCCTCTTGGGCCCAATCTTAGGATCATGGAATGACTTCATTAGTATTTATTTCGAATATTACTTTTTCCACCCTAGTTGTTTCGCACGCGCCTTATTTTTTCCCTAAAATATCATTTGCTCAGATAATCCAAACCACTTTATAGGAATTTTTCAGTTATATAATCTGAATCTTTGTATTGTCCATATTTTCATAACAACCGTGACGTATGTTATTAAGATGACATAATTGAAAATGACAAAAAAATGTAAATAAATAGGAAAGTAAGGACAAAAACATGATACAAATTATCATTTTATAAATATATAAATACTTTCATAATACATTTATATTAAAATTGAAGCTTATACAGAAAATTGTTAAACACCTAATGCTAGTTTATTAAACACCTAATACTAAACATGTGGTACAAGATGACGGAGGGGGGAGGAAGATGAGTAAAGGTTTGTTTCATGTCTAGGGCAAAAGAGACTTTGATGATCAACCTTACACCTAGACAGATCAACCTTACACCCAAACAAATGGTGCCAACCTACATAGTGGCACCATGTTCTTTTACCATTCATACAATCCATAAAATACTAGAGTAACCTTTTTGTATGAAAGGCCAATGGTGGAACAACATTCTAAAAGTAAAGAGAAAGAGAAAGAGATAATGTGAGATGATGGAATAAGAATTTGTGAAGGACTGGTGGGAATTTATAAGGGAGATTTTGTGAAGGATGATGCATAGACTGTAACAATACACTAATTAGCGTAAAAACATGTGTTAAAACTTGTCTAACAATCAAGTGACCCAAAGAAAAACATGTGCAAAGAAAGCAAACATCTACGATGTAACGATATAACGGGGGAAAATAAAATTTGTTCAAGGTCTGGGTTGATGTAACGATGTATGGCTGGAAGAATCGGTTGGACCAAATCAATCATCAAATCAACCACATAGATACGCGGAGGGTGGACAATGTTGAGTATTGACATCCATCGACCGACTCATTTGGAAATGTTCAGTTCATCTAGATGGAGCTCAGGAACGACGACGTCAAAATCATGTTCTTGATATTTAGTCAGTAAAGTACTAAAGGATCAATTGAGTTGGACACTTCGTTGGCCAGATCTTTCGAAGGTATTTAAAAAAAATTGATTCAGCCCAGAACTTACAAAAAAAATCAGGGCTATCATGGAGTAGTGAAATGGAGAAGTTACTTTGGCCGATCTATGATATGTTATGTTATGTTTTGTTTTATTGTTTGTTTTACGCTCTTGCATTATGTCATTTGATTTTTAATGTACTTAAAATTGTTATATTTAATATATATATCGCTTAAATTAAATTACATGTGTTATGATATGATCTTTGTAGGGTGAGGTACAATTTGAATTTTATAATACACATTACACCAACAGATTATGTGGTCCACGACCCACATAAACTAGTATAACTAGATGATGGATGATTATACATTTTTTGGCAAGTGCATCAAATCATAAACAAGTAATAAAGTAGTAAGTTATTGTATCCATATGCATTATCTTTCAACTTGGTAAATAGCAGAATTTATTAGAAATAAAAGAATTAAAAGAGATGAAGTGGTTTGCAGGATTTTAATTGTTTTCCCAATGCGAGATTAAGTTGTTGTGATTCAGAAGTATAACCGTGATTACAGAATCCTTGAATCATGTCTTCTTTCTTTGTTGATATTAATGTCGTTAATTATTAGTTTATGACTTGTCTTTGATTCATGAAAGTAGAATGTAATCTTGTGATATGGAAGTGGAAGTTTTGGTTTTATATCGTCTCAATTTAACTAGTTATAATTGTGGTGTTCCCTTAAGATGAGTCAAAAACCTAAATTCGTACATTAGCTTTGATTTAAAGAATATATTGAGAAACTAAGCAATTTACTATTGTTTGGTTCAGACGAAAGTAGTGTTGTCAATCCTGTAATCCACCTAGAGATCAGTTTCGTTGTTGGTCAAAAAAAGCATTAAAAATGGACATATACAAATTAAATCAAACAATCAAATCTTAAACTGAATAAAAACTTTATTAATTTAATCCTACAAGTAAGCAGAGTTTCATCTTGGAATCCTAATCAAATAAGTTTAGTAGTACATCGCAACTGACATTATTACAAAACAATAAAAAAAATACCCTAGAGAGAACAAGAGGAGGATGAAGATCCTCCACCTTTAAGCTCTGATGTTTGACCATTGCCTTGTACCATTAGCTTTTTGAATGAATAAAAAAGTGTGCAAGGGTCTCTATTGATATTGCATCATTACTTAGGGGTTAAGAGAAGAAAATAAGGTTTTTTCCACTTATCTATTTTAAAAAACAAGCAAACAACACATTTTGTCCGCAAACCATGTGTGGGGCGCATGGGTACACACAGAGGGATGCATGAGGAAGTAGCCAAGGCCGTCTCATGCATAGGGGTGCATGGTTCAAGTGCAGGGGTGCATGAGCTAGTAGCTCCTGTGTAAAATTTTCAATTTTCGTCCCTTTTTTGAGCGTTCTTCCGTCTTGAAAGCCTTGGAACTTGAGATGAATTTTATTCAATTTGTATTATCTTCAAAGACCTTCCAAGAACAATTGGTCTTCAATCTTCATATCCTCGATCCTTCATGCGGTGTCTTGTTTTTTCCAATTTACATGATTTCTCACTAAAAAGACTAAAAATACCTATGAAGTTGCAATGATTTAGGATAAAACTGAATTACAACGACCTGAATGAAAACTACAAAATGTTCATCAAACTATTGTCAACTTCTCTTAATGACCTTTTATTTTCTTTCACAAACTTTCACAACCAATGTTTATGAGGTACTAACTTTTATGCCAAACAAGAAAAATGAAGATTAGTAGAACTACTTTTTTTTTTAAGAAACCAAACTGTTGTCGTCACTGACGTCGTCACTGTTTTCAGGGAAAGGGTGGCTGGACCACAGGGAGAGGGTGGCTCAATCATGTTTATCTTTACTTGAGTTTTGTCATTTGAGGGAAAATGCACATCATTGCTATGAAAATTTGGGGTTTTGGGCATTTGATTAGGAAGATGATAGCAATTTAAAACCAGAAACAATTTTAATCCTCCAATAATCTAAACTTAAACTTAGATAATTTTTTTTTGTCATTTATCATTTTCTCATGTCATTTTCGTCCTTTCGGTTAATTTGCATTTGAATTTTTAAGTTTCAAATCATGATTTTATTTCATTATAAGTTCTTAGAGTTCAAATTGATGGTCTTTCATTCATGTACTATTATTAATTTTATATTTGATGATTGAAAATTGATGTGGAAATAGATCAAAAGGACGAAAATGATATGAAATAATTTTATATTTGATGCATGAAAATCGATATGTAAATAGATCAAAAGAACGATAACGATATGAAAAAAAAGATAAATCATACAAACTTACTTGAACTTAACTTAAAGGACGTTGAGAGTCATTTTACCTAAAAAAGTAAAAACTTTGACTTAAAATTGTGGGTTTTCAATTTTCTTGAAGAGGAATAGATCTACCAAGGTTTTTCACATGCTCGAGAACGAATAAGAACTAGGTTTCTTCTTCCTAAAAGTTGATAACTATCAAACGGACTTAATTTGAGTCATGTGAATTGAAATGTTCTGTTTACATAGATGATTTGAAATGTTTATGACTTTTTTTTTTGAGCAAATGAAATGTTTATGACTAATAAGATTTTTTAAGGAACTTATGACTAATGTTATGTTTACGATCAGAAGCTAGACCCACAATTCCTCTTCGATCGGTTTTGATCTTCAAAGATAGTGAAGTTGAAGTTTTGGGAGGTTTTGAATAAGTGCAATTCATTAAATTTATTAACCTCCCAAAAGTCAAAACAATTTCAATTTTCTTCTATCTTAATTGTTTTGTCAATCTTGAGGTGTGACATGTGTCGGCCAATGTGTGAGCGGGTAGACGAAGAGTAATTTTGGTGGACTTTACAAAAAGAACAAATGTTACTATCAGCAATGTTAATTAAAAGGTTCATAAATGTTGTGTTTACGATAATTAATTTTGTCATTTAAAAAGGTTTAACGGTGTAAAGTATTGCTCGCTTCCCTCCTATTCATGTATGTAAGTAATATTGATAGTAAATATTATAAATCTAGTTTGATAATGAGTTTATAAATTATAGTTAGTTATCACCTAAAAACCATTTTTGTAACGATTGTCTTAGACTTAACTCAAAATTTAATATTTGTCTATATTCTGATATGATAAGAAACACAATGAAAATTGATTACTATTAAACACTGATCTAGTTGGATCTCCTAGAGAAGGCTAAATACTCAACTTTTCACTCAAAATTCTTCCCTTCATATCAAGTATCTTGAGATGTTGTTGAGGTACCTTTCAAGACCTCAACAATTGAAACCTATACAATTATAAACCTTATAGGTCTTTGATACATAATTTTCAAGCTTCCTAATTATCCGGATTATGTCTTCACTAGCATTCATTATTTCCTGACACAAATTAAGCATGTGACGATCAATAAATTAAAGTCATGTAACAATCTTTTAGGGCAAAAACAATGCATCATGCTTACTTTAGCCCTTATTTGAAAAAATAAAAATAAAATTACTCACCTAGTGACATATTGCTCACGTCATTTTCTCTAATAAGTGATGAAGTTTTACAAATATTTTTTGAGTAAATAAATAAAATTTCAATTATTCCATGGTGGGATATTGACAACTTCTCTTTTGGTGATTCTTCTCATCTTAACTTTCACCGCTTTTGGATTTGTGAGATCTTCTTTGATTGGGGTCCTTTGAAATTGAAAGAGTAATAATTGATGAAACAACTTTTGCTTAAATGACTTTTGATATTCACTTGACCTTCTCCAACTGATCATAATAAAAAAAAACTACATGCATGGGTCCCTTTGGCTTTAGCAATTGCATCATATCATGGAATCTCCTTTAGTTGTTGTGGAATATATTAAAGCACAAGAAAAAGAACTTCAAGTACACCAGCTGTGGTGAAAGAGGAATTCCTTCTAAATACTCAGATCTTAAAATATTTGGGTTGCATTATACCACCACAACAACCAATGGCAATATTGATGTCACAAGTTAGATATTCAGATCTTAAACTAGATATACATTCAATTGGATCATTGTTGAGACCCAATTTATGTGATTACTTTTGGTTATAATTTATATAAATAAGATAAGAAGGTGTATTATCTCTTGAAGACACATTCTTTTTCCATCTTATAAGATTATTCGTGCGTTATATATTATTCGGATTATAGAAACAGAACGGCATAAATATCCTATAAAATCCTCCAAAGCACGTTAAATATTTAGGGATTGTTAAAAAAAAATATATATGAATAAGGCATACAAGAAACTCATAAGATAAAAAAAAATAAAAAATAATAATAACATCTCCTCATCTATATATAAAAAAATAACATCGCCTCATCTATACAAGAAACTCATAAGATGTTATTTTTTTTTTATATAAAAAAAAAAAAAAAAAAAACTCAAAAAAACCAATGAAATTATTTTTTATTTTTTTGGTCTAGTAGCCTAGTGGCTAGAAATTCACCTCATAAAGATGAATAAGTGGGATGTCTGGGGTTCGAACCCCGACCCCTACATATAATATGCAACGTCCCTGACAACCGAGTTAAGCTCACGGAGACAACCAATAAAATTATTAAATGTTGTCATTTTCATAATTTTTTCTTTCTAAATATGACCCTAAATTAAATACTATAATTAAGAAATGGTAAGAATTCACTTGCATAAAATATATACATTTCTTTTTGGTAACCATTGCTCAGTTGTAACGATATTGCAATATGCAGTGGTTGAAGTTCGAATCCCATATTCCTCGTTTATATGAATAATGTTAGTAACACACTCTAAATTCATTAATTTTTTTTGTTAGAAAGTATGTTGCTAACAATTTGACACTCTTCGTATGTTGCTTTTTGTTATCAAGACTGGCGTCGGCACCCGCTCATTTGCATGGGTGCTTCCTTGTAATTTATTATCTGTTGTTTTCTCTGATGCTTCTCTCTAAAATACCAACTGTGACATTGTAAATTGTTGAGTACTTCTCTCTCAGCACGCCTTGTGCGGGGGAAAGTACCATATAATATCCATTTTGATTAGTTAAAAAAAAAAAAAAAAAAAAAGTAATTAAAGGTTCTTGTAAAAAAAAGTGATTAGAGGCTGGTATCATATTCAATAAAACTCTAAGATACCAAAGTGTCCCAAAAAATCTTCATTATAGTCCTTTATCTTTTTTGCTTCTTTCCATTTTGGTGAATAGTTTTCTTTTTTACTTTTCTGTCTTTAGCTTGGATATGGATCACACCATTAAAGTATGCATTTTCTTTAGAATAATTTCTTTATAGAACTTTAAAGAAGAGTAAGCACTGTGGATTGCTTTCTTGTATTTTTGGGTACATGGATAGCTTTCATTCATGTATTTTTTTCCTTCATGTTATAATAAATAGTAAATAATTAATAAAAAAATGTTATGGTGCACGGCCACATATTACTTGATTATTCTAACTGTCACCATGGACCGTTGTAGTTTTAACGTGACGAGCATTTCATAATAATGATTTTAATTACCGTAAAAAAAAAAAAAAAAAAAAAAAAAAAAAAAAAAAAAACTCTATAAGTTGTGATTTAAATGCAAAAACGCTAGAAGGAGGGGTTGAACCTCCGACCTTGTGGTTAACAGCCACACGCTCTAACCAACTGAGCTATTCCAGCTACTTGTTTAAATTTCTATTAACCACATTATAAATCATATTTCATCTAACTACGATTTAAATAGAGATGTTCTCGAGTATAACGCAGTTCATAACTACATTACAATATGCAGGTAAGGGTTTGAATCCAAAAAAAATTATTTGGATCGAGATTGATAGTTTCAATAATTTGATGCATTCATCCAATTGTGTGGTTGTTGGATCGAAATTAGACTACATTAAAATTCCAAATCCCAACAGATCAATCTCAATATAACAAACATCGATGAATTGAATGCGTGAATGCGTCAATTAAAATCCCAAAGTACCACCATTAGAATAGATACTTTGCTACCTTTGCAGCTGAACAGCAAGAGGACAAACACAAAGAATAGTGATTGCAATAATAGAAAACTTATTTATGTTTTTTGCAAGACTCATATTATGCATATTTTGGTTCAAATCCAACCAAATTCTTGATGGAATACAGCTTTACATTGATGGATTAGATTATATTAGGTAATAATATATATACATGACCCTACAAATTGATTGAATTAGTGCTTAGTAATGTCATGACAAGCACTAAACTGTTCTGTGGTGGTGATGCTCACTTGATTAACTTTGATATTGCAATTCTTTTGTATGGATAATCTAAAGAAATTATTACATTTAATGTCTTGACATACACGTATTCTATATTCTATTAGTCTCATTTTGATTGGTACTCCCATCTTAATCAAGAAAATAAATACTGCTTGGTAGTTTTCATTCATCTCTATGTTACTATCTTTGTTGAAACATTAAGGCCCTGGGACCAAAAATGTAGTCCTAGATTCTTTGATTCCTTTAACCCTATATGGAACAAAAGGAATCTGCCAATTTCAATACAAACAAACATCTCTCACAAAAAATCAAAATTCACATTTGAAAGAAATAATTGTGTTGAAATTTCTAGTGTAAAAGAATCTAGTTTCACATTGACTAAAATAGGTTAAGGGGTTACATATGACACGTGACTCACTTATTAGAGAGTGTTTTTAGTGAAGTTTTCTTCCAAGTCCTTAGCACCAAAAATGTGTACAATAGTTTCATCATTGTAAACAATCTAACTCACAAACAAGTTGATTAAAAGTTTTTTATTTTTTTTAAAATTTAGTATCCAATCCAAGAATCGACTACTCCAAGGAGACCAATCCAATCGTCCACTTACGAGGGTCCCATTTAAAGTCAGAGCAAGGTTTTGAATGGACCTGTCCACCGAAATTGGTACCAGGAGGAATTGTACCTGAGACATTGAAAAGAGCAAACTCCAAGATCCCAAGTCAACTACTAAACTAACTCCAAATGGATAAGTCGATTAGAAGTTGCGTCAAGAAGTGATTGTCCTTCATTGTTTTTGGACTTGATAGTTCAATATTTCAAATAAAATAAATAAATGAATGAAAGTGAAGTATTGATCTATATGGTGAGTGTGAAATTCATCTTGAATTCTTACGAGTTTTACTATTAGAATAAAAAATGAATAGACTAGTTCAAATTGATGTAACATTTTGAAGTCTACTGCATCAAATTTTTATGGATTATACCATTGAAAATGCTCCAATAATATCTTACCATTTTGGGTGAAAATATATTATCTTGATCTTTTACCGACTTAGCATATATTTGGATGGACGTTTAGAATATTAATATCGCAGCAAAAACTACCTTTACACAAAAGCTATAAATAATAGCTTCTAGTTTTCACAACGGAGAAGCTCTCAAACACGAGTTCAGGTGAGAAAACGTCAATCCAAAAAAGAATTTTGCTCTTCACCTTGCACATTTTGTTCGCGCCCTGCACATTTTTTAAATATGACCTTGCGTGAGTTAAGTCACGCAGTGTCACTTAACACACGCACATCACAAGCTCTGCGTGACTTAAGTCACGCACCACTGAGCTTATGCGCGAGTTAACTTGCGCAAGTTGGTCGGTGGTAAAAACTGAAGCACAAACGTTTCTTGGACGGTAGTCAATGGTTTTGATTGGATTTTACACGTTTTCTTAAGTTTTTCACATGTTTTTGGACCTCATTAAGTGCTATATACCTTATACCACCTATAAAAACCCACACATACTTTCTCTTTTCCTCACATTTTCTCCTCCCACTCTCCCCCCCTCTCTCTCTCTTCTTCTTCTTTGTTTCTATAGTCTCTAGGGTCTTTATACCCCTTTAGGTAAATACCGGTGACTTTTGGGGGAAGTAGTGGTCTGTTAGGTTGGGGAAAAAGACATCATCCCTTGAGGTAAAATTAGGTTTGCTTCCTTTTACTCCCAAAATCTTTTTACCATGGGTAAAAAGAATCATCATGGGGTATAAAAGGAACCAAATTTAAATTTAACTCAAGGGATCTTGATGTCGTTTTCTCCAACAGGACGGATCACTATTTTCCCAAGAGCTATTGGCATATACCTAAGAGGGTAAAGTATATGTATTATATATTGTAATGTTTGAATCATATTAATAAAATGAGAGTTATATTTATTAATTTTGTTTTTTATTTGTATTTATTTTCGCATTTATTTTATGTTATGCTTATGTATTGAATAAATAAAATCGAATTTATTTTCTAATTTTGTATTTAATGAATAAATAAATTAGAATGAAAATTTAATTAGTATAAAATCGAATTTATTTTAAGTGCATAAATAAATTAGAATAAAGTGACCAAATAATTTAGAATAAAATAAAATAGAATTTATGTTTAGACTTTCCGTCGTATTGAAGAAATAAAATAATTTATTGAATCATATTGAATAAATAAAAAGAAAAGTAGGCACTTTGCGCCACTTAACGTTTGCACTATTTTACACTTGCGCCACTTAACATGCGCAACGCTACCTAACTTACACACAAGTTTACCCTTGCGCCACTTAACATGTGCAACGCTACCTAACTTGCGCACAAGTTTACACTTGCGCTAGTTAACTAGCGCAGAAGCATTTTGGGCATGGTTGCAGAATGCAAGCGAAATATACTGGATGAAGAGCAAAATTCTCCAAAAAAAAAAAAACATTAACAAGATTGATCTGATATAATTTTAGATGCTCCCCGAACTCTTCAACAATGGATCGATTAGTTCAGTTTCAATCACTAGATAAAAAATATCCATTAACATCATTTCCATCATTATTTTCATCTGAATGCTTCTCAAGGCATCAAGAAAGTAGGACCCTGTATTAAATATGGTGGGCCTACCTAATTCATTATGGAATCAACAACACATAGAGTAAAGTGGGAAAACAAGAAAATAAAAACAAACTACACACTTTCCTTCTTTTCTCTCCTTTTAAGACTCAAAATTGAGCTGTTATACTTTCTCTTATTGCTCCATCATAGATTCTCTTCACCCCATTTAAGTCAAAGAAAAAAGTGTAGAAGGAATATTTTTTAAAATTTTTTTTTAGGAAAAAAAAAAGTAGGTATGAAATGGCTTATGGCATATATTCCTCCAACATAACCCCACTAATGTTTCCTGATATGAAGTGAGATCATAGAGCATAAAAAATTCACAACTTATAAAGAGAAACTTACTATATCTTTCATATATTGATGCAAATCTAAAAACATGCAGAATCAAAGTATGCATTTTGTTCTATCCACTGATGCAAAACCAAGGCTCAAATGGACTCCTGAACTTCACCAAAGATTCATTGATGCAATTAATCAACTTGGAGGTGCAGATAGTAAGTATAAAACAAACTCAATATTGACCTCACTATTTTTGATATTGTTATCATTATTACACTTTAGAGCATATATTAGTTGGTGTATTATTCAAATTGTGTATGTTAATGTGGCAGAAGCAACACCAAAGAGTATTATGAGGGTGATGGAAATTCCAGGACTTACTTTGTACCATCTCAAGAGCCATTTACAGGTATTCCTTTTTTCTAATGACATTATAATTTTTTGGCTTTTTTTTATTTTTAAACTTTTATGTTTTTTCTGGTTGTAGAAATATAGACTTGGGAAAAGCCAACAACTAGAAACCTGCTCTGACAACAAAAAACAAGGTAATGACTTGTAGGGAAACATATTTAGTTCAGTAACTGTGTCACACAGTTTTGAATCTCGACCATCTCATATCAAAATAATGGTCGAGATCGTTTACAAGGCTAATTGATTTTGTTATTGTGTAATTTGAGCCGTCTGATTTTAAATTAACAGTCAAAATTGTTTATAATGAACCCACTTGAGTTGGCCTGGTATTGACTTGGGATCTGGGAGTGTGGTCCTCTTCGTGGTCTAGGTTCGATTCTCTCAGTGCCAAATTAGGTGGGCTAATTTAGCTTCTTCAAGAAAAAAAAATTGTTTACAATGTGTAAATGTGTGTGTCTGTTAATCCAAATAGTATGATTGATCATTTGGCATAACATTGATGGTCCTTTTGGTGCAGTATACACAGAAACCATGAGCTGGGATGAACAATGCAGCAGAGAAATCGGTCAAGGGGACCATAATCAAATCACTGAGTAATAATTAGAGCTTTTTATCAAATATTTTATTATTCTTTTTATCAAATATTTTATTAAGGTTTTTTCGACAAAATAATTTTAGATTGAAATGGTATTAGCTAGAGATTTTATTTTCAAATTCTATTTTTGCCAGAAACATGGAGATATCTCATGCTCTAGAAATGCAAATGGAAGTAGAAAGGAAACTTAATGAACAAATTGAGGTAACATATATAATGTGATATCATGAATAAAACTTGATTCAATCATAATTCTAAGTACATTTTTGGATTGACAGTGTGTTTGGTAGAATGACAGTGTACCACCGTGATTTCGTCAAATACATTGTGTATCCAAATATGCACTAAATGTTGCATAAGTACGTGTTAATCGATTAGGATGTTGATTTCAGGTGCAGAAACATTTGCAGCTTCGAATTGACGCTCAAGGAAAATATTTACAATCGGTACTAATGAAGGCGCAGGAAGCCCTCTCTGGATACAATTCTTCACCAATTGGGATAAAACTCACAAAAGATGAACTCTCTCAATTGGTTACTATGATCAACAATGCTTGTCCAAGTTCTCCAATCTCAGATCTAACAGAATCAAGAGGGTTAAGTTTAAACTACGAGGAGAGGAAACATGAAAATGGAACTTCTTTGTGTTCATTGGAAAGTTCTTTGACATCTTCTGAGAGCTCAGAGAGAAAGGAAGAGAAACATTCATTAGAAGATATAAGAGACTTCAAAAATTCTAGTGCTATTTCACTTGAATTGCCACTAATGGCCATGCACTCAGAAGAGAAATCATTGTCGTGTCCAATGTCTGTGTCTGTGCTTCGTAGCGATGATTCAAGTAATGAAGCTAATGGGAGAAAGAGAAATGAAGAAACTAAATTTGATGGTAGCTATGTTGAGAATGATTCATTAAGGAAAAGATGTGGCAACAAGTTGAAGAAAGCTAAGTTGTCAGAAAAGTTTGACTTGAATAGACAATGTCAGAATGACATGGAATCAACAAGTTCAAAAATGCTATTAGACTTAAATTGCAGTTTAAACTTTTGTGAACCATGAAGATGGTTTATATAATTTATAGATCAAATTACATGAAAGTATGTAGCACAATATCATAATCATAAAAGAAAAAATTTCATATAGTTTGTACTATATTTTATTAATCTTTTCTTCTTATTGTAATTGTCACTTTTAAATTTCTTTTATTTTCTGTCTTAATATAACCGTCACTTTATAATACAAATGCAATATTTATTGAATTTCACGCTACTTGACTATTCTACCAATTACAATTAATAAAATCAACTTAAATAATCATTAAAATCAACTCAAATAATTATTTTCTTGAAACATGTATATTATTAAATGTTGTGGAATAACTACTCTCCCACCTTGATCCCTTTCTTGTTTCCATGTCTTGGTGCTGAAATTGGGTCATATAGTAACAATGTTCTGTTGCAATAATTTGGTAAGGGTTATCCAACAAAAAGAGGGTTATCTTATCCACTTGTTTAATTAGTTATCATTCTTAAATGTTAATGCCCTACCAAAATTTGATTGCGTCTTATAACAATGATCATGATTCCACTTTGAATCGATTTTTACTTCAACGACTTGTTGGGTTAGGCACATTAGTTAACGATGTTATTTTTGTGTAAATTAGATAACCCTACTTGAACAATCTTTTGGGAGGAAAGAAACCTATGACCAATAAAAGAAGAATGAATGATGAGTACAACCATGCGCACTGAAAAATATTTGATCATGGCAAACTTTATTTAGAAATTTTGTTAAAAGGATCTCATCTTGAAATTTCATTTAGACTTTCATATGTGTTGGGCTGACCTATGCAAAAATATATGGATTAAAAAAAATCTTGAGAAGGAGTATATTTAAATGAATGGATAAAGTAATCAAATACCTTCATGAGCATATGTGTTTGTGTGTGAGTTAGAAATAAAGCAACATTTACAAAGTGTGTGTTGGCCAAACATTTCATGATAAAAATAACATAAATGGCTAGTAATTTTGCCAAGAGAAATGAAAAACAAGCTGAAATGATAAAAATTTAATTTCCGGCCAAAAAACAATTTAATTTCCTAAATTGTAGTTCGTTATCAACTCGTGATAAAAAAATTGTCGCTATAAATAGCATTGCATTTTCCTTAAAATTACTATTCCAGTTCTATTTATAAGAAAAAGTTTGGTCAACAAAAATTGACGTATTTGATTAAAAATTAAATCCATATACATCAATTTTTGTTGATCTAACTTTCTCTTATTAATATATAATACGAAGGCATACACGTTAATACAAACATATCAATTTATAATTCATAAAACAACATTTTAACCGTGCTATTTTTAGATCTAAATCTTGTTTGTACTTGTTAGTCTAGCGTTGACTTTAGCTCTTCACAATCACATGTTGGTAAAGACTCCAAATTAGTCGTTTGGATCCTTCCCTTTATCGTATTCATTAATTGTCAAGAATGCCCATACTACACATATGATCATTTTGTGATGAGGCACATGGCAATATTTGTTGGTGTTATCCTTTGGTTCGCAGGAAAAGAGGTCTTTATAATACAAATTTATTCAATCGAAAGGTAAGTAAAATTTGATTAAAAATTTGGATAATTTCAATTAATTCTGAGGAGCAGCTCATTAACTATTATGCTCATGAAGGTATGACACGCCTTTCCCATTCTAACTTTCTGAAAATTTTACCTCATTACCCTACCCACCATGATATGAATTACCTATGTTTTTTGATTCATTCTAATATATAATTAAATAAAAAAATTGAAAATATTTTCATACAATTTTTCTATT
This sequence comes from Medicago truncatula, assembly GCF_003473485.1. Classification (NCBI taxonomy): domain Eukaryota; kingdom Viridiplantae; phylum Streptophyta; class Magnoliopsida; order Fabales; family Fabaceae; genus Medicago; species Medicago truncatula. The sequence continues at coordinate 18,091,510 of NC_053046.1, read as the reverse complement.
ACTTGCGACAAACTCCGAATTTAAGTTTGTTGAAATAGAAGTTTTGCCGAAATAGAAAATTTCCATTTTAAAAAGTTTGTTGTGAAACTAAAATTTTAAATTTATGCAAACACATTTATATTCCAACAAACTCAAAATTCAAGTTTGTACAATGGTAACAAACAAATTTCAACAAATTAAGTTGAATGTAAATTTGTTCAAATAACGTATGATTTTATAAAAATATATTGTAAAAAGTCGACAACCTCTAATGATAATAAGTTAAAAGTGTTAAACGTAAATGATACAGCAGCATGTTCATTGTAAGAACATGTTTTCTTATGTTTGATCATTTTATAAGTAGGGAAACGTTAGTCAACTCCATACATGTATTTGTTTTTTCCTATTCATCCGTACAACACATCCGCTGACCTATGTATCGATCTTCATCTCGTGCGTTGGATAAGAAGTTCACATGCGCTCCATTTTTACAAATAATTCAGTCCGCCTAAATCGTTTCGGTAAATAACAACTTTTGAATTTGATGGATATAATTTATAATTGTAGAATTCTCCAAAACTTTTGACAAAATTTTATTTTTAAAAAATATCAGATGAAAATTTAGATATTAGGTGATAAGAGGTATAATAAGTTGAAATAAGTAGGTAAAAATTTTTCACTTTTTTCTTCCAAGTATATTTTTAATACAATGTATCCTTAAGATCCAGCCCCTAGCTACCTGAAATGTGACAGACGTTTTACCCAGATCATCATTCATCATTCCATTGCAAAACAATTCTCACCTACATGCAGTCATTATGCCAATAGCATGTTGACCATGGCACATACATTGTAATGATTTTCACTTTTTTTAAGTCAAATACCTCCAACATACTTTAGGTTTTGATGCTAATAAAAAATTAATCTTTTAAGTCTTTTTTGTTACAAATTGAGTTTTGAGTTTTTTTTTACAAATTAGTCTTTTAAATCATATAATATTTACATTGCTACCTTTTTTCAACCAACATCCGTGTTTATGGATCATTTAATATTGAAATAGTAAATTCAAAAATATTTATGACATCAAACATGATTATCAGCACACGTTTTTTTTTCTTCTTCTTGTTTTTGAATAATACACATATAACTTATAGTTTTGAGATCGTTAAAATTTAACATATCAACTTAATATTAAAGATCCACGTAGACACTTTTTAACCGAGTTTGATGAAAATAGGGTAATAATATAGATATTTTATGACTTGGATGATCAATTTGTAAAATAATAAAAACTTTAGACCATATTTGAATCTTATCAAATATCAAATTTATCATTGAACCTACCAAGATAGAGAAACTTTGAAGGTTAAAAACTTAGGTTATACTAATTTGGTGGAATCATTAAGACTCGAACTTCAGAATCAAAACATTAATTTAATCACAACCACCTATGAAATTCAAGGTTAGAAGAAAACATCATACCCTTTAACTGACAGTGGTTGTCTCCAACAAAAGAACAATGAATGATTCTTAAAACCATGCGCATTTTCTATATACCTAATGATGGAAACTTTAATCATATAGTCTCACCAGCTAGGATATAAAAAGGGTTATGCTAATAATTATCATAGCCCACATTAGCAAATAAAATCATCCTTTCCTCTATTCACAAATCAAATGCATTAACTAATTGTAATACTAGATATGGAACTTCCACAAATCAAACATTTTCATAAGCCTCTCATTGTTGTATTTTTGTTGTTAATAGTACTTGCAAATTGTGGTTTCTCTTTCCCTTCAGAACCTCAAGGTATGCCTATAAAGCTCATTATGCTTCGTTTCTTCTTTTTCTATAGAAAATGTTAGCACTTAGTAGTTTGTTTGTTATGTTAGTAAGGGTTTGAATTCTGGACCTCCTTATGTAGCATCGATACTTTGAATTGATCGTGTGTACATGTCCGATACATATCAGTGTCCAAAACCAACACGACACAGACACATTTAGTTGCGTTCAATTGCTTTCAGTTTTTTATGTTATCGATGTCTATGTATCAATGTCAGTGTCATTTTGGTGTCTATATCTGTATCGATGTTTCATAGCCTTCTTTTCAAACTCCTTCTATTGTCTTGGTCGAACCACTTAAGTTACGCTTCGTAGATGTTTGCTTTCTTTTAAGCTTGAAATAAGGTTTAAACTTTCAATTTTATTTCTACAATGTAGGTAAGAGACAATGGCATATGACTTCAGATGTTAAGGAAGTAGCAGGGAAATCATATGACTACATTATAGTTGGAGGAGGTACATGTGGTTGTCCTTTGGCAGCTACTCTATCAGAGAAATTTTCTGTGCTACTAATAGAAAGAGGTGGTTCACCATATGGAAATCCCTTAGTGATTGATAGAAGATACTATGGTTTTCCACTGATTCAAAAAGACAATAATCATATGTCAGTAGCACAAAGATTCACTTCAGAAGAAGGTGTTAGCAATGTGAGAGGAAGAGTTCTTGGTGGCTCATCAGCTATAAATGGTGGATTTTATAGTAGAGCAAGTGATGAATTTGTTGATAAAGTTGGTTGGGATAAGAAACTTGTTAAAGAAGCTTATGAATGGGTGGAATCAAAAGTTGTTTTTCCTCCCTTTTTTCTCACACCATGGCAATCTGTTGCTGAATTTAGTCTTCTCGAAACGGGGATTCTGCCCTATAATGGTTATAGTTTGGAACATATCAGGGGAACCAAGATTTCTGGGAGTGTGTTTGATGGATTTGGAAAGAGACATACCTCAGCTGATCTTCTTGAGGCTGGAAATCCAAAGAATCTCACAGTTCTTGTGAATGCCACAGTGAAGAAAATCATCTTTCATTACAATGGTAAGAAGAAAAAATAAAGACTTTTTTTGAAACTATATGTAATAAGTGCAAGGTTTTCAGAACTATTTTGTGACGAATTTTTTATGTCTCTGTGGCTGCACCGCAACTGTAATTGTGGCATTCATCTCCCATAGTTTCAAGGATCTTGTCGTGAATGGAGTGTGATTGTAACCTGATTGTCGCATCATCTTCCACAATTTAAAGGGTTCTGACACAATTGCGATCATGGCAATTTAAAGGGTCCCGTTGCAAATGCAATTTCAGATATCCCGGCGTGAATGCAATGCTATCGCTGCCATAATTGTGGCATTCACCTTGCACAACTTCAACAATCTTGTCACGAATGCAATGCATTTGTCGATGACCGTACAATTTAGAGGGTCCTGTCACAAGTGCAATGCAGTCGTAATTTAAACATTGCAACTATAAGTTGAAGATTTAAAAAACGGTTTAGGATCGCAATTCAAGATTTCTTTATATCCATTTAATTGCACTGCAATTGCAATTGTCGCCACATTATGAGATACCATGACTAAAACATAACTGTGATTTAAAACCTAGAATAAGTAGCAATAGAATTTTTCAGTTTACAATTTTGAGTACTGATTCTTGAAATTTGACGACTCAGGTGACAAGAATGAAACAAGAGCTAAGGGTATCAAGTTCATCAAGAGCAATGGAAGTTTAGATGAAACATATGAAGCCTTCATCAAGAAACCAAACCATTCAACTTCAAGAGGTGATGTCATATTATCAGCAGGTGCATTAGGTAGCCCTCAACTTTTGCTTCTAAGTGGCATTGGACCAAAAGAACAATTGAAAAAATTCAACATTCCACTAGTTCATGAAATGAAACAGGTTGGTCAAGGAATGCAAGACAACCCTTGCATAGCAATCTTAGTTGATTCTAAACCAGAAAATAGACTTCCTGATCCACCACAAATTGCAGGCATAACAGAAGACTTGAAAATCATAGTTGAAGCATCAATACTTCCACTAAGCATCAATGAATCAAGGGTTAACATTGCTGCAAAGATAGCAATGCCTCTTTCAAAAGGGTACCTTGAACTGAACAACACTGATCCAAGGCTTAACCCTACAGTGAAATTCAACTATCTAGAGAATGAAAATGATATGCAAGAATGTATTAAGATGACAAAATTACTCAATAAAATTGCAAGGTCCAAATCTATTGCATTTTTCCTTGGTGAATCACAGCAAAGCAAATTGGTATCTACTGAGTTTGACCTTAGAAAGTTTTGCAAGAAAAATGTAAGAACTATCTATCACTATCATGGTGGTTGCAATGTTGGAACAGTGCTTGATAAAGACTACAAAGTTCATGGTATAAAGGGATTAAAGGTATTGGATGGCTCAACTTTTTCTGAGTCACCAGGTACTAATCCTATGGCTACACTTTTGATGTTAGGAAGGTATCAAGGTATCAAGATTCTCCAACAAAGGGAAACAGAATCTGAATTGAATATCAAAGAAAACAGATAATATGAACTTGTTTTTACATGTGTGCAAAATCAGTGTGTGAAAAAAAATAAGCCATTATTTAGGACTTAGTAACCTAACAAAGTGTGTTGTAAAATCAAAATTCTCTCTGTTTTTTACATTTAAATTTTTTTCATTCCAAATTTTCAAATTTGTCAAAATTAACTTTGAAGTTTGAAGCAAGTAATGAGAACACCTTCAGAACTCTCTCCTATTTTTTTCTATAACCATAATTGTGACCGTCATAAAATGATTGACATCATAATCACGCAACAACTATGAAACACAAACACTCCTCGAATTAGATGTGACTCAGTGTCGGTGTCCAACACAACACATTACACTGAATTATGTCATTTTCTTAAATTATTATCCGTGTCTGATGCATGTGTCGTGGTTCATAGGGCAACACCATTTTAAACTATAATCGTAACTCTATTATAAAAAACTCGTTCACATGATCGCAACCATGACAACAATATTAAACCATGCTTCAAACCAATGTACGATAAATAATAAAATCGCAATCAAAAGAAGATTAAAAAAATCATTATTTATTACCACAAGTAAGAACAATTCTCTGCATTTGAACCTATACACACTCATCAACAAATTGAAAACCAAAATCCTAACAAAATTAATTCTCAACTTATTCATCATCTCTAAGGTTTGATAAAGAATCATTTCAACCACCAAAAAAAGTAGCTTGATTTTGATCTTAATTTTCAATCTCATCATCATTGCTAAGGCTTGATGAAGAATCATTTGAATCAACATCAGAAGAAGCTTGATCTTGATTTCTCCTCCTACTCCTGTTAATAGAAAAACTAACCCAAACTTCACCGTTACCACCACCACCACCAACCCTTCTTCTCTCACCACCTTCTTCTTCCTCCCTTTTCTTCCCATCATCTTTCTCATCAACAGGCATGTGATACCTACAAACAGGACAAGACCCATGAATCCCCAACCACTTCTCAATACACTTTCCATGAAACCTATGCTTACAAGGCATCTCCTTCACAACCCCACCAACCTCAAACTCCTCCAAACAAACAACACACTCTCCTCCATCACCTTCTTCAATCTCAATCTTCTCCATAGCTTCTATAGACTCCTTTGTTGCCGGTGGTTGACCAGTCTTTGTGGCACTCCCAAGGTTGTTGAAAAGCTCTTCAAGGCTTGAAGCTCCATCGATCACAACCATACCCTGTGTGAATGTGTTCACCAAGATGATTCTGTCAGTGGTGGAATCTTCCGTGGCATGGGAATCGGAACTATGATCTGGGTCTGTGTTGTTTGAAGATGAATGTGAAAGGCTTAACATTCTGATCATTCTTTCGAACAGAGAAGAAATTTCTGCTTCTAAAGCCATCGGAAAAACGAAAAAAGAAAAAAGTGATTGGAGAGAAAGTAGAAGCGTTGGAATGAAGAGAAAAAAGTTGAAGTAAAAGGTATAAATATAAGAGAAGAAAACCTAGGAGAAAGAAGGTTGTCGAAGGATCTGGAACATGGTATTAGGTGCATGTGAGATTGTGGTGTCATTTATTTCCTAATCACCCGTTCGTAATATCACAACAAGATATTTTAATGTGATGATCGTTATCATGGATTGGATAATATCGTTCTTTTTTTGGTACAATAGGATAATATTATTCTTTTTTTGTACAATGGATAATTTTTTTCGTTCTATATTTCTTACCCTCTTCATTCTTATTGACTTTTTAGTTAATTGAATAAGTGATGTATCTCGTTATAAATATAGTTTAGATATATTGTTTACACAATGATTTTTTTTTTTTTTGAACATTGTTTATACAATGAACTTAAAAAGTCAAAATTATTTCTTATAATAAGGACAAGAGGGAATTTTAATGGTATTTTTTTTCTTCTTATATTTGAACATTTTAAAAATAAAAATAAAGATTCAAAAATATCAATCATAAGAAAGAGGAGTTTAAATTGTGACCCTTTTAATGTTTTAGCTAATTTTTAACTTTAAGTAGAGATTCATAATTGTCAATCTGAAGTATCAAAATAAATTTTATACAAGAGAATGAATGTATGTTTGTTTATGAACGAACAATACAAAGATAAGAGATAGAGAAGATGACACAGTAAAATATCCTGATTCACCCAAATATCCAAATATTAAGATTTTTCAATATGGTGCTTTGAGATATCCTCTCAACTTCTATGCTCCTTTTTCTTCTTTGGCTTGATGACAGTTTTTACCCCTTAAGTATCAGAAAGTTGTGATTTGGATCCCTAACAAAAACAATAACAACCAATTGAGCCCCTTATGTTTAGCCCTTTTGCAGTTTTGATCCCCCGGATCAATTTTGACTCAGTCAACGCACACGTGGACATCACGTGTGTAATTTTTTATTTTATTTTATTTTATTTTATAATTATTTTTTTAATTATTTTTACTTTTTTAATTTAAAAATAAATGAAAATAATTATTTTTATTTATTTTTAAATTAAAAATATTTTTATTTTTTTAATGTTTTTAATCAACACATTTACACATGGCATTTTCATTTTTTAAATTGAAAAATATACACGTGGCGTCCACGTGTGCACTGACTGAGACAAAATTGATCTAGGGGGCTAAAACTGTAAAAGGGGCTAAACATAGGGGGCACGGTTGTTATTATTTTTGTTAAGGGTTCAAAATCGCAACTTTCTGATACTTACGAGGCCAAAACTGCAATTAAGTCATCTTTTCTTGGTCTACTTAACCATACAAGTTTTAGACAAACTCTTGCAGCTGCACAATACTGATGAGGCCCTAAAGAGCATTAGTGATATCCTAAGAAATACTTACAACAATTTTTTGTGATCTTGATCTAACAATGATCAATTTAATCATTTTCTCTATCTAATGTATGAGAATGAATCTCAAGTATTAATGTCAATTTGATCTTTTTTTAAACAACCTCGTCTTTTGTGCTCTAATCTTATATTATTCTTATGTTTGACTTTTTAACCAAAAGAGTTGTAGAGATGGCGAGAGGTATGTTTTCATTTGAGTGATAATCCCAAGTAGCTTATTATGATCACATCGGCAATAATCCAGGTAAAAAGGAATTGTTTAGAGTGGGCTCAATAGAATAGTCGTTGGTTGGTTAGGACATCCTATCTTTAAAGACAAAGAGAAGCGTGAGCTTTTTGTACGACGTATGCCCACTTTTTTTGAAGGACATAATCGAAGTATAGTGTTGAACAAGTCGATGTAACTCAATGGAGTCAGTTATAGCGATCCTGCCGCCATGAATTTGAATTTCTAATAGACATTCTGATCTATCAAATTTGACCTTAAAAAGCTCTACAAGAAAAATATGAGAACTATCTATCACTATCATGGTGTGGTTGCAATGTTGGATCATTTGTTGATGCACTATAAAGTTCATAATATAAAAAGATCAAAGCTATGGGATGGCGCAACTTTTTCAGAGTCACCAGTAGGGTTGGGAATAGGCCAGGCCGGCCTACAGGGGCCTACGGCCTAGCCTGTTTTGGCCTGGCCTGGCCTGGACTGTTTAGTAGATAGGCTTAGGCTTAGGCTTTTTAGAAAGCCTGTTTAGTTAAATAGGCCAGGCTTAGGCTTCAAAAAAAGACTGTTAAGCCTAATAGACCGGCCTATTAATACTTATTTATTAAAAAATATTTTTTTTATATTAAAATAATTGCATATATTAAAAGTATAAACATCTTTTTCTCTATCTATTAGTCCCTTAATAGGCTTTGTTGTTATAGGCTTTTATGTAGGCTTTAATCTAGTTGAAATTTACTTGTAGTAAAATAGGCTTTTAAGTAGGCTTTAAGATAAATTTAACCTATTTAGTAGGCCAAATGAACTATTTGATGGCCTTAATGTGAAGTAGGCCTGTAAGTAGGCTTTCAGGCCAGTCCAGGCTTTTAAATAGGCCAGGCCAGGCCTAGAAAAACGGCCTATGATAGGCCATAGGCCAGGCTCAGGCTTGTGATTTATTTCGTAGGCCAGGCTCAGGCCTATCAAAGCCTGGCCTGGCCTGACCTATTCCCAACCCTAGTCACCAGGTACAAATCCCATGGCCACACTTGAAGACTCAAAATTCTCCATGAAAGGGAAACAAATTCTAGTTTGAATGTCAATAAAAATCAGTATGCAAAACTAGACATCATTTAGGATTTAGAAGCCTAAAGTGAGCTTTAAAATTCACAATCCTCTATACCACAATATAAAGATTCAGAGCACCATCGGCAACAATTTCAAATTATAATCGCTACCATAACAGTATGCACAATTCTAAACGAAGTTTAAACATCACAATCAAAAGAATTAGAAGGATATTAAAAAAAATCAATATTTATTGCCACTAGAAAAACCAATTTTGTGCATTTGCACCTATACATATCATTCAACAACTTGAAAATCAAAATCCTAACAAAACTAACAACAAAATTAATTCTCAACTTCATCATCATCATCTTCTCTAGGGTTGGATGAAGAATCTTGATCTTGATTTCTCCTACTCCTATTAATAGAAAAACTAACCCAAACTTCACCGTTACCACCACCACCATCACCAACCCTTCTTCTCTCACCACCTTCTTCTTCCTCCCTTTTCTTACCATCATCTTCCTGATCAACAGGCATCTGATACCTACAAACAGGACAAGACCCATGAATCCCTAACCACTTCTCAATACACTTTCCATGAAACCTATGCTTACAAGGCATCTCCTTCACAACCCCACCAACCTCAAATTCCTCCAAACAAACAACACACTCACCACCATCACCTTCTTCAATCTCAATCTTGTCCATAGCTTCTATAGACTCCTTCGTAGCCGGTGGTTGACCATTCTTTGTAGAACTTCCAAGGTTGTTAAAGAGTTCTTCAATGCTTGAAGCTCCATCGATTACAGTGATACTCTGTGTCAAAGGGTTCACAAAAATGATTCTTTGAGGAGTGGAATCTTCATTGGTTTCGGATTCATGATCTGGGTCGCTGTTGTTTAAAGTTTGTGAAAGGCTTAGCATAAAGGGTAAAAACAGAGACATGTCTCTGTTTCGGATCATTCTTTCAAATAAAGAAGAAATTTCAGAAATTTCAGCTTCTGAAGCCATCAAATCAATTCAAAACAGCAAAGAAAAAAAAAATTATCAAAGAAAAAGAATGAGTGAAAGAAAGATTTGAGAATGAAGAGAAAAAGTGGAAGTGATGTGAGTTGATATAGAGAGAAAAAAGAACGTCGTGGAAGGATCTGGAACAACATATTACGTGTGTTGTGAAATTTCGGTGTATTTGTTGCGATATTTTGTGGAGGACATGCTTTTTAATTTGTTATTTTTTATTTGAAGAGAAAGTTCTAGATTGTTCCTTTTCATTAAACTTACTATTTTTATTTTGTGATCTTCTTACTAATCCTTTATTTTTTGGAGTTATCTTACTATCCATTTTAATCTATACTATATCTTGACCATTTATAAAAAGAAATTTATTCTTAAATATAAGATTATCTTCCCTTTTTTTATATTTATTAGGGATAAATTATTTATCTCTTGTTTTTTTTATGCATCAACAACAAATATTTGTCCAGTTTTTTTATACTTATTAGTGATAATTATTTTTCTCATATTTTTGTATATATAAATAATAAATATTTGTCATGACTTCTTGTATTTCAATTGACTCTAAAATTATACATGATATAGACAACGTCTTCTTTCAAAGAAAGTATGAACTTGTTAAAAGGTTCGCTTCCAACCAATGTATGAATTTTTTGACCGTGCATGTGAAAATAATTAAAAGATATTCATATATCATACATACATTTTAAAAAGGGTTAAATGTATTTTACCCTGTAATATATGTCATTTCTGATTTTCCCATGTTTACACTGAAATCTGGTAAACAGCCGCTGGTTTAAAAATAGTTACTTGCAAGATCAACCAGTAAATCTTAAGGACATATTGTGTTTGTTATCTTCCAGAAATTTATTATTGTTCTTGAAGAACTTGATAAAAAGAAATAAAAAAGCAATCGGATTCAACCTAGTTGAATCCAATCGAAGTTAGGCAAAAATACAAGTAACGTGAATTGCTCAAACGAAACAAGTAAATTGTAAAGACATTTAGGAAAATGAACTTAAATTGCATTGATTGAATATAAATTGGTACACAGATTCATACATTGCAACTTGTGACTCGTTTCTCTCTTCCATGCGGATAATTTGAGTGTAAGTTTTGTGTATGATTGGATTGTGACCTTTTTTCCTTAGGAAAAGCTACTATTTATACAAATAGAAATAACTGCCTAGATTTAAATTTAAAACTATAAATGCAGTAACTAACGAAACTTATCCATTCGATTTTGAATTTCGAATGTGTCTTGAAAATAACCGTTGTTTTGACCTTATCCAAAAGAAACTGCTCTTTCGAGAGTTTTCCGTCTGTCGAACCGAGACACGTACCTTCAAGTATCTTCAGCAAGCCCAACTTCGATAAGGATGAAAGAACAATTCCTTCGATTACAATGTCAACCTACTTTGACTGCATTTAATGATATCCTTAAAAAATATTGGCTAACACCCCCCTATAAAATATTTTTTTTTATTTACCCCCTTGTAAAATATATTTTTTTGGAGCTCAATATTAGAGGGGTATTCCAAAAAACATATTTTAGAGGGGGGTAAATAAAAAAAAAAATTTTACAGGGGGAAATCGGAAATGACCTGTATTACAAGAGGTAAAACATCATTAACCCTTTTAAAAATGATGCAGCTTAATATTATCATAATATAAAATCTAAGAAAACTCACATAGTTATCCATTAAAATCAAATGGATGGTCAATAGATTCTGAAAATTATTGTTGACACATATGCAAAGGCTGAGAAACACGAGTAAATTAGCAAATATCCCTCGGCAGTTAACTACCGAATTCTGAAGAAACCGGCTGCAGTTAACTGCCGATGATCTGTTATAAGAACTCAGATTTGTAGCAGAAGAATGTGGCATGCCACATGTGTAATAACTAATTTAAAAATATTAAAAAAAGTCATGCGTTTAATAGCTGAATAAAAAAATTAAAAAAAAGAAGAAAAAAATAAGAAAGGCACGTGAGGTTCATGACAAACCCAACAAATTCATTAACCCCTTCTCATTCATCTTCTTAACCTACCAATTTCATCATACCTAGCAACTTCATTAAAAGAAAAAAAAAATTCCCAAAATTTTGTATTTGCTATATGTCAAAGATCTTTCCTCGTCTTATCAATATCACCATCCAAATTAATTAAAAAAAAAAAAAATCAAGTAAAGCTTCCATTGAAATCGCAGAATTCTGAGAAACAAATAAACACAAAACTCAAAACACAGATCTTGCACCTCTTCTCTCTCATTCAACCTCCCTCTCTCCTCTTTCTTCCCTGATCAACTCTGCCACCCATCTCCGCCGCTCCCTCATCATCTTCATCTCTTTTGTGTCATGTCATCTCCATCACTCTGATGTCTCACCGTAAGATCTCGCAGTCATTGGATCGCCGACATCGCGATCAAAGAACGGGTGGTTGAGTTTTAGCGAAGAGGAGAGTGTGGGAGGTGGTGGCGTGCTGATGAGTGGTTAAGAGATGAAGGAGAAGGATTGATGAATGATGGATGAAGTTGCTGTGAAAATTCTTCATGTGCTCCGTCCTTTTTTCTTTTCTTTTTTATTTAATTATCAATACCCATGTGTTTTTTTATTTTATTTTTAGTTAGTTATTACACATGTGGCATGCCACATCCTTTAATGAAATGCCAAATAAGCTTTGATTTGGTTAAAATTGAGCAAAATGATCAAATTTGCAATGGAGCTAAATTTTAGAGGGCAAAATTGTAGTTTTTGTACTTAGGGGTCAAAATTGTAAGTTTTTGAAAGTTAAGGGGAAAAAAGTTCACTTTAGCCTATTAAAAAAATAAGAATTTATATTATACTTGTGATATTATTGAATTTGTTATTATTTAAAAGACACGAAATACGCACTTATAATTTTTATCAAAATCAAAATTTTATATAGAATATAATTTATAATTTATCTTTAAAAAAAATATCATTTATAATTTACACATGATTCGTCATAAAGAAACAGAAAGTCAAGTCGATAAAAAATTGAGAATGTTAATGTCTTTCCGTTATTTTTGCTAAAGAACCTACTTGGTTTTTTTTAAAGAACTTAACTGGTTTTGATAGATAAAATTAGATATGTGGGACATGGTATTAGGTACATGTGAAATTGTGGCGACATTTATTTTCTCTAATCACCCGTCGTAATATCACAACAAGATAGTTTAATGCGATGATCGTTATCATGGATTGAATAATATCATTCTTTTTTGGTAAAATATGATAATATCATTCTTTTTTCTTTTTTGTAGAATATGATAATATCATTCTTTTTTTGTTACAATGGATAATTCTTTCCTTGAATATTTCTTGTTAATGGTATTTTTTTTTCTTATATTTGAACATTATAAAAATAAAAATAAAATACGACAGATCAATTGTTCATAATTTTTTACTCAATAATACTTGAATGATATGATAAGAGATTTTTTTTAACATAATTAGATATCGTGAGTTTGAATCTAGCAGTGTTAAATTCCACAAGAACTGTCGCACAGAGGATACTTGTTTTACTTTCACCGAAAAAAAATTGTTCATAGTTTTTATCAATCCTTCAAAAATATCAATCACAAGACGAGTTTGAATTGTGACCCTTTTGATATTCTTGCTAATTTTCAACTTTAAGTAGAGATTCATAATTGCCGATATAAAATATCAAAATGAATTTGATACAAGAAGAGAATGAATGTATGTGTTTATTTCTGAACTATTAAATATGAAGATAAGAGATAGAGAATATGACACAAATACAATAAGGTTATCATGGTTCACCCAAATATTGAGATTTTTCAATATGGCATTTAGGGTGGGTAGGAGGAATTCTTTTCCACCATGGGAAAGTCTTTTTCAGCCATTAGATTAAAAAGGAGTATTAATTTTATCATGGACTACCTACAACATATTTTTTTTCTTTCTCTTTTACACTCTTACCGTCTTACATTTCTGTTATGATCTGGAATTTTTTTTTTCTTTTAATTAACATTATTTTTTTGGTAGAATTCTGGTTTTTTTGGTAGAATCCAATTGAACATTTTAGTATCTAAAATCACTTTTTTTTAAAGAAGTATCTAAAATCACTTATTATCTGTTCTATTTTTTTTTTCCGTATTGGATAAGAACCGGTTACAAAATCAAACAAATGAAAAGGAAATATGTTTAGAAAATCATTAATGATAGTTTTTCTTGTGATGAACCAGACTAGAGATAAAAAATAATTGTAGACAATCTAGAAGAGGACAGAATATGAAGTCATGAACTAGAAGAGAGAGAGATCATGAAGCCATGAACATTGTAGACAATCTACTTGGTGGAGAAACTCTTGGTGTTGGTTTGAAATTCAATTGGATGGAAAATCGAAAAACACACAAATTTGTAACTGGAATTTTTGTTGGAATATTCAAGAAAGGGAAACAAATATTTACAGACCATGGACATTGCTAGTGGTGGATTGGAGCATGGAGGAGAGAGAGAATGGTGATGAAAGATAGTGGGGAAAAATATAGTGTTAGAGAGAATGATAAAAGTATGGTCTTCATTTGATCTAATGGGTAAAATTTACTTTCTCATAGTGGGAAACAACTATCCATTCCCGTGCTAAATGCCACCTGCTTTGAGATACCCTCTCAAATTTTATGCTCCTTTTTCTTCTTTTTATTGGTCCACTTAACCATACAAGTTTTAGACAGACTCTTGCAACTGCACAATACCGATAAAGCCTTAAAGAGCATTAATGATATCCTAAGAAATACTTACAACAATTTTTTGTGATCTTTATCAAACAATGATCAATTTAATCTCTTTCTCTATCTAATGTATGAGAATGAATCTCAAGTATTAATGTGAATTTGATCTTTTCGAAACAACCTCATCTTTTGTGTTCTAATCTTCTATTGATACGATGTTTGACTTTTTAAACAAAAGAGTTGTTGAGACGGCGAGAGGTATGTTATAATTATTTTCTTGTAATTATGCTCTATCATAATTAGATAGTTGATCTACACACACACACAGATAGATATATATATATATATATATATATATATATATATATATATATATATATATATATATATTTTATCAATGATCCTTATAAAGAATGACTTGATGAGCAAGCAAGGAATTAATCGTTTGAACAAACTAATGGTTATTAATATTTTGCCTTGGTTGCTAAATTACTACAAAAATTAAATGTTATACTATGGTATGGTTCAACAACTCCGATTGAATTATTTGGTTCGACTCGTTATCAATGGGATCATGAATACTTCCAGGTAGAAATATATCGAAGAGTTGGTGCTGGGCTAGCCGAAAATCAAAATTTATTAGAAGCTTGGTCTAAAATTCTTGAAAAAATAGCTTTTTATGATTACGTCGGCAATAATCCAAAAAATGAGGATTGTGTAGAGCGGGCTGAATGGACAATGGAGAGATGGAATAGTTGTTGGTTGGTTAGAACATCCTATCTTTAGAGACAAAGATGGGCGTGAACTTTATGTACGTCGTATATGCCTACTTTTTTTTGAAACATTTCCTGTTGTTTTAGTCGACGGAGACAAACTTGTTAGAGCGGATGTTCCTTTTCAAAGGGCAGAATTGAAGTATAGTGTTGAACAAGATGTAACTGTTGAATTCTTTGGTGACGATCTCAATGCAGTCGGTTATAGTGATCCGGCTGTTGTGAAAAAATATGATCTATGTGCTAACTTTACTTTTCTTATAGGCTTCTGATCCATGAATTTGAATTTCTAGCACACCTTTGGCTACATTTTTGTCATCATTTTGTTTTGAGCTTTTCGATTTTTCTTTCTCAATTCAACTCTCATCTCTATTATGATATTCAGGATGTCTATCTTATATGTTTCTAATAGACATTATAATCTATCGAGTTCGACCTTAGAAAGTTTTACAACGAAAATATGAGAACTATCTATCACTATCATGGTGGTTGCAATGTTGGATCATTTGTTGATAAGCGCTATAAAGTTCATAATATAAAAAGATCAAAAGGTATGGGATGACGCAACTTTTCAGAGTCACCAGGTACAAATCCTATGGACACACTTCTAATGCTAGAGGTATCAAGATTCAAGACTCAAAATTCTCCATGAAAAGGAAACAAATTCTTTCTAGTTTGAATGTCAATAAAAATTCATAAAAAAAATTCATTTTTTACTTGTTTCAAAAAATAGTATGCGTTTTAAAAATCAGTGTTATTTGTTTTAAAAAACAGTGTGCGATTTAAAAAATCAGTATGCAAAACAAGACATCATGTAGAATTTAGAAGCCTAGAGTGTGCTTTAAAATTCACAATCCTCTACCCTAATATAAACATTCACAGCACCACCGCAGCAACAATTTTCAACCGTAGTCACTACCATAAACAGCATAATTTTAACAGCAATAACAATACAAAACGAAGCTTAAACATCACAAATCAAAAGAATTAAATGGATATTAAAAAAATCATTATTTATTGCCACGTGAAAAACCAATTTTGTGCATTTGCAGCTATACATATATTCAACAAATTGAAAAACAAAACCCTAAGAAAATTAATTCTCAACTTCATCATCATCATCTCATCTAGGGTTGAATGAAGAATCTTGATCTTGATTTCTCCTACTCCTATTAATAGAAAAACTAACCCAAACTTCATCGTTACCACCAACCCTTCTTCTCTCACCATCTTCTTCCTCCCTTTTCTTCCCATGTTAAGAAGTTTAAAATAGTAATTTTGCGTTAGAACTTGTATATTTTGTATTAAATATATAACATTTTAATAAATAATTGGTGTTATTCAATAAAAACTTTACTACTTTTCTTGACAAAAAAAAAAAAAAACTTATTACTTTTAATATCTTTAACATATGCAATATTGCACATGTTAGACAAACCCTTGATTATAATGACATATAAGGTTGACTTGATAACCAGAGTGGAAAAGTAAACAAATGGAGTGATTAAAAACTCTCGAGTTTGATTTTTTACTCTAATATAAACTAGGCTTAATTACACTTGTGATCCTTGTATTTTGACAAACTCACGAAATTGGTCCTACCTCTTTTAAATCGAACAAAATCATCCCTAAACTATATGTTTTTTTGCAGTTTTAGTCCTATCTCCCTATTTCCAACTCCAGAAACGCACATAAATGACCGTTTTAGTTCAACCACCTATGCTCAACCATAAAATAAACAAGGAATAAATCATGTGGGTATAAGGAATCTACTTTGTTCAGCACACAAACCAAGAAAAACCCTAATTTCTAAGACATGTTTCGGGTATGTAGCATGTCTCGGAAATTAGGTTAGTGTGCTGAATAAAGTAGATTCATTGTACCCACATGTTTTATTCTTTGTTTATTTCATGGTTGAGCATAAGTGGTTAGACTAAAACTGTCATTTATGGAGTTGGAAATAGGGAAATAGGACTAAAACTGCAAAAAACATATAGTTTAAGGACGATTTTGTTCGATTTAAAAAAGATAGGACCATTTTCGTGAGTTGGTCCAAATGGTAGGATCAAAAGTGTAATTAAGCCTATAAACTATCAAGAACTTGAAATATCAATAATTTAGTAATTTGACTATTAAATCTTTAGTTTATGGTTATATTAATAGATAAATAAATTAATATGGTTAGTGATCCTCTCAACATTGTTGAAAGAGTGAAACTAAACTCCTTTTTATGGTTTTCTTCAAATGTTGTTACTATAACGTTTGATTTTCATGACTGGTAGAGATACCCACTATTTTGTATGGGTATTATGTAATTTTTATTTTTATCTTTGGTGCAGGCATCGTTGTTAGGTGCATGTTGTTTGTATCAGACATTGGGTGTTTCACCACTTTAGCACACCTTGTGCGGGGTGAACCACCTTACTTTTGAGCAATATATTTCATTTTGATTTTTTAAAAAAAATAAAAATTAAATTATTAAGTTAATGATATTATAACGTGTCTGCAACGCCACATCATAAAAAAAATCCATTTGAAATTTGACATCTAGACTTATGTTAAAAATCTCATGAAAATTGAATTCCGTGTTGAAACGAGAAAATTGAATTCTTGGAAAAACAAATATGTGAGCATTGGAGAAACAATTGTTCATAACAATTTGGTGATGCGTTTGTGCCAATTATCTTTCTTATATCAAAATGAGGGTAAAAGTTTGGAGGAAAATTGTGAAGAAAGTAGTCAAGACTAAGATGTGAGATAGAAAGGGGAGGAGTGAATTTGGATGTGTACTTCGAGGAGGAGCTTGTATTGGAGGAATAGTTGCTTAAGTAATTTATTTTGGTTGTTTGACTCTTTGATTCGAAATGACGAGAGATAATTAGGGGTGGAAACTGGGAGAGGTGGTGAATTTTTTGTAGATAATGATATTTATAAGAACCACTTTTTGATAATTTTTTTGATAATTTTTTCTCACATACTTGTATTATGTTTGAATTTTTTTTTTATTGTTTTGGTTTTTGTGTCAATACATCTTTTTCTTTGTTAAATTATAGTTGTCAAACAAACGGTGATTCAAATAACACAACTCTTTTTGATAAGGTCGGGATATGTTGGAAATGACCCTTGTGCTTGAAAATGAAAATGTTTTACATAGCGTGGAGGACAAGGATTTTGTTTTGTCAATTTTTTTTTTTTTTTTTTTTATCAATTCGGAAAAGTTTGGTGATAAATCTATTATTATTATTATATGCTACAATTGTTATTTTATATGGTAGTAGTTATTATACTAACGTGTTGTAGATTTGTAGTTACGTACTCTCTCCGTTTAAATTAGATGTCATTTTCGAATTTTGGATGATTATTAAGAAAATGATTAATAGTGTCGATCTTTTTATTAAAACACGCTTTTTTTAACAGGCTAAAATGAAGTATATTAACACTAACAGTGCAATCGTTTCAGCACAAGGTGTGCCAAAACAATCACGAAGAGTACAACAACTCTGTCAAAAATACATAAAAAGCTAGCCGATACCCAAACACATAAGTGAGCTTGACCACCACAAATGAGTACCGAAAACAAAGGTAGCGTTACTAGCTTTCAACCACCACAAAGAGTATGATTTTACTTTATCTAACATATGTGGAATAGAGCTTTGTTGGTTCTTAAAGAACCTATTATTTTGTTCGTTCCACAAGACTCAAACGCACAAGAGCCATATCAGATAAAAAAGGGATCATCGTAATTTCAGACCACCTGCATAATTAATAAATTGCAAGAAGTGATATGAAATAACCTGAGAGTCCGTCCCATCAAAACCAAGCCACGTCCGCACCAACGACCAAATAGCATCGAAAGTTGGACATGACAAAAACAGATGAGTAGTTAGTTGAGTAATTAGATGTTTAAATGGTAAAAAATAAAATTATAATTGACTTAATTTGTTATATCTTAAACCAATAAAAGTGGAATAATTGTAGAATGTAAAAGAAAAAGAAAAAAAAACAATTGGTGAGATTTTTTTTTTTTGTGGTGACCGGGGGTTGAACCCCGGATCCTGCATATATTATGCATTGTCCTTATCAACTGAGCTAAACTCATGAAGACACAACTCGAGAGAATTATTTTAATTAAAAAACCATACTTTAATATATATATATATATATATATATATATATTAAAGACAATGCACACTTGTCCACGTGAGCTTAACTCAGTTGATAAGGACAATGTATAATATATGCAAGGCCCGGGGCTTTAGAAGGAGAAAATTGTGAATTGTTAAAAAGCACTTATTTATTATTAATATTTTTTGTGAAAAAAATGATTTTTGGACTTTAAATTATATAAATAAATAATTATTAAATTTGCATTTGAATAAAAAACTAAATATCCTTATTTAAATGTTTGTTTGTTATTGGTAAGAGAAAATTGTGGATTGAAAAATCACTTGTATGAATGAAAAAAGAATTTTGTGCATTGCAGGGAAATTAAAGGCATAAGGGGATTTCTTAAAAAAAAAAAAAAAGCATAAGGGGATGTCAATTGTAAAAAAAAAATAAACTAAGGAAGGGGGTGTCATTTGTCAATTGTTATATATATTTCTCTTTCACTTTTACACTTTTTTTTTAATGAGTAAAATGAACGTCTTATTGCACTTGAGTCTGACGTTCATTTAAGACATTCATTTGCTTTACATGGCTAAGGTAGGATCACGCTAGGTGCTCTGTTAACTGGAACTGTCCTCCGCTTGGCGTGGAATCTCTCATCCTAAGATATAAGCTTGGAACTTAATTTTGTCTCTCTCTTTTTTCTTTTTCTTTTTGTCTCGTTACATTGTAACACTACCAAAATAAATGAGTGAAATGAACAAAAGTCCTCAATTATCATGAGACGGAGGAAATATAATTTAAGAGACAAATCTTTTTTTTTAAAACGACTTATAATTTAGACAAACAAAGTAAATATGATATGAGAAATGCTAGCAACACATTTTCTTTAATTGATTAAAAATCACGCGAGTTTCGACAAATTTATATAGAGCCCACATAATTTAACGGGGCTATTTGAATTTTAATCAATTAGAACATAAATATGTTAAGATGTATGTTGCTTGCTTCTCGATATACGATCTCTACGGTGATGATAGTGATTTTGCCTCTACCTTTATAAAACAAATAATAAATATTTGTCCCTATTTTATTTTTAATTTTTTAATAAAAAATGCCTATTTAAGTTTAAATAAAAAAATCACTGAGATAGTCATAAAACGAGTAAATAGTCAATTTCCCCCCTGAAATTGTAAGTTTCATCAATTACCCTCCTGAAATTAACAAAACTTCAATTACCCCCCTGAAATTTTACAACGTTAGTCAATTTACCCCCTCCGTCAAATTTTTCTGTTAGTGAACATGACGTTTTGCAAATACCTCCCTGAAGTTTTGCACTTATGTGCAAAATGCCCCCAAACTTAAAAATTTATATTATATTTTTCTTAAAAACAAACAATTAATAGTTAAATATCAAAGCTAACTATTAATTTTGGAGTTTGGAAAAACTACATACATATATACATCAAAATAGAAAAAAATGTGTATTTTTAGAGTGACAATAATGGTTATTTCTAATAGACAAATTATTATTTTTAGAGGTTTATAAACAAATTAATAATCAGATTTAAATTTATATTTTCTCCTTCACCATCTTAGTCTTTTAACTCCTCCAACTCCTTCAACAATTTGCTCAAACCATTTAAACTACACAACCCTCAATATTAATCCACAAATCATACCATTATTGTCACTTTAAAAAATACATACTTTTCCCCATTTTAGAGTCTATTTTGATGTATATATGCATGTAGTTTTTCCAAATTCCAAAATTAATAGTTAATTTTAATATTTAACTATTAATTGTTTGTTTTTAAGAAAAAATAATATAAATTTTTAAGTTTGGGGGGCATTTTGCACATAAGTGCAAAATTTCGGGGGTATTTGCAAAACGACATGTTCACTAACAGAAAAATTTGACGGAGGAAGTACATTGACTAATGTTGTGAAATTTCAGGAGGTAATTGAAGTTTTGTTAATTTCATGGGGTAATTGATCAAACTTACAATTTCAGTGGAATCGACTATTCACTCCTTTCAAAACCTTCAAAACAACGAAACTATCTCCAATCTCCAGAACTGACACACTGGTTGCGATTTAAGAGTCTTAAAATATGGTTCAAGTCGTGAATTCATTTGAACTATTTCAATTCAATACTTCTTCTTTCTTCGGAGTTATCCCAAAACCATTCATTTCCTTTCAACCACAAACTACAAGTAAGTTAAACATAACTTAAATCTTTGCAATTTGTTTTCTTCTTTAATAATTCTTTTTGTGGTGTGTTTTATGCTTTTGATAGCTTATAATAAGGTCCATAATAATTGATTGAATATTATCTCTGAAGAAAATAACATAATTCAATGTAATCATATAACATAATTCAATGTAATCATATGTGTTGGTGTCAAACACGATACTTATCTGACGACACTCGGACACGCCTTATCCAAGGAGTATGAGTATATGTGCTTCATCATAATATCAATTTGGTATTGTGTTTAATGTGAATTTTGATAATGCTTGCAGTGAATTTTGAATTTCCTTTCAGGTTTAATTAAAAAATCATTAGTGACTAAAGCCAAGGCGAATGCAAGAAAAGAAAGTGCTAAAATTCGAAACAGGAAGATGCAGAAAAAGGTACGTCTTATAAGAATACTGTATAGTTGTTCTTTTGATTGTAACATGTGTTGGTGTAGTGTCACTGTCTGACATCGACTCGCATCGAACACCAGACACACTTTCAGTAGAAGTGTCGGTGCTACATAGGTTTGTTGTGTCTAGAAGTTTATCACTCATTTATTGAGTTACTTCAATTAGCGTTTATCCTCAATCTTTTATTAATACCATGTTATCCTGCCCTTTTTTTTTTAGTTTAATGGTACTGCCACACATCCAAGGCTTTCAGTATTTTGCTCAGATAAGCAATTGTATGCAATGCTTGTAGATGATCAAAATAAAAAGTGCTTATTCTATGGAAGCACACTGCAGAAATTGTTCCGAGAAAATCCTCCCTGCAGCACTATTGTAAGTAGTCCAACTCATTTTTGAGACAAATATTGTATGAGACTTGGAAAACAACTTTTGTTACATTAGACTTTAGCTTTGGATTTTTCCTTATGTTTGGGTGAAATATTGTTTTAGGAAGCTGCTCAACGTGTTGGGGAGGCACTTGTGAAAGCCTGTGTTGATCTAAACATAAATGAAATATCATCCTATGATCGCAATGGCTTTGGTCGTGGAGAAAGGTTAAACGCCTTTGAGATTGCCATTTCCAATTTTGGGTTCTTGCCTAGATAGGTATGTAACTGATAATATTGTTCTCTTGTCAAACACATATGAAGCATTATGATGTTCTTATTCGGACAGGAAGAGATTGCTTTATCGCAAGTTGCCACATTGGTTAATAGATCATGAAAATAAGAACTTTGAAAAATCCAGGCTTTAAATGTTATGGACTATGAGTAATAAAATGGGGTTGTATTTGATGTAATCTTGTTGAAACTCATTTTAATCTTAAGATAATATCATAATTAAGTGAAAATTTGCTTAAGTAGAAGGAGGAGTAACACATCATTGTTTTGCTTAAATATGTTACTAACTTAATGATGGTAGGATTATATGTTAAAATGTTTTAATGGTGTGAAATTTTGAATTGCACGACATTTTTGCACATTTTCTGCAAAAATAATTTACTTTATTTAAATTATTACATGTCATGACAAATGGGATAAAGTTGAAGGATATGTGTGTAATTTCCCTTATTTTCTTAGCTAGATACTTCATATGCACGAGAACTCTTGAGTCTAAACTCCAAAGGAATATAATGTTTTAAGGTCCGTAATTTTGATGAGTTAAACCATTTGATGAATTCTTAAATGTGTGAATGTAGCTTCATCAGTTGGTTCATTGTGCAGAACAAATGAACAATTGAAGAATCTTATAACTCTAAAGTTTGTACGAATAGAACAAGAAAAGTTTGTTATAACCATTTGATATAAAACTCCCAAAGCCTGAGGTGAAGTGATTGCATGAAGAAATGTCCAGGGTCGTTTAATTGAAGATGACAAACCAGTTGTTGACTCGCGGGCTGATGTAAAACTAGCACCATGCATGGTCTGTATAAGTTTATAACACATGGGAATGGATATTATATCATGATTCAAGAAGTCTTTTAGACAGACCTCTTCTTAAGAAGTATTATGAGAGGTAAAGCAACAGAAACTGACCCTGGCAGTTTCTGGGTAGTTGATAATTATTTAATACCAGTTATTATAAGCAGTTACTTTGCAGTTTGTGTATATTTTTTGTTTGTACGAGACATAGTCAGGCATCCTAGAATAATTTGAGGGGTTATTTGGAATAAGAGAGACCCAAGGGTCTCTGTGTCAGTGTTTTACTATTCTTGTGCTACTAAACTTAGTACTAGTCTGTATTAGATTGCACTGTCTCTGTTTTTCCAGTTTAATGGAACATCAACAAATCCAAGGTTTTCTGTTTTTTCTCAGATAAACAATTGTAGATGACCAAAACAAGAAATGTTTATTCTATGGAAGAAGACTGTACGAATCGTTCGGAGAAAATCCTTCCTGTAGAACAGTTGTAACTTGTAAGTAGTCCACCTCATTTAAGAGAAATATATATGAGACAGGGAAAACAGTGTTTGGCTATGCTTAGGATTTTTCCCGACATGAATCCAGGATGATGCTCAACGTGCCGGGGAGGTACTTGTCAAAGCATGTTTTGATCTCAACACACGCAATGACTTTGGTCGCGGAGAAAGTTTAAACGCCTTTTAGATTGCCATTTCCAATTATGATTTCTTGCCTAGATAGGTAAGCAACTGATAGTGATGCTCTCTTGTCAAACACATATGAAGTATCCTATGTAAAAGTCAACCTTATTGGGACTGGAAGACATATAGCAAGTTGCAATATTGGTTCATAGATCATTAAAAATAAGAACTCTGGAAAATTCAGGCTTCCAACGATATTGACTTGATGAGTTTTGAAAATGGGATGGTATTTCAACATCAGATAATATCACAATTAAGTGAAACTTGCATAAGTTGAAGGAAGGGGAAGACTTGGTTAGTTTCGCTTAAACATATTACTAACTTGATGATGGTGTTATTACATGTTAAAGTGTGTTTTAATGGTGTGAAATTATGAATTACGTGACCTTTTTTGCACATTTCATGAAAGTAATTTGCTTCATTTAAAGTTTTATCTACAAAGTGCATTTAGATGTCATGACAAATGGGATAAAATTGAAGGATATTATATTTAATTTCCCTTAATTTTCTTGGCTAGATACTTACTAGGTGTGAGAATTCTTGGTTCTAAACTCAAAGGTATATATGATGTTTTAGGTCCATCACTTGGATGAGTTAAAACACTTGATGTATTGTGTGAATGTAGCTAATCAGTTGGTATTGTGCAGAACAAACCAACAGTTGAAGAATCTTATAACTCATAAAACTTTGTACTGCCAGTAGAAGCAAAGTTTGGATGCAACCATTTGATGAAATTCCCAAAATTTGGAATTCACCTAATTGGATGTTGGCTCAAGGTCTGAGACAGACGCAAAACCAGAAACCATACACAGCCTGTATAACATATGGGCAATGAACAAAATACAAAATTCAATGGAATCGTTGCGGAAGTTCTAAGAGAATTTACATGAAGAATATTTGACTTGATATGTATTAGAAACAAAGATTGATCCTTCTAATTGTTATGTAAGAAAAACATTTATCCTAAAAGAGTGTTATTTACATGTTAACATTTTTCCTTAAGCTGATAAACTAATATCATCATGCCCGATGTTGAAATCGCTTATTTGAGAAAAGCTTTTCGTTTATATATTTGATTTGATCGTTTGTATTTGATTGCACAACTATTGTTTCTATCATCTGTGCCAAAAACTGTGTGATGCTTAATCCGTCATATGTGTGTTGCTGTTTATGTTAACAATAGCGATACCTATGTCTTCTTCTTTTTTCTTTTCACATCAATTCTGAGTCCTACA
This sequence comes from Medicago truncatula, assembly GCF_003473485.1. Taxonomy (NCBI): domain Eukaryota; kingdom Viridiplantae; phylum Streptophyta; class Magnoliopsida; order Fabales; family Fabaceae; genus Medicago; species Medicago truncatula. The sequence continues at coordinate 18,066,412 of NC_053046.1, read as the reverse complement.
TCCTAATTGGAATCCCTCTGAAACACCCCCTTGTCGCGTCTAAAATCCATCCGCTGTTTGATACCTCGATCATTGTCAAATGGTTGTAGATGACCAAAATAAGAAATGGGATGGTATTTGCTGTAATCTTGTTGGAACTCAATTGAACAGATACTCATATTAACCAAAGATAATCTTGTTGAAACTCATTTTACTTAAACATATTACTAACTCAATGATGTGAAATACTGAATTTCTTTATATTTTTGCACATTTTATACAAAAAGTATTTGGTTCATTAAAAGTTTTCTCCACAAAGTGTTTTTTATATGTCATGACAAATGGGATAAAGTTGAAGGATATCACATGTAATTTCTCTTATTTTTCTTGTCTAGATACTTACTAGGTGTGAAAATTCTTTAGTCTAAAGACATGTGACATTTTAAGGTCCCTTATTTTGATGAGTCAAAACACATGATGGATTATGAATTGTGTGAATGTATAGTTAGTTGGTTGATGAAAACCCTCTTTTTTGCAATTTCAGAGTAATTGGATTCATAAAACAACTCGTTATGGTGCCAACAGGTAGAACCAGTCAATACCTTGATTAGTTTAATTAATGTGATTGGCGAACCAATTTCTGCTCTTGAGTATTTGGATGTTATAATTGAAGGTCTTGCTCAAGAGTTTGAGACTACTGTTTCATTGACAAGCAAGACATATAAGTTATAAACTACTCACTATATAATACTCATATAGTTCTTAGAAATCGTGGTTGGGTCTAATACAATCCCATAAAACCAGTTTGTGAAGTGAGGATTACCCCCACCTATAAACACATTGATTTGTGCCAAAGATCGAACCCCAACAAATTGTTATTCGTGAATTGTCCAGGAATCAAAATATTTGAGTTTTTGTTATGAGTCTCATGTCGGATGAGATACGACTTGACAATGTATTTATAAGTCAATCCAACCCTCCTCTACATGTCTAGAATTTGGGTTTAGTTTAACTCAAGCTTACAAAACTGACTAATGAGTTGAGGAATTGCCATGCTTATGAACATTTGTCAGATCTTATCTCATCTATGCAACATGAGACTCTTAACACTTTTTAGTTAATATGCATACTCTATAGTTTAGAAATTGCAAATACATTTGTACTGACCGTTTAGCTTTCGTGGAAACATGAAATTATGATCAAACACTACATCAAATGCAATGCCATATTTTCTATCTTTAACCTGTAATCGTGTAGCTTTCATTTGATCTTTCTCTCTAGTTAGTTAATATGCATTTGATCTCAAAGAGAAAGAGTGCACCAGAAGAATCCAATTGGAAAATATTGTGAAGCAAACATTTCATTGACACGTCGAGATCGATAAAATTTAAAAAAAAAAATTATATAATTCAATGTAGTCACAAGTGTCGGTGACAAATACGACACATGTCAAACACTTGGATACGTCTTCAATCAGAAGTTCGGTGCAACAGAGTGCACCACCTTACTCATCTTATAAATCTAGATAGGGTTGCATATGATTGAGGGGTCAATGTGAGCAACTTTTGGTCTCAATTAGGTTAACCGTGTTCTGTAGCAGAATCTACCAAGTGTTAGGAGTCCTCTTCAAACTTTTCTTTGAGGCACAAAGGGATTGGTGATATGCTCTGAGGAAGGTCTTATTCCTTCACAAATTGGCAATACCAAAAAATATTTTCAGAGTCATCTTGTGCATGGTTGATATTGCAATTATTTCGTAACCAGCTAGCATTACAAGTAGTATTTCTTGTATTACAGCCTCAATTGTTAGAACATTTTTATGCTAGAGATGCAGTTGAATTATGAATTGACTGATAAAATAGAAATTATGATTGGTGAGAAACAACGTTAGCATGATGCTCCAGAAAATACTTGATCCACAAAACAAACTCAATAAAAAATGGTTTAGTTTTGGAATTTCTATGAGGATTTGAGTGACACCTTTTCAATGAGATTATCAACCATTCAAAGTGACTTCTTTTCTAGTTTAAGATGTTTAAATATGTTAGGATTGTAATCTTGTTTGGCAGTGGGTCTAGTTGAGCTTGGATTCTTATCTACTAAAAAGTGAAAATCCGTTTTATTTTTAAATTTGATTGCACATTAATTGATTTTTTCTCAAAGCCATAATCGAGACTTACTGAGTGAAAGTATGATCGTCTGAAACAACCCTAATATCAATCAATTTTCTTAGACAAACAAACCGATTAATTTACTAAATTAACTTAGGCTAAAATGCACTTTCGGCCCCTCAAGTTTCACAAACTTGCGATTTTGGCCCCCAAGTTTGAAAATAGCACTTTTACCCCCTTAAGTTTCACCCCCAAACTTACCATGGTCCCCCTTGATTTTGGCTCAATCAAAACTGATTGGTTATACTTCTCTTCCCTTTCCCTTGTTCTGCATGCTCATCTAACATCAACACGATAAAGAAACAATAATAATGGGTTGTGTTTAGATTATTAAGAAGAAAATGTTTTTTTTTTTTACAAAAGACAATGTTGTTGTTGTGTTTGACGGGAAATCAAAAGCAACAATTATAATTGGTATGAGTTATAAATATTGAGTTTGGTTTGGTTTGTTTGAATGATTTTGATTTTGAGGATGAAGATTAGGGTTGAAGATGAAGAAGATTTTTCCAATGTTTATTATTAGTTTTAATTTCGTTTTTCTATTTCTTTTAAATTTTAAATTTTAATTAATTTCCATGTGTGCACACAGTTGTAAATATTTTATATAAAAAAAAAAATATCCACATTAGCTTTGACTGAATCAAAATCAAGGGGGACCATGGTTTTGCAAAGGAGGTGAAACTTAAGGGAGTAAAATTGCTATTTTCAAATTTAGGAGGCTAAAATCACAAGTGTGTGAAACTTGAGAACCAAAAATGCATTTTAACCATTAACTTAATACTTTTATAAAAATAGTTTCTAAGCCATTCTACTTAATCTATATCAATGTTTAATCATTCAGACATCTAACAAATTGCTACCAAGGACTAAAAAGAGAATAACAAAAACTTGGAATGTTGCATAAAATATTTCAAATATTATTCAAATTAAAGTTCAAACTAAGATACTCCTTCTCAGAGGTGGAATCGGGGGTGGCATGGGAAGGTCATGACCACCTTATTCTTATCGCTCTTTCCTATATCCTTACGGTACTATAAGTAATTCCTCCACTTTTTGTTGGTTTTATTTTGGTCTCTTAAATTATAACTGTTAGACAATTTAGTCTCTTAAGTTTATTTTATTTCATTTGGTTATTTTTTTTTTAATAAGTTCATTTTGCTTACTTAACTTGCAAATACTATTTGCTTTGATCTTGAGTTACAAACTTTAGACATTTTAGTCATTTCTATTAAGAATCTAAATGTTTTATCATTTGTAATCTAAGAGACGGAAGTGTTCAACGTTCAAAACTTAAGGACCAAAATGAAACGAAAATATTTAAGGGATCAAATTATATATCGTTTGTAATTAAGGGGTCAAAATTAAAGAAAAGAGATGAAACCAAAATTTAACAATAACTTAAAGGACAAAAATGTAGTTTAACCAATATAAAATTACTTAACTTTAAAAAAATCAAAACATTTTTTTTTTTTTTTAAAGTATATAAAGTGACCCCTTTAAGAATATTATTTCTGGCTCTCGTGATCGACAAATTAATTTCCATTTAATCTAAATGATCGATAATTTAATTTTAAATTTAATGTAAATCTGATAATTTTTATTTTGATTTAGAAACTTAAGTGTTACAAATATTAATCAAAGAAAAGATAAAAACACAATTAATATATCATTAAATTTAAATAAAAAAATTACAAATATTAGATAAATCATTCAAAATTAATTTTACCACATCATAAAGTCATGCATTTCAATTACAAAGAACATCACCAACTACATGCTCAACACAAACCATATATCTTGCAAAAGAAAACATTTTCCTTCATTTTTCATCTATTAAATATGACTTTTGGAGTCATACATGTCATGCACAAAATAAATATTTATATGTTAGAAATTCAAAGCAATTGTAAAATCTAACATCTATTACTTCTTTTTTTAATAATCACATAAAATTTTACAATGTTCTATTATTTTATGAACAAATTATAAATTACATTAATTACCACTTTAAACTTAAACAAGAAACATCATCAACGTTAACTTTTTTTTTTCTCATTTGTGTTCGTATATTCTTTTATATTTATATGTATCTAAATAACCAATTTTTTTTATCTATATTTGTATCTTTTATTCGCTTTGCATACATGCTAAGACTTTTTCTTTCTTCTCTTTGTACGCATATGCTAAGACCAACAATTAAACATTTTTAGAGAACGATTATAATTATAGCCAAGACCAAGAGGCAAGAACCATTGTTGCAACGTGAGAAATGAATGATATTATCATCGTTGAAACGGTTAAGTTCAACTTTTCAATATCTAAGAGGGAAGTGTTCAGGGGTGGAGCCAGATTTTAAACATTGGGGGGACCAAGTCTTAAAAAGTAGTATAATTTAGCAAACAAACTTACATAATGGGCTTTTTTTAAAAGTGAAAATGATTTTTTGCCATAAAAAACAAAGGCCTAACATACAAAAGGACACAAGTGCTAATAGTGGGGGGATCATATTCATGATCATGTGTAAATAGCAGTATAAAATAAAAATATAATAGTAGTAAAAAAATTGGGGGGACCATGGCCACCCTTGGCCCCCATGGTCCCTCCGCCACCGGAAGTGTTGTGTTGTTTGCTCCATCCAAACGCACTAAGATTATAACATACATGAAAAAGTTGTTACCAGTATCAGAAATAGTTTTTGATGAACCACACATGGAACAATGTATACGTAGTTGCAACCATGAATGTTCCAATAATTGTGAAATCTATATCTATATTATATAAATTTAGGATTTATTTCATGTCCCTTAATAGAAATGATTTTCTTCTATTCTGTTCTTGATATGTGTCACCACATTTCAATGTTTTAGGATTTCATTCAAGTCACGACATGTGGCACTCTAATATTGTTTTATTCTTATGCATTATTCTTGGAATTATTATAACTTTGCATTATTATAACTTTCCGTATTAATTTTTGGAAACATGATCAACTTAATACTTTTAATGGTGAAAATGTTATTTTAATGGTCAAATTAATATTTTCTTAATCTACTTTAATTGTTGCCCTATCAAAATATTTCTTAAACGTTAACCAAGTTGTTTGGGCTCCAGTGGCAAGGAGCTCCTTCCAAAGACGTATCCGGAGAATACCGGGTTCGATTCCCAGGGGGAACAACACTTGGTCAGTGTGCATGCCTCTACACATGAGCCGGATTAATTAGTCGTCCACCATTGGTGGGTCGGAAACCGGTGCAAAAGCCAAAAAAAAATATTTCTTAAACGTTAATGGATTGTTGGCAAATCAAAATGGTTCCAATTTTTTTTAAAACGGTACAGGGATATGGTAGAGATTAATAAATTATGGTTATGGTTATTTAAAAAATTGCCCCGTGAAACAGACTATAAATTAGATTAGACCTATGGATTAACATAATTTTACATCACACTCAATTACTATTCTTTCTTTTTTGTTTAGTTTTTTATTGTTTGTTCTTCGTACGATTTTTTTTTTTTTATAGTTTTTTATAATAAAAAACATTTGTATGTTGTTTGTTTCATGTTTTTTTATGACTTTTTTATTCAATTACGTTTGTCTTCCTCTCTATGATTGTTGTTTAATGGAACATATTTTTTAATTCAAAACTCCTCTCCATTTCATCAGATTTTAGTGGCCCTTCAACTATTTATCTTAAGTGATATAGAGATTCTTTCTTAAGAGTTATGGTTGACATATGAGATGAAGATACACACGATGAATAGTTCTGGAACAAGTTTGATATCAACAATGAGGATGTGACGAAGCCTCAAACTTTGATTTTTTTTTTCTTTTCTATATTGGATTCATTCTTATTTCCTCAATTTTATTCTTCATTATTCATGTAGTTGTCTTTTTCGATGGTGTGATATATATATATATATATATATATATATATATATATATATATATATATATATATATGTGTGTGTGTGTGTGTGTGTGTGTGTGTGTGTGTGTGTGTGATTATTTATGTAATGTAGTCTATTTTATTTTATTTTTACTTCATGCAATGTAGTTTATTCTTAGTTGTTACTTTTGCATTATATGGTGGTCGAGAAATGAGTGTCTAAATAAATAAATAAAAAAACTTCCTTAATTCAAAAGGAAAAAAAAAATAGTCTGATTTTTGAGGGGAGTTTTTTTTTTTTTTTTGTACATGCTCGATTGATTGAATTACAATATTCCAACGCTATCAAACATTAATTTTTTTTTTTTATTTAAGTAAAAGGGACTGCATATATGCAAATTATTAATAAGTCGAAATCGCAATTGTATTAAAGGGACTACACATATGCACACCATAATAAAATCATTAAATAGTGAATCAAAATCATTCAAGACTCAAATATTCATATTTAAATTCATATTAGACAAAAATGGATATTTAATCAATGAATTTAATTCTTATAGCCATTAAGGTTATCAATGCTTCTGATTCTTCCTAATTAACGTGATCAATACTTTTAATTTGATTTTTAATTTATCAACATTTATCGTTTCTCTTGGTAAAAAAAAAAAACATTTATCGTTTCTCAATCAGATTTTTATTTATAGTGAGTCAAGTTTCTGCCTATACTACTCGCATTTGAACTTTATTTTTTTATGTTTCTCTTTTGCTCCCATAATCAATGAAAATTTGAAATGCTTCTTGATGTTAAAAGTTGATTTTTTTTTTTTTATTGTACTTTAGTGCATTTTTGTATGACAAATTTTAAGTAATTGTTATTAGATCAGTTTCTCTCATTTGTCTGATTTAAAAGACCATTGATTTCAAACATGTTAAGATACACAAGCTTTATTTGGTGCACGTCACTTAGTAGTAATGTCTCTAATTTGTTTAATATTAAACTTTAGTCCAATGACAACGAGTATTATATGGTATCTCTTTATTACTAGAATGAAATGTTTATAAGTTATCATATTATTTATGTTAATGTGGTATGATTTTATTTTTCAGGTGTACAGTTATAATTTCTTGGATATTTCCCTTAAAAAACACTCATAATTTACTGGGCATGTAATAATTAATTCTTGCACTATGTTTTGGTTGATAGGCTACGACATGAGAAAAATTGAAACATTTTGGTAATGATTTTAGTTTATTCAATTTTTTAATTCTTATATGACATTTCTTAATATTAGTAGTCATAAGAAAAATTGACACATTTTGATAATGATTTTAACTAGAATCAAAAACCATTTCTCAATTTTTATATAGGAATAAAAAACATTTTTCAATGAAAAGGTTTTAACTGCTTTAAAAAAAAGTGAGCCGCAAAAAAACATATTATTTTAACTGATTTGCTCGAATATGAGATATAACTGATTTTTTTTTTACGCCAAATTAAAGACTTTATTGAATTGTGTACAACGCACTCGAGACGCATCTGTAGTACAAAGAGAATGTCCAAACCGGGGATTAAGTAGAGATATATTTGATTGTCATCTTTGTTTTTTTAGGGGTGTTTTTTACCATAAAATTTGATTTTAGTTCTTTATTTCTTATATTCTCACCTTCTCTACCACATGTGTACATCAAGCAAAAATGAGCGAGGAATTCTTACTATCAAATCTATATTTTTCTTACATTGTTAAAAAAATTATATTCTAAAAAAAAGTCTGTATTTTTTTTTCTTCATATGTAATCACTATTTATATATGAAGAAGGCATGCACCTTTGTTGGTTACACGTGTGTATGTATTAACATTGAAATTTCCATGAAAAAGAAATTTAAAATTTCTTATTTTATTGGTATACATCTTTATATTTTGGAGATCAACTACCTTAGTTATGAAATCATTTTCATTTTGAGTAGCTTAAAATAAAACATTTCTCCTATCAAAGTTAAAGAGCTATGTGGTGCATTGGGACTTTTTTAATTTGCTCTCATGCAATTAGTTCGAAAAAGAGGATATATGATATGTACATAAGTCCAATCTATAACATGATTTAAAAGACAAATGTGATTCATCAACTATCTATTTTTTTCTTTGCTTCACGACAATTGATTCCAAAGACTGGGGAGAAATAAAATAGTTAAAGTGATTGTTATTAGTTGTTGAGTATGCTTTGGGATTGTAACTTCTAAATATGCCCTCTTATTCATCAAGTGATAGCACTTGAGACAAGATTAAATGCGTGTCTTATAATAATCCAAATATCACATGGATTAGACTTCTTTTAAATAACATTTTTTATTGCATCCAAGCATATTTGCACTAGAAGAAAACAAACCAAATGGATCTTCTCCTTCCATTGAAGCAGAGAGAAAGAAATATTGACAAGCAAATAAAAAAATTAAGATAGAGAAGGAAAATTGGTAATTGAGTGTAGAAGGAGAACATTCATAATAATTGAAAACTACTATTTCTAGCAATTTGTTGTCAACAAGTGATAATGATCAATCACTAATAAAATTAGATAAGTTCGTCATCATAAAATTACTATATGTTAATATAAGACGTGACAATGAATCCATAAATATTTTAGAAACGTAAAACAAAATATTAGAATTTTTCAATTACACTCGTGATATTTTTCATGATTAACATTTTTAAATAAATGTATCAATGACGTTAAATGTGCAAAATATTAGTGATTGATTGTTAGTTAACAACGTGATTATTTTTTTAACTGTTATATTAAAGTAGTAAGTTATTTTTTTGACAGTATTAAAGTAGTAAGTTAATTATTACTACTATAAAAACCAAATAACTATTGTCTCTTTTTTGTCTATGGGCTCAACTAGGTTGTTTAAAGGTTCATAATTACATATAAAATCTGTTTGTTACATGATTATTAGGATAAAACTTACTAACCATTATTACACATTTTTATTAAAAAAAAAAGTTTTGTAAATATTTATAAAAAAAAAACTTGAGAAAGGATACATGAAAAAAATATTTACATACCTTATTTAATAAAGGACATGAGATCTTATCAAACTCTAACAAACTTGACATTAGAGAGGAAGGTCAAAATTATAATTACAATTGTCGAATTCAAGAACAGGAGGCTAATTTTTTTCAAATTGTTGAGTAAGGGAAATGCAATTGGACGAGACAACATACAGATTGAAGTGTGGAAATGTCTTGGAGATATTTGGGTGGATCACCAAAAGTTTGGATGAATGTTGCAAGAATCACTTTAATTCCAAACAAAAGTTTTTGATGAGTGTTGCAAGAATCATTTTAATTCCGACCTATAAGTACACTAGGGACATACAAACCTTTCAAAGATATACAAAGTTATGCAAATTATTGGAGGATTCAAATTATAAGTCATACCATGAAGTTATGAAAAAGGCTAATCAAAGGAAGATTAAGAAAAGAGACTAAAGTAACTTATGTTTGTACTAGATATGGTGTTGGGCTCTAAAGAACCAACCCAAAATTAAATTAAATTAATGTAGTATAGACGAGAATGTTTCGTTGAATGTGTAACAATATGACTAGAAATGACAATATTTAAGAGAGAGTTAAGATAACACATATAATATCTAGAAAAGATGGTGGAAAATTGATTTAGGTGGTTTGAGCATGTAGAGATAATACTTGCTGATTTTGTAGTAAAAGGAGTATACCAGATGAAGTGGATTCAAATAAGGAAAATGATATGTAGTACGACAATTTTGAATACGGAAAACAACGGACGCGTGAAAACGTCTACAGTTCTTGAACATTTCTAATAAAATAAAAAATTAAAAAAGTATAACTAACCGGTCTCTCTCTTCTTTGTCCAGCAGCTTCCAACCTTAAAAAGTAAATGCTCTCATTCTTATCCCTTTTTAATAAAATAACCCTTTTTCTCAACCCACGCTACTTCTCATTCTTCCCCAATCCTTTCAATGATCTTCAATGGCTCTTACCACCCCAAACATGATGTTTGAAATATTCAACAAAGTTTGCAAACATTCAATTTTTTCTAATGCAGAATTTAATTACTTATACACATGTTTTATTTTGTTTTTATTTTCATATGGATTTTTACTATTTAAAATTGTTGAATGGTGAGGAAGGAAGGTGTGATGGTAGGGGAGGAAATTCGATTGGAAAGGGGAAAAGGGTGTTGGTACTATGCTACGAGTTCTTCTTCCTGTTAAATTGAAGGCAGCTTGTTTGGTTAGTGTGCCTGTTTGCTTGTTGTACCACTACACAGCTCTGTTTTTTATTGGAGTTTTTGGGCGGTGTGTTAAATTAGTTGTGGGAGGTTTTTTTTTCAATAAAAAAAAAAGTGTACATTTTTTGCAGCGCGTGGAAAACAAAAAGATACAACCTTCGTGAAAATTCGTAGCCAAAATCCCGTACTGAATAGCATCTCTCTTCAAATAAATAGAGGTAGAGGATGATCTTAAAATTATCAAAAATCTTTTAAAAAAAAAACAGAAAGATCTTGAAATTGATGAGTTGAATATAAATATGGTATTTGATACAACATTGTTATACCCTGTTTTTGGACCTAAAAATACTGGGCCCAATTTCATTTCAAACTTTGTCAATTATCAAATTTCAACTGCACAGTTCAAATTGTCTCTGTCTCGCAGTATTTTCAATCACCATTTTACCTATGTTTTTCTTGCATAAAACCTTTCGAAATGTCTTTACTTGTCTTATAAGTCATTCAAAAGTGTCTCTGAATCATTACATTGCTTTTTCTACAGTTTATTTCAAAATTTGCAAAAAGTCGTACAGAAGGGTATTTTGGTCATTTCCTGCAGTGGGACCCATTTTCATCCTCGTGACTGTCTCTGAGTCTTTTCAGATTGATTTTTAACATTTCATCAATAAACCTTGTTAGATTCATTTCAAACTTGCATCTGAGTCAGTGTCAAGTCAATTTGAATCTGTTTAGGTCATTTTTAGCCCTAGGGGCATTTTGGTCATTTCACACAAAATTTCGGCATAGAGAGGTTACTTTAAAGTACCTCATTTAAGCCATTGGTTCGTTTTAGTCCGTTTTGTCAATTTTATTTTTTGTTTCGCTTTACGTTTGGTCAAATTACGTTTTTTATTCAATTTTATTTTTAATTGCATTTTTGCCCAAACAGTTTTTAATTTCATTTCAGTCCTTACTTTCATTTTTCAGTCCAGTCCATATATTTTTCAAATTTGCAAACAGGTCCTTCAAGTCAAATTACAGGGCAGCGCCCCTTTTTCAGTCCAATGCCACATGTCAGCTTTCTAATGGTCCAATCACTCACACATCAGCTATAAATACTGTTCACAGTGCCACATAATCCAGATCCATTCATTGCAATACACATCACCAGAAACAGAATCAGATTTTCTCTCTCCTTTCTGTTACGATCAAAAAACCCAAAAAACACCAAGAACAAAGAACCCTAGAATTCCAGAATCAGATTTTCTTCAACAACTCAGTGAAATGTCGATAATTCTCAGCGACTCATTGAAGAATCGTCATCATTGAATTAGATTCCCTGCAATTCAAGGTGCGATTTCGCCATCGGCAAATTCGAGCACCGATCACAGAGAATCGTCGAAGAAGAAGAAGAGGAAGAAGAAGGAAGATGAAGAATTCGCACCAGTAGAGAAGAAGAAGCGAAAGTACCGATTTATTTTCGGATTCGAACAAGAAATCAACCAGCGAGGATTACATCGAAGTTTTCCGAAGAAAATTTCATTCGAACCTTCAAATAAACCAAGGTACAACACGCGAACTGCATCATTTCTTTCAAAACAGTATTAATAGGAACGAATCTATGTAGATCTGGAAAAGATTTCACAGTTCCTTCAAAGATTACAAAACCTAAAAACAGTTTTCAAAAAGTCGCGAACAAAATCTCCGATCTACAGAGATTCGAAGCTTGCATGCTAAATCCAGTACCATATCTATGTTTAGATCGAAGAGACGATTTAAAAAACGTGAAAATCTTGGATTTCTGGAATTTTTAGAGGTGATCGGAAACTGCGTATCTCGTCGGAGAAGATGAAGTTTCCGGCGAACCTTGAAGGTTCCGGCCGGTCTTCATCTTCCTCAGCCGTTTCTCATGGAAACCGGCGTCAGAGAGAGCGAGAGAGAAGAGAGAGCGAACAAGAGAAGAGAGAGAAAGCCAAGTACAAAATGAAAAAACCGGTGCTCTTTTGTTTATATAAGCCAGTGAACCGGACCGGTCCAGTCCGGTCCATTCCCCTTTGTTCCTGGCCGTTTGATCTAGGGTTTCAGAATCCTGGATCAATCATGTGGTTCCTGTGCATCCGTATCTTTTGAGTGTGGGCTTTGGGTTTGGGCCTAGGGTTCTGTACGTTTTTTGCTTTTTTGTGCTACTTACACCATTTTTTGTGCTATTTGAACCTGTGCCTTGACCAAAACTTTGATAAAAATTTCTAGAAATTTTAGGCATACTTTTTGTTGATTTCTCATTGTTTCTATGACATTTTTGCATGTTGAGCTTGATAAAAATATTGCATGATTAATCCATAGCACTTTAATTCCTTTTGGATTATTTGCCATGAGTTTTTCATCATATTTTTATCATTAATGTGTTAGTGTGTGATAAAAGTCTTTTGATATGTTGATGTGAGATGTTTATGCCTATAATCATATGTTGATCTTGCTGTTTTGGATTGATTCCTTAAATCTTGACTTTGTTACACATTGTGCTTGACAAATTCTCATGTTTTTACCCCTTTTTATTGCATATTCATTTGGTGCATCTTTCATCATTCCCATTATATTTTTTCCTTGTTTCACTAACATTTTGTTCCTCATGTGACCTCACTCATAGCATTTCACTATCTCCTCCACTTTCTTTAGCTTAGCATTTATTTTTGCAAATTTTAATTCATTCGGTGATGTAATTTGTTATCATTGATTTGTAACTTGGCAAAGAGGCCATAGAATGTATTTAGGCAATTTTTGTAATATGGACTATGGACACTATGACGCACCGGCACGCACACACTCATCCTAGATGTATGCCTAGGATTGTATGTGTAGATGTATGGCTAGGATTGCATGGTTAGATGAATGCTTAGGTTTAAACACTTAGAGAAAATCCCACTTTTTCCAAATATATGCAAACAAATTCGCTTCAAATATTTTTCATAAAAAATGGAGTCAAAACTCCAACAATTTTTCACCTTTTATTTTCTTAATAAAATTCTCAACTAAATCTAATCATTTAGACTTTTTTGCAAAGTCACTAAACAAATCTCCACTTTTTCATACTCTAATGCTCATGAAGCCTCTCAATCCCCTTCTTCAAAATCATTTTCAAAGTTTAAAATCAAACAATTAAAACAAAAAACAACAAGTCTTTTTAGCAAGAACTACGCCGGTTTTGATCCCGTAAAACGGTACGTAGGCAAGGGACTTTAACCCCTCCAAGCCGAAATAAAATCAAAATTCTACTTCTTCTCACCCCCATTCTTCACTAATCACACCTTCATTTTTACAAGTAGGCAATAAAAATAAAGCGTAGAAATCAACTTAGGAGAACGGTTCTTATGGAATACCATAATCGTTCCGGGTGCCTAACACCTTCCCGTAGTGAAAACGACCCCCGAACCTAGAACTTTTAAAGGGTTTTTCTCCTTTTACCCTTCCCAAGAAAAAAGAGAGATATCAACGGTCAAAAGGTTCAAGTCCAATTAATGGCTTGGCACCCAAAAACCATGATAACAGAAATGGCGACTTCACTGGGGACTTTTTTTAGCGGGTCACGCCTAGCTTTCCTTAGTTTATATTTACGCTTTGTTTTATTGCTTACATATGTGAATACTTGTTTATTTTTCATTTGACGTGTGGGGTAAGAATATCAAAAGTCCTATACCCGGGCTGAGTGAACTTATGTTTAGGTAGAGATATAATCGACAATTCGATTCGGGGGTTGCCTCGTGTATTGGATTATGCGATCAATCTCACATAGCTGAGGCATTTTGAAGGTGATATTGTCGGCGTGTGTTGTCATGCTTAGGCACTTCACTTTCAATTGTTCGACGAAGCTATGAACCGTAGTTACCAAACCCATCCTAGCCTTTTTAGGACGTAGTGCGGTGGCTAAATTGAGTGTTGTCTCAAACTTTAGTCGTCACGCGATACTACACTCAAACTAGACCTTCTCACAAATAATCATGGAACGGGTGTCGTCCTGTACTACCATGATATATGTGAGAGAGGTTGCAGTTTGGGAACTGTGTTAGAACCTTGGTTACTACTATCCAAAGCCTTAGTTCACCGGACGCCGTGTCCATCCGTGGCCCTGTTACTTTGAATCTCAACCCACCTTGTTCTTTGTAACTAAACAACACAATCATGCATACATGCATTCATGCATAAACATTTTTCATGCATTCATCGAAGGGCTTAAACAAATGGAAATTTTTGTAAATAATCACAGGTATGAAGAAGACTAAGTGCTACAAGTTCAAGGAAGTGGATTTGGTCAGTTTAAGAGAGTTGGCACTCAAGGTCAAGAGTCAAACAGGGTTCCGACTCCGGTATGGGGGATTGCTTACTTTGCTCCGAACCGATGTGGAAGAAAAGCTAGTGCACACTCTAGTGCAATTCTATGATCCGAGCTTCCGTTGCTTCACTTTCCCGGACTTCCAGTTGGTTCCTACTCTCGAGGCTTACTCCAATCTAGTGGGTTTACCTATAGCCGAGAAGACGCCTTTCACCGGTCCCGGGACTTCTCTTACTCCTCTGGTTATTGCTAAGGATCTCTACCTCAAGACTTCCGACGTCTCCAACCATCTTATTACCAAGTCTCACATCCGGGGGTTCACTTCTAAGTATCTTCTTGAGCAGGCTAATCTCAGTTCTACTTGTCAGGATACACTCGAGGCTATTCTCGCTTTGCTTATCTACGGGCTCATTCTCTTTTCGAACCTCGACAACTTCGTGGACATGAATGCTATCGAGGTCTTCCATTCCAAGAACCCGGTTCCTACTTTGCTAGCGGATACCTACCACGCCATTCATGACAGGACTCTCAAGGGCCGTGGGTATATTCTTTGCTGCATATCTCTTTTGTATAGGTGGTTTATTTCGCACCTTCCGAGTTCCTTCCATGACAACTCGGAGAACTGGTCCTACTCGCAGCGGATTATGGCCCTCACTCCTAATGAGGTCGTCTGGCTCACTCCTGCCGCTCAGGTGAAGGAAATCATTATGGGTTGTGGGGACTTTCTCAATGTACCTCTTCTTGGTACTCGTGGAGGAATTAACTACAACCCCCAGTTGAGCTACCGGGGGATCCCCCTGATGAGGAGTACTTTCTTGGTCAAAGCTTTTGACGGATCTCGAAAGAATGTGCTGGGGGAGATAGACTTGCCGATAACCATTGGCCCTGAGAATTTCTTGATTACCTTCCAAGTGATGGACATTAATGCATCCTACAGTTGTCTGCTGGGAAGACCGTGGATACACGATGCGGGTGCGGTAACCTCCACCTTACATCAGAAGTTGAAGTTCATAAGGAATGGAAAGCTTGTTACCATTCATGGAAAAGAGGCATACCTGGTCAGCCAGCTATCATCTTTCTCTTGCATAGAGGCAGGGTCGGCAGAGGGGACCGCTTTTCAGGGATTAACTGTCGAAGGTACGGAGCCCAAGAGGGATGGAACCGCCATGGCTTCTTTGAAGGATGCACAGAGAGCCGTCCAAGAGGGTCAAGCTGCCGGCTGGGGCAAGTTAATACAGCTTCGTGAGAACAAGCATAAGGAAGGTCTTGGCTTTTCCCCAACTTCAGGAGTTTCCACCGGGGCATTCTGTAGTGCTGGGTTTGTCAACGCAATCACAGAAGAAGCAACTGGATTTGGCCCGAGGCCTGTATTTGTTACACCAGGAGGCTTTGCGAGAGATTGGGATGCCATTGACATTCCCTCAATCATGCATGTTTCTGAGTAATATACCTTGTTGCTTAAGTATCTTGTTTTTTTCAAAATAACAATCCTCTTGCTCTGCCCAAAGCGAGAGTGATATTTTCTGTAAGGGCATGTTTGTTTCGGCATTGCCGTTGATTAATAAAAATTTTGTCGTTTCTTCCACGACTGCTTTTAGTGCTTTTTCCCTTGGAAATGATGGTAATGCCAGAAAAAACCAAAACATCTGTATTTTCTTATTAATTTCAAAAATCTGCATAAAAACCCATTTTCTAAAATCATTCAATCATTCTATGCAATTTGAACCATAATAAACCCGTTGAACACAGTAATCCTATGGTTCCTCCAAATTTTGAATTCCCTGTGTATGAAGCCGAAGATGAAGAGGATGATGATATACCATATGAGATCACTCGACTGCTTGAGCAAGAATCAGCCTATTGTATGGAACGATGAATGCCAGGAAGCTTTTGATAGCATCAAGAATTACCTGCTGGAACCACCTATCCTTGTCCCTCCCGTGGAAGGAAGGCCTTTGATTATGTATTTGGCAGTATTTGATGAATCCATGGGATGCGTACTTGGTCAACAAGATGAGACTGGAAAGAAAGAACATGCTATCTACTATCTAAGCAAGAAGTTCACCGATTGTGAAACTCGGTATACAATGCTTGAGAAGACTTGTTGTGCCTTGGCCCGGGCCGCAAAACGCCTGCGTCATTATTTGGTAAATCATACAACTTGGTTGATATCCAGAATGGATCCGATAAAGTATATCTTTGAGAAAGCTGCTGTTACTGGAAAGATTGCACGCTGGCAGATGCTGTTGTCTGAATACGATATTGTGTTCAAAACTCAAAAGGCAATCAAAGGTAGCATTCTTGCCGATCATCTTGCTTACCAACCTCTTGATGATTATCAACCAATTGAGTTCGATTTCCCCGATGAAGAGATCATGTATTTAAAATCAAAAGACTGCGAAGAACCGTTGATTGATGAAGGTCCGGATCCCAATAGCAAGTGGGGTTTAGTCTTTGATGGTGCTGTCAATGCTTATGGTAAAGGAATTGGGGCAGTCATTGTATCCCCGCAGGGGCATCACATTCCTTTTACCGCCCGGATTCTGTTCGAATGTACAAACAATATGGCTGAGTATGAAGCATGTATCTTTGGGATCGAGGAAGCAATTGACATGAGAATCAAACACCTCGACATCTATGGAGATTCTGCGCTCGTCATCAATCAGATAAATGGTGAATGGGAGACCCACCATGCCAAGTTGATTCCTTATCGTGATTATGCGAGACGTCTGCTGACATATTTTACAAAGGTTGAGTTGCACCATATTCCTCGTGACGAGAACCAAATGGCTGATGCTCTTGCTACTCTATCCTCCATGTTTCGAGTAAACCATTGGAATGATGTGCCAATAATCAAAGTGCAACGCCTTGAAAGACCTTCACATGTGTTTGCTATTGGGGATGTGATCGATCAGGCTGGTGAAAATGTGGTTGACTATAAACCCTGGTACTACGACATCAAACAGTTCTTGCTGAGCCGTGAGTATCCGACAGGTGCTTCCAAACAAGATAAGAAGACCCTGAGAAGATTGGCCAGTAGATTCCTGTTAGATGAAGATATTCTGTACAAGAGAAACTATGACATGGTATTGTTAAGATGTGTTGATGAACACGAAGCAGAGCAGTTAATGCATGATGTACATGACGGTACCTTTGGGACCCATGCTACAGGGCATACTATGTCAAGGAAGTTGTTACGAGCAGGTTACTACTGGATGGCCATGGAGCATGATTGCTACCAGCACGCCAGAAAGTGCCACAAATGTCAAATCTATGCTGATAAGATTCATGTGCCTCCGCACGCCCTCAATGTTATTTCATCCCCATGGCCGTTCTCAATGTGGGGCATCGACATGATTGGAAGAATTGAACCGAAGGCTTCAAATGGTCATCGTTTCATTTTAGTGGCAATTGACTACTTCACCAAGTGGGTTGAAGCAGCATCTTATACCAATGTGACCAAGCAAGTGGTAGCTAAGTTTATCAAGAACAACATCATATGTCGATATGGTGTTCCCAGCAAGATTATTACCGACAATGGTACCAACCTGAACAACAATGTGGTGCAAGCTCTTTGTGAAGAATTCAAAATTGAGCATCATAACTCTTCTCCTTATAGACCTCAGATGAATGGTGCAGTTGAGGCCGCCAACAAGAATATCAAGAGAATTGTCCAGAAGATGGTAACCACTTACAAGGACTGGCATGAGATGTTACCCTATGCTCTGCATGGCTACCGTACTACCGTGCGCAGTTCAACCGGGGCAACCCCTTTCTCTCTTGTATATGGTATGGAAGCAGTTCTTCCTTTGGAAGTGGAGATCCCATCTCTCCGTGTGATTATGGAAGCAAAGTTATCCGAGGCTGAATGGTGCCAAAGCCGGTATGATCAGTTGAATTTGATTGAGGAAAAACGTATGGATGCCATGGCTCGTGGACAGTCATATCAAGCAAGAATGAAGACTGCTTTTGACAAGAAAGTCCATCCTCGAGAATTCAAGGTAGGGGAACTTGTATTGAAAAGGAGGATAAGCCAGCAACCTGACCCAAGGGGCAAGTGGACGCCTAACTATGAAGGTCCTTATGTTGTCAAGAAGGCCTTCTCCGGTGGTGCTTTAATCCTTACACACATGGAGGGTGTAGAGCTTCCAAATCCAGTGAATGCCGATGTAGTCAAGAAATACTTTGCCTAGAAATATGAAAAGAACAGCGTGGTAGGTCGAAAACCCGAAAGGGCGGCCTAGGCAAAAATGCGCTTCCCGGTGGATCGAAAACCCGAAAGGGCGGTCCAGGCAAAAATAAGGGACAAAAAAAATATATGAAAAAGCTCGCTGAGATTGCATGCAACTCAGGCAAGAATGAGCGTCTCGATGAATCGAAAACCCGGAAGGGCGGTTCATGCAAAAATGAGATTGAAACAAAAGGCAAGTAACTATATCTGGCCAACCACCGTCCCCCTTGGGGCATCTGCAGCTGTTAATGACCATTTTCATCAAAAGCTCTTATGCTTGCGAATTCAAAGTTTCTAGGAGATGTCATGATTACTGTGTTCAATGTACCACCAACCAATAAAATTACCATTTTCCAAGCTTTGTAAATCCGTGGAGTCACGCCTTCGGCTGACCACCACTCTTATACATCAATTTGAGCTTGTGCTTTTGTTTAAAACTCTATTTTTTTTTCTACTTTCAAAGCTATATACAATTTATTTTCCTTCTATTTTGATAATGACAATGCTTGAAACAAACATTTTTGAAAATTGAGAACTTTTTGTCTATTTTGAAAAGCAAACCTGAGCAACAGGGTACATTCAAATGAACATGCATGAGCGAGTGTGTGTTGGTGTCTATTTCAATATATGTTACAAGCAGTTTCTCCTCCAGGATAGTCTGTGGTCAATGGCAAGAATGAAAAAACAGAATGAAAATGCATGAAAATGAATAGGCTCGCTAAGTTGAAAACCCGAAAGGGCAGCTTAGGCAAAAATGAGCACCCCGCTGGATTGACAACCCGAAAGGGCAGTTCAGGCAAAAATGGGGCATTGAAAAGAATTTATTTCCCCGGTGGATTGAAAAACCCGAAAGGGCGATTCAGGCAAAAATGGGATGCAAAAAAAATGATGAATGAAAATTGAGAAAATAACATGCAAAAAGCATTGACCATAGATGCGACGTCCATGGTACATCCGACATTATTCCCAGTAGAGTCTCCCGAGATTCTATCCCCAGCAAGTTGCATAGCTACCTGCCCTCAGCCTTGGTTCCGACACGTCTCCCAACGACGTCATCTCCAAAGAGGATTTCCAGGAATGCGTGATATAGCACGAGCCACTACGTGCCCAATACTCTAAATGTCTTGTCTTCCCGGTGAAGTCGTGCCTACAAACTGCCAACAGTCATGCATTACAAGCATTCATACATGCATAATCATGCATATTACGTGCCCATGCATTTAATGAAACTGTTATATCATCCATGCATATTGCATTTCCAATGGCAACATCAGTCTCAATTCAATGCTCATGTCAGGTTCTCTGTCAAAACCTTGTGAGCCAATAATATCGGTCAATTTCTACCTTTCAAATCAAATCGACGTCAAGTCAATCTCAATCTATACTTTGTCAAAAAAAACCAATCCCCAGTGAACCTGTTTCTGTTTGGTCAAGTGGCTAGTTCAAGTCCAAGAACAGCTTGTACCTATCAATTTGCTTATGTTATCGGTCGAGTTACCAGTTCGCATCCAAGAACAAGCTCGCACCTGTCTTTTTGTCTATGATTTTGGTCAAGTGGCTAGTTCAAGTCCAAGAACAGCTTGTACCCGTCTATCTGTTTCTGTTCGCTCAAGTGGCTAGCTCGATCCAAGAGCAGCTTGCGCCTGTCTATTTTGTATTTATCTCCGGTGGAGTAACCAGTTCGCATCTAAGAACAACTCGCACTTTCCAATATCCCCAAGTGAGTTACCAGTTCGAATCCATAAGAACAACTCATGTTTGTCCAGTAACCTCTATCCCCTGTGAAGTGACTAGTTCGAATCCATAAGAACAACTCGCAGTTGTCTGTTTGTTTCATTCCCGGTCAAGTGGCTAGTTTGAATCCAAGAACAGCTTGTACCTGTCCAACTTGTTTCTAGTTTCCCGTTACTCTGCTATTCACTATCTTTGCCAATGTCTACCAGTCCCGCAATGGATACGACATATTTTGTTAATTCCAATCCCCATGAGGTCTTGCATTCATAATCCAAATGATGCATGGCATGCATATTATTTGAAAATGGGTAGGCGTATTTTTACGTCCAAACACAGTGCAAATGCTAATATTTAAGTATCTTCGTCCTGTCAAGCCAAAGACTCCGTCTCTTGACTCTCCAGACAAAGAAACTTAAATAGGGGCAGCTGTTATACCCTGTTTTTGGACCTAAAAATACTGGGCCCAATTTCATTTCAAACTTTGTCAATTATCAAATTTCAACTGCACAGTTCAAATTGTCTCTGCCTCGCAGTATTTTCAATCACCATTTTACCTATGTTTTTCTTGCATAAAACCTTTCGAAATGTCTTTACTTGTCTTATAAGTCATTCAAAAGTGTCTCTGAATCATTACATTGCTTTTTCTACAGTTTATTTCAAAATTTGCAAAAAGTCGTACAGAAGGGTATTTTGGTCATTTCCTGCAGTGGGACCCATTTTCATCCTCGTGACTGTCTCTGAGTCTTTTCAGATTGATTTTTAACATTTCATCAATAAACCTTGTTAGATTCATTTCAAACTTGCATCTGAGTCAGTGTCAAGTCAATTTGAATCTGTTTAGGTCATTTTTAGCCCTAGGGGCATTTTGGTCATTTCACACAAAATTTCGGCATAGAGAGGTTACTTTAAAGTACCTCATTTAAGCCATTGGTTCGTTTTAGTCCGTTTTGTCAATTTTATTTTTTGTTTCGCTTTACGTTTGGTCAAATTACGTTTTTTATTCAATTTTATTTTTAATTGCATTTTTGCCCAAACAGTTTTTAATTTCATTTCAGTCCTTACTTTCATTTTTCAGTCCAGTCCATATATTTTTCAAATTTGCAAACAGGTCCTTCAAGTCAAATTACAGGGCAGCGCCCCTTTTTCAGTCCAATGCCACATGTCAGCTTTCTAATGGTCCAATCACTCACACATCAGCTATAAATACTGTTCACAGTGCCACATAATCCAGATCCATTCATTGCAATACACATCACCAGAAACAGAATCAGATTTTCTCTCTCCTTTCTGTTACGATCAAAAAACCCAAAAAACACCAAGAACAAAGAACCCTAGAATTCCAGAATCAGATTTTCTTCAACAACTCAGTGAAATGTCGATAATTCTCAGCGACTCATTGAAGAATCGTCATCATTGAATTAGATTCCCTGCAATTCAAGGTGCGATTTCGCCATCGGCAAATTCGAGCACCGATCACAGAGAATCGTCGAAGAAGAAGAAGAGGAAGAAGAAGGAAGATGAAGAATTCGCACCAGTAGAGAAGAAGAAGCGAAAGTACCGATTTATTTTCGGATTCGAACAAGAAATCAACCAGCGAGGATTACATCGAAGTTTTCCGAAGAAAATTTCATTCGAACCTTCAAATAAACCAAGGTACAACACGCGAACTGCATCATTTCTTTCAAAACAGTATTAATAGGAACGAATCTATGTAGATCTGGAAAAGATTTCACAGTTCCTTCAAAGATTACAAAACCTAAAAACAGTTTTCAAAAAGTCGCGAACAAAATCTCCGATCTACAGAGATTCGAAGCTTGCATGCTAAATCCAGTACCATATCTATGTTTAGATCGAAGAGACGATTTAAAAAACGTGAAAATCTTGGATTTCTGGAATTTTTAGAGGTGATCGGAAACTGCGTATCTCGTCGGAGAAGATGAAGTTTCCGGCGAACCTTGAAGGTTCCGGCCGGTCTTCATCTTCCTCAGCCGTTTCTCATGGAAACCGGCGTCAGAGAGAGCGAGAGAGAAGAGAGAGCGAACAAGAGAAGAGAGAGAAAGCCAAGTACAAAATGAAAAAACCGGTGCTCTTTTGTTTATATAAGCCAGTGAACCGGACCGGTCCAGTCCGGTCCATTCCCCTTTGTTCCTGGCCGTTTGATCTAGGGTTTCAGAATCCTGGATCAATCATGTGGTTCCTGTGCATCCGTATCTTTTGAGTGTGGGCTTTGGGTTTGGGCCTAGGGTTCTGTACGTTTTTTGCTTTTTTGTGCTACTTACACCATTTTTTGTGCTATTTGAACCTGTGCCTTGACCAAAACTTTGATAAAAATTTCTAGAAATTTTAGGCATACTTTTTGTTGATTTCTCATTGTTTCTATGACATTTTTGCATGTTGAGCTTGATAAAAATATTGCATGATTAATCCATAGCACTTTAATTCCTTTTGGATTATTTGCCATGAGTTTTTCATCATATTTTTATCATTAATGTGTTAGTGTGTGATAAAAGTCTTTTGATATGTTGATGTGAGATGTTTATGCCTATAATCATATGTTGATCTTGCTGTTTTGGATTGATTCCTTAAATCTTGACTTTGTTACACATTGTGCTTGACAAATTCTCATGTTTTTACCCCTTTTTATTGCATATTCATTTGGTGCATCTTTCATCATTCCCATTATATTTTTTCCTTGTTTCACTAACATTTTGTTCCTCATGTGACCTCACTCATAGCATTTCACTATCTCCTCCACTTTCTTTAGCTTAGCATTTATTTTTGCAAATTTTAATTCATTCGGTGATGTAATTTGTTATCATTGATTTGTAACTTGGCAAAGAGGCCATAGAATGTATTTAGGCAATTTTTGTAATATGGACTATGGATACTATGACGCACCGGCACGCACACACTCATCCTAGATGTATGCCTAGGATTGTATGTGTAGATGTATGGCTAGGATTGCATGGTTAGATGAATGCTTAGGTTTAAACACTTAGATAAAATCCCACTTTTTCCAAAAATATGCAAACAAATTCGCTTCAAATATTTTTCATAAAAAATGGAGTCAAAACTCCAACAATTTTTCACCTTTTATTTTCTTAATAAAATTCTCAACTAAATCTAATCATTTAGACTTTTTTGCAAAGTCACTAAACAAATCTCCACTTTTTCATACTCTAATGCTCATGAAGCCTCTCAATCCCCTTCTTCAAAATCATTTTCAAAGTTTAAAATCAAACAATTAAAACAAAAAACAACAAGTCTTTTTAGCAAGAACTACGCCGGTTTTGATCCCGTAAAACGGTACGTAGGCAAGGGACTTTAACCCCTCCAAGCCGAAATAAAATCAAAATTCTACTTCTTCTCACCCCCATTCTTCACTAATCACACCTTCATTTTTACAAGTAGGCAATAAAAATAAAGCGTAGAAATCAACTTAGGAGAACGGTTCTTATGGAATACCATAATCGTTCCGGGTGCCTAACACCTTCCCGTAGTGAAAACGACCCCCGAACCTAGAACTTTTAAAGGGTTTTTCTCCTTTTACCCTTCCCAAGAAAAAAGAGAGATATCAACGGTCAAAAGGTTCAAGTCCAATTAATGGCTTGGCACCCAAAAACCATGATAACAAACATTATGACATTGTATGATCAATGTAGCCGATCTCATTTATGTGATAAGATTAATTTTGTTATTGTTAACCCTCAGGTTCTCATGGAAAATGGTCCTTGATAATCCAAAGTATGATCTAGAGGTAAATAAAGCGGACATGAAATTGTTCCATCTGAGACTCAAAGTCATGTTCCCCTAAATAATTCATTTTTGGCGGAGCTCATTAACCGCTTGATTGTTATGGGATAAAATTTGATTTTAGTTGTTATATTTATTTTAATATTTTTTTTATAAAATTACGACATAAAGGTAGTTGATAATTTAGTTTTACTTTACCACGTTTAAACTAAAACAACAACAAAATTATACTTCATCTTAATAATATTAAATATAACAATATTTGAGTCCAACCACTTGAGTTATGTCTTCGAGACTAACATAACATACTAACAACTTCCATTTATCCATAAAAACAACAATCACAATGCATGCAATTGTAGTTTCACATTACTAGGCATGGCAATGGAGTGGGATGAGCATGGGTTTTGCCTTCCCCATCCCCTACTCCCATGTATTTACCCGTCACCATACCCATATCCAAGGGGGATGAGAAATTGAATCTCATCCCCAATGGGTTCGGGTATTCCCACCTCATCCCCGTCCCCGCAGTGAATTAATATTTTTAATAAAAAAAAGTTTTTTTTTTTAAGCTTCAATGATAATTTTGTAATGGATTATCCAACAATTTGCGCTAATTTTAACATTTTCTAATCGAATAATTCGATTGCTCCTTTAACTATCAATAAAAGTTCTTATATCATGAGAATTATCAATCCAATAACATGGTATATCATTATCAACCCCCTCAACAACAAAAAAATATGACCTTTTTACATTCGGGTAGGGTTTGGGTATGAGTTCGGGGTGGATACATATATCCCCGTTACCCGTATTTTGAAATCGGAGAAAACCCAAACTCATACCCAAACTCAGTCAAATCGGGAAAAATCCGTCAAATCGGGGTTGGCCCTTGTTCACGCATGGACAACTTTATGTCGCTGTCTCTCGAGTTACTTCTAGAAGAGGTTTGTAGCTGCTCATATTGGATGAAGATAATAATATGTGCAAGGAGACCACAAATGTTGTGTATCGTGAAGTTTTTCAAAAAGTATGATCATTGGTTATGTTTTAAAATTGTTGTTACTATAATTGAGAAAACTAAAGTTGCGTAATTTGTGTAAGTCATATTTTCTTTTTAATTATAAAGTTGCGTAATGTTTGTAAGTCGTATTTTCTTTTTACTTCGTTGTAAGGCGTACTGGTCATTACATGACATGCAATTTCTATATAAGCAAATCCTCCTGCAATTGACTTTTAATTGATGCACTTTTCAAGTATAACAACCATGAAACTTTTTTTTGTTTTTTTTTTTTGCATCGTTGTTACCCTAAAATACATTATTTACATTAGATCATTGGTTTTGTAAAAAATAAAAACAAAGAACATTCAACGTTTGTGTAGCACAAACTATATTTATACACACCCGTAAAAGATCTAACATTTGCATTCACAGACTGGGTGTCTACATCTTGCACTGACTATTTTATAAAAAAAAATACAAATATTTTATTTTTTATGATTAGTATAATACATTATGTCAACAAATAATAATATACAGTACGTCGGCATATTTTTGCAAAAATATTACATATGCTAAGTTTAACAATGAGCAACCGTTATACTACAAATATATTTTATGATTATAAATCCAAATACTTTAATCATTAAGTGCAATGTTTAGATATTTCAAAATATATACAAAATTAAGATGATATTTTTTCCATGTCAAATTTAAATTAAAACCACACTTATAACTTTAAGATAACATAATATAAAATCTATACACTTGATCAAAAAGTTTTTTATTTTCCGTGCTTGGCACGGGTAGTAGTTATAAAGCGAAATGGAAACTAATTCGTTGGCAGTGTCAAAGCTCATCACACCTCTAAAATGTCGGTTGGCGATGACAAGAAAATATGTGTCTTGCGAAATCAAATCCTCAGCATTGAAATCAAGGATCATTATAATAATAGGAAACAGAATATGTTTCATTAAATATATTGATAACTATCATATTGTATATTAATTAGATGATTAGTTGTATCTTTGACCATGTTAATGTAGGCATAATTTAAGGAGATAAATTAGGTAATTGGTTGAAGACTCTGATATGACAGTGAAGTGGTATTGTGAATATATTAGCCATTTTTTTTTATATAGATAGACGAAATGGCAAAGCCATTATAAACTCACACACATAAGTGGAGGTACCGGGTTTCGAATCCCGGTCACGGTATCCGGCCTAACAATTTTGACATTTTGCTAGTTGAGTTAGAACTTTTGGATTATATATTAGCCATTCTACTACGTGAAATAAAC
This sequence comes from Medicago truncatula, assembly GCF_003473485.1. NCBI lineage: Eukaryota > Viridiplantae > Streptophyta > Magnoliopsida > Fabales > Fabaceae > Medicago > Medicago truncatula. Next base: position 18,039,781 of record NC_053046.1, on the reverse strand, counting down.
AGTTATTCCATAATTTATTAATTATAGCCATAAGTGGAACATTGTTTACATGGCCAAATTATTGTGCGCATTGACAAATATTCAATAAATTGTTGTAAAAAAATAATATGTAAACTACTAATATTTATAAATATATGAACTGATTTACTATAATTATTGTTTTGCGGGTCTTAGCTATATTTATTGTTCCCTTCTAATAAATAAATTGAGAACACGCTAAATCAACACATTATAATGGGTTTGAAGAGAGATCCGGTGGTTAAAGTGAAAGATATAAAGTAGAGAATCAAGAACAATGAAGTGATTCTTTGAGGGGATGAGCTCGAAACCTCAACTTAACGCACCCAAAATAGTTAGTTAAATGGGTTGGCCCAACAGACCGAACCCGTTTTGCCACCTTTTATTTTTCTAAGACTATTATTTTTTCCACTCTATTAGTTTCTCATGCGCCTTATTTTTTTCTCAAAAATACCATTTGTTCGAATTATATAATCTGAAATAAATTGTTAGGTTTTTTTCATTATATAATCCTAAATATGCACCCAAAGAAACCAACCATTTGCAGCGTGTCACCATCCCAGACAGACCACGCTTCTTTGCAGCGTGCCACCATCCCCATTGACCGCTCATACAATCCTTGAATTTTCAAAGTGGTTTTTTTTTTTATTTTTTTTTATGAAAGACCAGTGATGGAAACACATTGTTGTAAAGGGAAGAGGAGGAGACAGTGTGAGAAAAGGTGAAGGTTTGAAGGGTATTTATAGGAGAAATTTGTGAAGATTTTGGTTCATAGAGTGTAACGACACTTAATTATGAGTCAAAAAATGTGTTCAAAGGGTTTTACCAACCATTAAAGCTGGTAAAACCCTTTAAAAAATGTTTTTTCATGAGTTACTCTTGTCGTCCAAAACTCTGACTTGTTTCGGATTATATAATCTGAAAATTATAAAAGTTTTTCGGATTATATAATCTGAAATGCTTCAGTAATGGGCGAAAATGAGTTAAACTTCGTACTTTGTAGGGTGAGGGATATTTCAGAAATACCATTCGAAAATATTATGTATAAGATTTTTTTGTGGTCCACATTACACCGCCAGTTTCTATGGTCCATGACACTCATAAACTTCTATAAATAAGTGTGCCTATTTCATAAGCAGTAAACCACATGAGAGAACCATGGGCGGATGTACATTGAAACATGGTGTGGCAGTTGCCACACCAGATTCTAGCCTTATTTATTATTTTTTTTTTATATTTTTAATAACATAAGACATGGGAAAGTGGAAATTGAAAAACACACACAACACAAACAAAACAAAACATGTTGTTTGTTTCTTCTCTTCTCTACTCTCACAAACAATCTGTTTCTTCTTCTCTTTTCACAATCTCCTTTCTTCTCACAACAAACAAACAACGAAACAAACCTCTCCTTCTTCCCCTCTCAGCAGTCAGCAACATCATTTTCTCTCTTCACTCCTTCTTCAAATCTAGTGTATCTCTCAGTTCTCACTCTAAGTCTAAGTCAAGGTAAGTGAAATATTCAATTGATTCTCTACTTTTTCATTCATTCTACAATTGCTTTTTTAGGGTTTTAGAATTGTGAATTGGGGTTTTTTTAGGGTTTGAATTGGAGATTTTCTGTTGTTCTGCAATGGATGAATTTAACACAAAATTGAGATATTGAGTCACTTTCTATCATTCTATGCTTCAATATAACTAGAGGTTTTATGTATTGACATGGTACTGCAATGAAAAGATACATTACTCCAGTTAAAGAACAATGAATATTTGATGGTTCACATCCTTAGATAGTGCTGCATATCAGTTACTAATTGTATCATATTTCTTCATTATTAGACAATTAATTGTGATAGAATCACTTAGTATTCCACCATGTTCAGGTCATATTCTAGGAGCTGTTTGTACCTATAAATACATTTGTATACAGTCCACATAACATAGAAATATATATCATAAACTCTTCATTCTCATTTCCCTTATTTTTCTATCTTGGTAACAGAGCTTCAAAGCTCACCACCCCGCAAGAATATGGAAGCAACAATCAATACACCACAGAAAAATGGTCTCGCATCCCTGTGCTCTGTCAAGTTGGATAGAGACAACTACATGCTTTGGAAATCTCTAGTTTTACCCCTAATCAAAGGATGCAAGTCAGATGGATACATCCTTGGCACAAAGGAATGTCCAGAACAATATATCACAGGAGGAAGCACCAAGAAACCAAACCCAGAATATGAAGAATGGGTAGCAAAAGATCAAGCACTTCTAGGTTGGCTGATCAACTCTATGACAGAGGATATGGCCACCCAACTGCTACATTGTGAAACCTCCAAGGAACTCTGGGAAGAAGCTCAGAGCCTTGCTGGTGCTCACACTCGATCTCGGGTATCCTTGCTGAAAAATGAGTTTCATAGTACAAGAAAAGGAGCGATGAAAATGGAGGAATATTTGATTAAAATGAAGAGCTTGTCAGATAACTTAAAGCTTGCTGGAAGTCCAATCTCCATTGGCGATCTGGTCATTCAAACTCTTTCTGGTTTGGATAATGAGTACAATGCAATAATAGTTCAACTCATTGATAAGACAGACGTCACATGGGTAGATCTACAGGCACATTTGATGGCTTTTGAGAACAGACTTGAACAGTTGAACAACTTCTCTAGCCTCAACATCAACTCCACCGCAAACCTTGCAACAAGATCAGAATTCAAGGGGAATAAACCATGGCATCAAGAAGGAAGCCGACCCCCCACTAGGGGCAATTAGAGAGGAAACTATCAAAGAGGACCTAGAGGAGGAAGAGGTCGAAATTTCAACAACAAGCCTGTGTGTCAGGTCTGTAATAGAGTGGGACATATAGCAGTAGACTGCTACTATAGGTTTGATAAAACCTACACGGGTCACACACCAAATGAGAATAGACAAGGCAGAAATCCAAATCACCATGCACTTATTGCTTCACCAAACACGGTTCTTGACTCTGATTGGTATTTTGATAGTGGAGCTAGCAATCATGTAACCTATGATCCCAATCAGTTTCAAGAGATCTCAGATCATGATGGTAAGAATGTTTTGACAGTAGGTAATGGTGAGAAACTAAAAATTTTAGCCTCTGGATCTACTGCTATTAATACTTGTCAAAAACCTTTAAGTTTACATGATGTATCGTATGTTCCACAAATCACTAAGAACTTGTTAAGTGTTTCTAGACTCACTGTTGACAACAACATTATTGTGGAATTTCATTCAAATCATTGCTTTGTGAAGGACAAGGTGACAGGGAAGGTTCTAGCTCAAGGAACAACTAAGGATGGTCTCTATCAATTGAATAAAAGTCCAACAGTTTTTATCTCCCTCAAAGAAAGTTGGCATAGGAGACTAGGACATCCAAGCAGCAAGGTCTTAGAGCAAGTTTTGAAGAATTTCAAAATAAAAGATCCCTCAGGTGAATCTTTATCCTTTTGTGAAGCATGCCAATTTGGCAAGTCTCATCTTTTACCTTTCAAAAGCTCCACTTCTTGAGCCAAAGAACCACTAGATTTAATTCATACAGATGTATGGGGCCCGTCTCCCATAAGTTCATCCAATGGCTTTAGATATTATGTACACTTTCTTGATGATTTTAGTAGATTTACTTGGATTTTTCCTCTGAAACAAAAGTCTGATGTCTTGCAAAACTTTATACAGTTCAAAAACATGGTTGAAAATCAATTTAACAAGAAAATTAAAGTTTTGCAATGTGATGGTGGTGGAGAATTTAAGGCACTTCATAAAATAATTCATGATTCTGGAATCCAACTGAGGGTATCATGTCCATATACATCAGCCCAAAATGGTCGAGCGGAAAGGAAGCACAGACACATAGTGGAATTGGGTTTGACTTTGTTAGCACAAGCTAAAATGCCACTTTATTTTTGGTGGGAGGCTTTCTCCACAGCAGTATTCCTCATCAACAAGTTACCAACACCTGTGATTAACAATGAAAATCCACATTTTCTTATGTTCAACAAAGACCCTGACTATGGCATCCTTAAGCCCTTTGGTTGTGCTTGTTATCCTTGTCTCAAACCATATAACAGAAATAAGCTGCAGTTTCATACATCAAAATGTGTGTTTATAGGATACAGTAACAATCATAAAGGATATAAGTGCATCAACTCCACTGGCAGAATTTTTGTCTCAAGACATGTCGTGTTCAATGAGGAATGCTTTCCTTTTCATGATGGCTTCATTAATACAAAACAACCTGTTGAACTAACAACACAACCTGCTGCATTTTTTTATCCAGATATTCCTACAGGTAATCATGAAGAGCAAGTGGAAACCACTCAAGAGCAGGCAGCCAGCAATACTACAACCAATATCGGTGAAAGTATATCATTGGGCAACAGAATCAATACACAAAATTTCAGCAGCCAAGAGGACAATGCTTCAGTCACCTCTCAAACAGATCAACAAGTTGAAGAACAACATGGTGAATCCTCTCAAAAAGAAACAAATCAAGACACACCAACAATTGCAGACACTGAAGCCATTGAAGAAAACACACATGAAATGTGCACAAGGAGCAAGGTAGGGGTTTTCAAACCCAAGAAACCATATGTAGGTGCAGCCCAAAATGAGGTAGATGAAAAAGAACCAGAATCCATAATAGAAGCACTACAAAGAGAAGAGTGGAGAGAAGCTATGCAATTAGAATTTCAAGCTCTCATGTCAAACAAAATATGGACACTTGTGCCATATGAGGGTCAGAAAAACATCATTGACTCAAAGTGGGTCTTCAAAACAAAGTACAAGGCAGATGGAACATTGGAAAGGAGAAAAGCAATATTGGTTGCCAAGGGTTTTCAACAATATGCAGGCATAGATTATGAGAAACTTTCAGTCCAGTAATTAAAGCCAGCACAGTTCGAATAATCCTAACAATAGCAGTGTTTTTCAACTAGGAAGTGAGGCAAATGGATATTAACAATGCCTTTCTAAATGGCCTTCTGAAGGAAACTGTTTTCATTCATCAACCAGAAGGTTTCAAGGATCCTAGCATGCCTAATCATGTTTGCAAACTCATAAAGTCAATCTACGGGTTGAAGCAAGCTCCAAGGGCTTGGTTTGACAAGCTCAAATATGCTTTACTAGATTGGGGTTTCCAAAACATCAAGAATGATTCATCCCTGTTCTTCCTCAAAGACATGGATCATGTTACATTCCTCTTGATATATGTAGATGATATCATCATTACAGGGAGCAACTCAAGATTCATAGAATCCTTCATCAAACAACTTAATGAAAAGTTTGCTCTAAAAGATCTTGGAAACTCCACTACTTTCTTGGGATTGAAGTGAACAAAGATGTTGGAGGCATGTATCTCAAGCAAAGCAAATATGTGAATGAATTATTGAAGAAGTTCAATATGGAGAAATCATCATCTTGCCCAACACCAATGATCACAGGTAAAGACTTTACTGTAAAGGCTGAATTGATGAACAATCCTTCTTTATTCCGCAAAGCTATTGGTGCATTGCAATATTTGACCAATACTAGACCAGACATCACATATGCAGTAAATAAACTAAGCCAATATTTGAGCTCACCCACAATACTACATTGGCAAGGAGTAAAAAGAATATTTAGATACTTGCAAGGCACCAAAAACTTTTGCCTTCATATCAAACCTGGTGCTGACCTTGACCTCACTAGATTCTCTGATGCTGATTGGGCAACAAGTCATGATGATAGAAAATCAATAGCCGGACAATGTGTATTCTTGGGTGAAACACTCATCTCTTGGTCATCTAGAAAGAAAAAAGTAGTTTCAAGATCTAGCACTGAATCAGAGTATCGAGCACTAGCTGATTTAGCAGCAGAAATCACTTGGATCAAGTCATTGTTGCAAGAGATTACACTACCGATAACAAGAGTTCTGACATTATGGTGTGACAACTTGAGTGCTAAAGCACTTGCCTCCAACCCAGTACTGCATGCAAGATCAAAACATATTGAGGTTGATGTACACTTCATTCGAGATAAGGTGTTGAAGAATCAGATCACAGTTGCCTATGTTCCATCAGTTGATCAAACAGCTGACTGTCTCACTAAGCCTCTCACTCACACTCGGTTTAATCATTTCAGAGACAAACTTGGAGTGGTCCCTGCACCCACAAGTTTGAAGGAGGGAGTTAAAGAACAATGAATATTTGCTGGTTCACATCCTTAGATAGTGCTGCATATCAGTTACTAATTGTATCATATTTCTTCATTATTAGACAATTAATTGTGATAGAATCACTTAGTATTCCACCATGTTCAGGTCATATTCTAGGAGCTGTTTGTACCTATAAATACATTTGTATACAGTCCACATAGCATAGAAATATATATCATAAACTCTTCATTCTCATTTCCCTTATTTTTCTATCTACTCCACATTCTAATTCTCACGTTATTTGTTCCTGTGATGCAGGGTTCTACTGAAATTTTGCTTGTTGTATATTCCGGCATCATGACCGAGTGGTTTTGGTGTTTAAGTGTGCCGCCTATATACGGTCACTTTTTTATTTTCTACCATTTTTTCCGCGAGTTGTGGGCGTGTCTTACACCCTCTCGACGATGAATAATATTTGCCGTAAAGACGCCCCTGATTTGCCACACTAATATAAAATGTCTAGATCCGCCCCTGAGAACAATGGTTAAATGCTCTTTTAGTTACTTATATATAGAGAAATGTTTTTATTGAGATTGAAAATGAGAAAAACATGCAAATTTTCAAAAAATGACAATTCATAGAGAACAATTGTGGTGTATATTTTTGCTTTAAAAAAATTAAATGTAATATTTATTAAATGCTACAAATTATATATATTGTGTCTCCATTATTCAAAATTCCTGACTCCTGCTGCTGAGTGTGCTCCTCTTAAGATATTAGGTTTGAATCCTTCCGGTGTTAGCTTCTGTGGGCTAGTTTATACAGAGTTTTAAATGGAATCCTTGCAAGTTCACGGTGGGATTGATCCTCCATATTAGTCGGTCATTAGACCAAAATAAAAAGCACTTTGTCTAACAAAGCAAAGTGTTTTTTTACTACAATATGCTCTATTGAAATTGGGGTCTAATTCATCCTTACAAAACCGGTTTATAAGGTGAGGAGTGCCTCCTCTTTATAAATTCTTATCAAGAGTCTTATCGATTCGATGTGGGAATTGGGTTTTTCCCAATACACCCTCTCACGCCCATCTCTATTTTTGGGCTTGGTGCGTGGATAGGTAGGTGGTCCTTGAATTCGACAAGCTCTGATACAATGTTGAAATTTGGGGTCTAACTCATCATCACAAAACCGGCTTGTGAGGATGAGTTAGACCCTAATTTCAACATGGTATCAAAGCTTGTCGAATTCAAGGACCACCTACCTATCCACGCACCAAGCCCAAAGAGTGTTTAGCGTGACGGGGTGTATTGGGAAAAACCCAAGTCCCACATCGGATAGATAAGACTCTTGATGAGAGTTTATAAGAGGATGTACTCCTTACTTCACAAGCTGGTTTTGTGAGGATGAGTTAGACCCTAATTTCAACATGCTCTAAATAGATAAAGCATTAGTGTTTAGATTCATAACTTTTCATCATACATCTAAATTAATGGTCCATTGATCCATTGTTTTATCACAAGACTAGCCTTGCAAGTAACAAGGTCACCTCCTATGCAAGTGTGTTGACAAGATGGAAAGGAGATACTCAAAGAACATATAAATCGCTTTTTTATATGTGGATTTCACAGCACTGTTGTTAATATTTGGTTTGGAATTGTGATGGGTATCAAAGTAACAATTTATTTTTAAAATTGTTACTTCTTTGTGGCTTGTTTGGCTTTTGTAACCATGGAAGTCGTCCGGGAATCAAAGTATTTGAGTTTTCGTTACGAGTCTCATATTGGATGAGATAAGACCTGACAATGTATTTATATAAGTGAATCAAACCCTCACCTTACATACCTAGAATTTAAATTTGGTCTAGCTCAACCTTACAAAACTAGTTAGTGAGTTGAGGAATTACCTTACATATAAATATGCGTCGGATTTTGTCTCATCCATGTAACGTGAGACTCTTAACACTTTTTAGTTATTATGCATACTCTATAGTTTAGAAATTGCAAAAACATTTCTGCTGACCGTTTAGCTTTCGTGGAAACATGAAATGATGATCAAACACTACATCAAATGCAATGCAATATTTTCTATGTTTAACCTATAATTGTGTAGCTTTCATTTGATCTTTCTCTCTAGTTAGTTAATATGCATTTGATCTCAAAGAAAAAAAGAGTATGCCCCAGAAGAATCCAAGCATGAAGCATGGACACACCGATAAAATTTTGAAAAAATGATATAATTCAATATAGGTCGGTGACAGACACGACACATGTCATACATCTGGACACGTCTTCAATCAGAAGTGTCTGTGCGGTGCAACAGTGTACACCACTTTACTCATCTTGTGAATCTAGATAGGGTAGGCATATGATTGAGGGATCAATGTCAACAAACTGTTGGCCTTGATTAGGTTAATCATATTCTGTAACAGAATCTGCGAAATATTAAGAGTACTCTTCAAACTTTTCTTTGAGGCACAAAGGGATTGGTGATATGCTCTGCGGAAGGTCTTACTCCTTCACAAAGTGGCAATGACGTAATATTTTTTGAGTCATCTTGTGCATGGTTGATATTGCAATTGTTTCATAACCAGCTAGCATTACATGTAGTATTTTTTGTGTTAGAACCTCATTTGTTTAACACTAAAGTTAAAGTGTTAGAACTTATTTTTATGTTAGAGCTCCAGTTGAATTATGAATTGACCGAAAAATAGAAATTATGATTGGTGAGAAACAACGCTAGGATGATGGTCCAGATAATACTCGATCCACAAAACAAACAGAATAAAAAAATGGTTTAGTTTTGGAATTTTTATGAGGATTATCAAGCATTCAAATGACTTCTTTTCTGGTTTAAGATGTTTAAATATGTTAGGATTTTGATCTTGTTTGGCAGTGGTCTAGTTGTGCTCGGATTCCTATCTACTAAAAAGTGAAAATCCGTTTTATTTTTAAATTTGATCGTGCGTTAATTGATTAATTTTTTTTCTCAAAGCAATAATCGAGATGAACAGAGTGAAAATAGGATTGTCTAAAACAACCCTGATATTAATCAATTCTCTTAGACAACGGGGTCAATTAATTTCAACTAATTCATTAATTTACTAAATTAACTTAATACTTTTATAAAAATAGTTTCTAAACCATTTTACCTAATCTATATCAATGTTTGATCATTCAAACATCTAACAAATAGTACAACTTGCTATCAAGGACTAAAAAGAGAATAACAAAAATTTGGAATGTTGCATAAAATATTTTAAATATTGTTCAAATTGAAGTTCAAACTAAGAAGACACTCAGAGAGGCGGAACCGGAGGTGGCATGGGAAGATTATGACCACCCTATATTCTTATCCCTCTTTCCTATATCCTTATGGTGCTATAAATAATTTCTTCACTTTTTGTTAGTTTTATTTTGGTCTTCCAAGTTTTTTTCCTTTTATTTTGATCCATTAAATTATAAATATTAAACAATTTAGTCTTTTAAGTTTATTTCATTTCATTTTGGTTATTAAACTTACAAATATCATATACTTTGATCTTTAAGAATCAAAATGTGTTATTAAACTTACAAATATCATATACTTTGATCTTTAAGAATCAAAATGCCTTAAATTTGTAATTTAAGAGATCGAAGTGTTCAACATTCAAAACTTAAGGACCAAAATGAAACGAAACAATTTTAAGGAACCAAATTATATATCGTTTGTAACTTAAGGGGTTAAAATGAAAGAAAAAAAACTTAAGGGATCAAAGGGAAATCCAACAATAACTTAAAGGACAAAAATTAATTAATTTAACCAATATAAAATTACTTAACTTTAAAAAAAATCAAAGCAATTTAAAAAAAATAAAATAATAAATAAATAAATATATATATATATATATATATATATATATATATATATATATATATATATATATATATATATATAAGGCGGTCTTTTAAGTGTAATATTATGGCTCCGCCACTACTCCTGACGGATAATTTAATTTTAAATTTATTCTAAATTTAGAGTTTTTATTTTAATTTAGAAATTTAAGTGTTACGAATATTAATTAAAGAAAAGATAAAAATATAATTAATATATCACTAAGTTTAAATTATTAAATAATCTTGAATATTAGATAAATCATATAAAATTGATTTTAACTCATGAATTAAATAGTACTATTAAAGTCATGCATTTCAATTACAAAGAACACCACCAACTATGCTCAACACAAACAATACATCTTGCAAAAGAGAACATTCTCCTCCATTCTTCATGTACTAAATATGACTCTTGGAGTCATACATGTCATGTACAGAATAAATATTTATATGTTAGAAATTCAAAATGATTGTAAAATCTAACATCTATTACTATTATGATTTTTTTTTTAATAATCAAAAAATTTTACAATGTTATATTATTTTATGAACAAATTATAAATTACATCAATTAACATTATAAACATAGACGAGAATGGCTTCCACATTTTCTACACTTTCACTCCCAACGTCAACAAACCTTCACAAAACCAAAGATTTAAACGACGGCGCCGCTGCTATCCGCCTTGACGTAAATCTTCGTCTTGACCCTCAATTTTGCAATCACAAAAAAATAAACTTAGACGAGAAACATCATCAACATTAATTTTTTTTTTTCTCATTTGTGTTCATAAATTCTTTATATTTTTCTTTTTCTTTTTTTCGCTTTGCGCACATGCTAAGGCTAAATATTTTTCTTTTCTTCTCTTTGCACACGTGCTAAGACCAACGTTTTAGAAATTTGAAGAGAATGATTGCAATTATAGCTAAGACCAAGTGGCAAGAACCACTACTGCAGCGTGAGAAATGAATGATATCATCAATGTTGAAACCGTCAAGTTCAACTTGGATTCCAATATCAAAGAGGTAAGTGTTGCATTGTTTACTCCATCCGTACCCACTACGATTATAACAGACATGAAAAAGAATTTAAAAGTTGTCACAAGTATTGGAAATAGTTTTTTTTATGAACCACGATGAAGATTCTAATAATTGTGAAATTCTGAAGCAAAATGGAAACTAAATCTTTAAAGGTGTCGAAGCTCACACCGCTAGAGTGTTGGTCGGTGGCGACGACAGAAGATTTGTGGCTTGCTTCTGCCATTGGGTTTGGTTTAAGTGGTTTAAGATGATTAAATTTAATTATGGGGTAATTAAAAAACAATAGCTGAGATGTATTTAAATTGTGACATTATATCTGATCTATACCCACACGGAAAAATTCAACCAACGTCGATAAGAATTGTCTAGATCATACGTTATAACATGTAAATCAAGAGCTATCGTGTTCTAGGCGCATTGAGCAATATTTAATATTTGTCAAAAAGAAGCAATAGACTGTTATGAATGGAAAATCTACAATGTATAACTCGTTTTATTATAATTATTGTTGTTTTGCGGGTCTTAGCTATATTTATCGTTCTCTTGTAAGAACTTATTTAGAACACGCTAAATCCACAAATTCCAATGGGTTTGGAGAGAGTTCTAGTGTTCAAAATGAAATATATAAGACAGAGAGCAATGACTTGATTTTACGCTGAAATTTGTATTAGTTCATAAATAGTTTATTTGCTACCGTTAGTTCATAATCGTACATATGCACAGGTCTTTTACTAATTTTATATTTATATTCAAGTTTTCTTCCCATAAAATAGAACAACATATATCCATTTCTCTTTTGTACGAAAATGATTGGAAATTTGTCTTTCATCCATCATAGAGAAAGTATATGGTTAAGAAAAATGATAGGCTCGCACTCTCTAGCCACTCCTCTGACACACTCAAATCATGATTTGCCATGTCATCCATTGCTTTTATCCGATAACTTTCTACGGGTTTCAACCTTTGGATTTTAACTTTAAAAAAAATAAAAAAAATCACCTTCCTATGCACTCTTGACTCTTCAACCTCCCACATCACCACCAACGTATGTTCAAGATTCAACAATGGATGTAATTAACATAAAAAATATGATCAAGGACAAAAAAAATTCTTTTTACTTTGGATAAAATTCCCTACCCCGTGTGTACGGTTCAACTCCCACAAAAAATATTTCTTCACTTTCTTTTTTCAATTCAAACATCAAAGACGTCTGACCTGGATACCCTTGTTTGCATATGCGTTTAGGTAAAGTTAATTTGAAAATGTTTGAGTTTTGTTAATCGGAGTACAATTCCTATTCATAAAAAAAAAAAAAAAAAAAAAAAAAAAAAAAGAAGAAGTATGTACACAAGTTGCCACAACGAAAAATGCAATTAGCAATGCAAAATTTAAACATATTTACGAGAATAGAACAAATCTGTTAATTCAACATATGATTCACTTGGAACAATTATTTGACAAGTATCTTCGTTGGAAAAGGGAAAGATAATTTGAATCTTCGCCTCCAATTTGATGGCCCATAACTGTATTATTTCTCTTCTCTTTTTTAAAATTACTCATTCCCTTAATTCAGCATGAATTATGGCACTTTTAAGATTGGTTAAACCGACTTAAAAAAAGATTAAACTAACTCACGCTAAAGGAATGAATTTTTTTGAAAGGGGGAAGTGTAATTTTTCGTTACTTGGAATCAATGTAAGAGTTTGACTGAGAAAGATTGGAGTGAGACATGGAGTTTGCAACGCGTTGCAGTTATTAATTGTGAATAATGCAGAAAAATTCTAAAGATGTAGTTTCTCAACCAAGACAACAGGTTACTAGGTCATATAATAAAAGAAAAGAAATGGATGAAGTGGCAAAATATCATTGGAGTGTGTTAAACGTGTGACCTTAACATTTATCGTATGGATAAAAAAAAGATGGAAAGTGCCCCCGTGAGCATAGCTCGGTTGATAGAGACATGTATTATTATATGCAGGGGCCGGAGTTCGAACCCCAGACACCCCACTTATTCACCTTAAAAATGATGAATTCTAACCACCAAACTACAGAAAAAAATGGAAAGTAACAAACAAAATTGAATGAGTGAAATACACTGAAAAGTAAAGTGAGTTGAAAATAGATTCTTAAAATAAAATAAAAAGTGAGTTGAAAATATTACACGTCAAAACAATATATAAAAGTCGGTAGTGTTGGTCAAACGAAGTTGACTCGAGTATTCTATCAAAACAGAAAGGTGGTGACTCAAGGATACCAAAGAATTTTCCACTAGACTATGGCAGTATTGGCAAAAAAAATTGTTAACAATTTGAGGTTTCTTTCTACAATGAATGAAATGTTTCCAATCAAAAAATTGATCAGTTGTGGCAAAATTTGATAACCCGTTTCTGATTGGCAGCTCTATACAAATCGCTCCCTCTCTCTACACAGAACAATCATCAGATTTACTTGAACGGATCTATGACTACTAATATGCCCTGCTATTAACTATTTCTAATCATTTCTGGCTGCACTAACTATTCTAATTATTATACAAGCTTCAAAATGTGGAAAGCTCTTTTATCAGAAGTGGTATCGCGGTTAGTCAGTACTCAGTAGTCACCTCCTCCTATCACCACAGCATGTTGCGCGTTTTAACTCCTGAAGTTTGTGCCACAAACATAGCATCTCCCTAGGACCTTGATAATGGGCAACCACATAACCATCCTTGCAACCTTCATTATAAACTCTGCCCTCATTCTCGTATCGAACTTCTAGACCTTCCTTCTTCATGTCTGCGATCCAGATTCCCATCGCAACGTCTTCTAACTTAAACATCTGCAAGACAGTTTTAGAATTGGCTGAGTGTTCACGAATATGCTTGCAATGCTTTTGTACATAACACATTTAGAGGCCACAAGAGATATTTTACATTTTGAGCAAATAAAAGATTTTACATACCTTCAAATGATTCTCTTTGTATTTCTTGTAAACTGTCCTTGCTATGTCATGTGAAACCACATAACCGGGACCATGTGCCCATGGAGGATAAGTTCCTTCGCTCCATTCCTTTACCATACAATTAGCATACAATAAGATAATGTTATGTCCGTTTAAAGTAAGTAGAGAAGAAAAAAGAACAAAAACAAGATGCCAATGAGAACTACAGAGAAAATGATAACAAGTTAAAGACGACTTTAAATATCAAATATTTATAATAAATAAATCAAATAAAAAAAAATGGACATATGCTAATAGAATAACCAAGTTTCGATCCAACCATGGGAATTTACACTCATTATAAGCTCTTTAGCTTGTATGAATAGAGAATATTTGTACAAAGACCAATACATTCATCTGAGATCTATTTAAAAGCACGTCCAATTGATAAACATTGCATATACCATATTCCATAAATTTACTGTCAGAAACTAATAAAGTAAATAAAATGTAAGAAGGATTAGTCTAGAAAGAGAAGATATCATTACCTCTTGGCTGATGTACCATTTGCTATCAGGATTTCGATGAGGCTGGGAATCTGAATTGATGAGTCCATATAGTAACCCATGAGACACATTGATCCTCTTCAAAGAGGCTAGCACTATATCTACACGAACAAATGCATCATCATCTGTCTTCATGACAAACTTTGCTGAAACAACCTGTGTCTGTTCAAAAGATATTGCCAATGAGAAGAGGAAAGATTTTCCTGCCAAGTCAAAGAAAATACAAGACAACGGACATTACCCCGAAAATACATATTGCTAAAGATTTCCAGGTGATGAGGCTGTAGTAGTCAACAAACGGCATCAACTGTATGTCTCCATACGTTTGTGCTTCTTTCCACAGTTCTTCATTAACTATTTGACTTTTATGCTGCATCAAATCAAACACCAGACCAAATTCAGCAAAATCCAACAAGTAACACTATTAACAGAGAAATTTGTAAAGTTGCAATCATGTCCATTTTGATTTTCCTTAGGATGGATGAAAAGGTTACAAAAAAGGGAAACCCAGTGCACTAAAGCTCCCGCATACGCAGGGTGTGTGTATATACTAGAAACAAACATATGAGTATATTCTGTAACAATTTTGAATTTTGAAGACCACTGATTCAGAAAAATACAATAAAAGTTCTATTTATATTATGATAATTGTTATATGATGAGATCATTACTCAATTCTACTAATATTAAGAATCATGTGAGAAGAACACAAGTAACACCTACCAAACCAACAAAGAAGCGCACAGCCGTTGTACTTGATCTAACTGCATTGTACTGCATCCAGGTTCTTCTAACAGCCATCCGTCGCTTAAAATTGTTAGCAGTAGAGAAAACACCAATGACAAGATCCAATGGGGTCTGTGCAGATAGAGGACTTGCTTTCAATAATTCCAGATCAACAACATGCTCTGAATCCTCTGATGTAGGCAGACCACTTGCAAGAATAGATTCTAGTTTTAGGTCCCCAGAAATTTTGATCTCACTGACAAGCCATGGCTCCAAAGTCTGAATCATAATTCATAACCAGCGAAGTTAGTCAAAACATTAAAACAAAAATTATTCAATATTTAATATTAAAAAAGTAGAAGCAAGAGAGAGAAAGTACTTCACGAAAAGCAAATGAAGTTATGTGTTTTCCATCAACTGTCATCTGGATTCCCTCTGATCCCACTCTAATGGTTGCGACAAAAGGGTATCCTTGCTTAAAAGGGAAGTATTTTCTCTTAATTGATTGCTCTTCAGTTGCTGAAATTTGTCTTGAAGTGTGGGAATGCATGCCACCCGTGTAAAGATGGCTAATGTTGTTCCCAACAATCTTATTGCACTGCTCTAACTCATCAACTGGCATAAGAAACAACAATATAAGTAAAGGAAGTTAAAAGAAGTTATGCAAAAGAACATTACAGTATTTACAACATCTGGATCAGCAAATTAATATAGCAGAAGAACAGCAAAGATGAAGATTGTAAGAAAAAGAAATTGATTTTCATGCGGACAGGATTCAAATCTGTTGCAGCTGCACATTAATAGGATAATAAAACTAAGCAGAAAACATGAGTCTTTTTGTTCTAGAAGAAATACTCTTTGGAAATCATTGAACAAAAATTACTTAAATTTTGATTTCAGAATCATAAGATAAGAGGAATCTTTTTTTTTTTTTTTTCAAATTTTGAAATTAAGATAAGAGGAACCTTGACATCAATTATGATTGATTTCAGAATCATTAGAGGAAACTTTGACTTCGATTATGATGAACACGAATTTCTATTTATGTTATCAAAAGTATTTTTTTTTACCTTTCTTAACCTGTGCAGATTCAGGGGATGGACATCGTTCCTCTTCACCCCAATCATGAGCTACTGTCCAGGTGTTTTGGACAATTACTGGATCTTCGGTGATTTTATCACCATGAAGCCTAACATTGTAGTGCAAGATAACTGGGGGATCAGGCTCCCCAGGGATTGGTTCACCAGTCAAATCTATCCGAAAATTACCTAGAATACCATTTGGAATGCCAATTACAGTAATCGAAGAACCCTGTGTCAGACCACAAGGTACTTGCAGTCTGTAACTACTATTACCAAGTTCAGTAGAATTCATCTTATTAAGAAAATGGGGACACTGTTTCTCTTTTGCTTTTGAACTATCATTTCCATGACCTTGCTTTTGCTCTTCAACTGAGGAAACAAGACTATTCCAAGCACTGGCAGCTTCCTTGATAGCTTCTGTTGCACTAGGTAAACCCTGAACATGATCAATTAAGTGTTTCAAATGGTTCCATGTCTGCAGAGTTTGCTGCTCTTGTTTGGAAAAGTTGTTCCTGGCAAAGAGGCTAGATACTAAAATGTCCGCAGAAATAACTTGAGAAGTAGCAACTGGATTATGAATAGCAGGCGGAATCACCGGATTAATCCATTCAAGAGGATTAGTACCATTAATTAAGACAGGTATAGTCAAATAACCTTCACCAATAGGATTTTTCATGACCCCATATCGCAGGATCATGAGCATAAACAGTGTAAAAGATGAGGCAATCAGAACTCCTCCGTACAATTTCTTCATCTTGATGATCCTACAAATGAAACAATATCCCTATGTCTTTATGGTACTTGATCATAAGGATGCCAAATTACAACCAAATTGATCATTGTCTTCCGGACAACTCCTTGTCGTAATTGTGTAGCAAAAAATGGTAGAGTAGAAACAATAAGGAACACAGATATAGTAAAAGTTAACTTTTTTTCTTCAAGTCTGCTGCTGTCTATATGATACCAAGTAACTACCAGCCTTTAGAAGCGTGTTTGGTCTACTGAGATATCCACCATGAAAACTATATCAAAAGCACGTCAAATGTAGCAAGCATGCTGAACCTGAATTCAAAACAATAGGTTCATATAATTATGCCTTTAAATATTACAGTAGATGTGAATAAAATTAAATCAAACAGTGTTCTGTCAATATGATTAATAAAATCAAAACCAAGTGTATGATCCTTTTTTCACTTAAAGAAACATACCACCTTTTGTTAGGATACTACACAAACAAAAGAATGAAAACACCACAAATCAATACAAATAAGATTTAAACCAAAATTAAGATGTATGATTTTCAAGTGAACAGATCGTGTATCCTAACATTCCCGTCAAAAAAGAAAAAAAAAATATTGTATGCTAACAAAATCATGTTGAAGTGTCTCAAAATCTGTTACAAGTGGTCATGCTACACAGATGTTGCAGCATATGTCAGTCTGTTACAATTTTGTGAAAGGTTGTTACATTCTGTTACAAATTACAATCATATAATGGTCGTAACCCGATTTAACAAAATTATATTTTCAGCAGAGCTTGAATACAGGGCTTATAAATAGCATTGAGTATCTTTTATGTGGGTAGGCAATCTAAGGAAGATATAAGTGACGCATATTCATGTAAACTCTCTACATTGTAAAATGAAAATTAGAAAGATAGAGCCACAGATCAAAGGAAAGTGAGAAAAAATAGAGTGAAAAGGGGCTCTAAGACTGAATTGTGCTAACTCTTGGTGCTCAATTTCTTCTCTTCTCTGTTTAATATGACTACTGTTTTAATTGTTTTTCAGATGTTTAATATTACTACTGTTTTAATTGTTTAATTAATATGAATACTGTTTTAATACTGCTATTTTGTTCAGTAATCAATTTTGTGTGCATCTATTAGTTTTCTCTTATTGTAATTGGTTTCAAGCCTTAATTCACTAACATATCAATAGTAATCAAACTCAAAGATTATCTCAAAAAAAGTTGAATTTTTTACATTATGTGAAGTAATATGAATCTCAACTTCTTTCCAATTGAAACTCTAAGATTTATCATTGCTTTGGGAAATTTTGCTAGTATCATCTGATGAAGATGTCATCCACACAAGCACCAGACACGTCACAGACACCGACATGTCAGCATCAATAATAATTTTAAAAAAATTACAAAATTCAATGTAACCAGACACGTCTTCGATCAGAAGTGTCGTGCAACATAGGATATTATTTCCTATCATCAGACATTTTCCTGTTGTTAGTCAATTCCCTTTACGGCATTCTATTCAAGTTTAATGCAGCCACTTTGAATAAAGTTTTGTATCAATAAATAAATGTTTCCTAGTCAATGCCCAACCTAGGCAAACAACCACCCTATATTTTTGGTCAACATAATAATACGATAATTCATATTTATATTGCATAAGAAAGAAATTTGAAACGTAACATAATAATAACAACAACAACAAAAATAATTCCCCTAAAAAAATAATAATTAGGAATTAAAACAAATGAAAATCAAAATACTTAGGAGAACAAAGACAAATAAATTGACTCATGGCTTGAAGACACAAAAATAAATCACAGAAAAAATATAAATTAAATTTAATCTAAATCTCAAATGATGCATTAATAAGAAACATATAACACCTCAAAATCACTTCTGAAATCAATTACCGATTTAATCTCAGATCTTACTAAATTCATGGTTTAATTTTTTCAAAAATTCAGCATTAAATCTACTAAAATAACTGAATGGACAAATGCATGTATAAAAGAAAATATCTATATATATTTATATTTATATTATATATATCCGTGTGTGAAAATTTCAGAACTTTTTTTTTGACAATGAAGATTCTAGAACCATTAAACGCGTTAATTTTCAAGCTTATTCAGAAACTATTTGATCTCAAATTAAATTCTAAAGCATGAATCACAGCAAAAACGTGAAAAATAAAAACAAATCGTGAACAATAATTAGCACAAAAGTACGAAAAAAATTAAAGCGGTTAAAAAATTACAGTTAAATTCTGGAAAAATTGTACAAGCATCTGAACGAAAAGCAAGTAAAAACAGAGTCAAAAATCAGAAAGAAATTCGAAGAAACTAGAAAGAATCGAGGTTGAAAAGAAAGTAGAATCGCAATGTAAAGCAGTGAAAGAGAAAGAGAGAGTGAGAGAATCGTTGTTACCTTGTGAGAGATTTTCTCGAGAAAATGGCGGAAAATGCAGAGAAAGAGAGAGAAAGTGAAGAGAAAGAAAGTGAAATTGTTGTTTCAGTGTTTTGTTAAGTTTGAAGCTTCTTTTTTCTGATTTTGTGTGTTTTCTTTCTTCTTTTTCTTCTTCAATGTTCAAACTTAATAGTGTACGAATTACGAAGTGATTGAAAGAGAAATAAATATTAGAATAGAAAATAATTAATTATTTAATTGGAAAAGGAAAATAAAAATATGTTTAAAGAAAGAGACGCGTAATTGAAAAGTAAAAACATCGAGACATTCGGACACCGTTTTCTCCGGTGTTATCAGATTTTTCGTATTGAATTGGAAGGTTAAACATGTAAATACATATGTGTACAGTAAGATTAATTCTGATACATTGTATGAATTTTATTTTTTTTTGGTACAACATTGTATGAAATTTTTTACCGTTAATAAATTATAAATATTTACAAATTATAAATTTTAGGGGTGATAGAGCATGACTATTATTTATTTTTATTATGACTATTATTTTAATTGATATAATCATAAATATTTTGATAAAATGATTAAGGAAAAAATTAGTAATAGGAAATACGATTAAACTTTTTTGGGGAAGAGAGTATATGGTTTGTTTGTTTGCTCATATACTTGCTAATTCACGTGTATCAAATGCAATGAGAAATTAATTACATTGCTTTATTAATTAATGATTTTGTTTTAATTAGACAAATTACTACTTCCTCCGTCCCAAATTATATGTCACTTTAGAAAAAATATTTATCCCAAATTGTACGACACTTTACAATATCAATAAAACATTAATGTTATTTTTCCTATTATATCTTTAACTATTTATTACTCTTTCTTCTTTCAATTCTTTCATTTATCTTTCTCATATCATTTATTAAGGACAATTTTGTAAAACAACTCATAATATATATTTCCCACACTATATTAATTATATTTCTTAATACGTGTGAAATGCCCAAAACGTCATACAATTTAGGACGGAGAGAGTATTAGTTAATGGGTTATTTATGCTAGTATTCAATCAATTAAGGGAAAGGCTAACCAATGCGGCACTGGTTAAGGATAATAATAAAAAAAAAGTTACATAGTAGTATTAGTTTTTTTATTTATTTATGAAGTTATATACTCCCTCCGTTTCAAAATACATGTTCAATTTTTGCAATGTGCATTATTCACTTAACTTACTTTAATTATACTTTTTAACTAATGTATAAATACAAATATTAGCATGTAAGATGTTGTTTGGTTTGTCTCGACAAGTATTTTCAAAATATAAAATTTTTATAATTTTTTAGTTTAGATAATTAAAGATATTAACGGTCAAAATTGTGCATTGTCATATGTGAAATGGTTGACTTGGACATGTATTTTGAAACGGGGGGAGTAGTAGTTATTGCATTGAAAATTGTTTAATCAATTCATTAAAACTTAAAAGTTAAAACAATTTCTTTTTTAAGTAATAACTTCTTCTTTTTTTTTGCTCAAAAAAAAAAGTAATAACTTCTTTTTTTTATATCCTTAATCAGTGCTCCCGAGAGCACCGGTTAGCACGACCCTTCAATTAATAGTATGTCTATATTATGTAATTAATAATTTTTGTCTAAAAAATTTTACACATATTTTTATTTGGATTCTGGGTTTGCTCAAGTTGTTAGTTCCTCTAGTTTCTCAATCCCTTGCTCAGGCAGATGATAATTAGCATATAAAAAAAAACAATGGATGAGATTAAAAACTAAAATCTACCTTTTATTGTTCATCTTCTTCTCAATTGTATCCCCTTAGTCTTCGCCCTCTAATGTTTTTCAGTTTCCCTTGCGTTGCTTCACCGCCCCCGTGAAGGCCCGTCACTCAGTAGTGGGTTGCCCCACAATGTCTTCATGACTGCGATGAAGCAGCACGAGAGAAGTAGAAAACGTTAAAGGGAGAAGAAGGAGGGATGGTACAGATGAGAATAAGAGGAACAACGAAAGATATATTTTAGAGGAACTAACAATGTCTTTATGTGCCATTTGTCATGCATCTAAGAAAGGGACTGAGAAACTAGAGGAACTAACAACCGGAGCAAATGCATTTCCATATTGTTTTTTTGGGGGAGAAATTACACCACTTATTGCCTAGTAATTGCTCGCAAACAACTATTACCATTTGTTGAACGGCAATCAACTATCGTTTGCTTCAAAACGGAAGTTAATTGATGTTCAATGCTTTTTCAATCGTAGTACTTTGAAAGAAATTATACATGTCCATTTTTTTTAAAAAAGGAAAACTTCATTATTAATTAATAAAAACAAATGAAAGCATGTACCAAAAAAAAAAATGAAAGCAATTGAACCAAGACATTTGAAGAGGAAAGTCTAGGTCATAAGGGGTTTGAGAGATCACCACTTCAGGCCTTGAACAAATATTTTAACCTAAAACCTTGTAGAGGCAAGTCTGGATCATAAGTGGTCTGGGAGATTTTTTTTGGTAACAAAGCTAATAACAAAGAAAAAGCTGAAAGAAAAAAACAGAAACAGAAACTATGCTCTAGGAAACAGAGTTCCTATGGCATCAAAGCGAATCAAATCCAAAAGCTCATGAGGTGGTGTGGCGTGGAATAAGCACTCTTCATTAGATGAAGCTCCTAACTTGGCCAAATAGTCCGCGCATTGGTTTCCCTCACGGAGACAATGATGAACTGAAAAATTATGCACAGATAAGAGATCTTTGATGTCTTGTATTATGACCGCGTACACATGAAAGCTTGAAACTCTTCCTGTAATGAGGTTGATGGAGAGAAGGGAATCCGAGTAGCAAGCTAATTCCTCTATTCCCATTGAAACCGCCATGAGTAAGCCTTGATGAAGAGCAGTGAGTTCAGCTAGCAGGATGTCTGTCGAATCCGGAATGAAGCCAGAGAAACCAGCGAGGTAGGCTCCACCATTGTTTGGAAAGATACATCCGAACCCCGCACGGATTGGTGTTCCGAGGCAGCTTCCGTCCACATTGAGAATGCTACAATTATTATTATTTTGATTCCATTTAACCATGCGATCGGGAGGGATGATATTGTTCCTCTTGAAACATGTCTCAATGATGTTGACAGAATCGTTAATACGGTAGCTGATCCGAGTTAAAGGCCAAGTTTTACTGCAAATTTGTTCGTTTTATTTTCAGGATCACAAATGATGGATGATCAAGTCTTTGAGCAAAAGAATTGATTAAGATGCATGATTAAAACTTGTTTGAGAAGAAAGCTAAAAAGAGGAAAATTTGATTTGGTGCATATTTATGTGCTGATTTGGTGCATATTTATGTTCCGATTTGGGTTGTTTTTATGACCGATTTTAGTGTCTTATAATGTGGAACTACTTCCTTTTCTAGAGGATGGCTTTTGCTATATATATAGAGAAAGAGAGAGCAATCAGACTTGTAAATCTATCTTTGAACCTTGAGAATTCTTTGTGACAATTATTTTCTTTGGAATCAAAGTTCTTTATTTTTCTTGTTATTTATAATTCTTGTTCTTTACAATTCTGCACTTTTACTCTCAACCTTTTACTTTCATGTCTTTCTACTCCATCTCCTTAATCTCTTTGTCTACGATGAACATGAGTGAGTAGATTTCTTTGCCTTGGGGATTGTTGGATGAGTCTAATGACCTAATTCCTCTCAAACCAAGCCTAGAATCCTAATTTTATGTAAATTTATTTTCTAATTTAATCACACCGTTCTTAATTCATATTTCAAATATTAATTGAAGTATCGAAAGAAGAAGATTAGTATTGGAACAAGTGAGATTATACAAGGCTTACGAAACATGAGAATAGTCTAGTAAACCTTGAGACCTTAAAAGTTTTGTTCTTAATGGGTTTCAATAACGATCAACCATGAGAATAGGCGTGATTGTTATTGAAACAAATTCATTGCTTATGAGAGGAACCTTGAAACGCCTTAAAGAAACTTGTCTTCAGAAACGGATTTAACATAAGATTTAGATATAGGTTTGAATTGTGAGTGATTTGTCATTATGATGAACCAATAATCCCGATATGTTTTTTTAATTATTTTATTTCAACCAAATTTGTTAAACTTCTAAAACTGAACTTTTCAGCTAATCACAATTGAAAAGAGAATCAATAATTACAACAACTTCCTACGAAACGATATTTTACTACTTTGATAAAACCGTACACTTGCGAATTTCACACATCAAATTTTTGGCGTTTCTTCTTCTTTCGCAGAAGAACCTTTGAATCTCATAAACGAATTCTCCTTTAACTTTTGGTGGAGATCACCATACCAAGCCTTGAACAATCATATAAGTGAGAGAAACACCACATTTTAATATAAAAACCTTAAGATATTAGGTTTATAGGTCATCTCACATATAAAATATTCAACATTCATTTTTTATCCGATGTATACTATATTACTCACACTTGATATATCAAGAAAGACCGATGTTGAAGCCTTTTTGCTCCTTTATATCACTGATGAGCTTAAATAGATTGATTTTAAATTTCAAACGACGTTAAGCTTTTCTAAAATTCCACTCTATTTTAGTATATAAGATAAGATACTCCTTTATTCATTTTTAGTTGTTGTTTCAATGTTTTTTACACATAATAAGAAAACTAATATTTTTTTTATAGTTATTATATTTGTATGATATATTTAGCAATTTATCGTCTCATTCCACTTATTTCTTTCCTATTTGTAACAAATAAGAGTAAATAAGAGTATTATATATACTTGTAAAAAAAAAAAAGAGAGTATTATATATTAACAAAACAACGTTCTTTAAATTTTGAAAATTACAAATAAATAAAAATAAAAATGCATACAAAGGTCACAAAGTAAAAATGGTCGAAGAAATTATTGAATTCAAAGTCTCATACCGACATGCAGATACACTACTACTAAACATAACCAAAACTTTTTTTATTTTTTTTGTTCAATAACCGAAACTTTATTTTGTTTTGACCTATAATGGAGTAATATAACATAAAACATCGGTATAAATAAAATAATCAGTCGAGACTTTTTTTTTTTATGAACATGCAAAAATGAATTATATTAACACCAACACTATAATTGTTGCAGCACAAGGTGTGCCACAACACGGAAAAAGAGCATAGTCAAGTCAATATACAAATACAAAACAATCAGCCAATACCCAGACAGACAAGCGGATTTGACCACCAATTTTGAGTACTAAATCTAAAGGCAACATTACCAGCCTTCAACCACCACAATGAATAGGATTTTACTTTATCTAACATATGCGGTAAAGAGCTATGAGTATTCCTGAATAACTTGTCGTTCTGATCTTTCCACAAAACCCAAACACACAAAAGCCAAATCTGATGAAAAAAACGAACGCCGCGATTTAAGATCACCTGCATAATGAATAAATTGCAAGAAGTGGTATGAAATAACCTGACTCTCCGCCCCCTCAACACCGAGCCAATCCCTAACCAAAGGCCACAACGCTCCAAAAACCGGGCAAGACAAAAACAGATGATTCACGTCCTCAACCTGCCCACATCCAGCTAAACATAATCGTGAATCCATAGAGACAATCCCACGATTTGCCAAATTTTGCCTAGTAGGTAAACGATCTCTCAATAGTCGTCAAGCAAAGATAGAGACTTTCAACGGTACCTGTTTGTGCCAAATTAACTCCAAATTTTGTTGAATAAGGGGTTGTTCCTACACTGTCAACATGTCATACACACCACAGACCGTGTACCCGCCACTCTGATCCGGCAACCACAGCCACATGTCAGAAGAATCATCCTGCAATGTAACTGTAAGTAAAAGATCCCTACACTCCTCTATCAACTTTTCCTCCCAAGCCCACAACCGTCGGTGGCACTGCCAAGCCCCCCTCCAACCTTCAAACCCATCAGGAACATATTCCTAACCGTGACCACTTTATTGACAGACAAATCATAAAGCCGCCTAAAACGATCAACAACGAAACATTACCACACTAACAATCACGCCAAAAATCAGTATAAGCTCCATCACCCACCTGACGCCTAACACACGACACAAACCACCCCTCCCACCCTCGCCTAACCCATCTCTCTACTAGCAACCTCCAATACCATTTCCCCAACAAAGCAGTGTTAAAATAGTATAATGAAGGATTTACCAAAAAAGATTTATGAAGGATGAATCATGTGAACTAAATTTTGGTATTTAATACGAATGTGTGTGTGTGTGTATATATATATATATATAACAAATCATCAATTATCCAAGTTTGAATATCTATGGTTTAACCTCCAGAAAATATGTCAAATTTCTCCTTTTAAAGATTATTTATTTTTCCTTGTTCTTGACCTGGTCCATTTCTTCCTTGTTCTTGACCTGGTCCACTACAAATTATTTTTTCTCAGGTAGAGTCTAGAAACCCACTTGCTGGCATTGCCTTTGCCTAATTTTTATTTTCTTAATTGTTAGGTTCTTTTTTAATAATAATTTAATTGAACTAATGAATTTAGCATTACAAACTGAAAGTATAAGCTAAAATACCAATAAATTCCTATAAAAATAATATACTATTAGGATCTTACCACTGTATCATTTTTGGTTGGAAAATTTCTTTTTGTATAAAAAATTATTTGTTTGATCTAAATCAAATTCCATAAATAAAATAAGTTTAATACTAGTAATTGTGAAAGTGGCAGGCATAGCCGGCAAGAGAGTTATTTACTAAAATGCCCATATTTTGCCAAATGCTTCGTTTGCTACCTATCAGGTAATATGTAACTTTCGTACTTAACTTAGAAAAACAAACTTTCATATTTATAATTAATATTTTTTAAGGTTTTTTTTTTTTAAATGTAACTTTTGCTACCATCCAGCAGTAACACCTCGTTCTTGTTACGAAGAAACACAAAACATTCAACAATTGCAAACGTTATTTTTATTTTACCAAATAGGTTAGTAGTTAAACTCATACTCGTTTAATGGTGAAAAGTGAAGAATCTTCGATTCAAACTCATGGCCCTTATGTGTTAACGTTTTTGTAGCTATCAATAGAATTGTATTTCTAATAATAAATTTTTAAGTATCTTAAAATTTAGATAAATACCGACAAAATTTATTTAATATGTAGATTTATTTTAAGATAAATTAATATAAAATTGTAATATGTCTTTGCATAATTGGATGAAAGATATATACTCAACCAAACTTCCTGCTACCATTGCGTTCACTGTTTATAATACAACAAACTTTATTTATAAGTTACTAACTAAACACAATGATTTTCCTTTCTTCTTCGATCATTATTGAATTTTTATATTGAGTTAGGCAACAGAAATTTGTTGGTAGCTTTCAATATTGTATATGTGTGTAGGTCGATGGATTCATATGAAGTTAAGCATTGGCATTTGTTATTGACATCTCACCTAAGAATAAGAATGACATTGTTGCATTGCAGGCTTGAAGCAAACTAAATAGGGTAAGGTTCTCTAATAAGTTTAATCACATTGGGATGTTCGATTTTGTCAATGTCATGATACGGTGTAAAACAATAAAATTGTTTTCAATTTTCATTCATCCATTCTTGTTTGCATGGCCCACTTTGTTTTTTTGTCACTTGGGATGTCTTATGTGAAAATTTACACTTTTTTTAATACAGATCTTAATGCAAACTTCCTTAGTGGCTTGGATGAAACAAATGCGACCTTTCAACATTTCCTTACATAGATTTCTTATTTGCAAATGATGGTGATTAAATCAATTAAACAATTTCATCTTTATCAAAATGCAAAAGATTCCATCGTAATGTTATTTTCACATCGCCTTATTATATCACATAACTTAAAATCATAAAAATTGATGATTCGTTCTTTCTGTTGATATTTTGTAAAATTGCAGCAGAAAAAAATTAAGAATTTTACTCTTTTCAAAATTATTCATTCGCACTTTGAATTTCCACAATTAACCTATCGCAAGTTAACTTACACTGACCTGGACGACAGTTAACATGCGTTGGTTTTAAGTATGTTAATAGAACATCAATTTTTGACGGAATTGATGTATTTTAAGCAATTAAACGTGCATTTTTCACAATATTCATAGGAGTGGGGAGTTGAGACCCACGATTAAATTGTTGTTGAAAAAGAGAACCCATGAAATTGCCCAAAAATATTTGTTCTCTTAAGTAACAAACATTAGTCAAAAGGGAAAATATAAACTCTTGCAAACAAATAAGGGAGGTGGGTGTTTTTTTTTTCAAACTAGAGGGGGTGTGAGTGTTTTTTAATAAAACCTCATAGGAGATAAATGCAATTTACTCTTTAAAATATTTAATTTTTTTTTTAGTATTGAAGTTTTTATTGTTTTGTCATTATGTCATTTTATGTTTGTTTTTAACATCAAAGTTTCAAAGTCAATTGAGTGATGAAATAATTTACAAAGTGAATTCTCTTGCCAAA
The DNA here is from genome assembly GCF_003473485.1 of Medicago truncatula. Classification (NCBI taxonomy): domain Eukaryota; kingdom Viridiplantae; phylum Streptophyta; class Magnoliopsida; order Fabales; family Fabaceae; genus Medicago; species Medicago truncatula. Next base: position 18,011,756 of record NC_053046.1, on the reverse strand, counting down.
ATGCATATGCATAATTATTTTAATATACTTTTTTTTTTGGTAAATGAAGAACATAATGACATTAAAGAGAATAGAAGATGTCTCAACTAATTGACACATTTCACATACTAAGATTAGGGCTGGCCATCGGCCGATTTTGGTCGGAAATTGGTGCCAAAATCCAAATTCGACTCAACCGACGGTTGGAACATCCCAAGCCATTTCCGCCCATATGCGTCTTTCAGTTTTGACGGTTTCGGTTTAACGGTTACCACGGTTAAACGGTTCGATTATATCGGTTTGGCATTAAACAAATTTTTAATAAAAAAAACTTCACACATTAAAAATTTCAGCACACTAAAATTCTCCAAAATCTTTCACAAAGTCCAAAAACAGAGCAAATAAAAAATGTCGAAAGATAGTCAGTTCAGTTCTATTGTTGAAGAAGAAGGAAGAAGTGATACATATAGATCTGGGTGGAGAATGATGAAGATGAAGATCATCAAGCACTAATAATGGTTGAATTACATTTTATTTACTTTCTTGAAACAACAGTCACATAAAAAACAATATATCTGTGTGGAGAAGAAGGGTTGTGGAATATGAGAGAGTGAAGAGAAAGAAAGGAGTGTAAAACTGTGGATGTTGAGATTGAAAACATCAATGGTGGTGGGTTGTTAGAAGTGTTGGGTTAGAGAAGGAGAGGCTGCCAGCGGCACAATTAGTGTGTGAGGGAGGAAATGGAATACAAGTAGGGTTTTGTTCTAACTCTTGGGCTGGACTCAGTAATGGGCCTAAGTAAAAAACATATATACGGTCGGATTCGGTTTTCGATGGGACTATCCACACCACCCGAAACCGACCAGTCCAAACCAACACAAATCAAGTCCTTTGAACTACCTGACCCGAATTGACCGTGTAAACCGAACCGATATGCTTCGGGCCAAACAGGTCGGTCGTTTTGGGCCGGTTTGGTGTTTTTTGTCCAGCCCTAACTAAGATCATAAAATTCCATTAGTATGGACTTAAATCGTTTGGGAAATTATTGTTTGATCAAAGATTTTCTTGACACGATCATGTCTCTATTATATGGATTGAAACGTGCAATATTATTTCCTTATTCTATGATCAAAGTTTGGTTATAATTTTCTTCTTTTTTATTGCATATGACTTCTTGAAGGTCTGAATTACAAGGTAAGTAAGCACAAACTCTTTTTTTTTTTTTGTTAATTTTTTTTTCTTTTTGTTTCAAATAGACAAGAACAAATAAAACACATACTATTGTAAACCAGAAGTTTACAAATCATGTTTCAAAATGGATTAGAACAAATGAATCATATATTAATGTAAACCAGAAGTTTACAAATCGTTGGCAAGACCGGTTGGGTTATCCCAGATCTATTATGATGCAAAAATTAATTTGTGAGATTATTAGGTCAATAATTTGACTAAGTGTTTATTTTCTGAACTTTTCAGAAAGCATTTTGATAAGTATCGTTCGTCAAATGAAATTGACATTGAACAACTGGTAGAATATGCTCATGAAAATGGACTTGAAGATCCATTCTTTAGACGTCTAAAGTTAATTGTATAGTTGATACTTATCAGACCATACCTTATAAACTCTAGTTTGGTTATGAGACCATGACTTATATACTCTATTTTAGGGAATCAATAATCTTGTATGTTGAGATATTGATTTGCATCAAGCCAAAACATTACTATATGTAAATTCTCCCCTTAATCTATCGTTGGTTTTAGGTTAACAACCTAATATTTCTAATCTAAGTGGATTTTGGATGTGTTGTGTATATCACAATTGCTCCAATATATTGCACTAAGATAAATCTTGAAAGAATATTGGGAAAATATATTTGATATAAATCTCCATCTATCATTAATTGTGTTAAGCCAACTTATTTACAGCCTAGTAGGCTGATTATCAATTGATGGATTATTTTTCCCAATATTAGGGGGAGATAATAAGCAACTGGAAATGTGAACCTAAAGTTCAAATAAATATTATTGTCTCATCTTGATCCTCAAGATATAATCATTTGCAAAGTTAAACAAATTAAATATCAGCTCCTAATGCTCCATGCAAATGAGTCTCAATCCTGCCTGAAGCAAGGTAGATCAATCGGTTCCAAATATAAAAAGCCTCGAATAAGAAAATGAGCTTAAAGGAATGATAACCCAAACGAGGATATAGAAACTCTAAAAAAGTTTTCTGACATAATTGATTTTTTTTATGTTCCAGAAGAACTTATTAGGTACCTGAAATGTATGAAAAAGAAAGAGATCTCGATAAATTATGTCATGAATGGAATGAGATGGAACCGAAATAAAGTCAACGTCGACGTGTTTTTGGATATAATATAGCGCTATATATGATAAGTAATAATGAGGATCATGAATTCAAGTCTGTTATCGCGATTTTCGGGTGTCAAGTCATTAATTAGGCTTGAACCTTTCAATCTTTGATATTCTCTATTTTTTCTTGGGAAGGGCAAAATTGAGAAAAAACCCTTAGAGTCTAAGTTCGGGGGTCGTTTTCGCTACGGGAAGGTGTTAGGCACCCGGAACGATTATGGTATTCCATAAGAACCGTTCTCCTAAGTTTACTTCTACGCTTTATTTTTATTGCCTACTCATTGAAAAAGAAGTTTTATTTGAGTGAAGAATGGGGGGAGAGAAGACGATCGAGATTTTATTTTACTTGGCTTGGAGGAGTTTTAACTCATTGCCTACGTACCCTTTTAAGGGATCAAAACCAAACGTAGTTCATTCTCGAAAGTTGTTTTTGTTTTTGTCGGTTGATTTTAAGTTTGAAAAGAAAAAAGAGGAATTTTGAAGAATGAAGATGAGAGGCCTCAAGGGCGTGAGATTTGGAAAATGTGAGGTGGAATTAGTTATTTTGCAAAATAAAGTCTAAGTATGATTAAAATTCATTAAGATTTTTACTTAAGAAAATAAAAGGAAAATGAGGAGTTTTGACTCCTATTTTGGAAAAAAGGTTTTCAAGTGAGGTTATTCGCATTTTTTGGGAAAATGATTTTTGTCTAAGCGTTGTAAAACCTAAACATACATCTAAACATACATTCCCTAATCATACATCTAGAATATCCATGTGGGGTGTGTGCATGTGTCGGTGCTTGTGTCGGTGTACATCACTTATAGTGTCCATAGTCCTTTACATCGAGTCCTAAATACATGCTATGGTCTTGCAAGAATTTAAAAGATGAATTTAAACTAGCCTAAAAATATTACATAACCATCTTAACATAGAAATTAAGAAGAAAAGAAAAAAAGAGATAATGCCTAAACTATGAGAAATTGAAATGAAAGAGGTGAGATGCTCATGGGATGAATGAAACATGAAATGAAATGGTTAGTGATATAAGGCATGAAAATGATAAAAAAAAAAGGTAAACAAAATTGAATAGAATAGCAAAAAAGAAAAGAGCAATGAAATGAAATAAAATGGCAAAATATACCTAGAATTGGTTATAACACTTAGACATGCACGTGACCTATAATTCTCTCATCATAGCAATATTAAAGAGGTTTGATTTTGAACTATAATGTGAGGATAATAAGGACACATACAAGCCAAACATTATAACACAATTATAGGAATATTTTACACTTTATTTCTTAACACAAAAAAAAAAAAGCACATATATTTTTATCAATTTTAATCATGAAAAAGAAAAAGAAACAATCAAAAAGAAAAAGAAAAGAGAAAAAAAAAAAAAACAAAATACATCAAGAAATATATAGGAATTTTTAGGAATTTTTCTAAACACAAAAATGTCAAAAAAGGTGTAAAAACAGTATTTTAAAAATAAAAATAAAAACTCAGCAGGGTTTAATCTGGACCGTTGGATGAATCCAGAGGTCCAGATTTAAACCTCACGATCTCATCACAACCATTAGATCAAAATGATCCAAATCAAAGAGTTTTAAAGAAACAGGAACACAAAAGACCTTAAATGACTACACACACATGAATCCACCCAAGAGCATCCTGGATCGTTGGATCTGAGATCCAACGGTCTAGCCTTGAGGTCACATGAACGTCAAAGGCTACTCATACATACAATCAGGAAAAGAGATGCACAGCAGCCCTCAGATCTTGGAACGATTCGGATCTGAGGGCTCACAACGTGAGGGAGCATCCAATAGCATGCACGCGCGCGCGTAGGAAAGCAAGGTAGTATAAAAGGGAATTCAACAAAAAAAAGACACAAAATCCACAAAAACTTCTCTCCTCTTTGAATTCTAGAGAGAGAGAGTCTGACCTCTCTCTAGAATCCGGTTGTCTTCTCCGGCGAGGCATATTTTTCTGGCAAGGTGGCGGCGCCGCCGCCGGAAAAAAAATTGCTCCGATTCAAAAAAAAATTTACATTTTCAAACATCCTTTTTTCTCCTATGCATGAATCTGAGCTTAGTTTTTTGAAAAAGAATTTCAATCGGAGTAGATCTGAGTTTGAAGTTGCGGTTTTGAATGAAGCTTTTTCAAGTTTTTTTGCTTTTTCGGTTAGAAACTTCTAAAATTCTACAGATCTACACTTGATTCACCTTTGTTGATGTTTTTGGGAAAGAAAGATGGAATTTGAATTTTACCTGAGTTTTGGTTGGAGATTATACGAGATTCTTCAGAAAAAAGGCTTGATTCTTGGCTCTACTTTGTTGATTTTGCTGCGTGAATATGAAAATAAATCGGTTCTGGCCGGTTGGATTCTTTCTTCTTCTCCACTGGTTCGAATTTTTCTTTCCTTCTTCCTCTTCGCTGATTCTCTATGATCGGTGCTTGAGTTCGCCAATGGCGAATTCGCACCTTGAATTGCAGAGGATCTGGTTCGATGATGATGATTCTTTGATGAATCACTAAGAACCGTGATGAATTTGATTGAATCTCTGTTGATTTTCGGTTTTGGAAAGTTAGGGCTCTATGAATGTTCTTGGTGATTTTTCTGTTTTGATCTAACAGAAAAGAGAGAGAAAATTGAAATCTGTTTTTGGTGATGTGTCAATGAATGTGTGGATCTGTGCAGAATGATGCTATTTATAGACTGTCATGTGTATTCCTGGACCAACGGGGGAATGCCATCTGTTTTTGGACTTAGGGACTTTCCTGCAAAAAATAAGAAAATTGGAGGACTGGACCGCAATTAAAAAAAAGGACCTAAATGCAATTTAAAAAAGTTTTGGACTAAAATGCAAATTAAAATAAAATTGGATTAAAATTGGTAATTTGAAAAAACGTAAAGTGAAACAAAAAATAAAATCAACAAAAGGACTAAAACGAACCAATTACTGACATGAGGTATTTTAAAATACCTCCCTGCTGAAATTTTGACAGGAAAAGACCAAAATGCCCCTAGGGACTAAACTGATCCAAACTGACTCAAATGCAATTTTTGAAATGATTTTTAAACAAAGACTCAACAATGATTTGTACAGACAAGTTGAAAAGACTCAGAGGCAAACACAGGGACTAAAATGGGTTCCACTGCAGGAAATGACCAAAATACCCTTTTGTATGATTTTTGAAATAAAATGCAAGAAAAAGCAATGCAACGTTTCAGAGAGTTCTTAAATGACTTGTAATACAAGAAAAGACAGACAGAGGCAGTAAAATACGCTTGAAAAGAGAGTAAAGGTTCAGAGCAAAATAACAGAGAATTGACAAATATCAGTGTTAGAAAAGAAATTTGAACGAGTATTTTTAGGTCCAAAATCAGGGTATAACAAAGTCTATTAAAGATTATAGAAAAAGAAAATATTTGCAGATAGAAAGAGACCATTCCAGTGAAATCAAACTCGATTTGCAAAGCTGAATTTTTTGGACCTGTAGTCCGCACACTCGAAGATGTGAAGTTAATTAGATATGTATGATTTCTCGCGCGAAAAGAGAATTAGAGTGGTAAAATACATATATATAGAGTTTGATATGTTCACCTGAAGTGAATAGGTAACTGTCTACCATTTATTTTTAAGAGGCATATATTCTTTAGACACATATCCACCTCAAGTGAATTCAAAAACTTTTTCATACTTGATTAAGTTAAGCAGCACATGAAATGCTCAAATTATACGAAAGATATGCTACAATATATTTGTATGGCTCACTTGATAGTGACATATGAAGCTCCCTGAAGAATTTCATTTGTGTAATAGACACTATCAAAATTATTGAAAAGATGACATCATTTGTCCATTTTAAAGATATGGAAATGAATTTCTTATAAGCAATTTTATGATAATCGTAAAATTATTATTAGAACACATGATGAGATTCTAAAATTTGTTATATAAAGGTCGATATGAACAAATCTAGTTGATTGGGATGTCACTTGATGTGAGTAAAGATCACGTCCTCAAGAAAATTATGAACAATTTGAATTGGTCAGTAAATACAGATATTGCAACATAGTCAAGCATACAATTTGTATCTTAAAGAAACAACAGTATCATCCGATCATTTGAAAATGTTAGCAAGTGGAGAATGCTCTTTGTTAAGGATTATGATTTCACACATACAAGAAACTTGTGATTTTCTAAGGAGACTCTTTCAACAACTCAATATGAAGATATCTTATGAGCCGCTAATTTGGAGAAGAGTATGAAGATAGATCATATCTTTCTACAGAGTCACCACCAAGTAAAGATTTTGAGTAACTAGTATAAAAGATTATTGAAATTTCTTCGTTGTCTTTATGAGGGGGAGACAAAAATGTGTTCTGCACTCTTTTTCCCTTAACCATGGTTTTATCCCACTGGGTTTTCCTGGTAAAGTTTTTAATGAGGCAGATTATGACACAAAAGGATGTTGTACTCTTTTTCCTTCATTGGAATTTTTTTTTCCCGTTGGGTTTTACTCTAGTAAGGTTTTAATGAGGCATATCCTTGATGGACATCCAAGGGAGAATGTTATGAATATATATATTAGTGGATGTCCATCTATAACCCTTCCACATGCTTGTATTGTAATGTGATCATTCATGTACCTATATGTGTCCTATAAATAGGACCTACATTACAATGTAATGACACACTTGTGAAGTAATACAATATACTCTCTTGTTCTCCCTTTATCCTTTCTTTCTATTCTTATCCTACTTAATATAAGAAAACTAAACGTTGTGGAAAACCCTATATGCACCCAATCTACCCTTATGACACGTCATTAATTTAGGGGTAATCTTTGTCTAAAAATTACTTTTACCAACTAATTGACTACATTTACAAATTGGTTTGCTACAATGATGTCATCTTTTATTTAGTTTGGTTTATTTTCCTCTTCAAACTTTGTGTTCCCTTCAATTCTAACTACTTCAATGACGTTTCTATTTTCAGTTCAGTTAACAACAAAAAACAATAACACAATTTGAATCAAATCACCAACTTTTGCTTTATACTGTTCACCTGCTACCGTATCAAATCACCACCCTCACTCTTTTCCATAATACACTATAATGTAACATATCAAATATCTATTTCTTCTACTCATAACATCAAACTTCAAACTACTACCACTACAAGATTTCGAGATCTATATTTGATTTTTCAAACATCTGCTTCAGAATTTTCAAGGTTAAATTCTCAGTTTCTATTGCATCTCATAATGCATGCTCTTCATTATGGTTGCATTATTGAATTCATTATCTGCCTAACTTATTTGCTGTAATCTTTTATCAATAATCAGCTGATATGTTGAGACCAGTTGCATTCTTGAGAGATATCAATGAAAAGAAAGACTTTTGGAAAGTTGCTGTTAAGGTTACAGACAAATGGAGCGTTGTAAAGGATGGGATGGAGCACATGGAAATGGTTATTACAATAACATGAAGTTCAAGCCCTTGGCTGAGATTGTTGCTGGGAAATGGCGTGCTGATCTATTAGTTCGTATGTCATTACAATTTTTTAACATTGGATTAAACGTTTCATATCATATATACAATATAATGATTATTTGAATGTTTTTGTTATTTAGATGTCATAGGGTATGTTCATGAAATTGGATATTGTCAAGTTATGGCTGGAACTGGTAAAAAGCTACAGGTTAATTTTCTGATGAAAGACCTAAGGTTAGTTACATGTAATAATGTTTTTTTGGATACATTTATTATGTATTATCTTATTAAGACTTATCTAACCAATCAAATATGAGTCCAGTGATATTTCTCTTAACTGCACTCTTTGGGAGGATTATGCTGCAAAGTTCATAAAGTTTAACAATGAAAACAAAGAAACTGGTCCCATTATTGTTATGTTGAAGTATGGCAAGATCAATGAAGAAGGTTGGTGTTTAATATTTGTTGTTGCGTTTTATTATCGGTCCCATTATTTTTTTAGATGATATACACCATAAAATAAATTTAACAAGAACAACTTTCAGGCAAATACCCTCTTAGTGTCACAAATACTTATAGTGCTACGAAGTTGCTTATAAATGAAGACATAGCTGAGATCAAGAGGTTTAGGGAAAGACAAGTTTCATTCTGACTTTTCATAATATATTTCAAAATTATTGCAATTTACTAATTGTACACTAATTTCAAGTACTATATAGATATATAGCTTGCCCAAAGATGACCAGTTAATGTCCCAAACTCAATTAGTGTGTACACAATCCCAATCTAGCTCTCAGTTTATTACTGATGATGACTTGCTCTCTAATCCTCTTATCATGCCTCTAGCTGATATACTTCAACTACAAGAGGTACTTTTAGATGTTTGAATTGCGGTTAAATATATATCACACTATTTCACATTAGATAGCTTTTATAATGACTTGTGATTTATTCGTTCCAGATTTCATATTGTGTCACTGTGGCTGAAGTGGAAAAAGTTAACTCAACTAAGTTTGGTTGGTACTATTTCGCATGCTTCAAATGTGGGAAGATTGCCAAGGGTGACAATCCTCCATACACATGCGAGTCTGGCCATAATACTGAGACAGAGATTGTTAGGTATATATCTAATACTTTACCCCTATAATGTGATTTTAGAGTTCTTCTCAGTTTTTAACTTGATGGATTCATACATTGTTTAACAAAGGTATAAACTTGACCTGAATGTCTCCTATGAGAATACCAAAGGAACTTTTGTTATGTGGGATCGTGAGGCCACACAGCTTTTGGGCATTTCTGCCGCTCAGCTCCGCACTAACATGATTCAGGTTTTAAATATTACCTTTTATATACTGGTATGCTTTAAACCAATTTACGATATTTACGTCTAACTCCTAATATATATGTCTATGTCATAGGCTGGGATTACAAACCGACTTGATTATCCAATGCTATTGGATGGCATTGGTGAAAAGACATATGTCTTCAAGGTCAAGTGGCAGCCAAAGTGGAAGACAACTTCTGTTGTCTGTTACAGAGACGCTGATGCTTTGGTTAATTTGGTCAAGGCTAAATTCCCCAATGCCAAGGTATTGCAACTTATAATGTAATATACACCACTGTCAAGTTTGTCTATCTTACATAATCAATTATCTTCAATATCCTATGTCAACATATATACATACTTCAGAGGAGACCATGCGCACCTTAACTGTTTGAGTTTTAACAGGTTATTCCTCTGCTAAATGAATCTGTTGGTGTTGATAAGCCTAATGATAATACCTCCTTGACTGAAGAAGTTACCATGTCTGCTGTAAGTTTAATCTGACTCAAATTGTCATTAATTCTGTATAATCTCTTTCAACAATTAAATGGCAATTAACCAACTTATAAACGTCGATGTTATTTCTGTTTGTCTTTCAGCAGTAGTTGTCTGGAACCGCAGAAAACGACCCTGATACTTTGAGCCAATTGACACCAATTAGTGATAAGCTTCAGCTGAAATTGAACAAAGATCCCTCCTTTGATATTCCTACACCTATGACATTGGCTCAACCAGTCATGCTTCCTAATCCTCCACTATTTGAAGAAATCATTCCGGCAAAACAATCTTCATCCAAGAGGGTTAAGGTCATCAAAACTGAAAAGAAGTGAAAGCTGTCTTCACAATATGACCATAGCAACAACAACGTGCTTGCTGTTGCATTCTCATATGCTTTATTTCCCTACTATATTCTACTTTTAAAATGTCCAGACATTTACTACTTTTATGCTGATTTGTAATATTATTAGTACATGACAATCACTTGGAAACAAACTTTTAAACAAGTGATTGTACCTACCTTCCTTATCCACTATTGAATATTATCTATGATTATGTAAGAGTTATGATATGTCTATGTTCGTTACATTATGCCTAACAAATATACCCTATGTTTCATTATTCATACAACAATACATCACAAGTATAGACAGCTTACCTTCTTAAATGCTCACAGCCTGTATATCCTCCAAATACTTTCAAAAACTCATCAACTTATAGTAAAATATTATACGTTATTATAGATTTAATTCACACATAAGTTTTGTGTTAAGGAATTAACTTTTTTGTGTTATAAAACCCTTATCAGATATTGTATTTTTTCCACAAATCTTAAACCCCCCTTCAATCCAAATCTGTTCAAACAACCATGTCTATCAAGAATAAAGGACTTATATTTGCAGAATCCAGATAATTTACTAATTTCATAAATATTTCTAATAATAATTACTATACAACAATATATGATCATAAAATTTCCCAAACTCAATTCAAGTGTACACAATCCTCTTATCATGCCTATAGCTGATTTCAACAGTCTCAATGTTATATTGACTTCATCTTGAACGTTTACATATATATTGGTTCATTTTCCTTTTATTATTAAATAACAAATAAACATTCAACTGATGCGTATAAACAATGTCAAGTAATGATGCAATTGTTAAATATTATTGCTTCCATTCTAACTAAGTTTTTGGTCCCTATAAAAATCTGCAGTTTTGTTTTTCGTCCCTATAAAAATAAATCACATTTTTTAGTTCCTATAAAATTTTCTGTTAATGTTTTTAGTCCCTGTTAAATTAAAATTTGTTTAATTATGCTTAAACTTATAAATTTTTGAAAGATTTTTTTACATACATGTTCATAACATCATAAGACACTCTTTAAATTAGTTACAAATTTAAAAGTTTAAGCACAATTAAACAAATACAAATTTTACAACGACTAAAAGTATGTGTTGGTTCCTGTTTAATTTTAAGTTTAACCCTATCATTTATATTGGATCACAATTTCACAATGAATTGGTTCAGTTTTCTTATATTATAATTAAATTTGAATGATGTGCTCTTGCCTAATTACAGCTACACATCAAAGACTATCATTACAAACCTATATCTCTCTAGGAGAAGACCTTTTGAAAATTTGCATAGCAAGTCGTGCTGCTCAGTTAATGAATGTACCATGGTGAACAGTCTTTTGCCTCTTTTTACTACTCTGCAACCCGTGTTATGTAAGACATGTCTATTTCAATTTTCCATTATCCCTTTTTTGCTTTTACACTATATAAAATAATTGACAAGACTCTAAATATATAGTTTTACCAAAAAATTTAATATAGTCTAAACATTTTTATAATACTTTTACATGTCTACTGATTCATTAAAGGTGCCAACATATATATTGTTTTCCTTACCAGGGATAAGAAGAACATTGGAGGACTGAAACTTTCCATTCAACCTGCTTTGCCATTCAGGTCTGCTTATACATCCATGTATGATACAAATTGTTTCCTATATGTTAAGATTTGAGTTCAAGTTTAGAGAAATACCAATATAACTGTTCATTTTTAGGAACTCAAAATAGTAACACATTATTATGTCATATTGTCATCAAGAAACTGATCATTAGGCTCCAATTTTAACTGGGTTTCACAATCAAATTAGGTTATTTAAGTTTACATGATTTTACTCTTATAAATTATAGCTTATTAAATTCATATTATATATATGATTTAATAATAGCAATGCTACATGGATCATTGGAAGCATTGTTTGTTACTTAAATCATTTAAATATGCATCCTAAAATATTGCACATCATGTAGTCTGTTGCACATAATGTTTCTGTACTTTCATGTAGACCATTGTCAAAAACATGGACAAACAATGTATGGAACCATCTAATAGACGGTCTGCAGAAAGAAGGCAAAGAAGAAGAACTTTACTCGAGACTAAGAAGCCTAAAAAATCCCCAGGTCCAAGTTCTGGTGCCAATGCCAATGCCAAACCCCAACAAAATCAACAATCTGTATATTCAACACCACTTACTGATATAACATCAGTTGTACTCAACATTCCTACTACATCATACTTTCATCAAAACTATAGCTCCCCAAATTTACCCAATTTCATAATACCTACAAATTTACCTGAAAGGAAACATGTAGCTGGAATCAATCTTCTTACCAAATTTGCAGATACAGATAAATGTATTCCTGGACCTGCTTTAACTGCATCTGTTGCTACTTCCAAGAACAAAACCCCTACCACCAACATTTGTCTTCGAACATCTGTTGAATCAAACAACAAAAATGTCATAACAAAACATACAAAAACCAAGAAAATTGCTAAACCAGATTTTCTACACCCAGTTGCTCCTCAATACCACGGAATACCATCTATAACAAGATCTTTACCTACTGGACTAGATCAAAACAATGCTAAGAGAAAACAAAAAAAACAACAGGAAATTCACGAGCCACCCTTTTCTACTCCATTGGCTACTCTAACCAATCCACTGATGAGATAAAACCGCAAGTGCACGGTCTTACCGAAGTAGTATAAAAGAGTATCGTTCCGACAGGGAGTTATGAATTCAATCAACTTTAGATAATGATTAGACTGAAGATTTTATAAGGTAGAAAGGTTTGTATTTTTAATTGAAAGTAAATAATAAAATAAAAGATAAAAGCCTTGGGGTCATTGGTTCATCCTAACGACAAGTCCTTCTCAAACCAAACTATTAAACTTATAACTTTATGTTAGACCTAATTTCTCAAGACAGTTTCTCTTTTGTTCCTCTAGCAACCAAGCCTATTTCGCTGACTTGATTACTATTAGATTTTGGTTCCTTTAACGACCAAGCCTATTTCGCTGACTTGATCATTATTAGTTCCCTTGAAGATCGAAACTATATGTCTCAAAGATTGCAAAGCCTATTTCGCTGACTTTGCAATCTTTGTCTAAATTCACTTGTTCGAATATCAAAACTCCACTTTCGTTTTATGAATTGATATTTGAGATGATGGATAAACAATTATCAAACCCTCCACTTTCGTTTCCACAGTTTGATAATGGTTGATCCATGTTAAAGCGGTGAATTTAGATAAGGAATTAGGGTTACATAAGATTAAGGTTTAAAGCTTGGTTTGATTAGGATTATGTCATTAGACTTATCCAATAATCCCAAGACAAGAGAAGTCTACTCACTGACGTTCATCGTAGACAAAGAGAAGAAGAGAGAAAGCATAAAAGTAAATAACAATAAAGTAAATGAACTTTTATTAGAAAACAATTGTCACATATTGCATTCCAAGAAAAGATGATTCTTTAGTGATGGCTAGCTACTCTATTTATAGTACACAATTGACTTAAAATCTAAGCAAGTATATTCCTAGAATATTCCTCGGTAGATTGTGCGCCAAAATAGAATAGCTTGGAGTCAAAGCAAAAGCAGCAAAAGGCATCTGGAGGGTGGCACGGCCGTGCCAAGGCTAGCACGGGCCGTGCCAAGCTTCTGACTTGTGGGAGATATATTTTGTTTCCCAATCTTCATATTTTTGTGTCCAATCTGCTCCAAATCCCTTTCTTTTGCTCCAAGACTCTCTCCATCCAATATTCTTCCCTGAAATATAATAAATTGCATTTTAAAGTAAACTATCCTAAAAAGGAAATAATACTAATATAAAATTATATAAAATCTAATTAAAACTAAACTAAAAAGCATATTAAAATAACATATAAATGACTCATCAAACTCCCCCATACTTGAATCTTTGCTTGTCCTCAAGCAAAAGGCATAAACATAGTAGCATCAATAGTTAAATCAAATGACAATCAATTAAAGCACATGTCTCCTCAAGGGCTTAAATCCCAAAATGTACACTAATCACAAACTCAAGTATTTCTTGAAATCTTTATTCTACCCAACAATTAAGTTTCAAGTGAGTGTGTGTGTGAAGTCCAACCCTTTTCTTGCTCCTGTATAAGATAGGTATAATGAGGAAACATGGTCTAATCCTAGCACTAAACTAACCAAGAAAAATTCCTTCTACAATTCATATAAGAGAGATGGGAGTTTTTGAGAATCTTTGTTCTTTTGCCATATGCACATTTTAAGTTCTTTATTTAAGGAACAACATTTTCACGTAGGAGGTCGGAGGGCCTACCCCCTTCCCCAATCTAGATTCAATGGTATTCCTTAAAACATCGTCTTTACGTAGGAAGTCGGAGGGCCTACCTCCTTCCCCAATCTAGTTTCAACAATGCTTTTTAAAGTTTTTTCTCAAGATAACAATCACCTTCACGTAGGAAGTCGGAGGGCCTACCTCCTTCCCCAATCTAGATTCAGTGATGAGATCTTGGAATTATTTGGCTTTTTGGCTTTTTATGGTCTCCCTTATACTCACTTATACTACTTGCGCTTTGAGAATTTTTAAAGGTTAATGCACCACTAAGATTAAAACGTGTTTCCTTAAATTACCTATTCATACACTTACTCAAGGGAAGCAACTTTGTGTTTTTCTCATTGAAGAACTTTATTCACTTTAAAACAAGATGTGGGTATATCAAGAAGGCTTAAAACACAAGAGTTTGCTTTCATGTACAAGAATCAACAAAATAAGAGGAGACAATGAAATTTTTTGTGTCATGATGTTTTCAATAAAAATTAGCTACTTAATCATGCCTTTTACAATAAAACAAAACAAAAGAATAAAGTTCAAGGGAGTTTGGAAACACTACGACTAAAGACACTTTATTAGGCTCCCCCCACACCTAGGAGAAGCATTGTCCTCAATGATTCAAAATAAGAGAAATGAAGAAGAAGAAGAAGAAGGAGGAGGAGGAGGAGTAGTAAGAGAAGAGAGGAAGAGGAAAGCTCACATTTTTCATTGAGTTCTATAGGTAGGACCTTGGAGGTGAAAATGGTGCATCATGTTCCGAAGTATTTGGTTATTTTCTTCGGATATGCGGTTGCCCCTTAGGACATAATTCCTTAGTCCCGACAATTCAACACCTTGCCTTAGTTGCTTGGTGCTTATCCTCTAGTCCTCGGTATGCATCCATGCCCATCTTGCATTTTCATTTGTTTATCCGGCATCATGGTCATGGTGCTCCTCATCATGGTACAATTGTGCACCTTCCTCTTCTTGGTGCTAATGTGCATCTTCCTCGCCTTCATTATCGTGTTCTTCATGTACCTGTGGATCATCAACAACATACAACAAATTTTCTTCCACCTCGGTGTTAGTCCGAGATGGGTTAGAAAGTATAATCAAAATAGGCACATTGAGTTTGAGTGCGTAGGACATGGGTGGATGGGGCTTAATGAAGTTCATAAAGAGAAGGGTCTTTATGTTAAGCCTATTGGTTCCCTCAATTTTGGTAATCCCTTGGTCCTCACCCACTCCTAATTGCCTAGGTATGTATGTGATGATACCACCCACAACTATCTCTCCCGTACTATCAAACCTATTATCGTCATGGGAAAGGTAATCAAGCAAGTAAAAGCATGTGTTAACGAGGTGGTTGTTAAGCATGGCCCACGACATGAAGAGTTCATCCGTCCTAGTGTTCCTCAATTCGGTCCTACCCCAAATAGTGCAAGTCATTACCCTTTGAAGGTACCTAAGCACCGGGTTGTGAATATGGCTAGCTTTGTTTGAACGTGTGTTAAATTGCCTAAGGTTGGTGATATGTTCCCAAAAGGTGGCGGGTTGATAGTCAACCGGCTTAAGACTTTGATCCCAAGAGTCGTGGATGAACCCCGTGTTAGCGAAGCTCATCTCATCACAAAAGTGTTGGAGAGACATCTCGTAATCAATGTTCATAAGCCGGAAAGAGATTCTATGATTAGGGTTATCAAAATTCATCCTATCCTTTGTAAAAATGATAGAACTTAAAAACTCATAGGTGAAATTTTCATAACCCCGCATAGGTCTTAACATAGCAACCCACCCTAATCGTCTTAGAAATTTAAACACATTGTCACTAAGGCCTAATGTAACCAAGTCATAATTATCAGGGTACCTGCAAGGATGTAAAGGTTTATAGATGAGATTTTTATACCTATCCTTCTGCTTGGTGTCCTTGAATATTATGCCATGATTTTTTTTCCGGTACTTGCTTCTTTGGGGAAGGTCCTCTTGAAGATGTTGCAACTTCTTTTCCACTTATTTTGGAAGCCATAGCCTTGACCTTGGTTGAACTTGGTGTGGTTGTGGTGAAGGTTGGGGTTAGTGAATGTTTTTGGTGGAAAGGGTTGGTTTAGTGATGGGGAGAAGGTTTAAGTGAGTTGGAGGGGTTGGGTTGTGGAAATTGGTAATGAATTTGAGGGTTTTTGGGTGAGGTTAATGGGGGCTACGAATTTGGATGATTTTTGAATTGGGTGGATGAAAGTTGTTTTTGAATGAAGGGTTGTGGTTGGAATGGTTTTTGTGGTTTATGGAGGTTTTAGAGAGAAGGTGGAAGGATGAGAGATGTTTGGTTTGGTGAATGAGGGAAGAAGAGGATGAAGAATGAGGTTTAACCTTACCTGAGGTCGGGCACGGCCGTGCTGAGGTTGGCACGGGCCGTGCCAAGTTCCTGGAGTTTGGCTTGGTTTTGGAGAGGCAAGGTCTGGCACGACCGTGCTAGTGTGAGCACGGGCCGTGCCAAGGTTCTGGGCTCCGGGGCTTCAAAATTTTCTGTTTTCTTGAATCATGCTCGGACAATTACCTACAAAATAATTAAAAAACAAAACAACAAAACAAAAGCAGTTAAATGCGTGGGTTGCCTCCCACGAAGCGCTTCTTTATAGTCTTAGCTTGACGATCAAGAGGCTTTTCTACCCTATACCCAATCTTTCCCAAAGGGATAACGGCGTCAACCTGGCATTCTCTCCCAAATCACACATGGCTTTCTCAATGCTTTCGGATCCTATGACACAAGGTATGGGAAAATTTTCTGGATTCTTAAGTTTAGATGATAATTTGGTTGGAAGTATTTCAATAAAAATTCTAAATTGGTCATCTAACTTTGATTTGACAAAACCTTGTGTTAATGGATTTTTAGGCTCATGAGGTGGTGAAACAAATGGCTTTTCATTTTCTCCTATAGTTTTCTCACTTTGAGGCTCATCACTTCCTATCTCTCCCTCATTGTTCTTAATTGTCACAACGGGGTCCTCTAATTGGTTACCATCCCTAAGAATAATAGAACTTATATGGCCTTTGGGGTTGGTTTCAGTTTGACCTGGAAAGATCCCGGTGGTTTGAGAGGAAGTAGTCACGTGTTGGGCCACTTGAGAGATTTGGGTTTTGAGTATCTTATTGTGAGTTGCTATGGAGTCTACCTTGGATGTGATTTTGGCAAGAGAGTCATTCAAAAATCCTGTTTGGTTTTTAAGCTCTTGGAGTTGCTTGGATTGATTTATAACATAATTTTCCATTAAAAGTTCCAAGCTGGATTTTTGAGGGACTCTTTGGTTGTTTGCATAACTGGGTGGTGTTGCTTGTTGTCCAAAAAGATTTTGAGGGGTTTGATAAAAAAAGTGGTTGTTTCCAAACCCTCGATTATATTGAGCATAGTTTACTTGCTCAGGACTTCTAACAACACTACCTAGTTGGCAATCAATGCCAATATGGCCAAATACACCACAAACTTCACAAGGAGGTGATACAGGAGCAGGTGTGACAACACTAGTATTCATTGTATCAAATTTTTGTGTTAGTGTGTCAACCTTAGCAGTTAGATGATCAAGGGAGGAAATTTTGTACATACCTGCCTCTTTTTTAGAGGGTGAAGAAGCAGTGATGACTCTCTCACTTGTCCACTGATAGTGGTTTTGTGCCATGCCCTCGATCAAATCATATGCTGCTGTGTAAGTTTTATTCATCAAAGCTCCACCTGCAGCTGCATCAACATAGATTTTTGTGGTATACGAAAGACTATTATAAAAGGTGTGGATAATAAGCCACTTCTCTAAACCATGATGGGGGCAAAGCCTAAGCATTTCTTTGAAACGCTCCCACGCATCGTAAAGAGATTCACCATCTTTTTGAGTGTATTGAAAAAGCCTCGCCCTGAATTGAGCGGTTTGAGAAAGGGGAAAGAATTGGGCAAGGAAAGCTCGCCTCATTTGGTCCCATGAAGTGATAGAACCAATAGGCAATGAATGAAACCAAGCACTAGCTCTATCCCTTAAGGAAAAAGGAAAGAGGTGCAGCCTTACGGCCTCTTGGTTTGCCTTCAAAGTTCCACTGAGTTTTGAAAAAATTGAAACATGAAGATTCGGATCCTCAGTGGGTGATCCGAAAAATTGATTTTGCTGCACTAGGTAAATAAGTGCAGGCTTTATTTCAAATTTACTACCCTCAACCGTTGGGTACACAATAGCATCGTACGGCTCATCTGAAGATGTGATTGCATACTCTTTGAGAGCACGTATTGCATACTCTTTGAGAGCACGTTTCTCATCCATGTCGTTATTATTGTCTTTGAGCCATGCCTGAAATCAAAACGGTTAAAGATAGAAAATAAAAAATAAGGAGAAAGGGAGGGAGAGATATATATATATAAAATAAAAATAAAATAAGATAAGGAAATAAAATATATATTATAAATATATAAAAAAATAAAAAGGTAAGAAAAAGGAAATAAAATATTTTATAAATATATGTATATATACTATTTTATATATATATATTTTTTATATTATATATATATATATATATATATATATATATATATATATGTATATGTTTTTTAGACTAACCACTATTAAAAAGTTAATCAAATTACAATAACTCCCCGGCAGCGGCGCCAAAAACTTGATGAGATAAAACCGCAAGTGCACGGTCTTACCGAAGTAGTATAAAAGAGTATCGTTCCGACAGGGAGTTATGAATTCAATCAACTTTAGATAATGATTAGACTGAAGATTTTATAAGGTAGAAAGGTTTGTATTTTTAATTGAAAGTAAATAATAAAATAAAAGATAAAAGCCTTGGGGTCATTGGTTCATCCTAACGACAAGTCCTTCTCAAACCAAACTATTAAACTTATAACTTTATGTTAGACCTAATTTCTCAAGACAGTTTCTCTTTTGTTCCTCTAGCAACCAAGCCTATTTCGCTGACTTGATTACTATTAGATTTTGGTTCCTTTAACGACCAAGCCTATTTCGCTGACTTGATCATTATTAGTTCCCTTGAAGATCGAAACTATATGTCTCAAAGATTGCAAAGCCTATTTCGCTGACTTTGCAATCTTTGTCTAAATTCACTTGTTCGAATATCAAAACTCCACTTTCGTTTTATGAATTGATATTTGAGATGATGGATAAACAATTATCAAACCCTCCACTTTCGTTTCCACAGTTTGATAATGGTTGATCCATGTTAAAGCGGTGAATTTAGATAAGGAATTAGGGTTACATAAGATTAAGGTTTAAAGCTTGGTTTGATTAGGATTATGTCATTAGACTTATCCAATAATCCCAAGACAAGAGAAGTCTACTCACTGACGTTCATCGTAGACAAGGAGAAGAAGAGAGAAAGCATAAAAGTAAATAACAATAAAGTAAATGAACTTTTATTAGAAAACAATTGTCACATATTGCATTCCAAGAAAAGATGATTCTTTAGTGATGGCTAGCTACTCTATTTATAGTACACAATTGACTTAAAATCTAAGCAAGTATATTCCTAGAATATTCCTCGGTAGATTGTGCGCCAAAATAGAATAGCTTGGAGTCAAAGCAAAAGCAGCAAAAGGCATCTGGAGGGTGGCACGGCCGTGCCAAGGCTAGCACGGGCCGTGCCAAGCTTCTGACTTGTGGGAGATATATTTTGTTTCCCAATCTTCATGTTTTTGTGTCCAATCTGCTCCAAATCCCTTTCTTTTGCTCCAAGACTCTCTCCATCCAATATTCTTCCCTGAAATATAATAAATTGCATTTTAAAGTAAACTATCCTAAAAAGGAAATAATACTAATATAAAATTATATAAAATCTAATTAAAACTAAACTAAAAAGCATATTAAAATAACATATAAATGACTCATCATCCACTACCTTTTGTTACAAGTTACTTAACCTCAACAAATATCCGAAGTTTTTTCCAATCTCCCACTATCTCTAACAAGGTAACTGAGCTTCATACACAACCACGAACACAAAATAGTTTTGATCAAATTATTCCAAACCCAGTTACTTCTACATTTCATGGAACACCATATCATCCAAACACCTTCAACTCAAGACCTGTTGAGCCAATACAAAGTAATTATGCATCTTCTACTTTTGAACAACAAAACTACCATGCAATGTCAATTCAGACGGACTTATCAACTGAGACAGTTCACCGCAATGGTAAAAGAAAGAAACCAAACAACCAAGAAAATACAGATCCGTAGATTATAAACCCACATGCTTCCATATTTCATCAAATACCTTCTACTTCTACTTCAAATGTAAGTCTGCAACATTCTGCACAACAACCAACAACAAATGGAGTGGGAGTACATCATACTAACAAAAGAAAAGCACCCACTACTGATGGACAATACTGTTCATCGAACATCATTCATCTACCAATGACCTCAACACCAACTCGATCTTCAGATACTACTTCATCAGAATATGATTCTGATGATACTAATCAATCAGTACATTCTGATGATACTTCATCAGAAGACATTGAAGAAGTTGATGAAGTTGTAGACAATGTTGCACAAGGTAAGTACTCAAGGAACTTTAACTATTCTTAGTACATTTTGTTACTTTTACTACTTAAACACATTGTTATACTAACATATTGTTTTTTTCGTTAAAATGAAACGATTTATTCTGATATAGGTGATCCTATTTGGGAGTGTCAAATGTGTGGAGCCTTGATGTGGTATCAAGAAAGAAAGGATAATTCAAGGCATTCAACTGTACCTAAGTTTCAGTTATGTTGCGGAGGTGGGAAAGTAAAACTTCCTCTTTTAGAACAACCTCCACAACTTTTGCAAGATTTGTTATTTGGAAACCAATCACCAGCTACCAAAAATTTCCAAACAAATATAAGGACATACAATGCCATGTTTTCTTTTACTTCACCTGGCATGAAAATGGATACTAAAATTAACAATGGAAAAGGTCCACCAACTTTAAGAATGCAAGGACAAACATGTCACAGAGTTGGAAGTCTGTTGCCTTTGCCAGGGGATAGTCCTAAATATGCTCAGCTATACATTTTCGACACTGATAATGAAATATCAAATCGAATGAATAGCGTCAGGTAATTAATAACTAACGCAATTACTTATGTAGTAATTATATCTTCCCTTTTACTTAACATAAAATTTACTCATTCATATGCTCAATCTTATATAGGACTAATAAAGATATAGATGAAGAAATTGTCAAGAAGCTCAAATTAATGCTTGATCAGAACAATGTCCATGCAAAGGTTTTTCGAATGGCAATGGATATGCTAAATGATGTTAATTTTCAAGATGTGAAAGTAAAGTTAATTGCAGACAGGAAAACTGATGGCAGAATATACAACAAACCTACTGTTTCCGAAGTTGCTGCATTAGTTTTGGGTGATATTGACTCTGCTTCACATAGAGATATAATTATGCAAGGACAGTCTGGAAATCTGCAAAGAATAGATGAATTTCATGCAAGTTACTTGAGTTTCCAATATCCTCTCATTTTTCCATATGGTGAGGATGGATATCGGCCATCAATACTGCTACGCTTTGTAGATGATACAGACATTACAAAAAAGAAAAAGTTGACAATTATGCATTGGCTATCATTTCGACTGCAACGAAGAAAAGGTGAGGCACTTACTTTGTTGTGCTCAAGGAAATTATTGCAGCAATTTAGTTGTGATGGTTATACAATGATGGAAGCCGAGAGGCTTAATTGGTTAAGGAGAAATCAATCGAAGTTGAGGGTAGGAAAATACAGACAGATAGCAGAAACTCCTACCACAAATAACCAAAGTGGACCAACATTGAAAGGAAAAAGGGTAGTGTTACCATCAACATTTGTTGGTAGTAAAAGATACATGGATCAATTGTATTTTGATGGTATGGCTATTTCAAATGTTGTTGGGTTTCCTGACATCTTTATTACATTTACATGCAATCCAGCATGACCTGAAATCAAAAGAGAACTTGCACAATATAATTTGAAACCACAGGATCGTCCAGATATTGTTGCTAGAGTATTCAAGATCAAGTTTGATGAACTTATGAAAGACTTGACCAAAAGACATATACTTGGTAAAGTATTAGCATGTAAGTATTTTGTTGTCAACCATAATTTCATTTCTTCAAATTTCTAAATAATCTTTATTTGTTAATGGTATTAACACAAGTTATTGGACTTGACAGACATGTACACAATTGAGTTTCAGAAAAGAGGGTTACCACATGCTCATATCTTGGTGTTCTTACATCCAACAAGCAAATATCCAACACCTGCAGATATAGACAAGATTATTTCAGCAGAAATACCAGATCCTAAGATACACAATGAACTATACAATTTGGTCAGGAGTCATATGATTCATGGTGTTATACCCTGATTTTGGACCTAAAAATACTCGTTCAAATTTCTTTTTTAACACTGATATTTGTCAATTCTCTGAATCTTTATTCTCTTTTTAAAACATATTTTACTGCCTCTGTCTGTCTTTTCTTGCATTACAAGTCATTTAAGAACTCTCTGAAACGTCGCATTACTTTTCTCACATTTTATTTCAAAAATCATACAAAAGGGTATTTTGGTCATTTCCTGCAGTGGAACCCATTTTAGTCCCTGTGTTTGCCTCTGAGCCTTTTCAATTTGTCTGTACAAATCATTGTTGAGTCTTTGTTTAAAAATCATTTCAAAATTGCATTTGAGTCAGTCTGAGTCAGTTTAGTCCCTAGGGGCATTTTGGTCTTTTCCTGTCAAAATTTCGGCAGAGAGGTATTTTAAAATACCTCATTTTTGTAGCTGGTTCATTTTAGTCCTTTTGTTAATTTTATTTTTTTTGGTTTCACTTTACGTTTTTTCAAATTACCAATTTTAGTCCAATTTTATTTTTTTTAATTGCATTTCAGTCCCAAACAGTTTCTAAAATTGCATTTTAGTCCAAAACATTTAAAAATTTCATTTCAGTCCATTTTTTTTATTATTGCAGTTTAGTCCTTCAATTTTTTCTTTTTTGCAGAAAGGTCCCTAAGTCAAAATTTCAGTCCAAGGCCGAGCCATTTTCATACAAGTCCAGGTGTCACCATTTCATTGGGTCTCAAGCACACTTGTCAGATTATAAATAGTGCACAGTGCCACACAGATCCATTCATCACACGCCACCTCAACAAACAGAGAACACTCTCTCTCTCTTGGCAGTTACAGATCAAAACAGAAAAATCACAAGAACAATCACATAAACCCTAGATTTCCAGATTCATCAAATTCATCATTTTTTCTGTGATTCTCAGAGATTCTGTGCGAATCATCATCATCGAATCAAATCCTTCGCAATTCCAGTGCGAATTCATCACCATTGGCGACGAATTCAAGCACGATCACGAAGGATCCGAAAGCTTGAGAAGAAGAGAAAAAGAAACAGGAATCTGAACCGGTGAAGAAGAAGAAATAATCAAGCCAGCAAGAACACCGATTTATTTTCGGTTTTCACACTAAAATCAACAAACAGCACCAAGATTCAAGTTTTTCCAAGGATTCCAGTTCGAAATCTCCAAGCAAAATCTCAGGTAACACTAAAACCGAACCGTTCTTGCTTGAAAGTATCCACAAATACGAATCAAATGTAGATCTACAAAGTTCCAAAGCTTTCATTCAACAAAGCACTAAAAAGAATCAAAAAATTTTCAAAACCGCAAACACAAAGTGTAGATCTACAAAGATTTAAGCCTTGCATGAAAAAACCAGTGCTGGATTCGTGTTTAGAACGAAAAAGGATATCAAAAAATGTAAAAATTTTCGAAAACGGAGAAGTTTGTTCAAACTCCGGCTGCGACGCCGCCACCCTTGGGCGGCCGGCCACCACGCCGGAGGAACAAACCTCACCGGAGAAGATGAAGATCATCCTCCATTTGCAGTTTCCGGCGAGGGAGAGGGAGGAGAGATGCGGTTTCCGGCGAGAGAGGGAAGAGAGAAGTGAGAGCTTCTCTCACTAGGATGAGAGAAGAAAGAGAAAGAACTTGAAAAATGAAAAAACCGGTGCTCATATGTATATATAAGCCAGTGAACCGGACCGATCCAAGACCGGTCCAATCCCCTTTGTTCCTGGCCGTTGGATCGAGGGTTTCTTTCCCTGGATCAATCCAACGCTCCTTGTGAATCCGGATCCTTTGGTTTTGGGTTGGGCCTATTTCCTGTACGTTTTTGTTTTTTTTCTGCTATCTGCACCCTGCTTTTTTGCTAATTGAACCTCTCAATGCTCAATCTTTTCTCTAAAAATTCCTAAAAAAATGTTATTGTTTCTTAATACATTTTAACACTTTTGTGATATTTTCCAGTGGTTTAAAAAATGATAAAAATGTGTGTGTTATTTTTTCTTGATTAATTTTGTGTTTGATCTAAGTTTGTGTATTTTTGTGGTATATTTTCTCATAAAATGTTGGCATGAGATGTGGATGATTGGTGTGTAATTTCATGGTGAATGTGTTGCTGATCATGTGTATATCTTGCTGATTGTGGATGTAGATTTTCATGTCTTTCTTGTTTTGTAAGCAATGTGTGTTTTTATCAAGAAATAAAGTGCAAAATATCTCTAAAAAATGTGTCATGATTCTTGGCTCGAATATGTCCTATTTATTCCCACATTATAGCTCAAAATCCAACCCCTTTAACATTGCCATAATGAGGGGATTATAGGTCATGTGCATGTCTAAGTGTTATAACCAATTTTAGGTATATTTTGCCACTTTATTTCATTTCATTACTTTTTTCTCCCTTGCTATTCTATTCAATTTTGTTTACCTTTCTACTATTTTTATGCCTTATGATACTAACCATTTCATCTCACATTTCATTCATCACATAGTTCTAGCATCATTTTTTTTATTCATTTCTATATCATTTGGGTTTGTAATAATTTTAGATAGATTAGTTCCTTTTTTTAAATTACTTGCAAGACCATAGCATGTATTTAGGATTCAATGTAAAGGACTATGGACACTATAAGTGATGTACACCGACACAAGCACCGACACGCACACACGTTGCATGATTACCGTTTAGATGTATGCTTAGGAAACACGATTTTTAGACAAATGCCAATTTTCAAGAAAATAATAAACCAATTCCATCACTCAAATTTTTCCAAACAAACCTTGGAGTCAAAACTCCATTGAATTTTTTTCTTTTATTTTCTTAAACAAATCCAAATGACTCCTAATTCCTACTTAGACTTTTTTAATAACAATTGAACCAACCATTCACCTTTTTTCTCTCTTATGCCTTTAAGGCCTCTTTCTTTTCTTCAAAACCATTTTCCAACAAAAATTAAAATCAACCAAACACACAAAAAAACTTTTTTGAGAGAGAACTACATGGAGTTTGATCCCTTAAATGGGTATGTAGGCATGAGGTCAAAACCTCTCCAAGTCCAAGTAAAATAAAACCTCAAACACTTTCTCCCCCCATTCTTAACATAAATAAATTTCTTTTTTTCATAAATAGCATTAAAAAATAAAGCGTAGAAATAAACTTAGAAGAACGGTTCTTATGGAATACCATAATCGTTCCGGGTGCCTAACACCTTCCCGTAGCGAAAACGACCCCCGAACTTAGAATCTAAGGGTTTTTCTCAATTTTGCCCTTCCCAAGAAAAAATAGAGAATATCAAAGATTGAAAGGTTCAAGCCTAATTTATGACTTGACACCCGAAAATCGCGATAACACATGGTCCATGTGGTAAGGCTCGGTGGCAGTCACCATGCATGAAAGATAAGAAATGTTCCAAGTTCTTTCCTAAAAAGTTTAATGAAACAACCATTGTGGATCATAATGGTTATCCAGTCTACAAGAGGAGTGCTACTACACACACAATTGTCAAAAATGGTGTGAGCTTGGATAATCGACATGTTGTTCCATATAATGTTACTTTACTGTTGAAATATCAAGCTCATATTAACATGGAATGGTGTAACCAGAGCACTTCAATTAAGTACTTATTCAAGTACATTC
This sequence comes from Medicago truncatula, assembly GCF_003473485.1. Taxonomy (NCBI): domain Eukaryota; kingdom Viridiplantae; phylum Streptophyta; class Magnoliopsida; order Fabales; family Fabaceae; genus Medicago; species Medicago truncatula. The sequence goes on along the minus strand of NC_053046.1, from coordinate 17,985,410 downwards.
ACAAAGGTTATGATCGTATTACAGCACAAATTGTGCCATCTAATCAACAATCAAGAATTGAAAAACAACCCATAGATGAAATCAAACAATACCTTGATTGTAGGTATATTTCTCCAAGTGAAGCGTGTTGGAGAATTTACTCTTTCCCAATTCACGGCCGTAAACCTGCAGTTGAACGGATGTTCTTTCATATGGTCGGAGAGAAAGCAATATACTTTACTGATCACTCTCGAATGGAAAATGTACTTGAAAAAGCAAGTGTTACAGAATCCATGTTCACAGCCTGGCTAATTGCAAATCAACAATATGTGGCAGCCAGAGAACTCACTTATGGTCAGTTTGTAACCAAATTTGTTTACAACAAAAAAAACAGAGCCTGGACCCCAAGGAAGAGAGGATTTACTATCGGTAGACTAATATGGGTACCCTGCAAAAAAAAACTATTGCATACCCTGCAAAGATTCCTGATTTCACAAAACAACAAAATAAAAAACATTTACAATTGTGACATGACCATTCAAAATCTTTTATTCATGAATGACCATTCAATATCTCTATTCATGGTGTACTGCACATCTATATATCATGCTCAGCTTTAATATAACTCTTTCCCACAAAACATTTTATTGACCAACTCTCTTAGCTGTCAAAACAAGTAATTTTATCAGGAAACTTCATTATAACTTTTTTTAAAGCCAAACATACTTTTATTTATTTTCCCAACTACTCTAATACACATCGTATAATAATATATTGTATTATTCATATAAGTACAGTAAAATTTTGAATTGGACATGGACACTATAAATACAACTTCAATAGCTCACAGTAGACCAATACACACTTACAATGGAATCAAGTTCTTCATCAATTAGTGAACTACCACAAAATCAAAGATCAGTTAATTGTAGCATAGCTCCAATGATGACTTCTGAAAGTAATAGACCTTTCTTCATTGCAGTTTGCACAGAGGTATATCTATTATTTATTATTAATTTATTTTTCTACTAAATTATGATTACATTGCACTAAAATCATTTTATTTATATAACAGGTTATCTGTGAATTAGACCCCCTTACTATTGCTGAACTTTTTGATGAACTTGATGACCAATGGACATTAATTGATGGTTTAGCAAATGTTCATGAAGTTGAATTTAACAAATCTATGCTCATGCCAATAATTATAGGGGGTTGGGACAAGTTCAGAAATTATTATAATATAACATCAAATCCACTAATGTCTTTTACATATGTAGGAAATAGTATATTCCTGATCAAACTCTTCAACGGTTCTACACCAAACAATGAATATCCACGATATCATACATTAACTACTTCATGTCTTAAAGATCTTACATTCGAAGTTGATATGCCAGATACTTCGCCAATAACTTCTAAATTGGTAAACATTCCATCTTTAATTATCTATACACAATAACGGTTACTTTTGATTAATTATCTTATTTTATTTATTACTCAATGTGATACATTTCAGATTCTACCACCTGCACTTGGAATTTTTTTCCAAACCATAAACCATGAGTATCTACGAGTATGTGGAGGATCAAATACTATAACTATTTGCAAATTAGTTTTCAAAAAGGATGTCAAAAGCAATACAAGAACTGTGATTATTACACGTGGTTGGAGATCTTTCTGCTTTCACAATGACATTTCTCCCAAAAGTCTACTCCAATTTAAATGCGACTCAATTATGGCCAAAAACATTATTTTTGTTCAAAAAGTTTATAGACGTTATTAACTACTACTACAAACTAAATTATTATTGTAATATTACTTTTAACATTTACTACGCATTTCATAATTTATTGTTATAGAAACTATATGCCTTAGATTTTGTCCTTTTTCTACGACTTCCACTGTGCCTCTATAACATTTCTTTAATATTCAGGTTCTCCTTACTTATTTTAATATTATATCCACCAATTAATTTGTCCTATCATCTATAAATATTAAGTTCAATCAACAATATAAGTTTATCTATAAACATTGTTTGCGACCACAAATATATAACGTTTTAATATAACTGTGTTACGAAATTTTATTTCTAAATCAAAATACGTTTATATTAATATTTTCCTTTGTACTACTATCACAATCAAACAATCTAATTTTCAAAATAATTTAATATTAATATTTTCCTTTATCATACATTAATACAATCTAAACATTTTCATTACTAAAATTCAAATACATATATAATTTAATTTTCAAAATAATTTTCTTTTGAATGTTCTAAAGTTAAACTATTTACAAATACATTTTGTCAAATCTAAACTACCAAAAATCATCCCCGACCAACCAGTACCCGTGCGGATGCACGGGTATTTTACTAGTATACTTTACAATATCTTGCAATGCTTTGGATTAATTTCATAACAGTTTTGCCATTATGTCATTTTATGTTTGTTTTTAACATCAAATTTTTAAAAACAAAGTTTCAAAGTCAATTGAGTGATGAAATAATTTACAAAATGAGTTCCCTTGCCAAAATGCATATGCATAATGATTTTAATATACTTTTTATTTGGGTAAATGGAGAACATAATGACATTAAAGAGAATAGAAGATGTCTCAACTAATTGACACATTTCACATACTTTAATATAATCCTTTATCAAATACTCATATATATTATCTACCACATAAAATAATATTTTTTTTAATGGCAAAATTTATTCTCGACGAGCTAGTGCAAGGAGCACTATAAAACTCGTGGCAAAAAGGGAAAAAATACAAGGAGGCGCCGTATATATACGAACATCAAACAACCCCAAAAAAACCCTAAAAAATAGGGACTCAGGTATTGATGCCGACATATACATGCGAAAGAAAACACGCAAACCCCTGTCTCACACCCTTTTGCCGAAACAAAGCTCCACTACCGCAAAAACCCAACATGAACCGCACCGCCAAACAATATAGGCAAGGCAAAACATTAAAATTTGTTGATCAAAACACCCTTCCAGACATAACCGAACAGCTGAAACAAGCCCAAGGCACCAACCAACAAAGACACAACATCAAAGGATCACCTAAAGAAACAACAACAACAACAAAACAATAGCAGCCCAGATGGTATCCCTTTATGTCCGCGAAGCTCTCCTAGCAAGGCAAAATTGGGGATTCCAACGCCACTCGAAAATGAGACAAGTCGGAATGTGCATCCTACTACACGTCCACCTCCAAGACAATACTTTCACCTCCTCCATAATGTCATCCATTGCGTGGTTAACCCCCTTAAAAATCTTATCATTCTGGGTTTTCCACAATACCCAACCGTTGCATGCCAAATCAACCATACCCGCTCTAACACTTCCATCTTATTACATGTCACACACACATTGGACTCTTATGGACCTAGAACATTTCTCAAAGTTAGATTAGCTTTGGTCGGAACTCGGTTAAGGAGCACCCTCCAAGCGAAGGCCACCACTTTCGAAGGCACCAAACTCTTCCACAACTTATCAAACACTCCTTTTTCTTCATCCCTTCACAAAACTTCGCGAAATACTATACCCTCCAATTTCTTGTATGACGATTTAATCGAAAAAACTCCGGAATCTGCTAATTTCAACCTCCACACATCATCTTGTAAAGACAACCTTATGCCATCCAAAACCTTCTTAAGACTTAGAAGAACCTCCTCCTCCCACAAGAAAAGATGTCTTCTCCAATTAAAACTCCATTTCGTGCCTAGCACCGATACCATTCCCACCTCCCCCACCATTGCCTCCCTTTGTGTCGAAATCGAGTAAAGCCTTGGATATTTAATCCAGAAACATCTATCCCCTCTCCAAGTATCATTCCAAAAGCTTGATGACAACTCATTTCCTACTTTCCTCTCCACTTCTGAATTGAACCAATTAAAGCCACCAAAATCACCTAGCTTTACTAGTTCCTTCCACCAAAAGGAAGTGTATCTCGGCCACCCACTAATGCCTCCCTCCAACAAACTCCCCACACAATTACCATATTTCACTTTCAACACATCTTTCCACAAATCAATAACATTATCTTACAAGACAAACGTTTATATTGTCACGTAATTTTTTCATTGTTTTCATATTACCACATCCTTTATTTTTTTATTATTAATGTTGAAGGTGAAAATAAAAACACCACTTTAAATATCGTTTACAAAGAAGTCTTTTCAATATTTACTGTGATAGCTAAATAAAAAGGACCACTATATGTTTGCTTAATTTGATCACCAAACTAAATATTTCTAATAAGTTATATTTCTAAGTTCTAACCGTTTATAAAACAACAGAAATTATTTTGTGTTTGTTTAAAATTTTATAAAAAATAACTTTGCGTTTTATCTCTCTTCTATAAAAAATAATTTTTTCAAGGCAAAAAAACTTAAACAAACACAATTAAAATTACTAAAAGTTATTTCTTACTCAAACAACGTGATATTATCACCAAATTATATTAATGAAATAGGCTTAAAATGAGTGTCTCCAATCTTTTTTTTGTTACAAGGCAAAAAAGAACAACAAAAGAAAAAGAAAAGAAACAAGCAAACTACAATCTAGGAAAGATAGTTCCAGCTGCATCAATCTTTAGAAGGCTTTGGAGACCTTCCGGCGGCGATGCATGATGACAAAAAACAATATCTGAGGATGCTTTAAGCTTGGCCAAAAAATTTGCATATTGATTCTCTTCTCTCAAAGTATGATAAATAGTGACATTCACATGATCAAACAGCTCCTTTATGTCTTGGATAAGCACAACATAATTGTGAAACTTCATAGCTGGCCCTTTAATTAAATTAATACAATGCATTGAGTCTGAATAGCAAACAAGATCAACAACATTCTTTTCCTTGGCTAACAAGAGGCCGTGATAAATAGCAAAGAGTTCCACGTAAAAAATGTCGGAAGAATTATGAATGTAACCTGAAAAACCTGAGAGGTAGTAACCAGCATGATTTCGAAGAAGACCATCGTAGCCAGCTCTAGAGGGTGATCCAAGACAACTACCATCAACATTAAGAATCACACAAGAGTGGTTATTATTGTTCCACTTGATGAATCTCTCTTCAATAACACCATTTCGGTTGACAGAGAAGCAATTTTTGAAAGTTTCTATCATACCTTGGATGTTGAAGACGAGGCGGTTTAGAGACCAATTTCCATGGCTAAGACACATGATGTTTCGGTGACGCCAAGCCCACCAAACTATGGCAACAAAGGTAAAGGAATGAGCTCCCAACAGCCCATCTTTTAGCCAATCATGAGGAACCAAACATTCAAAGAAAGTTGAATGGTTATAGTTGAAATGGTACCAAATATTCCTTGAAAATTCACAGTCACAAACACATTGAAGAAAAGTCTCCTCATAAAAACCGCACCTAGAACAAGTAGCAGATGTGGAGATATTTCTACGGTCAATGAGTATCTCCAATCTAAGCAAACAAAACAAAAATCATACAGTACAAAAACAACACAAAGCAATAAAGCACCAATCCTATTTTCGTTAAAAAAAAACACACCCTCGTGCTTTTTTAGTCTTCCTGCTTCTCCTACTATGTAGTGTACCCAACCGAATAGTGCAGCACCCCTATAACCATTATTGCTAGAAATGAGATAAAGGTTGGAAAAATAAAATTAGAGTGAGAATGTAGAAGAAAGAGAAAAGTAAATATGAGAGACGAAAACCAAACGACAACTTGCATCTAGGGGTGAATATAGTTGAGCTTTTTTTATTTATAGTTGTAGTAGTCCTTTATTTTTCATTTATAGTTGTAGTCCTTTATTTTTCTGGCCGATACTAATTTGGAGCAAGGGTTTGGTATGAAATAAAAATTATAATGCAATCCAGAGCATTTATTTTCCTTTCCCTTTTTGATGCAACGATTTAGAGTTTTTATTTTTACCAACTTACTCAAATAAGGATCTTTAAGGTCCAGAAGACACCGCAAAGTATTTTCATGATATATGTAATTTGGATCTACGATGGAACTAATTTTCGAATTGATAGTTGAACATCTGATTTTTTTTTTTTTTTTTTTTTTTTTTTAAATATCTTATAGTATAAGTATAACTACTTAACAAAATATTTTAACTTTATCTTAAATTTTATGTCATTGCACGTCTTATAAAGTTAAAAGTTAGAATGAAATGATTTACGATAACAAATGCTTAAATATTGCCACAATGATGTAGAATGGTTTGTTAAAAATCTTTTATTTTTTTTATTTTTTACTGAAAATAAGAAAAATTCAAGTATCACATGTTTGTTAATAAAATCGTTAAAATTATTAAAAAAAAGATCGTTAAAATGATTCATATTAAGAATCTCATGTCTTCTTATTAAGAAGTTAAAATGCATAATTATCCATTTGGATGGGAAAAAAATTCTTCGTATTTATCCACCATGCGAGGAAAACATTGTGTTTTTTCCCATCCCGATTGATAAATTCAGAGGGGTGTGGTTTTTGAAAAATAACGACGGTAGTTAACTGTCGTTCGCTACATATCTGCTCTAAGCGGTAAAAAACAAGATGCAGAAGGGTTCGAAAATTGCTCTTTAAGCTTTGAAAATTGCTCTCCTGCACCTGAAAATTACCTTAATATCTATGACGGCAGTTAACTGTCGTTCGCTCCACAGCTGCAGTTAACTATCATATGCTTGTATCCTAGCTGCACTTAACGTAATTTTTAGGTGAGAGTGAAAAACTTTTGAAGCTTAAAAGAGCAATTTCGCAAGGATTTTATAATATGTGATGGAGGATAAAAGTATTCTAGATCTATGTAATCGTGTGTCTTTTTTTTTTTTTTTTTGGTGTTGCATGTTTCATTCTTTGCTTGCCAAGTTAACGATTCTAATAGGTGTATAATTAAAGAACAAGTCCGTTGTTTTAAGTTGTATCTATTTAATTAGGAATTAATTCGGTACTTTACCATTATTAATTAAAGAACAAGTCCGTTGTTTTAAGTTGTATCGACCAACTTTATGAGCCCCGCATCGCGAGATATGAAAATCATACAAGGTGTTCGCCATTGTCTACCTTGGTTCGCAAGCTATGAGCCCAACATTGTGACTATACTGAGTGTCAGGACAAGGGATTCAGTTTTGTTGACCTCATATCACGAGCAACAGGCTCGCGTCACTGACCAAACTTTCCCTAAAATTTAGGTTAACACACGTCTATTACATTGGACCCCTAGGTAAGTGGAAAAACACATTTTGTTGAACAGACGAATGCGAAAACGTGATTTTGGAAGGATTTCAGCGACTCGAGCCATTGAAGATGCATTTTTGATGCAAGAGCGAAAAATCAGTTTGATCCTCATAAATTTTTACGGTCCAATTTAGTTTAAGACAAAAGATAATGCTTAAAAATTAGACAGTGACATTTTTATATTGAAAACAAATCAATTTCTAACTTTTATTATAATAGAGATACAAACTTGTATTCAATAGAACATGTCAAGGATTAACTTGAGTATTATTTATCAAGAGAAACTAAATTGAGTCGGGATAAAATTATGAGAGACGAAATTGAGTATTTACTCTTAGAAATATAACAGTAACTATAAAATCAAAATACAAAGTAAACCATGTTCTGCTTAAAACTTGGGGAATTGTACTTTGGCACCACAGTTGTCCACCAGACTAGGGCACTGAATGAAATTTGACCCAGAAATATCCACGCACATGTAAACTTTTAAAACCTGATCGTTACCTGCTGAATCTCTATTACATTCCATTCCTGGGAGAAACCCTGTAGCGTCTTCTATAATGCTTAAAGGGTTTCCTATGTCGTAAAATTGATCATTTGGTTCAAATCCTGAAATTCATTACATTCAAATGATTAAAAATAATTAATTTGCAAAAATATATATATGAGTCAGGATCCGTTGAGAGCAGGTGTGTGTGAGTGTTTTTTAAGTCACCAGATGGATCAAAATCATGTCTTGTTACCTGCGTCCTTAAGCATTTGAAGAAGGTTCAGTTTTTTCTTGAGTTTGAGAGCTGTTTGAAAGTAGTCATGTTGAGAAAGCTTAGATTCTGAACATGTGCCATGTTTCATCCATTCATGTGACCATATTTTAATATTGTTCAGACGTGGACACCTCAAAGATGGCCAATTTATTTCCAAGTCCTCAATGAGGTCTGAGATCTACACCAAATTAATTAGTTTGACTCATTGATGAATTTTTCAGTAGAGAAATACACTAATAAAATCATAAAGACAATTTAAATACAATGAATACCTTAGATTTATTAAAGACACTTTGAATATCACAGTTTGTGGGAGATGTTCCATTAATATTGAAACTAGGCCTGAGTCCATAAATAGTAAAATCTGCCGCCGGTTTACCGGTTTTCGGATAACAGCAGCCTAGTTTTGAGTCACAGTATGATCCTGGCCACTGCATAATTAACAAACAATAATGCAATATTGGACAGTCAGATTAATAAAGTGTAAAAATATAAAAATAAACTTAAATGAATCAACAATATTTGTAATTACCTGCAGAATAAAAGTGAAGAAATGAAAATCCTGAGTAGAAAGGCATTGAAAAGATAGATATTGAAGTATTAAAAGCTTGGACAAAAATGAAATGCTGCTTAATTTCATTTTCTTATGTTTTCTCTTTCTCTTTAAAGGAGTTTTTTGAACTTTTTCACAAGTAAAGGAACTAATCAATGATGTTGATAGGAGTATTAGGGTCAATAGTTGTGCTACATATATATAATGCAATGATGTTGAACTTATGACGCATATACTAATAGTAAATATATATTTAAATGTTTTTAGTATATGCAAATATACTATTTTTCATTCCAATTTTTATTATTTTTTTTGTTCATAATGTTGCAATTTTCTCTTTTAAGTTAAAATTAAAATGTACATGTCTCTCCCTAAATAAATTTAGCATATGTCATTAAAATATACTTCTTTTTTACCAAAATATCCCTTTACTTCTTCTTCCATCCTTCCCTTCGGATCAATATATAGCTCTGAGTCCAGCCAATCATTGTTGTCAAAATCCCGACTTAAATCCTAAAATATAGGATTTTGCGACTTTCTTCAACTTCAACGACTCAAATCTATAGTAGAATTCTAAAATAGGCAAAATCCATCGATTTTGATTGCGATTGTACGATTTCTTATAAACTAAGTCATTTATGACATATAATTTATAACATATATTTAGTATTATTATTTTTTGGTTAAATCCATCGATTTTGCTTGCGATTTTACAATTTCCTATATCGATTCTACAAAAGTCCTTCAATAAAATTCTTTGATTTTGATTGCGATTCTACAAGTCCCGATTTTTCTATTCCCTTTCGACCTAAAGTAAAATCCCGATTTTGACTACCTTGCGGCAAATAACTTTACGTCATGAGATTTGTATAAACAATTAACCATATAAAACACACAAATTAAGAGAACTTAATAGTACTAGGCTAATAGTCATAGCCATTGTATACACAGCTGAATCCCCATATAAATTTAGTTGGAAGAGAATTCAAGAGCATAAACATATTTCATTACAGCTTTAATCATATATATTTCATAATCATAATTGGAAGAGAGTTTCTCGCCAAGGTCGTGACTCGTGAGTTTTAACAATATTGAGTTTCAATGGACAAAAAAATAGATGGTTAGGGTTTCAATAACATTATTATCTAACACATTCTCTCAAACTCATGATGCAATATCAGTTAACATCGAGAGTTTGTCAAACGAAAAACGAAAAATATACTATATAATATAAAGTTCTAACACCATCCTCAAACTGAAGCTTACTATCTAATCATGAGAGAGTTCATGATCCATTGGATTGTGGTGGTACCCTGGGAATGAGATGAGAAGCACCGATAGCTAATATGGTAAGTTAAAAATAATTTAGAATTCTAATTAGATTAGTTTTAACAAAATTTTGTTTAAGTAAAATGGACTAATTAGTATATTTTAACTTACGAACGGAAAGAAATGTATTGTTAATATATTTGATAATAGGGGAGGGAAATATAATTTACTCTATATTTTTCTATTTTTATTTTTGGTCCTTTTTATTTTGTTTGAATTTCTACAAACTTATGAGTTTTTTTAGCAACACAAAATTATGAGTTCATTTCTACAGATATACCATTTTATTTAATAATAACGGTACCCGATTCTAATTACTTAACTGGTTTTCATCTACTTTTTTTTTTTATTTTTATTTTTTTAAATTGAGCAATAGAAATTCAAAATATTGTAAAAGAGAAAATACTAATATTCTATATTATATATAAAGAAAATAGATGAATTGTGCTGACTTTTTCCCTTTTCAATTATACCATTTGACTATTAAAATGTTATTTTATTGGTGTTTTTTTTTCTCAAGTAATCTAGTTGCTAGAGCTCACACAATTAAATTGTGGAGAAGTGGAGTGTCCGGGGTTCGAACCCCGACCCCTGCATTTAATATGCAATATCGCTACCAACTATTTTATATTATATTTGTTATATCGTTTGCATCATTGAATAAAATAAATATAGTTTGTTGTAATATGAAAGTGAAAAATATTTATTACTTGTACTTATAATTTTAATCAAAGTGAAAATAATTTTAATCAGAATTTTATAAAAGTTATTGTTCATAATTTATATGAGTTTATGCAATAAAAGGGTCGGACAGACGGATACGGAGTATAAGGAGAGTATAAGTTTAGGCACTTAATTAATTTGTTGCAATGTTGACAATGTTGAAGACGTAAAGTGATCTAGCTAATCTTGAGCATTAAGGCAAGGACGTTTGGTGTTATTGCGTGGAAGGAAAAGGAAGTCAACTTAAGGGGTGCTTTGACCGGTTCTTAGTTTTGAGCAGGCTAGACTATAATAATACTAAGACTTCAAAATTTCTAGGCTAGACTATGATAAATTACAAAAGGGTAATGATTCTAAATTAAAGGCAATTATTTGGGCGAGTAGAGTGAGCTAAGTCAGTTACCCGTGAGCTTAGCTCAATTGGTAGGGATATTGCATAATTTATACAGGGGTTGAGGTTCGAACACCGAACACTAAAATTCTCCACATTTAATTGCGTGAGCTCCAGCCACTATACTAAAAAAAAATGAGCAAAGTCAAATGTTTCAAGGGTCTACTGGATAGATTATTCGATGGGCAAAGCAGAAACGAGATGGGAGCAAATTTAAGCAAAATGTCATTATTTCAAAGATTGGAAGATTCCTTGGGTGAGCCAGATGCGAAATCAAAGCGAGGAGTTCCATAGAGTTTCAAGGAAGAAGCAAGAGCATATTTGCTAGACGAGCCACATTTTATCCATGGAAGTAAGGCGGTGTTAGTGACCTTTGCTAGACGAATTTGCATTTTTCTGACATGTATATAAATAGTTGTAAACAATATTCAGAATACATCTTTACAATCATAGACTCGTATTTAGAGAGAGAGAACAAAGAGGAGAATAAAGATTCACCATTTGGAGAGCATTGGAGGTTTGGATTCAAGCTTTGCATGATTTTCCCTTTATATTCTTCATCATTGTGTTGGTTATGTTCACCATGGATAACCAACTCTATTTGTGTCAGGATTAAAATTAGTTAGCTAGGATTTCAATGTAAAACTATTGGTATATCTGATTATATATAATCGATCTTTTGTTATTTTGATGATTAATTCATGTTTTTAATGTTTTTTCCGACATGCATTATGGAAATCAAAATCAACTTTTTATCTGAGATTTACGGTAAACACTTTTGAGGATGCTAGTTGCTAGACATAGGACTAACTTTACAATTACATACATTTTTGTTTTATCATAATACTCCCTCCGTCCAAAATTGTATGACGTTTTGGCCATTTTACACGTATTAAGAAATGTAATTAATATTGTGTGGGGAAGAGAAATTATGAGTTGTTTTACAAAATTATCCTTAAGAAATGGTATGGAAAAGATAAATGAAATAATTGAAAGAAGAGAGAGTAATTAATAGTTAAGGATATAATAGGAAAAGTAACATTAATATTTCATTGGTATTGTAAAGCGACATATAATTTGGGACAATTTTTTTTTTCTTTTCAAAGCGACATACAATTTGGAACGGAGGAAGTATCATTGAATCAATTGCTGAGAGAGACATCAAAAGTTAATTGATAGAATGGATCTCGTGGCGTTTGACAGACATGGTAACGACAACAAGGAACAAGTGGAAACATAACTAAAATTAAAAAAATTTATAATCAATCAGGAGAAGCATTGAATGAATAGCTAATGATGCCTAATCCCAACACAACTTTTTATTCATATATTTCAACTCTTTTTATAATATGTGTCTAAAACAATCTTTTCTTAAACTTTCATTTAGAATATTTCAAAAATATGAATGGACAAAACTATTTCGCATTTCTTGTGAATTCAATATTTATTTTTCATAAATATCAACATACTTATTTCTGTACGAAGATAACTAAACAAATTAAACCAATTAAGTTCTGCTTAACAAAACAAATTAACCCAAAACTTGGAGAATTGTACTGTATCACCACATGAACCCATTGGAACACCAGGGCACTCAATGAAATTTGACCCAGAAGTATCCACACACATGTAAACTTTTAAAAGCTGACTTTTAAGTCCTGGATCTCTATTACATACTATTCCTGGGAGAAACCCTGTAGCTTGTTGTATAGCATCTAAAATGCTGCTTGTGTCGTAAAATTTATCATCTGGTTCAATCCCTGGTAATCATAGCAAATGAATGATCAGAAATTTTGCAAATATATCTTACTTTTGCGTGTCCAGTGTCTGATGTAATTACACTTAATTACTTCCATTTTTAAGAAATTATTGTCATCAACATATGTCAGTGTCAGTGTTGTGTTTCATGTTCGTGTATAAGTAAGTGTTTCATGACTCATTAGATGGTTCAAAAATATGTTGTTACCTGCGTTCTCAAGGATTTGAATGATGTTCAATTTTTTCTTGAGTTTGAGAGCCGTTTGAAAGTAGTCATGTTGAGTAAGCTTAGATTCTGAACAGGTACCATGTTTCATCCATTCATGTGACCATAGTTTAATACTTTTGAGTTGTGGACACCTCAAAGATGGCCAATTTAATTCCAAGTTCTCAATGAGGTCTGAGATCTACACAATTAAATACGACTCATTGATGAGTTTTTGATTAATAGAGAAATTAGGGTTTGTCTAACATGCGCACAAGTAAATTACTCTTGCACCATCAACATGTCTCTTTTCTACCATTGGATCAGTAAACCTATCATACTTAATTTAATTTAACAATGAGATTTATTGATCTAAAGGTAAAAAGAATCATGTGCAAAACTTATCATTCTTGTGCACCATAAACTTGGCCGAGAAATTAATGCACATTTTTCAAAAAATAAATTAATACCTTAGATTTATCAAAGACACTATGAATATCACAGTTTAAAGGAGTTGATCCATCATTTTTCGTCGGCCGGAGTCCATAAATGTTAAACTCTGCTGGCAGAATCGGGGTAATCGGATAACAGCAGCTCTGGTTTGAGTCACAGTATGCTCCTGGCCACTGCATCATTAGTTAAACAATGTAATGCTTAATAATCAGGTTAATGAAGTGAATCAACAATATTCATGATTAACAGATCTAATTATAAATGATTTAATTACCTGCTGAATAAAATAGAAGAAATCAAAATCCTGAGCTGAAAGGCATTGCGCAGACAGATATTGAAGAATCAAAAGCTTACATAAAAGTGAATAAGTGATGCTCAGTTTCATATTTTAATGTTTTCTATTTCTCTCTAAAAGGAGTTTTTGGAACTTCACAAGCAAAGAGAACTAGTCAATGATGTTGGTAGGTGTATTTCTTATATATAGTGCAAATATACTATTTTGTTTTATTCCAAAACAAAGTACTATCTTTTGTTTTTAGTGTTATAATTTAGGGTTAATTACGCTTTTAATCCCTATAAATATTCATAGATTCGTTTTTAGTCTCTACAAAATAAAATCATACTTTTTAGTCCCTGTGATATTTTTCTTAAGCATTTTAGGGACCAAAAATGTTGATGGAAAAATTTTATAGGGACTAAAAATATTGATGAAAATTTTTATAGAAACTAAAAAGTGTGATTTTATTTTGTAGGGACTAAAAACAAAATTCTGAATATTTATAGAACCATTTACTTAATTAACCCTATTATTTATTCTACATTTTAAATTCTTGTAGATATATAATTTTTTATTATATTTTTGGTCATTGTTATTTTGTTTCAATCTCTACTAAATTATATGTAATTCCTACAAATATGCAGTTTGTTTTTTTTAATTAGGCTAAAATATGGTTTTAGTCCCTGCAAATATGCCTCGTTTTGGTTTTAGTCCTTGTAAAAAAAAAAAAAAATTTGGTCCCTGCAAAATTTTGTTTTTGAAAATAGTCTCTGACCCCACTTTTGTGATAATTTGCATACGTGTCACATTATAACTGAACCAATTTTATAGTTCTTGGTCCCTGCAAAATATTTTGTTAGGGACTATATTCAAAAACAAAAATTTTTGTAGGAACCAAAAACAAAACTTTTTTTTACAGGGACTAAAATCAAAACGAGACATATTTGCAGGGACTAAAACCATATTTTAGCCTTTTAATTAAAATGGCACCCAATTCTAATTACTTGGTTTTCATCTACTGCAAAGAAGTTGAGGAAATTAAACAACAGAAATTCAAATCTAGTAAAAGAGAAAATACTAACATAGATATAAAAAATTAACCCAAGAGTTATAAACTCTTTTTTCTCTATACATGCATATATAGGTATAAATCAGGTCATCCAATATTTTATTACATTCAATGCATTTCCAAATCAAAGTTATGTATTACAAAGACGATTGATTAGGCGTTAGTTTCGTTCTTTTTTATTTTTTTTATTTTTTCTTTCGCATCGGTTTCCGATCCACTAAAGGTGGACGATTAATCGGCTCATGTGTAGAGGCATGCGTACCAACCAAGGGTTGTTCCCCCTGGGAATCGAACCCAGTATTCCCCGGATACGCCCTTGAAAAGAGTTCATTGCTACTGGAGCCAAACAACTTAGTTAGTTTCGTTCTTTTTTATTGGCTATATGTTGAGGTCAACATATACAGTGTAACACTCCTAACACGTATTAATTAATAATCACATAATGGTAATAGTATTCTCTCGTCTCATCTCAAGATTTCTAGTATATTTTCTACAATAAACGTGACAAGGGTGGCAGCTTTCATTTATATATTGAGAGAAGAACGTTTTGGGATTACCAATCACATGTAGTAAGCAACGGAAGGAGTTATGATATGTTAGTTTAGGGTCACGATCCTCTTCATTTAATAGATTCTTTCATGCGAAAAGAGATACACTTATAAAATAGCTTTCATGTGAAGAGGATTTAAACCATTTAGTTTTGGGGCTTAATTTGTTGCAATGTTGACCATGCTGAAGACGTAAAGTGATCTAGTTCAACTTGATCTTTAAGACATGGAAGTTTGGTGCTGTTGCGTGTGGAGGGAAGTCAACTTGAGGGACGCTTTCGCATGTGATGTATTTGCATGCCTAAATTGATTTTTGAGTACTTCTTTGAAGTTGTAAAATTTTGTAAATATCCCTCCGAAATTTGAAAAAAAAGGTAAAACTATCCTTAAAATTGTTAAACGTCGGACAATTTACACTTTTCATTAGTTTTTTCTAGTCAATATGATACAATTGTTGACACACTACCACGTGGTATGATGATAGGTCATGCCACGTTATATGGGTATTTATTTTTTAATTTTTTTAACGGTTATGAGGAAATATCCCCTCCTCCCTCGAAATTATATATATATGTGCGCGCGCGCAAAATACATGCCCCTGAAATTGATAATAACCAAACGAATCGTACTATTTGAAAACAATTCATACAAGAAAAATTGCTCTAAAAAGGACCAAATTTCCAAATATTTTTGTCATTTTATATATGATTTGACCAAAATTAGAAGAGTTTTAAAATAATTGTCAATGGTTTAAAGGAGACTTTGTAATGTTTTCACTGAAAAATCAAGCAATTCTCAAGTGTTTTTGATGTACTTCACTGGAAAATCTTGTACAAAGGAAAACACCTCATGAAGAATTGGGAAGACAATGGATAAAGATTTAAAAAGGCCTTTGAAGACATTACAAGTTGAGGAAATTCTGTCTCCAGTTCCAAGACAAGTTTGGAGGAAGAGAACACTCAAAAAGACAAATAAAACGTAAGAAACACATTAGAAATACGTGTTGTGCGCCTCAGGTGTCATGCCATGCGCCCCGAGGTGTGCAGAATAGTGTTGAAAAACATTGTTTCAACATACACACGTGACAAGCTTAAGGCCACACGTGAGGCGCTTACGCCTCCTTGAAATAAACTGATTTTGCTGTTTTTGGCTGCATGTTGGAGAAAAAAGACCAGTTTTTCAGCCCAAACCCACTTGGAAATTAGCCTATAAATACAAATCCTCCCATTCACAAGTTGTTATTCAGAACGAAGCGATTCAAGAGGAAGGCAAGCGTTATGAGCATCAAGGGAGGAGTCTATCCCTAACCTTTGTCTCTAGAGTATGTTTTATTTCTTTTTTAATTTGTATTTGGTTGCCATGAGTAATTATACCCTAATTGGGTAGGGTTCTTAGATGATCCTCTATTTGTTTTTTGGATCAATTTAATTCAAGTCTTTTATTTAGTTATTCCGAGATCTATTTAATTTACATAAGCAAAAGTCTTAATGCTTTTAGGAGTCATATGGAGTGTGACATACTTAGTGAATTTTAATTGAACATAGAAACAGGGGACGCATACGGTGATCCTGAGGACACCCCTAGTCTCTCTTTCTCAAACGTTGCATTATAAAATTTATTCCTTTCCCTTGTAAGGTAGAAGACATAACGCTACCCGTTTGTAAAACTATTGAAGTAAGAAATGGTATGTGATGTACTTCTAAGATTCATAGATGAAATTTGAGCCTTTTGATGATAATTTAGGAATACTAGTTCCTTTATGTTTCAATTAGCTATGAGATAGTAACACCCAACTCTAACCACCTTACGTAGACATATGGGACTTGTAGGATTAATGACCATATACTCGTAGAGCGCTTGTGATCAGTAGATAATTCAGTTTCCATTTGTTAAATCTAAAGATCAATTATCAGATATACTCACAAAAGTTGTATGTACCAGAGACTTTTACAACTCACTTGATAAGTTGGGCATTCAAGATCTCTGTGCACCAACTTGAGGGGAAGTGTTGGTGTGAGCTGTCCGTTACAAGATTGTAGGAGATATTTTAGGAGATATAGTTGGTTATTATTAATCACTCTGTTTTTTGGTTATATTAGAAATATGGTTTGGCATGTATATATAACCTATTCCTCTATTGGAATAGGTTATTATTAATCACTCTGTTTATTAAATTTGATGCCTTATGATTTTCCATTTTTGCCCCTATGAGGGGCAATTTGGTAATTTTCTAATTCATGGTTTTGTGTGAGTGTCACCTCACCATGCCGTGTGAATTTCCATTTTTGCCCCTCACCAATTTTTTTAAATTATTTTCTAATTTTTATATTTTTAATAACTTTTAACTATTTTTCAACTTCTCTACATTTTTAAGGAGAAGTTATGCCAAACACAATATCAATTAAGTACTTATTAAAAAAAGTACTTTTTTCTAATGCATAAAATTGAATGAAATGAGCTTTGGCCAAAAGTTGTTGAATGTTACTTTAAAAAATTACTTTTCGACAATTTATTTCACTAACACCTCCTTTCAACTCACGTTGTAAACCTTTTCTTTTATTTTTTTAATATTATATTTCAATATGTTTTTTTCTTCCATTTAACTTTATTTTATTTTTTTGAACCATTCCATTTAATTTTTTAAGGAGATTCCATTTAATTTCAATATCGTTTAATTATCACAACCTCACAAATATTTTTATTCACGCTGTCATTTAATGATACCAAATATTTTTATTTTCTTTCTTCAACCTCGCGAATATATACACACACACATTAACGTTAGAGTAAATATTTTATGTTCGTCCGTCTGTTTTTTGTTACGCTAATGCATATAATTTTTTTTAGCGTTGCTTGGTTGAGTGCTACATCACCAATTTTTTTTAACTATTTTTCAATTTTTATATTTTTGAAAACTTTTAACTAATTTCCAATTTTTTTATTTTTAACTATTTTCCAATTTTTCTCCCAAGTTCAATTGCTTATAGACTGCCGTTGTGGGAGATAAAGATACCGTTTGACCTGTTTTTTTTTTTTTTTCAACTTCTCTACATTTTTAAGGAGAAGTTAGACCTAATACAATATCAATTAAGTACTTACTAAAAAAAATATTTTTTTTAATGCATAAAATAGAATGGAATGAGCTTTGGCCAAAAGTTTGTTGAATGGTACTTCAAAAAACTACTTCTCGACAATTTATTTCACAAGTATCTATGTTCAATTCATGTTGAAAACCTTTTCTTTTATTTTTTAATATTATATTTCAATATTTTTTTACGGAGGTTCCATTTAATTTTATTACCTTTTTTCCAAAGGAATTTTATTATCTTTTTATCACGCTGTCATTTAATGATACCAAATATTTTTATTTTATTTCTTCAACGTCGCAAATATACACACACATTAGTGTTTAGAGTAATACATTATGTGTGTCTGTTTTTTTTGTTACGCTAAAGCGTATACTTTTTTTTGGCGTTGCATAATGCGTATGATTATTTTTATAAAATTATGACTAGATGCCTAAAAAATTATACTTTTATATATATATATATATATATATATATATATATATATATATATATATATATATATATATATATATTGCACCTTTATATTGTAATAAACTATGCATATCTTTCTCTTATTAAAAAAAAACTAAACATATCTGTTTCCATGACACCAACAATGTAACAAATATAATATCATATAATATAAATTCTTATCTTTTTGAAAGATATAAAAAATATGGTATTCTTATAACGAAAATTGTTATAGAGTATAATTGAAATAGAAAAATCCAACTATTTTGATATTATTTATGTTATTATTTCAGGCTCCATAAATTGCTTCTACTTTTTAAATATTTAACAAGTCATTTATATATATGATGATACAAATTTGTATTCATTTTGCACAAAATAAACGTTATTGCGTAAATATAGTATTGTAAAAAAAAAAATTATCGTTTATTTTTTAACATTTTTAGCCTTCAAAAAATATTTTAAATATTTTCTTATTTATTATGTTAATTCATAATAAATTCAAAGTTTTGTCCTCGTGAGCTTAGCTCAATTGATAGGAACAATGCATAAATATATGCCAAGTCTGGAGCTCGAACGCCGGACACCATAAAAAAAAATAATAAATTTAAAGTTTGTAAAATATTTTGCGAAACAACATTTAACTTAAAAATAGCTTTAAAACTAAAAAACAAAGAAACAAACAACTTTAACTTCTTTCTTAAAGGCCTGTATTTTAACTTTGTTTTGAAGTAACTTTTAGACCATAAAAAAACGTTGGCCAAACGGTATTTAAGTTCAGCTGAGAACACTGTTTCACTTTCTTCTTCATATGAGGTCATTTTCTTCCTTTTTTCATGGTTCTGAGACTATGCATGACTAGAGTTGACTGATTTTTATGGCTTGAGGGGTTCATTTTTCGACACTGTTTTAGTTTTTGCTTCATCATAGGTAACTTTCTTCCTTTTTTCACGATTCTACATTTTAAGGTTTTTTTTTTCTTCTTTCAATTGTTAGTGGATTATGTTCCATAAATTGTTATGCTGCATGACTGTAGAAAAATCTTCATTTGTTATGTGGAGTATAGTAGAGGTCATGATGATTGAATTTTAGCTCATGGTAATGTTTTGACACAATTGTTATTTTAGCTTCTGGTACTGTAGTTGAAAAAAATTTGATGCATGTGAGTTATTTTAATTTTTGTGAGTAATCCTAAAGTTGTAACAATTTTCATATTTGGTTTATTCTTTTCTATTATATCATTGAGCCATACGAAAGTTGATTGTGTAAATTTGTTTTGGTCATATTATTGAGGTCCAGAAAGTTGATGATACAGAAATTTGTGCATTTAAGATCAGATTGATTTGATGATACAAAAATTGATCACATAGAAATATGTTAGCTTGTTTCGATATTAGAATGAACAAAGGAAATAAAATTAAATGATGTATTATTGTATTTCTATATAGGACTTTCAATGTCAAGGGATTATGACTACATTAAGGATCTCAAAAATGATTTGGACATTTGGAAAATAGGATTTGAAGTGCTGGATTCTTGGATTGTGACTGGCAGTAATGAGAATAGACATATGAAGCTCATTATTTGTGATGCAAAGGTTAGATGAGTTAGTTAAAATTTGTTGTAGTTTCCTTTATGATTTATCAATGTTACTTATTAGTGTACATTTTGATTTATTTATATTTTTTGGTTTCTTTCTCAGATTTAGGTTGATCAAGTTCATGTAATAACTCGATATAGAGAATTGGAGCATTGGAAGGCTTTGATCGAGGAAAACAAGACTTATGCTTTGTATAATTGTCATGTGTTTGATAATGACATTGCATTTAATCCCTTTAAGGTTGTTTTTGGTTGTGGTACAAAGGTGCAGAAGGATGACAAGTTAACTTACGTTCTTACTCGTGAATTTCGCTTTAAGTCATTTAAGGAAATTCAAGATGGAAAATTCAAAACCGACGTTTTATATGGTATAGTCATGTACTTTAATTTATTTCTGCTTTTTTTCCGATTATAATGTTCTTATAGATGTAATTTTTTTTTAAGAAATCATCAGGCTTCTTTAGGAGATTGTCAAGACAACATCAATTGGGACTGGAAAGAAACCGTGTATGAACATTGTGTTGAAAGATAAAAAGTATTATTTTTTAATTTGTCAACATCAGATGGTAAGATTTTGTATAAGTTTGATTTGAAAGATGTCTTTCCTTATGCAGTGGGAATATGGTTGATGTAACATGTAACACACCGTTTTCCTAATATTTAAAAAATTCTTAAAACATAACATTTATCAGAGTAAACATCAAACAACGGGATATCACATATATCGTAATCCAACAGTTAAATAACAATTTAACCAATATCTTAACCATTGCAGCGGAAAATCATAATCATAATTCATAAAACGTTTTGGCACGTAGGCCCCATCAAATAGTTCATAATCGTAATCCATAACATTATAAAAATAACATAATAGTCACGTAAGAGAATGAAGCATGCATAAATATAAACCCCATCCCGTTACGTATCAGAGCGACCTAGACGACACAGTGAAGGCAAGGCCAACTCACGAAAGCAAACTGCACACTAAGCACGATCACCTGCAAGTTACCCATACGAAGGGCAACATTTTCAAGCAGAAGGGGTGAGATTTCATAATCAAATAACATTAATCAATGTAATTGCGAATTATAAATTAACATCATAATCATTCCTTAAATAACATTGCATAATTGCTAAACAGTTATAACATAGTCATATATCCAATTATCATGAACAAAGTCACATAATTGATAAACACTTATCACGTAATCACGTATTCAATCATTATCAACAAGGCATCTTAATCATGACAATGTGACAATGCTCTTAGACTCCCTATATGCATGTGGTACCAATCGTCATCATAAGTATTAATATACTTTAATCGTGCGGAGGACAAAGCTCATATAAAACGTGCGGAGGACAAAGCTCCTATTATTCGTGGTGAGGACTAAGCTCAATGAGATGCTATGCATGGACACTTATGAACAAAAACATCGTAATCAACATATCAACATGCATCCAATAATTTGGAGCTAACTTCATCATAAACTTATGCACTTAGTTAAATAACGGAAGCAGCATAAACAGGTCACATAAACAAAATGATATCATTATATCAATAGCTTATAAATATCAGGAATATCAACCTTCATATCTTGCATGAATATACAATACATTAGTTCATGTCCATTTAATATCAACATAACTTAAACAACTCTACAGACTGCATTAAACGTCATCATTAGGTCTTAATACCAACTAGGGGTTCGCTCTTGATCAACACGTGCGACACAGATCGCACAAACACTCAAGCAAGTACATTCTGGTTGTACTCGCGAGGCGAGAGTTCTTACTCGCCATGGCGAGTACCACTCATCTCCCAAACTAAAGTTGTTTTGGGTTCCCTCTGATCCTACATTCATTCCTAATCAATACTAGGTATGTTCAGGCACTCTAGAGCATCCAAAGTCCAACTAAAAATGTCGAAACACAAAATATGACATGCACTCTGCCTAAGCTCGCGAGGCGAGAAAGGGTTGCTCGCCATGGCGAGTTGCACCAAACAACTCGCGAGGCGAAGGGAAAGGGCTCGCGTGGCGAGCGATGAAGTTCATCACTCGCGAGGCGAGGATCATCACTCGCCGTGGCGAGCGATGAACAGAAGCACGGGCAGACTAGGGTTTTTCTCAAAAATCCAACACACAGCATGGTTCAAAGCCTAATTTTGATTCCATAATCCATCCTAAACATGTTCTAAGGTTAAAGGACGGTTTCTACATCAATCTAAACCAGTTTTACCGTTTGATCATCAATTTTTAGGGTTTTGACCTAATTCCAAAACTTTTCTAAATCAATCCTAACTTTGTCAATTAATCATCAGAATTACAACAATCAATGCTATTGAATCATTAGTCTCACCCTTACCTTGTTTGAAGAAAATCGCAGCACTCTTGGTCTCTTGCTCCTCTCTAAGCTTTTCTCCCTTTTTCCAAAAGTTTTCACGTACAATAGTTTTCTAAAGATATTAGGTCTTCCCTATTTATACCTCTTTCTAATAACTTATCTTATCTCACTTTCTCCCCCAAAATTATCTAAAATATCAAAACAGCCCTCAACTAAATATTTTATATTATTTTCAAATCTTTATTTTATTTAACAATAAAATAATTCTCCTATTCTTATCAAATCTTCCAAAGCTCATAACTTAACACGTCATCAATCAAATCATCATAAATCTTCAAGACATACCAAAATCATGCATATATTATATAAATATAATATAATCACCTAAACTCGATTAAATAAACGATTAAACGAAAGTGGGCCTTACATAACACTATGGGAAAAATACTTCGTAGTTTTATCATTTATCATCTATTTACCTGTGCTTCTATTTTATAGTCAATGACAACCCAAATATATGTAACAATTGGTCAAGTTCGAGGCTGCTCATCAATATTTTGATAAAGATTTATAATGTTTGTGCAATATTCATTAATTTGCTCATTTTTCCTCAAGAACAATTTTTTTACATGATACGTTATCTCAACCCGTGCGAAGCACGAGTTTGTAACTAGTTATTTGAAAGAATAAGAAATAATTGTATATCAGTTTGACAATAGCCTCGAGAATCCTGGTTTTTTTACATGCAAATAATGGTTTTACTAGATTGTTGGTTTTTTTTTTCTTTGTTCCTTTTCCCATTTGTATCGATGATAATAAGAAAACACATAAACAAATATGAAGGATCACTATTTTAACTGAAAAGTGAATTTTACACATTCAAATTTTAAAAAGTGTAAAAATCCATGTGTAAAAGTCTTGAAAAGTGCAGTACACATATGAATTTGAACTTCGAAAATGTACAAAAATCTAGAAATTACATTTTGTCAAAAAAGAGGTTCGAACCATGTATAAAATGCAATTAGATTCAAAAATCCAAATGTGCAAAATTGTTTTTTTTGCCGTCCCGGTTTTAAAATCTAAAAGGGGTAAATTTGGCAAAGAATATTAATTTTGGCAAGAATTGCGAGGGTAGAAAAATAATTTCACCAATTATTTAAGCCTATAGTTGAAGCTAAGGCCTCTCTTAAAATTAAAGTACAAAAATGGCTTTATCACCCACAGTCAAATAAGTCACTTATAGTGAGATGGAGGGAAGAAATAGTTTTTGGTTTAAATGTGTCATTGGTCTCTGTAATTTCATAAGATTTTGGCATTGATCCCTGCACTTTTTTTTGTTTGGCATTGGTCCCTACACTTTGTAAAAATATTGGTATTGGTCTCTCTGTTAACTTTCTATTAAAAAAAAAACACAAAACCAACGGAGTGCCACGTGGCCCAATCATTTCACGCCACATGGCACCAATATCAATATTTTTACAAAGTGCAGGGACCAATACCAATATTTTTACAAAGTGCAGGGACCAATAGCAATAGTTTTGTGTTTTTTTTTTTTAACAGAAAGTTAATAGAGGGACCAATACCAATATTTTTACAAAGTGCAGGGACCAATTTCAAACAAAAAAAAGTGTAGGGACCAATGCCAAAATCTGATGAAAGTGCAAGGACTAAAGACATTTTTAAACCATAGTTTTTTAAGAGTGGATGAATTAGATTGATAAGTAAATGGTTTATGAATATAATTGCAGTCCTATGAAATATAAAATTCTTGTTAACGAATATCTCTGAAATACTCTTTAAGCAACATTTCAATTTTCAATAAATTAAATGCCCAAACTTTAATAAAAAGATAGGAGTATTTTAAGATGCTAAAAAAGTGTCTGGAATGCACACATTTCTCAAAATATAAAACCAACTTTCATAGGTGAGAAATAAGATGGAGTTATCAAATCTCTCATTTTGAAGTGACCTTATTGAAGATATCATATAGTTTAGAAGTAATGATGACTAGACGAACAAAATACAAATCAAACCATGTTCTACTTAACAAAACAAATTCTCTTAAAACTTGGGGAATTGTACATTAGCGTCACAGCTACCCATTGGAAGACCAGGGCACTCAATGAATTTTGACCCAGAAATGTCCGCACACATGTAAACTTGATAAAGCTGGCTGTTTCGTGCTGAATCTCTATTACACTCTATTCCTGGTGAATACCCTGTAGCCTGTTGTATAGCATCTAAAATATTACCTGTGTTGTAAAATTTGTTATCTGGTTCAATACCTGAAATTCAATGCAATTAAATGATTAGAAACTTTTGCAAATATATACGTCTCAACACTTTGGATTAAAAGCGTATCAGTCAGATACCATCAGAGGAGACAAGTATGGTGTCTGACTGACACATACATGACTTTGACACATGAGCCAGTGTCGTGTACACTGTACCGTCTCAGTGTATGTTGTTTATGTGTTCACGTTAGTGTCGTGGTGTCTGACACATACATGACTTTGACACATCAGACTGACACATCATGGTGTCTGACACATACATGACTTTGACACATGCGTTAGTGTCGTGTACACTCTACCGTATCAGTGTATGTTGTTTATGCGTCAGTGTCGTGTACACTCTACCGTGACACATCATGGTGTCTGACACATACATGACTTTGAACCACCAGACTGACACATCATGGTGTCTGACACATACATGACTTTGACACATGCGTCAGTGTCATGTACACTGTACCGTGTCAGTGTATGTTGTTTATGTGTTCATATTAGTGTCGTTTCTAATATCTGTGTATATGTCATTGTTACATAAGTAATCATCAAAGGCTTCCAAACTGTGTCTTGTTACCTGCATTCTTAAGGATCTGGAGAAGATTCGATTTTTTCTTGAGTTTGAGAGCTGTTTGAAAGTAGTCATGTTGAGTAAGCTTAGATTCTGAACAGGTACCATGTTTCATCCATTCATGTGACCAAAGTCTAATACCATTTCCACTAGGGCAGCTCAAAGATGGCCAATTATTTTCCAAACCCTTAATGAGGTCTGAGATCTATATATTCAAAATTAAATATGACTCACAGATGAGTTTTTCAGCAGAGAAATACTCCCTTAATGAGGTCTGAGTACACTACTAAAATCATAAAGAGCAATTTAATTCATTTTAATAAATAAATAATAATACCTTAGATTTATCAAAGACACTTTTAATATTACAGTTTGAGGGAGATGATCCATCATTGAAGTTAGGCCTAAGTCCAGCAATGGTAAAATCTGCTGTCGGTTTTCCGGTTTTCGGAAAACAGCAGCTCTGCTTTGAGTCACAGATTGCTCCTGGCCACTGCATCATTAACAAATTAACAGTGCAATACTGAAGAATCAGAATAAAATGTAATTATTAATATTAAGCTTAAATAAATCGACTATTTTTTTTTTTAAAATTAAATGAATACACTATATTCATGATTAATAAATCTACTCATGATTTAATTACCTGCTGAATAAAATAGAAGAAATCAAAATCCTGAGCAGAAAGGCATTGAACAGAAAGATATTGAAGTATTAAAAGCTTGGACAAAAATGAAATGCTGCTGAGTTTCATTTTCTTATGCTTTTGATATTAAGCAAAGAAGTGGTGTTACATGTAAATACTAGCTTAGCGTAAATATTTGTAGCTGATATGAAATTATTGATCTTCAATAATTTGACTTTAAATTATGAGTGATGATACATGTACCACCCCATATGGCAATACACCCTTTACACCCATATAAAATTCTGACACGTGGCAACCTGGACCCCACACAAATAGAAGATAAAGTGTGGTTGTGAGATGAACTTACAAAAATATCCCTAATACATAGGGTGTACAATGGAGTGTAGGAATAAAGGGTGTTCATGTAACATTTTCCTTAAATTATATCCATCTACCCATAGGGTAAAAGGCAGCATGCATTAAGTGTGTTGAGTGGTTGTAACGTTGCATTCAGTAGCTTGTCTCATGATAATAAATGTTCATTGAGAAAAAGTTTTGACCTCATCAATAAAAAAAAGTTAATTAAGTGATTGATCTCAGGTGATTTAATGATTTTTATCAAATGTGAATCGTTTGGAAGAACTTAAGATTAATTTTTAGGTGGAATGATTCTTGGTCAGAAACGGAAAGAGAATTGATATAGGTGTTTATCTTGATTAACCCCGCAACTCGATATTACGTCTAATCCTCTCACACTTCAAGAATTTTATCCACTGTAATCAAACTGATAACATCAAATACCGAGACACTTAGTCCTAGATTTTACCTTGCCTCAAACTTGAGGATTTCCTAATCTCAAACTAGAGGATTACAAGATTTAGAAAAGAATGACCGAATATTTACACAAACTTATATAATACATCCTCCGGTCACTATTATAAGCAAAAATCTACATTTTAGATTTATTCATTTAATGATGTACATGGTCTTTATTATAGACCACATACATCATTAAATGAATGAACCTAAAATATAGTTTTTTGCTTATATCAGTGACCGGAGGGTGTAGTAAACTAATTGAGCGCATAATTGAATAGTATCTCTTTGATAATTTGTTTGATGTTTCTCGACAAGGTTTGTTGGTAAGTGTGTAACCTTCCACAACAATTTGTCATTCCTACTTGTAGGAGAATTTGAAATACGTTTGTTGTGGAGAATCGTCTTCAAACATTAGAGTATATGTTTGTTGCCTGAAATCTTTGCCTTGATTATATTTGATGAATCCTGCACTCAACTTCAACATTGATGCACTTGAATGTTCTTTCGTCATGTATACATGTCAATGATTGCTTTCCTTATTTGTAGAGAGATTTGTTGCATCACTTGAAGTACATAATATCGCTCTTGTATAGAAGATTACTTGGTCCAAAAGGTTGACCACAAAGCGTTGATTTTATGTTGACCATAGTGCTTTGTTTTGATCTCATATGTTTGTCTTTCACGCACCATAAGGTTGACTCCAGTTAAGAGTGTTAACCACAGAGGATAAACATGTAGCACAACATACTTATCACATACTCCCTCCGTTCCTATATGTAACCACCCTTTTGATTTTATTTTTGTCCTTAAATGTAAAGCCCTTTTCAAATTACAACATACAATATTTTTTTTTCCATATATACCCTTATTCAATACTACTACTAATTCTAAAATTACAATAAATTAACTTTTCACATTATCTCATTAAACAACACCGGAAAGAGAAAAGAGTTTAATTCTCGTTGGTTGTATGCATCCGTAATAATTACTCCCTAGTGACTCTTGATAACCTTACTCTAGTTTGGTAGGAGTAGTATAAAGTGAGAAACCATTGAATATAAATTATCCTCACCATTGAAAGTTAAGTTGAGGTCTGGAATCTCACTTGAACAAGAGAATGAAATGTTTAAATCTATATCAATGGGAGGACTCATGATTTTAAGTTATGTTTTGTACCTCCAATAGTGACGTGAATATATAGGTGATGTTAAACCATTAGCTTGTTGGCTTTTGAAATAAAAAGTGGCGCTAGTTGGTGGGAATTTTTTAGAATTTTTAAATAGAGTGCTATTGTAAGTGCAAAATGGAAGAAAACAAAGTACTGGTGCCATTTAGTGTGAAATTTTCAGAATTTTAATAGTTAACTTTAATAAATAGAGTTTCACAGCAACATGGATCAATTAGGGTTACAGAGAATCATTTCAGACCTAATCTCTAAGAGATTTAGCTATTCATAATCGAGTTTACAAATAGCATAATCAATAGTGGAATCAAAACATACATCAACTGATAGAAGGTTGAAGAAATCTCTCTCCTACCCGTCTTTAGGTCTCAAAATCGCACTTTGCTCTTCTCAATTCGTAACCCTTGTTTTAAAATCGTGGCACGATTTAAGTAAATCGTAATACGTTTCTGCTTGTGTAACAAACCACTGAAATTAGGGTTTCCACAATCGTGTCACGTTTTTGCCATCGTGACACATTTTCACCAATATCGAATGCATGTTTCTTTAAAGCTCCAAATTGTGACACGTTTTTCAGTAATCGTGACACGATTCCATTTTTTCAGTTTCTTCAGTTTTTCTTGCTTTTCTTGCTGCTTAAACTTGCTTTTGAACTCGAAAATATCATAAAAAGACTCTAAAAATATGGAATGACGGACTATCATCACTAACCAAAGGATTGTTTATCCCACAGGGTCTAACTGCCGAGATGGTTTTTGTACTAGAGAATCAATTATCATGAGTACTAACACTACACCCAAAGCATGACATTTTCCAATTAAACATTATTCATTTATAAAATTCATATTTCAAATTTTCTTGATAAAAGTAAATCTATTTCACCTAAGAGTTTTGTAATTAAGGATATTAGTTCAATGATATTTTGTATCAATAAGTTTTATATCAAAAATCCTTTTCTGAACAGTCTCTAAAGAAATGATGTTTAATTTCAACATGCTTAATTGTGGAATTCAAGATAGGATTTTTAGATAGGAAAATTAGAGCATTATTATCACATAAGATAGGAATACTATTTCACTTAGTTGATAGTCTTCAAATTGATGCTTCATCCGGAAAAATTGTGTGTTACAACTTACAACTGAGATGTATTTTGATTGTGCTATTGACAATGCAATGGTTGATTGTCTTTTGCTAGCACAAGAGATGAGATTGTCACCATTGAATGGACAACTTTCACCAGTGCTCTTTCTTTCAATTCTATATCAACCATACGCAGCATCACAAAATCCAACTAGCTTACAATTAATCATTGGATTTCTTATACAACAAGCCAGGTTAGTAGTATCTTTTTTTATATCTAAAGTTTTTCTTAAGAGCAGTTAAATGAGATTCTGGAGGATCTGATTAGAATCTAACACATAAACATATACTAAATAAAATATCAGGTCTTGAAGCAGTTATATATTTGAGAGATCCTATCATACCTCTATATACCTTTTGATCGACCTTACTGTTACTATCATTTATGCCTAGACTGCAAGTAGGATGTAGAGGAGTTGTCATAGGTTTGCATTCCGCCTTATTAAACTTCTTTAACAACTATTTTGTATATTTCGGTTGGTGAATGTAAATTCTAACTGTTCATATAGGTTGATTTGAATGCCTAGAAAGAACTTTAGTTATCCAATCATGCTCATTTCAAATTCTTTTCTACATCATCTTAGAAAATTCTTGGTAAAGAGTAAAATTAGTAGAACTAAAAATGATATCATCAATTTATATCTGAACTATTAAAATTTCATTTTTGCAATGATTTTTTGAATAATGTAATGTCAACTTGACGTCTTATAAAATCATTTTTCAAAAGTAAGTGATTGAGTCTGCCATACCAAGCTCTAGGGGACTTATTAAAGACGGTACAATGACTTTTGTAGTTTATAAAGATATTATGGGTGTTTTAAATCTTTAGACACAGGAGGTTGTTTTACATACATTTCTTCACAAATGAAACTGTTTAAAGATGCATTTTAACATTCATTTGATATAGAATGATACCATTGTTTACAACGTATGATAATGATAGCCTAATTGCTTCTTGTCTAGCTATCAGAGCAAAAGTTTCAGTGCAATCAATATCTTCTTTCTGAATATAGCCTTGAGCTACTAGTCTAAATTTGTCTGTTATTACTTCTCCTTGCTCATTTAGCTTAGTTTCAAAAAATCCATTTTGTTTCAATGATGTTTTTACCATTTGGTTGTGGAACCAAATCTCATACTTCATTTATATGAAATTGTTTAAGTTCTTCTTGCATTGCAAAAATCCAACCATCATCTTTGGCATCATCAACAAAAGTTGGTTTGATAATTAAAGGACTAAATTGATGAGAGAATGATATTTGGGACTAAATTGAAAGTTTATTCAAATCTAAAACAAGCATTAAAGTTTGGAAATAAAACGGGGACGAAATTTTCTCATTTTCACGTAGGAATCTATGATCAAACCTTATTGAATAGTTTAGAATTAAAAGTACAATATTGTGACTAGAAAATCAAAATACAAATTAAACCATGTTCTCTTTAACAAAATAAATTCTCTTAAAATTTGGGGAATTGAATTTGTTCACCACATCTACTCCTTGGAAGCAAAGGACACTCAATGAAATTTGACCCAGAAGTGTCCACACACATGTAAACTTGATAAAGTTGGCTGTTACGTGCTGAATCTCTATTACATTCTATTCCTGGGGTAAATCCTGTACCCTCTTTTATAGCCTCTGAGATGTTTTCTATGCTGTAAAATTCATCATTTGGTTCAATCCCTGAAATTCATTCCCATCAAATGATTAGAAACTTTGCGAATATATATGTTTTTTTGTGTCCTGCATGTATGATGTCCGACAGGACAATGACACGCTATGTAGCATTGACACATACACATAGATATGACATTGACTTGTCAGCATTGATAATAATATGAGATAATGATATAGTTGAATTTAATCACATGTGTCATTGTCGTGTCAGAAACAAAACTTGCCTTCTGATACAAGTGACTACATTCAATTACTTCAATTTTCTAATATTATTATTGGTGTCTACGTGTCGTGTGTTATGTCAATGTTTGTGTTAGCGCTTCATAGCATATGAGATGCTTCAAAATCATGTCTTGTTACCTGCATTCGTGAGGCTCTGAAGGAGGTTTGCTTTCTCCTTAAGTTTAAGAGCAGTTTCAAAGTACTCATGTTGATCAAGCTCAGATTCTGCACATGTACCATGTTTCTCCCATTCATGTGACCAGAATCTAAAACCATTGCTACTTGGACAGCTCAGAGATGGCCAATTCTTCTCCATGTTCTTCATTAGGTCTGAGATCTATATAAAATTAAATATAACTCATTGATTAGTTTTTCAGTTGATAAATGCACTAATAATAATATCATTAATACCAAATAAATAATATTAGAAAAAAGAAATAATAATATCATTAAGACTAATAAAAAGAAAAAAGAATACCTGAGATTTATCAAAGGTACTATCTGGATCACAGTTTGAGGGCCATGATCCATCGTTGTAGTTAGGCCACAGTCCATGAATGCCAAAATCTGCCGTCGGTTTTCCGGTTTTCGGATAACAGCAGCTCTGCTTTGTGTCACAGTATGCTCCTGGCCACTACATTTACAAACAACACAACAAGTAAATTAGTCTCGCGTGTGTAGCTCAGTTGGTGAAAGCTATGAACACTAATAGTAAACGTGCATGTTTGAATCTGGAATTTGTTAAATTCTTGATCCCCATTTTTCTTTATGTAGCCATTGAGCCATAAAATCAATATTAAAATGAAACATTCATAAATCATAGAGAAATAAATGATTTAATTACCTGCTGAACAAAATAGAAGAAATCAAAATCATCAGAAAGACATTGAATTGATAGATATTGAAGTATCAAAAGCTTGAACAAAAATGAAATGCTGTTGAGTTTCATTTTATTATGTTTTTTGAATTTCACAAGCAAAAGAAACTAATGAATGATGTTGATATTAAACTCAGAAGTGGTGTTACGTATATATAGTGGAAAGATGTTGAGCTTATAAGGCATGTCAAAGAAATACGTAAACCAATCGTAAACTAGTTTACAATCTTTTTTTTCAAATATAATAATATGAAGTACTTTGCATTATTAAAAAAGTTTAGGTTTATCCATAAATTTAATAAATACCACAACTTGCTTTGAAGTTTCTATTGGATTATTTATTAACTAACAGAGATGTTTATCTATTTTTTACAATGATGTACAAATCATAAGTCTGAATTTAAGATTTCATCTAAACACTATCTTTACGGTACCGATTATAATTAATGATTTGGTTTTCATCTAATAAAATTATCTATAACCCATTTTTTTCTGTAGGTATCAATATATCAGGTCATCTAGTATTTTGTTTCAATGCATTTCCAAATCAAAATTAAATATTTGATACATGCTGGGAATAATATGCTGGATTCTTTTTGTTTTGGTGAAGCACAAACAAAAAATTTAAACTTTAAGCTTTTATATTGTGTCTAACTAGATATTCCCTGAAAAATAAAAAAAATATTGTGTCTAACTAGATGTTGTGCATGGATATAAATGAATATAAATGGATACTGTGTCTAACTAGTATTTTATATTTAATACATAATATATGCAAGGTCTGGGTTCGAATTTCAGACACCACGAAAAGAAAAAAAAATTAATACGATCTTATACCATATTATGTTTTTTTAATAGACCTAAATTTTTCTTACAAAACTGACTAACAAGTTTTAATCTTCGTATACTTCCCACAAAATATATAAAGAGCACATATCTACAAACAATTTTTTCGTTAAAAAAAACAAAAATTTTGAATGTGATTTTCAGGATGGGTTCGAACACATGACTTCTGATTATACTGAAAGACATCTTTTATCATCTCATTTAAATGCTAATGGGTAAAAATACAAACAATTTTAACTACTTACTTTATTTAAAGATGTTATTCATAAAATATTTGTAAATTAATATCAGTTTCTTTTTTTTTTTTTTTTAATAATAACTCTATTTTTATCGAACAAGTTTACTTCAAAACACTTTTGAAATACACAATTATTTTAAAATTTAAAAAATTAATAATATTTAAATAATTATTTTTGTCAAATAGTTTAATGATTAAAGTCGTTCTATTGAGAAAAATAATTATTTAACTCCTAGTAAATGTGAATTTAATCAGTTTTGCTATCGAGTTAGCATAGTTCAACTAAATTAAAAAGACATAAAAAAAAGTTAAATAATTTTTCAAGGTCAACTTTGTAACTCACCTAATTAACGTACCAATTAATCGCATATTCGTAATGTGATACCCATATTCTTTTTTGAAGGAAGATACCCTTATTCTTGTTTTATTGTTGGCATCAACGTGGCAAGGCTAGCAGTTTTAATTTCTTATTTGGAAGAAGAACGTGTTTGAAATCTTACCAAATCTTAACATTTAGAATCCCTCTGAACTTAACTCAGTTGGTAGAGATATTGTATATTATATATAGGGGCCGAGGTTCGAACCCCGGACTCCCCACTTCTCCACAATTAAATTGTGTGAGCTCTAGCCACTATACTATTTGACCCAAAAAAAAAAAAAAAAAAAAAGGATAAAGAAAGCAACGTAAGGAGTTATATTAGGTTGGTTTAGATGCTTTGTTGTAATGTTTTTTTTTTAAAAGGAATGCTTTGTTGTAATGTTGAAGACGTAAAGTCTAGTTTCTATTTTTGTAGGAAGTTTTATGGCAAGGAAGTTTGATGTTATTGCGTACAAGGAATAATAAGTCAATTTCAGGGTCCCTTTGGCGTGTGATGCATGTGTTTACCACCTTGATTTGTCTTTCTTTGGTCTCTATATTTTGGCTACATATATCTTAACATTTTATAGTATTTTTTTTTTTTTTTGGTAGTGACACATTATATAGTATCATTACATATTAATTTTTGAATAAAAAAAAAATTAAAGTATTATAATTATATTATTTATTCTCATTATATCCTTCTTTAGTTTTTTAATCTATTGGTCAAGTGACCAACATATACACACAAGAATGGGGAATGTAAGGATTCGAGTTTGAACCTCACATTAAAATGTCATCACCGTCAATCCACTGGGTTTTCAAGGAGAACAAACTTTCATCATTATTAATCAATGTGATTTTTTCTTACAAAAACTTACTCCCTCCGTCCCAAATTGTATGTCGCTTTGGAAAAAATATTTGTCCCAAATTATATGTCGCTTTACAATATCAATGAAATATTTATGTTACTTTTCCTATTCTATCCTTAACTATTAATTACTCTCTCTTCTTTCAATTATTTCATTTATCTTTTACATACCATTTATTAGGGATAATTTTGTAAAACAACTCATAATTTCTCTTCCCCACGCAATATTAATTACATTTCTTAATACGTGTGAAATGGCCAAAACGTCTTACAATTTGGGACGGATGGAGTATTAAAATGCATGATGGAAAATGATACACTATCAAAAAACAGATTCAATATGTTTTTAGTCCCTCTAAAATACACTAAATTTTTTTGTTTTAATTGTTCTAAAATTTTTCTTTGATTATTTTTCTCCATAGCTTCAAATTAAATATTGAATTGTTAAATGTAAGTATTAATAACATTAATTCATTTGGATTGATCGAATGATGTCGGATTGAGATATTGAAGTGTGTTTCTATCAAGTGTTCAGATTCAATCTTCTAGCGTGTCTATTTTGATGGATTAGTTGATACAAAGTTTTCCTCTGATTTTAAATGGAACCCTCAAGTGGACGCAGAGAGAATTAGTCTCTCATTGGATCAGATATCCAATTTAAAAAAATTAATATAATAACATTAATTTTATAATTATTAAATAGGTCACACCATCATTAGTTATTTTCAAGTAATTTGATCATGTTTTTATCTTTGAAAGTTATAAAAAAAAAATTATAAATAAAGAGATCCTAACTCATGACATGTTACTTCATTTCCGTCATGATCACACATTTCGTCCTCACCTTTTATTCCTTGTTGAAGCTCATTGCATGTTTCGATCATGTTCTCTCTGTTCACATTACTAAGGTCCCAAGTAAAATACTCTTCTTACATTTAAAACACTTTTTTGAGGTCTTATCTAAAACAAACGGACAAAGAAAATTATGACATCTGTGGAAAAAAATATAATTGATTATCTTTTTTGTAATTAAATAATGCACCAGGACCACAAAAATCATATACAAAACGAACAAGTGTAGTTCTAATTGGTTGCTTCCATAGACGTTCCTAAGTACATGGGTAACAAAGTAACAACAATAATCACGAAATGTTCACATGTTAAATACCCAATACATTAAATGTATGCCTCCAACGTGTTGGATAATATATGGATCCAGATCTTCAGAAACTGACCAATGATACTATTTTTCGATTATATTACCGAAAGACCAAGACAAAATTAAGAAAAGAATTTTATAACCTCTATCAATCGAAAGTAATTCTATATGATGTGTGTTAGACACTAAATACGAGTATTTAGTCAGTTAGAAATCGAACTTTGATTTGTCATATTGTGAGAGTATATCATCGCTATAGTCAACTCCGTTAGTGCGTAACATTTTTAATATATAAGAATGTGTGTAAATGTGCACAGAAGCGCGCGTGTGCGTACGTGTGTTTACACCGAAATTTGTTAAACAATTGCTGGTTTAAAAATGTTTACTTGCAAAATCAACCAGTAAATCTTAAGGACATATTGTGTCTATTATCTTCTAGAAATTTTGATATTTGTTCTTAAAGAACTTGATAAAACAAAATAAAGAAAAAGTAATTGAATTCAACCCAGTTGAATCCAATCAAAGACTAGTATAAATAAGAGTAAATGAATGGTTCAAAAGAAACAAGAAAGCAGTAATGTGGTGGAGGAGGCTTGGGTGGATGGGGCGGTGGGGGGTTGGATGGCCTTTGTGTTGAGCTCTAAATTAAAAGGGGTGAAGGAGGTGCTTAAAGCTTGGAACAAAGTGGAGTATGGGGAGGCGGAGAAAAAGGTGATTATGTTAAAAAGAGGAGATTGTTTCTTTAGATGATTGGAGTGAGTCTCGGGCGTTGTCTTCTCTTGAAGTGGATCTTAGGAAAACGAAATTTGAAGAGCTATGGCGGTTACTTAAAAGTAAAGAGGCGATGATTTTCCAAAGGTCTAATTCTAAATGGCTAAAAGAAGGGGATGCGAATTCAAAATATTTTCATAGGTGTGTGAAAGCAAAAGCACACCGAAATGGCATCAAGGCTTTAAAGGTGGGTGGAGAGTGGTTCCGTTCGCCTAGTGAGGTTAGAAGGGTGGTGGTGGATTATTTCACGACACATTTTACTTCCGAACAATGGGAGAGACCTAAGTTGGACGAGGTGGAGTTTAAGAAGATCTCGGATGAGGATAATAGAGGTTTGCTAGAGCCTTTTTCTATGGAGGAAATTGAATTGGTTTTGAAGGAGAGTGATGGAGATAAGAGCCCGGGGCCGGATGGTTTCAATGTTGCTTTCTTTAAACATTTTTGGTATCTTGTGAAACATGAGGTAAAAATTTTATTTGATCAATTTTATGGTAACGAGATTCTTCCGAGGAATCTTTTATCGTTTTTTGTTACCTTGATTCCAAAAATTGAATAATCCGGTGTGTTTGAAGGAGTTTAGGCTGATTTCTCTTTTGGGGAGTTTGTATAAGTGGATTTCGAAGGTGTTGGCTAAGAGGATAGCGAAAGTCTTGAGCCCGGTTATCTCTTTAGCTCAATCGGTCTACTTAAAGGGTAGAAACTTGGTGAATGGGGTGGTAACTTTGAATGAGGTTGTGGATTTGGCAAAGAGGAGGAAACGAGAACTATTAATTTTGAAGGTGGATTTCGAAAAAGCCTACGACTCGGTGGATTGGAGCTTTTTAGAATATATGCTCATAAGGGTGGGTTTTTGTAATAAATGGGTGGTTTGGATGAAGGCTTGTGTTTTTGGTGGTAGGATGTCTATCCTTGTAAATGGGAGTCCAACGGAGGAAATTGATATTCAAAGGGGTTTAAAGCAATGAGATCCATTAGCCCCTTTCCTTTTCCTTTTAGTGGCGGAAGGTTTTAGTGGACTTATGCAAAATACGGTGGATAGAGGCTTGTGTAGAGGCTTCGAAGTGAAGACGGGGGGTACGGTTATTTCGTATCTACAATATGCGGATGATACTATTTGTCTTGGAGAAGCGTCGGTGAACAACCTTTGGACCTTGAAGGCGCTTCTTCGGGGTTTTGAGATGGTTTCCGAGTTAAAGGTAAATTTTCATAAAATTTGTCTAATGGGTGTGAATGTGGAGATGGAGTTTTTGAATATGGCTTCCAATTTTTTAAATTGTGACAAAGGGGAGATTCCATTTGTGTATTTGAGTCTACCGGTGGGTGCAAATCTGAGGAAGCTCTCTACTTGGGAACCTTTACTTTGCCAATTAAGAAAGAGGCTTTGCTCTTGGGGAAATAAATATGTGAGCTTGAGAGGTTGAATTGTTCTTCTAAATTCGGTGTTGAATGCGATTCCAATTTTCTATTTATTCTTCCTTAAAATGCCGGCGAAGGTTGTTAGAAAGATAATCGAGATTCAAAGAAATTTCCTTTGGGGAGGAACGGTGGGAGGTAGGAAGATTTGTTGGGTGAAGTGGAGTAGGGTGTGTACTCCTAGGAAAGAAGGTGGTTTAGGGGTTAGAGATATTAAGTTATTTAACTTAAGTCTTTTAGCCAAATGGAGATGGAGGCTCCTTGGTGAAGATGATCAAGTTTGGAAGTGGGTCCTTAGGGAGAAATATGGTGATAGGGTATGTGGGGTGATGGATGGGAGTAGTGAGTCTTGGCCCTCGTATGCTTCTTTGTGGTGGAAAGATTTGATGGCTTTGGAGGTTTTTGGGGGTATTAATTGGTTTAATCAAGAAGTAGTTTGAAAGGTGAGAAATGGCATATCTACGAAGTTTTGGAATGATTTGTGGGTAGGGAGTTTTCCTCTCCGAGTTGCATTTCCACGTCTTTATTCTTTGTCAACTCAAAAAGAGGCGTTTGTTAGTGAATGGTGGGGGGTGTTGGAGAGTGGTGGTGAGTGGAGATTCTTGTGGATGCGTCATTTGTTTGTATGGGAAGTAGGCTTTGTCAATGACTTGTTAACTTTTATAGGTGTTTTTGAGGGGATTGGAGATTGTGATTTTTGGGCGTGGAAGCTTGATGACGGGGTTGTTTTTCGGTAAAGTCATGTTATTCTTTACTTGAAAGGTTGGAAATGACCGGCATGTTGATCGGAGAAGGGGAAAAAGGGTGTTAAATTATATTTGGAAGAGCCCGGCTCCGTTGAAGGTTTTGGCTTTCTCTTGGACTCTCCTTCAAGACCGTATCCCGACTTGGGTTAACCTTGCCTTGAGAAGGGTGTTGGGTGGAGGGGGGAGGCGTGCCTTTGTGTTCTTTTTGGTAGGATGGAGGAGTCGGCAACTCATCTTTTTCTTCATTGTGAGGTAGCAGCAAAGGTGTGGCATATGGTTTTGAATTGGGTGAACTTGAATTTTATTACTCCTCCAAATTTGGCTACTCACCTTGATTGTTGGTTTAATGAGGTTTGTGCTAAAAAAAGTGAGGAATGGATTGTTGATGATTTGACATGCTACCGTTTGGAACATTTGGCTAGAGAGGAATGATCGGATATTCAAAGGAGTCAATAAGGAGGTGGGTGAGATTTTTGACGCGATAAAGACTTTATCTTGGTGTTGGTGTCTCAATAGATTGAAAATAGGTGCATTTGTGTTCTTTGAATGGTGTTGGAATCCTAGGGATTGTTTAGATAGGTAGGAGTTGTTTGTAGGTGCAGCTGCCCGGTATCGGAATGTGGCGTACAAATAGTTCTTAACATTAATGTCCTCCAAATTTCCAGGGAGATAAACAGTGAGTGTAATATTTTTACGAGAGTGTAATACATATGATAAATGTTTTATGGAGCAATAGCAATTTTTTGATGTAAATAAAAAATCTTTCGTAAGC
Source organism: Medicago truncatula (assembly GCF_003473485.1). Taxonomy (NCBI): domain Eukaryota; kingdom Viridiplantae; phylum Streptophyta; class Magnoliopsida; order Fabales; family Fabaceae; genus Medicago; species Medicago truncatula. Next base: position 17,946,065 of record NC_053046.1, on the reverse strand, counting down.
CAATCAAAAATATGGATAAGTATATTATTTCGAAGAAGAAAAAGATAAGTATTAAAAATACATTCATAAAGGTAGCTTTGATAGGGCCGATGCCTACATATACGAAAACAATTTAATTACCGTAATTGTCAGATTTCAGAAGACATAGTGTCGGCTATGCCGACTCTAATATTTTCCACCAATAAAATAAATAATTAGAACTTAAAAAAAAAAAAAATTTAGAAAACATAACGTGGTATTAAATATTAAATAGTAGCGTCGGTGTCAGGTCCTAGGCTAGATTTTGAAGCTAAAAAGCTGTTTTCTTGCATTGAGTATTGCTAAAAAGCACTTTTGAAGAAAATTTTTGTTTCTATTTAACTGTCACTTTCAAAATTCAATGCAACATTAAATGTTGTTTTACCAATATTATCCTTAGTTATTTATTGCGGAGAGAGAAATATATGAAATGAGATATCAAATGAATAAGGTCATTATAGTAAAAGTATAGCTTATTGCATTAAAAGTAGTATCAATTGTTGATTGTCTTGGTCTGTGTAAAATGTCAAAATGTGACAATTAAAAAGGAACGGATGAAGTACTTATTATAAGTAAATAAGTATGTTATGATAATCAATATGGTTGGAGTTCTCGTGAGTTTAACTCAGTTGGTAGGAACAATACATATTTGAGCATAGTAAAAGGGTTGGACTCTTAATTATTGTAAACTAAAGTTCGAATTTTGACCAAGATATGTAATTACATTTAACTAATATGCCTAGAATCGGATTAACTTTAATGGAAGAACCTATAAAAGAAGAAAAAAGTGTGTTATCTTTACATAAGAGTCATGAATGATATGAGTATGACATGAGTAACTTTCAATTTTAATAGATATCTATAGTTAGAAGAGTGAGAATGCATAATCATTAAAACTCATGAGGGATATTTTTGTTGCTTATAGCCTGTTTTATATTTATTTGTTTTCATTGAACTCTTTATCTTATGTTTTTTAGAAATAGTCCTAAAACTATTTTCTCAAGGTAAACAATTTCATGCCACATCATGTGGTTTTTATTTTTTTTATAAACGTGTCCACATGTAAAAGTAGTTATGTTCAGACTATGAGAAAGGAATATTAGCAATATACCCTTTCATATTATTTTTATGCTAAATCTTATATTGTTACATAAAATATGATGATGTTAAAATATAAAATAATTCAGATCCTTTCTTTATTAATATTGGTCAACATAAATTTAGCACTGAATGGAAATTCTCAAATGCTTCTTGTTGGATTCCCCATCTATACATTATTCCTGAACGAATTTAGGGAGAATTCTGATTAAACCCTTAAAGAAACCAAGAAACTCAATGATTGAATGAGCTCCAATAATAAAAAGTAAATTTAAAAGTATTAGGAAGAGTTTTCACAGAGAGAATCCAGAAGTCCTAATTCAACTGTCAAATGTCATGATCGGGGTTCGAACCTCAATATCTCCACTTGTGTGTTTAAGTTTATAATAACTTTATCATTTTATCTATCTAAAAAAAATAAAAGAGTTTTCATAAAGAGAATATATAAGTTTTGTGAAATATGAGTTGATTCATTCATCCGAGACGATTTGCCTAGCTATAATGCTGAGGCAGTTACAAAATGATCCATAACATATAAGGACATTCCTTCCGTCATGGTATATCCTTCAACCCCCTAAGTCTAGTTTTCTAGCTCGAAAAGTTCCGTCAACACAAAAAGGTTCTTTTTGTTGGATTTTTCTTTTGCCAACCAAGCTCTAAATAACTCTATTATTTTTTATACAATTTTAACAAGTGTATTAAATTATAAGATTTGTATAAAATTTATAACATTCGTATCTATAAGGATTGTTTCAACTTCTACTCGGTGGTGTCGTTACTATTAAGTATGTTTGTAAAATTGGGGGTTGCACTGAAGCAATTGCTTTGGTTTGCAAGTTAAAATAAATAACAGATTAATTACAAAATTGGTAATGAATTTATTCATCACGTCTTCCGAATCATCTGTTCATCACGAATTGGTAATCTGAATCTACACCGTTAAATTATTCCTCTAGTATACGATAATTAACAAAATTGTATAGGTCGATCCCTTGACTCATAGCCCTTTTTGCTAATTACAATCCCTTAGGTGAACCCTTAATTATTAAAGGTTTGATTGCCCATTAATTAAAAATCACAACTTAACAACGTTCTATCTCTAGATTGTCCGTTAAGTTGATCAGTATAATTAGGTAAAATTCATAAGTTGTGGTGAGCAGTCAAATGGTCCTTAAGATCAATTTACATTTGGTCAGAAAATAAAAACATTAAACACAAATTATACTAAATAACCTAGATTTGCAATTATAACTGATGTAAAGTTTACATATTATATAGACAAAAAGCTAGAATATAATCATCTTAGACCTAATCAATTGAAACTTAGCTACTCATGGCTAATGCACAAATAAATAGATTAAAAGAAAACAACATTACTTGAATTTGGACTGACTATGAGTTGGATGGCAAGTCACCACGAAATCTGCAATCCTCGGCTCCAAATGTGTCTTCAATCTCCCAAAACCTAGAACCCTTGCTTCAGAAACGTGTATGGCTTTTATAGACTCTTGAAATTGACTTTAGATTGTGCTCTGATTTGCATAAATCGTGGCACGATTTTGTACTTCATTGGGAACTCAATTTATATCCTTTTTGTAGCTTCTGATACATGAAAAATCACATGAACTCCACTAAATTGAACAAAAACCACTAATAAAATGATATATGTTTAGTGACATCACAACCTCAAACTTCCATTGTTACTTGTCCTCAAGGAACAACCATAAAAATGAAATTTAACTGTAAAATAACACTTACTTAAACAATGGTAGTATCAAAAGTTCATCTTCCTAGTTAGCAATTGATGCGCTAACTTGTTTGGCAACACATCCATTCCAACAACTTCTCACAACATATTTAATAATGAAAGGTTCACATAGTCGACTTGTCAACTGTTATATTAACAAAACTTGAAAAGTATCTAACAGCAATCAAAGCTATATCACAATACAAGTGACACCCGACAACCCATAAAGAAATATTTTTTTTATCAAAACAAGAGGACAAAAAAACTAACAATATTGCAGATCAATATATTTGCAAACATTAGTCAGACCATTTTTTTTAAGTTGATTTTTTGGTTTAACTTGTAATTATATATATATATATATATAGAGAGAGAGATGAGAGACAAGAGTGATATTTTTCAATTCTTGTTCTCTATTACCCCTATGTGAAAGTCAAGTTGTTGCTAGTCCTATGAGCAACCTGAAACTTGAACTTTTAACAAGATCAAACACACATATACAATGTCTAACTCTAAAATAAATTGGGTTACATACCCTAAGGTCTCTAGGACTGTAACATGGTTTGTCACCGAAACAAGAAGTCTAACCTATAAGCTCAACATGGCTTGAAAAAGGATAATTCAATATAACAAGCTGAAATTTATGGAAGTTGTGGCTAGCTAAACATTCCAGCTGCCGTACACTTCCCTGTTAAACATCCATGCAAGCCCCCACCTCCTTACCTCCTTTGAACTTTTAACAAACCATTGGTGAAATCTGTTACTAGACTTGTAAAATTCAATAAAAAGTAAGTTCATTAATAATAAACAAGAAACAGATGTAGTACAAAAGATATGAGAATTACAACTAGATTCAAATGGACACACTAACAAAGATAATTATTGAGAACAACTAATGTGGGCTTATTTTTTTTTCTTTTTGTCCATCTTTTGTTCTTTTGTTTACTGAAAGTAAACATCTGGAAAATTGCAAACATTAGAAAGAAAAAAAGGTTGGGTTGTCTCTCATAAAGAGCATTATTTTATGTCATTAAGATAGATGCTTCAACCATTATTAAGGCGGCAAATATGACAGAAAAATATATCATCTTTCTTCTTTATCTTGTTAGGTAGGAATTCCATGAACTTCATACAAAGTAGCAGATTTCCCTATGCTCTAACCGCTAGACTTTTGACATTTGATCTCTCCCACCATAAAGAAGAATAGATATACCTTTGCAAATGAATGGTTTCTTGCAACCCCATTGGTTGAGACTTCAGGTCGAGACCAACACTCATCACTTGTGGTTTTTCTTCGACTTCCATCACAACAACATGACACTCAGTTTCCATCTCAACCAACTGCTTCTCACATTCATTTGCTTTCCCAATAAGATCACCACACTAAACCTCAAATTTATCAAATGAAACTTTATTTGATCTCAAGAATTCATCTAAAATCTTTTAAAGTTCAGAGATTTAATTGATCATGATCATCACTTTCTGCCCTTCCCAATATCTACTCTGATGATTCGCCACATAAAAATAACTTCTCACATTTAATCTTGAGATTTTGTCATCCCAACGTTTTATCTTACAAGAAAGCAAGTACTTTTCAAACGACAGGCCAATAACCACTTCTGTATAACCTAGGAAGATCCTGTTTATCCTTGCTACAAAACTCTAATCAACACTTTAGCACCAAATTAAAGAACAATGAAATCGACACGAAGAGCATAATTCATAACAAAAAAAAAATCTCGAAATTTTTTCATATCTAGACAAAAATTTAAATGACAGAAATCCTAAACAATAACGAAAATTTCAAGTTGAAATGATTCAACAGTCCCCGACAACGGCGCCAAAATATTGATACAATTTTAGCAAGTGTACTAAACTATATTGAAGTAATTAAATTTATAAAATTTGTATCCACATGAATTGTTTCAACTTCTACTCGGTAGTGTCGTTAATGTTAAGGTTGTTTGTCAAAGTGGGGTTTACACCGAGACAATTGGTTTGGTTTGGTTTGTTTCTGTAAATAAATTATCTAAAACAATCTATAAATAAGACTGTTTATATAACTTATAAGTAATAAGTATGATATGTCAGCCAACATGATTAGGTATAGTAGGAGTTAAGATGGCCTCTCCACTAAATGGCATTGTCCATTTAATTTTAGCAAATGGAGAGGATCTTAACTCGTTTATTGTTCATATTTATATGCACACGAGAGATTTGTTTGGTGCTCTAAACCTTTCCAAGCCACCTTGATTATGTTTTATCTTTTTCTATGCCATCATGTGCCCAAAAATTAATCCCTGTGTTTCGGTGTCAAACCATGTTACAAGCCTAAAAAGTTTTATATATGTTTACCCTTTTTAAATATAGGTAGACATTATAAGTTTTCTTGTCATAACTTGATATTAAGTTTGAGGTTGCTCTTTGAAACTAACAACATCTTAAGTTTGAGATGTGATACTAGAATTTAGGTATTATAAAAAATTAGAAAAATGTGGATTGAACCATCTAAGATCAGTTTACATAAAAACAAGCAAGAGTTAAAAGTAAAAAATTGGTATCCTTGAATATATATATATATATATATATATATATATATATATATATATATATATATATATATATATATATGTGGTCTTGCTAGAAGCCACCCATGAAGATGTCTTTTAGCAACCCACACCTCAAGGTGTGATTTCCACTTTTTAGTTATAACTTTGCTAAAAAACACCTTCATAAAAATTAGTTGGTGTCTTTTAACAAATGTTCATGCAATAACTTGCTAAAAGACACCTTCATATAAGGTGTCTCTAGCAAAACCCATATATATATATATATATATATAAAGTTGTTCTCTAGTACCCATGTTTTTTTTGACAATGAGTAGGTGGTTTGGTTGTTTAATTAAATAAACAAGGACTAGTAGCAGATATATAACTCTATTTTTAGCCTACTTTCCCAAAATATATCTCACCCACATTGTTACCTTAAAAAATCTCTAAAGTGTGAGTATTTTTACTTAATTTGAATGATTATCTAGAATATCTTCAATACTATGATAAAATGACATTAACATGTATATTGAGTGGTTTCACTAGCACACTTTCTAGAGAGAAATTGTGAGAGAGTGAATAGAAAATTTGGTGTGGATCAAAAGCTTTGGATTATCTTTTCTACGCCATCCTTGATTGAAGACCTTGAGAATAGAAGTGATAAGTTATCTGGAAGCTGGAAATGGAACAAAACAATGACCTGACATCGAAGTTTCCCATAGTTTGAGAGGTATGCTACTTTATTTGATTGCAAATTGAATGTATTGAATTTTTTGCTATTTGAGGATAACCAACTGTATAATTTTGGGGTTGTGGTGACTCCTCATCATACTATGTATTTCATCGAGTTTTTTTATGTTTTATTATATGATATTCTAGAGTATTTAGAGTGAACTTCTGGTATTTTAAGAAAGAGTTTGTGATGTTTTGTATTGGCTCATTGTGTGTCTTGTAATTCTCCAACCAAACGACTCTATAGGGTGTGATAGGCTTTTTGGTACAGGCCATTGGGTCGATCCAATTGACTAAAGAAGGATACATATTTTTCGTTGGTAAATTAATAAAAAAGGGCTTAAATATGTCTTTCGTCAGGGGCGGAGCCATGTTGGCTCTTGTGCAAGCAAGTGCCTCCACTAATTTTGAAATTTTCATATCCATCCTATATAATACTACATCATAGATTTCCAGCACCAGCACATACATATACACATAGTATTATAAATATGATGATAGTGTATGATAACTAGATTGCATATTATAAATAATACATGCACCTCTTCTCTATGTGTTGTTTCTTTTTTTTAGCTTCATTTTTCGGTAACATTACTTCTAGGTGCTACTAATTTACACCCACCTAAATCACTAAGGTGTAAATTAGCAAGCTACACCCACCTAAAAATACTAAGGTGTAAGTTAGCAACCTACACCCACTTGATTATATACATTTATTTTTATAAATTTTATCAAATTGTTTACAACCATCTTACTAATTTACACTGATCACTTTCATCTCATTCTAAATATTATTTCCTTAAAAGTTTATCTCTATTACATGTTTTATATCTTAAGCATGTCATTGTTTTTTTGTTTCTTTTTTTAAGGATCTTACTTAAGATAGTTAAGAAATTACCCTTCTATTTAAATTTAATTAGAATAGAAACAAAAAGGTGTTTTAGTAAAATATAAGTGTGTGTAATTTACATGTTAGTGTATTTAGGTGGGTGTAAATTAGCAGTTCCCAATATTATATACCTATATATGATTTATTTATATATAGGTATATAATAACAATTATAATACTTCTTTCTTTCTAAAAGAAAATGTTCTTGTCAATATATTTTTGTAACACTTATTTTATTCCATTTTTATTTTAGAAATTTATATGTAAATATTGCCCCCACTACTTTAAATCTCTGGCTTCGCCACTGTCTTTCGTCCCTGCAAATATAGGCCATTTAAATTTTCGTCCTGAAGTTACCAATCCTTTCAATCTGCCTCTGCAAATATTAATTATTTGACTTTTGGTTTTAATTAGGTTTTTTTGCTGAGGTGGACTGTCATTAGCGACGTGGTGCGCATGTGACAAGTGATGATTGAGCGAGGTGGTTTGCTTAAATAAGTCTTTCATCCCTGCAAATATAGGTCATTTGAATTTTCGTCCCTGAAGTTACTAATCAGATGTAATTAAAACCAAAAGTCAAATGATTAATATTTGCAGGGGCATATTGGAAGGATTAGTAACTTCACTGACGAAAATTCAAATGACCTATATTCCATAAAAAAACAGAAGAAATATTTCTCATAGATAAAATTAAAAACAAACATGAGAAGAATGTGACTATCTATAAAATAATGGTAAGAACTGACCCACAAAATTTTAAAAAATAATGAAAGGTTTTTGTTTCGAATAATGGTTTTCTAATAGGTCATAAACCAAAGTTTGACTTTTCTGAAGTTGGGTTTCTATTCAATGTTTTAATATCGTAATTTCTGATGAATTTTATTTTTAATGTTTGTCATTTGGTAGGTAATATTATCAAAAAATTGTTGCAATGTTCTAATTTTTATGTCTTCATTTTTGTTAGTTTATTTTTAATCTAAATGTGAGATATTGCATTTTGACGTGTAACTCTTGCTTTTGATGCATGATTCATGCTTATATATTTTTTCCTTTTTTTTAGACAAAAGGAAAGATGTATTAAATAAAAAAAATATATAGCTTCAAAACTGGAAGACATTTGACCTGACCCAGTACAATCCAATCAAGAATATATCGTGATATAATTTTTTTTTGAACAATATATCGTGATATAATTAAGTGGAATAAACCTAATCAATCCTAACAAAAAAAAAAAACCACTCACGAACGCAACCCAATGAACCCCCGCGTATAGGAACGAAACCAGGTTACGAAAAAGATGAAGAGTGATCGTCTGTAGGATAAAAGAGGGTTTTAAGTTGGCGAATTGATTGACCGCCAATACGGTATCAAGATCCACGTACCAACAACCCCTTGAACAAAGCAGCATGCACAAAGCTCTTTTGAGTATAATAGTCCAAAACAGTCACACAAACTAAGACCAATAAAAAAACGGTACCTAAAACATTAGAGAATGAAGCGCATGAGCACCAATAATACTAGTTTCACAAGGAGCAATTTGAACCCAGATCGAGGGATGAGTTCAAAGCGATAGTAACCAAACAACCCTTTCGGCTTAAAGAACTGGACCCTTACGGGTTTACAAACCAATCCACTTCAAAAAGGCCACATATGCAACCACCCAAGCTCAGAACAAAATAAAACACAACAGAAACAAAACACGATAATGAACAAAAACACAAAACAAACAAACAGATCGGAGAGATCTGCCACCAAAATCAAACAAACAACCACGAACCAGCCAACACGACGGTGGCAAGAGACACTTCACGACGGTGAAACCAAACCCCAAACCAACCAAAACTGTGGAGGACAACCCATAAACCTCCAGCTTTATTCACCATCACACCCTCGTTAGCCTACTATGTTGAGTCCAGATCGGAGTAACCCCAATGACGGATGAGACAAACAAAGGCGGCGAGGAGCAACCCCGAGTTGGAGAGTGATGGTTTCGCTGCCGTGAACGCCGAGCACACCATCATCGGTGTCAGATCTACATCCTGAATGAGAAAGTTTGGATTAGAGAGGGAGAAAAGTGAGGCGGTAGTTGGAAGAAAGGTTGGGTTAGAGAGATGTCGGAGCAAAGTTTAGAGAGAGAAAAATCTATAGTTCTTATTTTTTTCCTTTTATTTTACCAGAAAATAAATTTATTTTTGTGCCAAATATTTTCTCTCCTTGTGAAATTGAAAGATGAAAATATTTTCGCACGATTTCTTCTCTTTTCTTGTTTTCACGCTACATGTCTTATTGTTATTGGTCATGACAACTCACCTTTCGCTCTTATTGGTCATGACAATTCACCTCTATTCTCATTGGTTATGACAACTCATTCTTATTTCTCATTGGTCACACCAATCTCTTTCTTCACTCATGGTCATCTATTTAAGTGCACTTGGGAACATGCTCACTTCACTCAAAAATTCCACATGTTCCTATCTCTTTATCATCTACTCTCTCTCTCTCTCTCTCTCTCTCTCTCTCTCCCTCCCTCCCTCCCTCCCTCCCTCCCTCCCTCCCTCCCTCTCTCTCTCTCAAGTTTGTCATGTCCACATATCTTATACAACGCCTAGATACTACAATATTTCACACGCCTCCACTAGAGGTAAGAATCGTTTATTTTCCGTTCATTTCATTCTTTCATCTATTAATAATGTAGATTATTTTGTTTAAAGTTTTCTCTTGTGTTAAATTGATACTAAAATCCCCTCCATATCATGCCAAAATTGTGAAAAGTTTTAGTGTGCCTAGTTCGAAAAACGACTAAAAATTGTTTTTATTTTTCTGATGGACAAAATTGACTCATTTGATTTTTCTCAAGAACAAAAACTAATCTTCACTGTTAAACTAAATATCTCAAAATATCTTGGTATTAAGTTTAAATAATACTTACATGATTTCTTTTAACTTGTGCAGTGAGGTGTTCTTTACTAAGCATTTACTCTTGGATATTCAAGATAGAAATTGTGAGGAGTAGGTGAAAAGAGAAAGTGCTCCAAAGGAGTGTGCGAAGAGATACTTTGACTTGGTGGTGTTAAATGAGTTTGGTGTAAACCAGTGAACATGTCTTAGTAAAGAACAAGAGAAAACTTTATCTTTGTTCACTATTCACTATTCACTTCACTATTCACTTCACCTTTGTTCACTTTATCTTTTAAATATATATGCATGACTATTGTTGTAAATTTGTGAAATATTATGTGAATATATATATATATAGAGAGAGAGAGAATACATACATGTGCATATACTTATCTTTTTCAATCTTCTTCTTGCATCAATGACAAGCTTAAAGGAATCCCCAAGAACATTGGTGCTGTCTTTTTGGTTGCAGTTCAAGGTGGAAAAACCCAACAAGGATAATTGTGTACCTTATGGCGTCATAATGATGTCTTAGGTAAGATTTTCAATGATTCTTTGATCATAAGCAATATGATTACAAAGCATCTGCACCAGCAGAGAAGCCATCTAGAAAAATTTATGATTGTGACTTACAAAAGCGACGTCGTTTGGGATTGGTATATATCTATTGAAGTTGAAGATTGAAGAATCATTCAATCCTCAACCCCAATTGACACCAATTTCAAATGACGCCTCTTTTATTAATCACAATCACAAACTTTTCTGAAGTTTATCTTTAGATGCAAATGTTTGTAATCCTATTACTTATGATCAAAGAATCATTTAAAATCCAACCTCAGACATTGTTGTTAAGATTCCACAAGGTAAGAAACTATTCTTGTTGGAATTGTATGCCGCAGATGCTGCTACCAAAACGACATCATCAATGTTTCTTGGAGGATTTCTACAAGCTTGGCGGTTGTGCAAGAAGAATATTGAAGAAGAAAGGTATATGTATGGGTATGTATTGTTTCTCTTATTTCGTTATTTCATAGATTTACAACATTAATCATGCATATATCTAAAAGGTGAAGTGAACAAATGTGAAGTGATAAGTGAACGACAATAACAAAGACACACATGAAATATTAGTTCACCCCACTTTTATAGTTCACTCCAATAACAACGACAATAACAACATTAATCATGCATTATCTTTTTGTGCAGATGATATATGGTGGTTTCTAGCATTTTAGAGGGCTAGAATTCATACAAGAACAAGTCCTGCAAATCTGCTATGGAAAATTTCTCCTACCATATATATTTTAAGATAATGTTTTGTATAGACATAATTCTTATTGGTTTTATTTGGTAGTTATTCCTCTTTTGATATATATCCACACCAATATATAAAAAGGATATATCACTTTGGGTTTGATATATATCCACACCAATATATAAAAATGATATATCATTTTGGGTATGATTTTTCTCCCATTTTTACCATTTATTTAAACTATTATACATCATACAATATAATAAAGCAACTTAGTATTATGACAAGTCTGCATCAGCAAATAAGAGTGTGTTCTTCTTTTAAAGTCTCTAATAATGGTAATATATTTTATTGATTATCTTTTAATTATTTTATTATTATTCTTATTATTATTAATCAGTGTTTAAAATATTTTAATTAGAATTTTAAATTTTAATGGTGCCTTGGGTGGTGGTATGTTAACACACGTGTTTTCAAGGTACACGTTCAACTTCACCTCTTCAACTAAAAACATGTTCCTCACTGAGATAAAGAAAACAACGCCTTCAAATTTTTTATGAGAGTAGTTGTTCAAATTCCCAATGAAACAATCAATTTCTTCATATTAACCTTCATTTACCTTTTACATTCAGAATTATTCTTCTAATGAATGTTTCATTTTTCATGTCATTTTGTTTCTCTTTGTAAAATGAAGAATGCATGGAAGGAGAAAAAAAAGAATCCTTACCCATTGAGGAAGATGGAAGAGAAGAAAGAAGCTAAAGGAGTTCTTTAAAAAGAAGAAGAATCCAAAATTGGAGAAAAAACCACGAGCGTTGTCTCTAAACCGACAACCAGATAATTATTACTATGTGAAACACTTTCACAAAGAAAATATTTAAACTAAGTCAAATATAAGTTTAAAGTGCTACTGACTGGTGCATTTAAAAACAACGAATCTAGGTCCAATATATAACCTTGATCTTTCCGTTGTTTCACCACACTAAGCGACTTGGGACTTCTCCAATAGCTAATATTTTTTAACCTCCTTCTTTATTTAAGAAACTTGACAATCAAACCCAACAATTTTCACCTTGATTGTAAGAGTTTCATCATATGAACATAACATCATATGAACTATATAAAGGAAGAAGACCAAGCATAACTTACTTTTACCATTCTCGATGTACATGTTGCATCTTGAACAATAAACTCTATCTAAAGAAATTTGATGTCAAAGCTTAGAATGGAATCTTTTTAGGATATTTCGAGCGCTCAAAAGCATGTATAGTGTATAATTCTAAAACTAATACAATTGAAGAATCAATACACATCAATTTTGATGACCAAAAGTCTGATAATAAAATGTCAGAGCTAGTTGAAAGCATTGCAGAAATACAGACCACTAAAGGATCTGGTTCATGAATTGGGGACCGTTTCAAGAGACTGCCTTGAGCTTCTAAGCCAACATGCTCATATCATAAAATGACTCTACAAATATTCACCAATTCAATTGTTACCTTCAAACATGTTTTCGTATGAAGACTAGGGAATATTGAAATATGTTCTAGGTGTTGGAAGTTAAGATATCACAATAATAGTTTTATGTCAAAGAAAATAGGCCAAATACCTCCCCGAGTCCTTTAAGTTTCATGTTTGTTTCAGATAGATCCTTTAAGTTTTTAAGGTTTCAGATCGGTCCTTTAAGTTTCGAATTTGTTTCAGATAGGTCATTTCTATCAACCTCCGTTAAGCCAAAGTTGATATGTCCGTTAAGCCAAAGTTGGTCTGGTTGGGAGAAAAATTGATGCCAAGTGTCAGAGAGAACCACCTCACCCACTTAACGGACATATCAACTTTGGCTTAACGGACATAACAACTTTGACTTAACGGAGGTTGACAGAAAGGACCTATCCGAAACAAACTCAAAACTTAAAGGACCAGTCTGAAACTTTAGAAATTTAAAGGACCTATCTGAAACAAACGTGAAACTTAAAGGATCCAGGAAGGTATTTGGCCAAGAAAATATGTCTTAGACATCATCAATGAAACTGGTTTCTCGTAGCCAACCTGCTTCTCTTCTTATTGAGAAAAACCATCATTTAGTGTTGGTTGAATGAAGGCCCTTTATTTGTGGATCCTGCTTAGTATCAACGACTTGTTGGGCGTCTCATTTATTTGTGCTTTACTTGTCCAGGAGTCCAGGACTTTCTTACTGTATTCATACCTTTTCTCGATAAATTGAGTATCACTTAATCGTTAAGTATTTCTTGATCATTGTCACTTGTTTGTAATTCGCTTTAATATGTGGTATGAATTCAGGTATGCAGTGCGTTACCCTTGAAGTATTAGTTATAAATTTAGAGGTATACATAGTGCTATTTTGGTTCGTGGTACATAATATTTTAATCGGTAAGCTATTAATTAAAGTGATACTAACGATTATTTTACAACCATCTAAACTTTTACCGCAATGTCCTCATCCATTGCATGCAATAAAACTATTTTTTTTTGCTCGTTAGTATTGTTCTTATTTCTAGCCAATTTTATCGTAAGGTATGAATGTCATGCTCTGGTTCACGTGTTTATATGAATTCCATGCGAGTTAGTCTGTACGAAAATGCAAAAGTACCGCAAATTGGTTTGCTATTCACACCTTTAGTAACGAATTATGTGACTATGTTCTTGACATTCTCTTATCTGGTCAGTTTCAAAATGAGAAGCCTCTTACTTACATTGTGAATGTGCATATATATATATGACAGCATAAAAAGTATACTCCCATGGATTTCTCAACTGCATTTTTTTACTCATCTAGAAGAAAAACTATTACACACTAATAAAAACAAGTAGAAATTCAAATTTCAATTATCACTATAATTATTGAATACATGAAAAGAACAACATGTATACTAGATTTTTGTCTTACAAAATGCAACTTAAAAAGATGGGAACTCAATCTTAGATCCACATGCTTTGCCTTTTGGGAACACAGGGCAGTCAATGAAGTCTGATCCAGAAGTGTCCACACACAAGTAAACTTGATAAAGTTGGCTGTTTTTGGATGAATCAACATTGCATTCAATGTATGGAGTATACCCAATTGCATTTTGTATAGCTCCTTTGATGCTGCTCAAAGTGTAGGATCCTCCATCAGGTTGTATTCCTGACACAATAAATATGATTTTTTAATATCCGTTTTTTCTACTGCGTTAATGTATTTGTATAATATTATTGGCACCTATATTTTGTCCTAAGTTAACAAAACTTTAGATATTTACCTGCACTTGTAAGAGCTTGGAGGAGGTTGGCTTTTTGTCTCAAATTGAGAGTTGTTTCAAAATAGTCATGTTGACTTAGCACTGATTCAGAGCAAGTACCATGTTTCTCCCATTCATGGGTCCAAAATGTTATTCCATTGCCACTTGGGCATGCTAGTGTGGGCCAATTTTTTTGTAAATTACTTGTGAGATCAGATATCTGTAATCACATACAAACAAATTAGTGGTATTATGGTAAATTAATTATCATGGAAAATGAATACTTAGGATAAAAACAAATTATATTTTTCCTTTTTAGAATTTATTTTAGTCTATTGTCTACGTAGAAATTATGTCATGTATATTTAATTAAAGTTTAGAATTAAGTTGAAAAGTTTCCAAAAAGACAAACAGAAAAGGTATATGCTAACGTCCCGTAAAGTAAAGTTGAAAATTGAGTAGAAAACGTTTGACTTGTAAATTAGATACAATGATTACAAAAGCGTGTTTCACTAGTTCACTTGTTTTAAACCATTAAAAAATTAAGTTCACTTTGGTTTGTTTGATTGTATGTTAGCGAAAATCACATAATTCAATGTAAAGGTGTCATGTTGGTGTCAGACACAAAATTTATCTGACATCCAAACACGTCTAATCTAAGGAGTATCCGTGCTTCATAGGTGTAAAATGAAGTACCTGAGATGGCTTAAAAGCGTTACTGGGATCACAGTTAGAAGGGTAAGTGCCATCCTTATAATTAGGCCAGAGACCATGAATTCCAAAATCTGCAGCAGGCTTTCCAGTTGTTGGGTAGCAACAACTACTCTTCTGTGAGTCACAATATGATCCTGGCCACTGCAAATGGAAAAACCCCAAACAATAATTTAACACAAATTCTTTATAACTAAATAAATTAAAAAAATATTCCACTCAACGTGTATACATGTTCGAAAGAAACATATTTTTCTTGTTCAAAAGTACACTTCTGAACAAAATACGTCGGTCCAAAGTATATTTCAGAAAACATGTGAGATTTTTCGGAGCATATAATGACAATAGTATCAAATTTTATAGTACCTGTTGAACAAAGTAGAAGAAATCAAAATCATGTGACTGTGAAGCACAGAGAATTGATACATGCAGAAGCAAGAGAAGCTTAATTAAAAATGACCCTTTGAACTCCATTTTTTTAGACTAATGTAATTTCTCAAAAGAGTAAGTGGGGGATTTTATGGTGTTGAGTGTATGTGATGATTATGAAATGATCTTAATGCATTGATGTATTTATAGGAAGAGATTGAAATTAAGAAGCCAAAAGGACAGAGTATCATAACAGGATATGCTTCTCAGTTCACACTCTTATTTGCCAAGCAGTATGTGGTTTCCGTGTGTAACCGCTGCTTAACGATTATGACAGGTCGGTGCTTCCTTTTTAACTACGTGTTTATTACAAAGAGAACAACAAGTACACCCAAACTTTTTTGAGTAATAATCATTTTCGTCTTTAGGTGTGTGTGAGTCTAAAATAATTTATTAATATATCAAAATTTTGAAATAGTTAGAATATCCTTCAATTTGAATAAATTCATTTAGTCTTTAACTCTGCGCCTCGCTGCCACATAGGTCTTTGACTCGGAATTAATGATTTATTGAATTTTATGCCTAAATATGGTGCAATCTTTTGATTACTCTATGGTTGACCTTTATGTAATGACTTAATAGTTATGTTATCGAAACATTTTGGTTGAATCATTTTGGCAAGTGTTATAATAGTTTACAAGCTTTTAACAGTAATGTCTCCTTTCTGCTTCTTGCACTAATGCTTATTGTTATCAGTAGGTAGTATTCTGTTAAACTAACAACTTGAACAAAGACCTTAGTGAGAGTACATGTTTACTGTCAAGAACCTAACTGATCGTAAGTATATGCACAGAGTCAGAGACTTAACAGTAAATTGGTATTTAATGGAAGATTAATATTGAACAAGAGAGAGAATTAGATAACATTTAAGGATTTGAGATGGATTTAGGGATTTGATATTCAATTTGGGGATATTGAATTTTGATTCAGGGACCAAAGTGACTATTTTCTACTTTCATTTTAGTCTCTGTGACACCTCACATGCCTTGTCATCGTACAACTTATATCGCATTATCACTTAACATAACTATTTAACATCAGAGACTAAAGTGATAACGGAAGTGCAGAGTCATAGACCTCTTTGTATTTAATCCTAAGCTATAGACTTTTGTGACAGTGAGGTGCAGAGTCAGGGACTAAAGTAATTATTTACTCTATAGATTGATATGACAATAATAAATACTTATAAACGCTAATATGACAATAATAAATGTATTGAAGAACTGATATGATAGTATTAATGAATCATTTTAATGTAAAAAACTATTTTGATTAACGAAGTACACAATAAAATACTAGTTATCAAAATAAAATACTAGTTAGCAATTTTGATACATCAAATGATTATTGTGTTTATTCGTTACACATTAAGGTACAACAATTACTATTTTCCCTAAAACTTTTCCTACGTCACCGTTTACACCCCTTTTTTTTTTTCCTTTATCTTTTTATCACATAATTTAGAGAAATGATATTTATACAATAATTTTGAGATAATTTTTGGACAACTCCCTGGTGTACTTCCTCTCTATTCATTTTTTGTCCTCTATTATTTTTGACAAATTAAAAAGATAAAATAAGAATAGTCTTAAATATTGTTTCAAAAACAATATCTTAAATATTGTCACAGAATGGTTGCACAATATTATATTCACAATTTATCACATCTATCACATTATTATCTCATAATATCTCTATCTCCCAGCATTTACATTACCTTATAAAAATATATACTTCTTTGAGATTGAAATTAATGAAAGCGTCTTTCAAAATTTCAATAATTAGTAATTACACCCTCCATTTTAAAATATAAGTAAAATTCACTTTTTAGGTTCATTCATTTAATGATGTATGTGGTCTATATTATGAACCACATACATCATTAAATGAATGAACCTAAAAAGTGAATTTTGCTTATATTTTGAAACGGATGGAGTATATATGTACAGTTAAAACTCTATAAATTAATAATGTCAGGACCGGAGAAATTTATTAATTTTGAGTTATTAATTTATCGATAAATTAATAATTATTAATTTAAAGAGATTTTAAGTAATTATACTGTACATATCAAACAAAAAGGCAAATTAGTATATGCCTCTTAGAATTACGTTGCAACGAACCTTGGGACTCAACGTAAATTAGTAATTACTGTGTTCATATGCATTGGAAATCAATAATGACTTTTGAAGTACAGTAAATGTAAACAAGAGGAACAAATGTGTTCAATGTTTCTATGAATTATTAATTTATGATTTTCTTGGGACCGAAAATTATAAAGGGATCTCCCGAAAAATTATTATCTTATTATTTTATCGAGTTTTTCAATTTTTTACATTGGCTCAAATCGGAACCGGACAAATTTATTATTTTAGAGAGTTTATAAAAATCTTTCTAGACATGATAATTCTATATGTAAAAAAAATAAAAATTGAAGAAGTATTATTATTTGTAAAGTCAATAATTAGTAGTTATTTGTATTATTATTGTGAGAAAAATATTATTTATTATATTATCCAATTTTTATGCGTCTAATTAGTTAGTGCTTTCATATTGAAACGTAGAAATAACCAAAAAAAAAAAACTTGAAACGAAGGTGGTCGGAAGAATGGCGTGCAAATCGAAATTTGTTTGTAGCTCTTGGTTCTATGGATTTACGGCGAAAACCAAAAGAGGACGCAACTATTGTTTTGTTTACAAAGGTGATTTGGCTAGTGAGTATTTATTTTGGATATCGTAAATTGGCAAATTTTATGATACATATAATATCGGTACACTAAATTATTAAATTAATAATTGAATTAGTTGTTTTTTGAAGAAGAAAAAAACTGTTTTCTATTATTGACAATTATAATAATTAAATCATATTTATCAAAAGCGTCGACGAAATAATTTTTTTTTTTTTTTAATTTTTGTTACATATAACAAAGAATATTAATTATTTTTTATGAGAAAATGTTAAAAATTTAATATAATTCTTATAAACAATGAAATGATGTTTTTTCTTATAAACTGATGTTTTCTAAAATATAAATATTGATAAATAACTCTTTATTTTATAAAATAATCATTAAATTATAAATTTTTGAAGCAGGAGTACCGGTACATCCCTCAAGTAGAAGTCCCCTTATAAATTATCTAAAACAATCTATAAAGAAGACTGTTCATATAACTTGTAACTAATAAGTTAGGTTAACCACCATGGTTGGATTGTACCCAAAAAAAAAAACTTGATTACTCACATTCATATCTAACCGATATGCCTCATATTTACTCCAACGAAAACAACCTATAGAAAACAAAATAAAGTATGTTATGTTTACACAAGAGGCTTGAATGAGATGACAAATACACTTTCAATTTTAATAGAGGTTTCGTGGATATATAGTTTTGTTTCTTACGTGATGTACCAGGCTTGTAAGTTGTTGTCATCTTATCCATATGTATCAATGAAAAGAAATACATTAACATAAATAAAGGTCAAGTTAACCTAATCATTTACATGGGTATAGCAATCTTTTGTGTTTACATGTTATGTTCAGACTATAGAGTAGAAAAGTGAATCAATGATAGGTTTACCTTAGACCACGCATGTATGGAGGTGAGATAGGCAGTTTTCCTATATCAAGGCCACCATTGTGGTCCTTGATCTCAGAAGTCCCTAACTGTTATCCACTTTGTCCTCTCAATGCTCATGGTAAGGTCTAGTAGGTGAGCACATCTGAAGCCCCATACTTCAAAATGGATGACGTATCGTATCCTGCATCGATACCTGCATACTTCCCGATACATATCAGGAGAGTATTTGAAGATTAAATTTTATTTTTTTTAAAAATAATTATCTGATACTTTCCGATACGTATCAAGAGAGTATCCGATAATTATCATGCACCGATACCTGCTCCAATATTCTCAATTAATGTTAACTAAAATAACTTAATTATTGAGTACTGATGTGTTCTTTTTTGAATATAGTGCTTCTTTTTTGGATCGATAAAGTATAGCACTAATGGATATAGTATAGCACTGATGGTGCTCTTTTTGGGATATATTGGATATGTAATTGATTAATCATCACTCTCTTACTTGTCAATATTATTTATATTTATGTTGATGGGCTACAAGCCTATGACTGGTTTCTTTTGTTTGTTAATATATTTACATATTAAAATAATGGTTATAATAATATTGTACATTTAATTATATAATTTTTTTATTAACGTATCCTAGCCGTATCGTATCTTGATTTTTAAAAAATTTCCGTATCGGTGCAGTATCGTATCCGTATCGTATCTCGTATCCGGGCTTCACAGGTGAGCACATTGACGGTTGGTTTAGTAATTGTACTAAATTGTCGTCAAGTGGTAAAATTTATAAAAATTTGTAGTCGCAAATATTGTGAAATTTCGACTTAATTATTATGATTTTGATTAGGATATGTAACTTGGGGTTTGCAGTTGACAATGGTTGATTTTCTAAATGAAATAAAAACAGATAACAAGTCATGTTGGATTTCGTTATCTTTTACTACTTGGTAACTAGATCCAATGTCTACAATTGCTTACTTAGTTTTACGACGTTTAAATAAAATAGATAAGTCAATATCATGGTGCTTAACACTCTTCTTCGATTACAAAATTCTTTATTTATTTATTTTTTGGTACAAGAGAGGGCAAAGCCCAAACAAAATTCTTTATTTTATTCTGGCAATGGAAACACCAGTTATAAAATAGTATATCTTTTTGACGTATATGTTGAATATAACTTTGATCGAATGGTTCCTTGATATATATCATTTTGACGTGTATGATGAACTGTTTCAACTTAGCTTCAATATGTGTCTATTTTCAAGCATTTTGCTGCAACATTATATGTTTGTTCTGCCCATTACTTTATAATATGAGTTCATGCCATTATGTTGATTGATTTATGATCTTATTTTGTTTCAAGTACTATTTACCATCAATTTAACAATATGATTGATTTATATTACTATTTGGATGTTATTTAAGTTTAGGCTCTTAAACACTTCTAACACATTCTAACATATGAGTGCATATGTCCTAGTATCATCAGTTTGCTCCATTCATTGAATACAATGTATATTTTAGTGTCTAGAATTTTATCCTTAAAATAAATAAGCGAAATGGGGTTCAAACCCCAACCCAACGGATTCTCAAATGCCATTAACTATGTTCCAACTTGGACGAAAAAAGAATTACTACCTCCGTTCCTTTTTAATTGTTACCTTTTGACATTTTACACAAACCAAAACAATTAATAATGTTACTACTTTTGATAGAATTATTTTTACTTTTATGACCTTGTTAATTTAATATTTCAATACATATGTTTCTCTCTCCACAATAAATATCTAAGGTTAATATTGATAAAACATCATTTAATGTTGCATTACAGTTAAAAAGGAACGGAGGGAGTACATGTTTTTGGCCAGAATATTACATATGCAAGCATTCAATTAAAAAACAAGTTCAAATTCAATTATCACTGCAATTCCATACATATCATAAATGAACTTCAAGATACATTATTGTTGTTGAATCTTCTACTTAAAAAGTTGGGAACTCAATCTCAGATCCACATTTGCCATGGGGGAACACAGGACAGTCAATGAAGTTTGATCCAGAAGTGTCCACACACAAATAAACTTGATATAGTTGACTGTTGCCAGATGAGTCCACATTACATTCAATGAATGGAGCAAACCCAACTGCATTTTGTATAGCTCCTTTGATGCTGCTCAAGCTGTACGAATTTCCATCAGGTTGTACTCCTGTCACAAAATCAATCTTTTCTTAGTAATTTGGTTAAAATATATCGCTATCTTAGTATCAAAAAAGAATATATTAAATTATTTACAAAACTTAAATCCAATTCAATACATTTTTACTACTCGTTATTGTTCGCGGATGGACCAGCGCGTCACTTTAATGTGTGGGCATATGTAGATAAATTTTCGAGGTAACATGTATGGATCTTAGATATTACCTGCACTTGTAAGAGCTTGAAGGAGGTTTGCTTTTTGTCTCAAGTTGAGAGTTGTTTCAAAATAATCATGTTGCTTAAGAACTGATTCTGAACAAGTACCATGTTTCTCCCATTCATGTGTCCAGAATTGAATTCCATCACCACTTGGGCATGCTAGTGTGGGCCAGTTCTGTTGTAAATTGCTTTTGAGATCAGATATCTGTAATCATGTACACAAACAAATTAGTGATACTGTGGTAAATTAATATGGAAACTAAATATTTTATAGGATACAAACAAATTACTGGTTTTTAGGTTTAGTCAATTCTCTACGTACAAGTTATGTCAAGAATATATATATTTAAGGCAAAGTTTAGAATAAAGTTGAAAAGTTTTAATAAAGACAGAGAAAGGGTATAAGCTAAAATGGATAAGGAAACATTTGTTTTGTGACTATAGACAAACACGTTAATTGTATAATGACTTGTAAATCAATACAATGATTAAAAAGGTCTATTTATGGTTAGAAAAAGAATAAGTTTAGTTTGGTTTTTTGTCAAAAAAAAATTCAGTTTGGTTTGTTTGATTGTTGTTAGTGAAAACAAATTTTTGAATTTTAATTTGTATAATTGATGTTTGGGTATATTTGTATAAAATTTAGTTGAACAAATATTATTATTTGGGGTTAAAAAATAATTTTGAAGACAAAAGTTTTGTGTTGATATAATAATCAATTTACTTTTTTTAAAAATTATTGTCTTTAGATCTCAAAATTTGATTAGGAAGTGAAACAAAATTCTTTTTTGAAAGTACACTTCAGAAAACATGGAGGTTTTTGACTAAATTTTTTAATTAAACTCTTTTTTAAAAGTACACTTTAGAAAACATGTGAGATTTTGTGAATCCAAAAAACCTATTCTTTTCAATCAATTGATCGAAAAATCCGTCAAAGAAAAAAGATTGTTTGAAAAATAATATTAATTGATGTATAATGAAATACCTGGGATGGGTCAAAAGCGTTATTAGGATCACAGTTAGAAGGGTATGTGCCATCCTTATAATTAGGCCACAGACCATGAATTCCAAAATCTGCAGCAGGTTTTCCAGTTGTTGGGTAGCAACAACTCTTTTTTGAGTCACAATATGATCCTGGCCACTGCAAATGCAAAAATTTCGCACCGTTTAAAAGTACACTTCTGAACAAAATATGTCGTTTGAAAGTACACTTTAGAAAACATACGAGATTTATCTCTTACCAACTAAAATCATGATAAACATTAAATTTTATTTATATTACCTGTTGAACAAAGTAAAAGAAATCAAAATCCTGTGATTGTGAAGCACATAGAACTGTTACATTCAGCAGCAATAGAAGCTTAATTAAAACTGATCCTTTGGACTCCATTTTTGTTTTGTGACTAATGTGATTATGAAAAGAGTAAGTGAGGGGTTTTATGGTGTTGAATGTATGTGACAATTATGAAATGGTTTTAATGCATTGATGTATTTATAGGAAAATTTGAATGTAGAAGACTAAAAGGCAAAAGTATCGTAATGGGATATGCTTAGCAATATTATTTGGTTTTCGTGTGTAACCGTTGCATACATATTTGATTATGACATGTCGGTGCTTCTTTTTTAACTAAGCATGTTATCATAATAAGAAAGAATTGTCAAAAAAAAAAATCATAATAAGAAAGAATGTTGTTTAAGAAAAGAAAAATAGAAAATGTGTTTTAAAAAAGTAGTGTATTTATAATAAAATGGTCAAAAAAATTATTTTAACTTTTGTCTAGACTAGAATAATTTCTATCAGCTAAAACAATTGATTATGTTTTTTAGATATGATCTGGGTTTATCGCAGAATATCCAATTTGTACAAATTAAAGAAAAAAGTATATTCACAATACTTTTCAAATTTTAACTAGCATTTAAGAACATGAATTAATGTTTACTTAACTTATCAAAAATATTCTGAGATTGAAAACGGTGAAATCTTCTAATATATGGTATGTTTCCTTACAAACAAAAAAAAAAGTACTATGGTATGCATTGAACTCAATAAAAAAAAAAAAACTTTCTAGACAAGATATTGCTATATTTAAAAAAATTATAAACGTTGTTATTATTATCTGATTTTGTATGATGAGCCTAATTAGTCAGTGCTTTCATATTGGAATAAATGTGGTGGGTTGAATATCATGTAAATCGAAATTTGTTTATACGTTGCTCTTGGTTGTTGTATAGGACGCAACTGTGTTTACACCATAAGGTGATTAGGCTAATGAGTTTTATAATACAACTAGTTACAAACCCGTGCTTCGCACGGGTTCAATAACGTATTCGATAAAAAAAATTCTTTGAAAGAAGAGATGTTAAAACGACGGAACATTGTGATTCATCATAAAATATGTATGTGCTGATTAAGAGAGCATATAATTAGTTTATGAGATTCGAAATTGACATAATATTTAGGATGAAAACAATTGGAACCAATAAAGGAACCAATGATGTGTGAATTTACATATTACCCAAAATTATAAAAAAGAGTGTTGTTGTTATAGAGTTACCAAAAAATGATTGATACCCATATTCACATCAAATGAAATCAAACAAAGAAGTATCATTGGTGAGTGAAGATAATCTAGTCTAGGATTAGAGTTAAGGTGATCTGTTGAAAGTGCGAATCATGAACACCAAATCTTTATTTGGAAACGACTTGAACGTGCATATTTTTAGGTGGCTTCTCTAAATCAAAAATTAACTTATTAACCTCCTCTAACATATGTTCTTGACAAAATTTGAACCATTGGCAGCCTAAGTATTTTTTGTAATAACTTGCTCTCTTTGCCGTTATCAAGTGAAACTTATACCTTTTTTGAGCTTGTTTGTCGATGAGTGTGATTATTTCCCGTGTTCCTTTTAGAAATATCATTGATATCTCATTTGAGAAGTGCTAGGTACAAAACAAATTGCAGTGTTAATTAGAAGTTATATATATGTACATTTCTAAAACAATTACCAAAGCATTAAATAGATTTACTGTAGGAAAAGAGCATGCTTTATTTTGTTCAAGAGATTAGGAAAACAACATTACAATTAACATGATACTGATTGGAACCAATGTGCAGATTAACGTTACATAATAGTTAGGTTTATAAAAGAGATTGCAAGTTTCATTGACTAACCAAAAAGGAATTTTTGCCAATATTTACATTAGACAAAATGAAAAGAACAAATGACATCCCAAAGTCAAGATAGTTTGCGACTACAGTCCAAAGCGGTACGTCAAAATAGTAGAAGTTCAAATAGTTCAACAACAAAGATCTACTTTGGAACAACTCGAATTTGCAAGTTCTTCTGTGACTTTTCGAGATCAAATATGAGTTTACCACCTTCTTCCATCACTCGTTATTTGAAGAGAGATGCTTGTGAAATAAATTGTCAAGAAGTAGTTTTTTGAAGTAGAATTTAACAACTTTTGGCCAAAGCTCATTTCATTCAATTTTATGCATTAAAAAAATACCTTTTTTAGTAAGTACTTAATTGATATTGTACTTGGCCTAACTTCTCCTTAAAAATGTAGAGAAATTGAAAAAAAAACTGGGTCAAACGGTATCTTAATCTCCTACAACGACAGTGTAGAAGCAACTGAATTTGGGAGAAAAAAATTAGAAAATAGTTAAAAATAAAAAAATTGGAAAATAGTCAAAAGTTTTAAAAAATATGAAAATTAGAAAATAGTTAAAAAAGAAAAAAAATCAGAGAGGTAGCACTCAACCAAGCAATACTAAAAAAAAAATGCATTAGCATAACAAAAAATAGACAAACAGACATAAAATATTACTTTAAACATTAATGTGTGTGTCTATATTCACGAGTTTGAAGAAAGGAAATAAAAATATTTGGTATCATTAAATGACAGCGTGAATAAAAATATTTGTGAGGTTGTGATGATTAAGCAATATTGAAATTCTTTTAAAAAAAAATATAAGTGATAAAAAGATAATAAAATTAAATGGAACGGTTAAAAAAATAAAATAAAGTTATATGAAAAGAAAACATATTGAAATATAATATTAAAAAAATAAAAGAAAAGGTTCCCAGCGTGAGTTGAAAAGAGGTGCTTGTGAAATATATTGTCGAGAAGAAGTTTTTTAAAGTGGCATTCAACAACTTTTGGCCAAAGCTCATTCCATTCAATTTTATGCATTAAAAAAAGTTCTCTTTCTAGTAAGTACTTAATTGATATGATGTTTGACCTAACTTCTCCTTAAAAATGTAGAGAAGTAAAAAAAAAGTCGGGTCAAACGGTATCTTAATCTTCCACAACGGCAGTGTAGAAGCAACTGAATTGGGAGAAAAATTGAAAAATAGTTAAAAATAAAAAAATTGGAAAATAGTTAAAAGTTTTTAAAAATATAAAAATTAGAAAATAGTTAAAAAAATCGATGAGGTAGCACTTGACCAAGCAACACTAAAAAAAAAAATATATGCATCAGCGTAACAAAAATACAAACAGGCGGACATAAAATATTACTCTAAACGTCAATGTGTGTGTGTGTATATTCGCGAGGTTTAAGAAAGGAAATAGAAGTATTTGATATCATTAAATGACAGCGTGAATAAAAATATTTGTGAGGTTGTGATGATTAAACAATATTGAAATTAAAATAATTGATAGTGTGTTTGACCTAACTTCTCCTTAAAAATGTAGAAAAGTTGGAAAAAAAAAAGCCGGGTCAAACGATACATTAATATCCCACAACGACAATGTAGAAGCAAGTGAATTTGGGTGAAAAAATTGAAAAATAGTTAAAAGTTATTAAAAATATAAAAATTATAAAATAATTAAAAAAAAATGGTGAGGGGCAAAATGAGAAATGCACCCTAAAAATGATGAGGTGGCACTAACCACACCCATCAATAGGAAGTTACAAAAATGCCCCTCTTAGGGGCAAAATGGTAAAATCATAGGCATTTAACTTTATAATATAGTAAGTAGATTGATAAAATAATTAAATGGTCAATAGATTATTTTGGGTATTGTTATTGTTAATTATCTAAAACAATACTTTATGTTAACCAACAAGTAGGTTGGGCATAGCAGAAGGGGTTGCATTCATTGGCGAAGACACAATCTGGCGACTCCGAACATTTGTTTGAACTCAATCGATATTTTCTTTATACTAGACTCAACCTAATACCCCACCAAACTCACTTAAAAAAACAAAAAATTAACAAATTCTAACATTTTTCCATTACGCACGCACAACACAACAAAAGCCAGAAAAATGTGATCTTACCCATATAACTCATGAGGCATAGTTTTGTTGCTTATGTGATCTTACCCATATGCATGCATGATGCATCAATGTCAAGAAATAAATTATGAAAATTGAAGTTAAGTGAAGCATTTCCATGGGTATTGATCATGATATATATTATTTTTTAAGAAAAAAATGTGTATGAGAAAATATTCTACATATTTGTTTTCCCTAATTCTAAAATAGCATGTTTTATGTTTATTTGTTTTCATTGAACTCTTTATGTTATGTTTTTTAGAAATAGTCCTAAAACTATTCTCTCAAGGTACAAAATTTCATGCCACATCATGCGGTTTTTGTTGATAAATGTGTTCACATGTAAAAATATTTATGTTCAGACTACTATTAGAGAAAGGAATATTAGCACCCTTTCATATTATTTTTATACTAATCTTCTATTGTTACATAAAATATGATGATGTTAAAATATAAAATAATTCAGATCCTTTCTTTATTAATATTGGTCAACATAAATATATGATACTAAAAGTTAAATATTACCACCATAGCAGTAAATTACTGCAACATAATATGAAAAAAACATGTTGCTATCAGATCACATAAAGAATGTAAGAATTAACACAGGTTTGGATATTTAACTGCAATTGAAAGAGGTTGATAGGTTGGATTTTTATGTTTAAAGTTAAAAGCTTCTTCAAAGTAGTCATGTTGATGAATGACTGAAACTATGGTTTTTCTTGTTTTAAAGAATCACTAATATCTATAGAATCTTTTTTTTTTTTTAAACTCTAGCTCCAGTTTAAGTTTAAGAAAATTTACTGAGTTTAAGAAAATCACTGATATCTATTTAAAATTTTCTTTAAACATTTTATTTTTGGGTAGATTGGAATAACTGATTAAGCAATTACCTATCCATGGATCTTCTAAAATAATAAAGTGAACAATCTTAAGGTCAAAGATACAACTTGCATTTACATAGATAAACTTCAGTATTAAAAAATACCAGCCATACAAGTATAAGTTATATTACATGAGATTGAGAATGAAACTTAATCTTCCAAGTTAACAATCTACACCAAGATGTACAATGTAAATATGTTCAATAATCATACAAATACATGCCAATCATATGATCATGATCCCTTCCCAGGATTGCAGGAAAAATCCAGATTTGGATTGCCTGCAGTCAGCAATCTCAAACATTCACGCAGCCAGCATATCGATATTTGTTGGATTGAGATCGGACAGTCCAAATTTCAAGCTTGGTATTTTAAATTTAAAAGAAATATAATCAAAATCTGCATTAAAATTTAGACCGTCCAATATCAATGTATCGGCCACTGATAAGGTGATGGCAATTCAAATCCGAACAAATTTTTCCTTTTATGGGCTGCATACAGTGGTTGACTGAATGTTCCTTCCAAATAATTAGAGTAATTTTTCAGATTATGTAAGATTGAATCTTGACTCAATAATCTCTACTACCAGTAATCACCACAAGAGCATTTCCCATCTTTGAAATGGTGAAATCGCTGAACATCTCTAAGAATAATTTGCCTACCAAAAATCAATGATATAAATTTAGCGGCATTATGGCAATCTCCACATACTCTAAGGTTCTTGACCACACGAATTGTTGTTCCAGGTGGTGTATTCAGTAGTCCAAACGTAATGGCCAATTTTTCACTGTGATATCGAAGAATAATTTCTTTCTCTTCATCTTCCATGTCTGCATAAAAGACTAGTGATGTATCAGGTACATACCCAGCAGACTTCAATTCCTTTACCAACTCGTCAAGTGCACGGTGCAACGTGGTAGAAGTCGAGTGAACTCCCTCCCCAGCAAAGAACTCATGCACAACATTGTTGACCTCTATAGAGCTGCAACCAGGAATTTTCACCGCTCCTTTATCTATCATTGTTTTCCGTAGGTGGTTCACGTCATCCCATTTTCCATATCTTGCACACAAGTTCGAGAAAATAACATAATCCCCACCATGGGAATCATCCAATTCAAAAATCCTCTCAATCACACGCTTTCCCATTTCAACATTGCCATGAGTACTACAAGCAGATAGCAACGTTCGCCAAAGAATCGGTGTCGGCTTGATCGGTAATTCATCTATGAATTTATAGGCTTCATCCAATCGTCCAGCTCGACCAAGCAAATCCACCATACACCCATAATGTTTGATACTAGGAACAATCCCATACTCATTCGTCATACCATGAAAATACTCAAAACCTTCTTCTACCAATCCATTGTGACTACATGCATACAATATACCTAAAAAAGTTATCTCATCAGGCTGCACTTTTTCCTTCTTCATTTCATTCAACATGGATATGGCTTGGAAACCATCCCCGTGTGTTGCATAGGCAACGATTATCGCCGACCAAGCCTGCGTATCTCTCTTAGGCATGTCCCTAAACACATTAACAGCATCATCCAAACTCCCACATTTAGCATACATATCAATAAGAGTGGTATTTACCTTCACATATCGATCAAACCCGTACTTCTTAACATACTCATGCATCCACCTCCCCAAGTCCAACGATCCAAGCAAAGCACACGACGAAAGAACAACAAGCATGGTAACATCAGTTGGCTTAAGACCAATCTCCTGCAATTCTCTAAACAAAGCTAATGCCTCATTAGCTCGATTATTCCTAGCCAAACTCATAATAATTGCATTATACGCAACCACACAAGGTTCATCAATCTTATCAAAAACCCTTCTAGAAGCATCAATATCACCACACGCCGTATACATATTAATAAGCGTCGGAACAACATACATATTATCACTAACCCCAAGTTTCACAGCAAAACAATGAAGCTGTTTCCCCTCCGCCAAAGCCTTAACCTTTGAACAAGCCTTAAGCAGCGACGAAAATGTGTAATCATCTGGAACAAGACCATAACACAGCACATGAGAAAACAGAATCATTGCTCGAAGCGGGTCATTTAACCGAGCATACCCACGTGCCATGGTGTTGAAAAGAACAATATTTGGCTGAGTAATTTGATCAAACAGTTGGTGTGCATGTTCCATGGAAGCTTTTGTGGGGTTTGAGGTGCAGAAATTTATGAACTTTGTGATGACATTGGTGTTGTTTTGGTAATTGGTTTTGATGGTGTAAGCTTGAATTTGTTTGAGCTCTTTGAGAGTGGTGCATTTTGGTATGAGAGAAATGAGATGAGGTAAAGGTAAAAGTGATGTTGTTTCTGTGTTGGGTTTTGTGAGAGAGAATGAAGTTAATTGGAGAATTGGTGCATCCATTGTTGTTGTTATATGAATTCGTTCATTATCTTAAATTGTGTCTGAAAATTTAGATTCGACTTGAAACAAGAGATGTGATGAATAAAATGAAAACAAATGGATAGAGTTCGAGCAAGAAAGTATAGGGACACAAAATGATTAAACCACTAAATTGGTCTCTCTCTTTGTATTAAATTCTCAATTTGGTCTTGACTCTATTAATAGCTCAAAGCGGTCATTGTCTTTGTCATACATTTCTCAGTTAGGTCCCTCCTTAAGTTTCCTTCAACATTCAATTAGCCGGTATGCGTCCTCCAACACAGAATCAGCCAGGCCTCCGTCCTCCAACTCTAAATCAGCCTTGATTGCAACTAAAAATGACGATTTTATTGTATCTTTTATAAACTTTTGACAAAAACAAAGACCATTTTGAGTTATTAATAGAGTCAGGGACCAAATTGAGAATTTGATACGAAGACAATGACCAATTTGGTGGTTTACTCGACACAAAAGGGATTGAATTGATCTCGGTTATTGATTTGAGATCGTACGGTCCAAATTACACAATCAATTGTAAGTAGTTAAACTATTTTGTATGTTGATTTAGAGTTCGACAATTGTATCTGTGTCGCACAATCACTATAGTTAATCCATATTTCAGACAATAATTGGATCTGGATTGTTCGTGGTAGCATGGTCACACAGTTCTTCACTTGTAGACAATCTTGATTGTTGATTTGAGTTGGGACAGGTCAATTTAGATCGCATAGTCAAAGAATTAACTAGGGCGCAACTATAATTGTTGATGGTGATTCTCAAATGTTCTTTACGGCCAGGATATTGTATCTAGAGTAGTGATATTTAAACAACCGTTTGAGACAACTTTTGTGACAATTTATTTTTTCTCACTTCTCATTTGTCAAAAACAATGAAAAGAGAAAAAGGAAGAGAGAGAATAAAAACATAATGTGAGTATGAGAGAGAAAGTTGTCAAGAATTGTCGCAAAGTGGTTGTACAAATAACATTTCTCTTGTATCTACGAGGTGAGGGTTCGAGGTGTTTAGAGAAGTCCATCTTTGGATAAGAATTGTGTACTTGATTTTGCAGCGGGGGTGCCCAATTTATAGAATCTTAAGAGATACAAAAGTTTAGACATTTAACGGTAGTATCATTATTGCACAAAGGTGAGGTATTCATTTGATTGGTTGGAGGGTTTAGATTGGCTTTGAGTGCCTTATTCAATGTTTCACGTCCTTTTGTTGACGCATGTGATCTTTAGATACTTTGGGTATTCACAAAATTTGATATGGAGCAACTGAATTCCCTAACCTTAGGGAAAGATGCTTAGAACAGAATCATGGTTGTTTTGCCGGAGTGTGGGATCAAAAAGGCCTTATTGGCTAACATTTAGCAAAAGATGGTTAAGAGACCATTAATAAAGATACTATGGAAATACTTAAGTTGAGACTTAAGGGAATTTTGGTCGATAGGCCACAAATTTGATTGTGTCTTTGACAAGGAATTGATGTAATTCCTGAATTAAGAATTAAATGGTGAAATTTGGCATTAGTTTCCTTAAGATTCAAAGTTTTTGGTAAGAAACTAGAAGAAGATGTTGAAACCAAAATAGATATAATTCTTGTCAAGAACCCTATTGATATTTTGATAAATGGTAAAACTTGGGGGAAATAAGTTGTGTTTATTGAAGTTTTTTCAATTACAAATCTTGGACTATTTGCAAATGCTTAGCTTTGTTGCAAATAATTCTTATCTTGAACAATTGAAAATCTTTACCATTTTACAATCTATCAAAGGACTTGATTTCTTTGATAATATGTCGAAATAATGGCATGTACTGAAAGTACAAGCCTATTGTGTGAAAATAACAATAACACAAACATAAAATTTTGACAAAGAAAGAAATATTTCGACTTTTGATTAATTGAACAGCACAAGACCGACTACTGGGTCAAAATACAATAAGTCGAAAAAACCAAAAGAAAAATGGTCAAACTAAGTCGCTTTCGACACATAACAAAATGGTTTTTGCAAATCTTTATAGCAAGAAGTCAAGATCGAAAAAGGCAGAAATGCTCTAAAAACCATGCGAGTTCAACGTCGATACGACAAGAAAGAGAAATGTTGACCTGGGGATGGTAGATGGGTGTTGCGAATGTTGTTACTCAGCGCACAAGCCCCGTCAGAAGGACAAGTGAACCTATAAACCAAACCAGGAGGCATTGATCGCAATTCAAGCTGACCCCAATAAAAAAGAAGGCCATCAGCGCTGATGACGTCCCTACAATGAACAAGGCGTTGTCTGACAAAAAGATCACCGAAGATGGACATAATACCATCTGTCGAAACCCTCGCTAGCCAACACCCTCAGCATGATCAAAAAATATGTGGCTTCATCCGATTCTGATAAGTAGGCTTTGCTCAACACAAATCGAATCCTTGGCAAACTAGGATGAGGTCGATGGAACATTTGGGCTGCTCTAACAATGCAGAAAAACGTGTGACCACTAAGGGTAAGTTGTTGCATGAATTCCCTCTGTCCCACGTTGGGTAAAGGGATGATGAGAAGATGCAAACAATCAGCAGACACAACCCTGAGCACCTCAACGTCCTCAGATAATTGGCGATGGAGTTTTACTAATGCCCTAAAAGACAACAACCCTTTACTTTACTGCTCAAAGCAGCAATCTTTTTGACAATAGAGAATTGAAGTTCCAAGGGAAATACTTCGATGGCAAAGAACTGTTACGTTTTCTTACAAGAACAGGAAAAATTCCAAGTGCAAAGAAAGAAAAGGGTTGATGAAAGGCAAGTGAAGAAACGAAGCTTCTTATAATGACTAGTTTGGTAAAATTGTCTTCTCATCTCCCTTTCCATAAGTGCCACGTGTACGAAAGAGAGTAAAAGCACGTTGGGGCTAATGGATAATTAATGGTCTTGGAAGACATAAAATCTTGAAAAATCTTGTGGAGAAAGGAACAATGATGGTAGACATGGGGAGTTGCAAAAGTTTACATCTGAAGAGTTAGATTAATGACAAATGGCGCCTTAGGGTCATAAATAAATTTCTAGGCGGTTCTTAAGTGGAAAGACGTGGCCCACTAAACCTAAACGATCAAAGGGAAAGAAACTGAAAAGATCATGTTTGGAAGGTAATGAGTGGGATGACGTCATGTTTCAAGATGACCTAATAACAGTAGTAAAAAATGCCAGTGTTCTCCTTTCCCTGAAAAAGAGTCGTCGAAAATGGGATTTTTGGGGGGCATTTTGTTAGCTTGTAATTTCGACAGGCTCATTTAATATGGTCAACATTTGTTTGACCTTTAACTTTGCAGAAATCGAAGAGCTTCCTCATTTCAATTAGGAGGATTTCGACGACACATCAAGCCTAGCGCGCATAGTCAAGATTTCGACAAAGCAAGGCTGAAAGATCATTCGTGTCGAGTTCAAGCATTCAAGGCGAAGCAAGATTTCAAGCATAAAGATGGTTTTCTTTAGTGGAAACGTGGGGCAAGCAGTTGTCCAAAATGGAGGAAGTGCTGATCATGGGGTTAGTGGTTCGCCAGTTAGGTTTTTAGTATAAATAAGTGTTTCCAAGCCGGAAAGTGGGTCGCAAATCATATACAGAATTCTAAAACACTCAAACTACCGACGTCTAGGGAAACGAGTTATACAGAATGTATGTAGACTGATTTGTAGACCACCTTTATTTTTAATGCAATGCATTTTACCTTTCCTTTGAGTTTACGTGCGTAAAATTTTATCCTTTTTCTTTGTTTTATTTAAACTTTATGTTGCTTTTGCTTGCAATCTCAAACATGTCGAGAGATAGTGCCTTTTACTTCTAAACCTCTGCTCTCTAAGCAACATTAGTGCATCTCGTGACCTTTTTTACAAACTCTTTTTTTGATAAAAACCTTTGCACAACGGTTTTGAGATTTCTAGTTCGATCTCGCTTATAATAATCAGAGCTAGCCCCTGTTTACGAAAATCACAGGCAAACAATTATTGAATGGTCTATTTTTTTTTTTTTTTTTATTAAGTTATAACCATTTTGAAACTGTAGTTGCAGCGAATGCATGGTTGCTTTTTTGTTGTTAATTTTTTAATGTTTGTGGTGGTTCCCCATCAGTCTTCTTTTGATATTAGTTAAATACTTTAGTTAAAACACTCATTATTTAGATTAGTCGTTGGTTCAAGGTTTCTTCTCATTTTTTGTTGTTGGTTTGTACAAACATCAAAGACACAAAAACTGGACTTAGTAATCATAACCTTAACCTTGATCATTACATTCGATCTTAATTGGGCTATTTGAATTTTCTTAAGTCAAATTCAAATAACACAATCAATACTTAATACACTGCTAGAAAAAGTAAAATTAGTGAGAGAAATTAGTGACGGAAAAAATGAAATTCTTCACAAATTCCTTCGTCGCAAAATTTAGTGACGGAATTAGAGAAGAATTTCATGTTTTCCCTCACTAAATATCCCTCACTAATTTTTGTTTTTTTAGTAGTGATATAATGAAACCTATGATGATTCTAAACCAAATTTTTGTGTCTATGATGTCATGTAATCAACATAAAAAAATGGTCTCAAACCTTAAAGCAATCATTATTAATCTAAATCAATAGCACTCCACCAAGAAAAGTGTTAAGTTAATAACAAAACAAGATTCATGGGTACACTATAGTCGTTAAAATAACACAAAAACAAAAGTTATCATGAGACTACTACGACCATCGACTTAATCTTACAATTACAGTTTCAACTATAATCATTTATTGGCAAGAAAAAAAAAAAGTTTATATTTATAAGTAGTTATCTGTCAAAAGAAAAATTATAAGTAGTTATCTCACTTATCCGTCACTTTGTGTATAGAAAGTGTATAATACTTGCTTTAAAAAATTGTTCTAGGTTGTGATTGATCAGGAAAATCATGATCCTCAAATTCATGCTAGTTTGTTGTATAATCCGAGCAAACACCTTTAATCAAATTCATAAGTGGAATGAACATAAATAAAAGAGTTAAATTAAATTTCTTTCTCGATGTCATTTTTTAAATGAAGGGTAATTTTATCATAAAATTAATATATATCTAATTTTCTTTTTTACATGTTACCTCCACTTGTGTGTGTGAGTTTATAATAGCTTTGTCATTTCGTCTATCTACTTAAAAAAAAAAAAAAGTTCTCTCTGGTCAGGTATTGAATCGGAAAAAACTAACTGTCACAAATCGTGTGTGAATAAAGTGAAGTAAATCAACCATAAAATGAGAGAGGAAGATGCCACATGAGAGGCAGCAAGAGTGATCAACTATAAAAAACTTTAATGAAAGTGCATTAAGACGTTGGAGGTAGGATATATTGAAAAAAATTGAAGTCCCTCATAGAAAACTTTTTCTTAGCAAAAACTAAATAGAAACTAATACTATATAAGAATTTATTAATCAAGAGTCCATTATAAAAACCTTATATGATAGAGGAAAAAAGAATATTGAGCTGCTTGTTCCAAATGCTCCCTCCTCTTATTTTTGGCTACTGCTAACTTTACACATTGTTGCTTCTTTTATAGATGAACCAGCTCTTATCGTTTGTTGTTGAGGCTTTATGTCTCATAGCATGCTTTAGCTAGCATATTGAACAACTTGCAACAGTTCCTATTACATGTCTAATATTTTGCTTCTGTTTTTTCCATCGTAAAGCATGTTTGTCACTTTCTCTTTGGGGATATTTGTGATAGCAATGCACTCACTAGCTGATTGCAAAATAAGGAAGAAAAAAAAAATCATGAAAAAGAGAAAATGGTATTATACTCAAAATGATGGTTGGTTTGTTTTATGCAATTAGGTTAGTAACATGTGACTTAATTTCAATTTTGTATATATATATATATTTTTTTTTTTTTTATTTAATTTTTTTTTTTTGTGGCGTCCGGGTTTTAAACTTCAGACCTTGCATATATTATGTATTGTTTTTACTAACTGAGCTAAGCTTATGGGGACAATTTTTTGTGTGATTAATACATGAGATAAAGGTGTCATTTTTAGATTTTATGAGGAAATTAAGAATCATGGCAAACTTAATTAATAACAATCGAATTATTATCACTTATTATTTATTTATTTTTTTTGATTTAATTTGGTCAGATAAAATTAGAGCAAGTATACGACTAATGCACAATGTTTAAAGTTTTGGCATAGTGACTACTTTTATTGACCTAAACAAACCCAAGAATAATGAATTGGTGCTAAATGTATTTTTGTCATAATTAAGGACTGAGGAAGTAATTTTGAGAGTTGCCTTGTGACATGTCCCACCAGAACTACTACGTTTGATAGTAAATAATTGTGATGCATCTAGAAGTCCTAGCTCAACTGAAAAAGGTCGAAATTGCAAGATTGGACGTCCTGACTCGGGTTCGAACCCGGAACCTCACAGTTGTGTGTGAGTTTAATTTTAGTGGCTTATCACTTCATCTAAAACCAATAAAAATAAAATTAACTGTGGTGCAACACCTACCAAATTATTGCACAATTCTTATCTTCTACATGTTTCATCCTCAACTCAACCAGTACATTTCCTAATCTTATCACCATTCATATTTCATCCTCAACCAATGTCCAATACACATTTCTAATCTTATCACCTAGTACATACTTTTCCATTGACAAACAGCTACTTGCTTGCTCTTCAATTTCCATTCAACTCTTGAATTTCTGAAAAATGACTGACGCCTTACTTCGTGTTGTGTTTAAGAACCTGGCGCTTCTTGCTCAAAATGAATTTGCAACTCTATCTGCAATCAAGTCAAAGGCTGAAAAACTATCAACCACCTTAGAACTTATTAATGCTGTTCTCGAAGACGCTGAAAAGAAGCATTTGACAGATCGTTCTATTCAAATATGGCTGCAGCAACTCAAAGATGCGGTGTTTGTGCTTGATGATATCCTAGATGAATGTTCGATCAAATCCACTCAATTTAAGAGTTCATCCTCTTTCATCAATCCAAAGAACTTCATGTTTCGCCGTGACATAGGCAGTAGGTTGAAAGAGATTGCAAGTAGACTCGATTATATTGCTGAAGGTAAGAAGAATTTTATGCTACGAGAAGGTATTACTGTTACGGAAAAATTACCAAGTGAAGTGGCTGAATGGCGCCAAACCAGCCCCGTTATTGCTGAATCAAAAGTGTTTGGACGAGAAGATTGTTGAGTTTCTTCTCACCCAAGCGAGGTTCTCTGACTTCCTTTCCGTCTATCCCATTGTTGGGTTAGGTGGTGTTGGAAAAACAACTCTTGCTCAATTGGTCTACAACGATGATAACGTGAGTGAAATTTTCAAAACAAAAATTTGGGTTTGGGTTTCAAAGGTTTTCTCAGTCAAGGGAATTTTGTGTTCCGTTATAGAATCCATGACAGAACAAAAATTTGATGAAATAGGTTTAGAGGTAATACAAAGAAAGGTGCAAGAAATGTTGCAACGTAAAAGATGCTTGTTGGTTTTCGACGATGTGTGGAACAAAAGTGAAGAATTTGAATTCGGATTAAACCAAAAGAAGTGGAATAGGTTGAAGTCTGTGTTGTCTTGTGGATCCAAAGGTACTTCCATTTTAGTGTCTACTCGTGACATGGATGTTGCCTCAATTATGGGAACATGTCCAACTCGTCCTCTGTCAGTTCTCTCTGACAATGAATGTTAGTTGTTGTTCAAACAATATGCATTTGGGCATGATAGAGAAGAGCCTTTCGAGCTTGTGAAAATAGGCAAGGAGATAGTAAAAAAGTGTGGAGGATTGCCTCTTGCAGCAAAAGCATTAGGGTGCCTAATGCATTCAAAAAAGGAATGGTTTGAAATTAAAGAGAGCGAGCTCTGGGCTTTACCGCATGAGAATTCTATTTTCCCAGCTCTAAGGTTGAGCTACTTTCATTTATCACCAACCTTAAAACAATGTTTCGCTTTTTGTGCTATATTTCCCAAAGAAGCAGAAATCATGAAAGAAGAACTAATTCATCTTTGGATGGCTAATAAATTTATCTCATCTAGAAAAAATTTGGAGGTTGAAGATGTTGGCAACATGATTTGGAATGAATTGTACCAAAAATCTTTCTTTCAAGACATCCATATTGATGATTATTCAAGTGTGATTTCTTTCAAAATGCACGATCTCGTCCATGATCTTGCTCAATCAGTAGCGGGGCATGAATGTGTGGTTTTAGAGAATGCATCTGTGACTAACTTGTCAAAAAGTACACATTATATTAGTTTCAACCATCTGTGTCCGGTATTATTAGAAGAGGATTCCTTCAAAAAACCAGAATCGTTGCGAACATTTTATCAACACTTTAGAGAAGATTTTCAATTAAGCTTTGAAAGTGTCTTACCAATAAAGCAAACTCTTCGGGTTTTAAGAACAAAGACTTTAGAGTTATCATTACTCGTTAGTTTAATTCATTTGAGGTATTTGGAGCTTCACAGTTTTGAGATAAAAATATTCCCCGACTCAATTTATAGCTTACAAAAATTGGAAATCTTGAAATTGAAATCTGTTTACAAACTGAGTTGTCTGCCGAAACGTCTGTCTTTGTTTACAAAATCTTAGACATTTAGTCATTGAACGTTGTTATTCGTTGTCTCACATGTTTCCTCACATTGGAAAATTATCATGCTTAAAATCATTAAGTGTCTATATTGTTAATCCAGAGAAAGGACATAAACTTAGGAGGAAAACTGGAAATCAGAGCCTACAAAATGTCAGTAGTTTATCTGAAGTTGAAGAAGCAAATTTTATAGGTAAAAAAGACCTCAATGAATTATGCCTGTCATGGCGGCACCAAGGTTCATCTGTCAAGACCCCTATTATTAGTGATGATCGTGTATTTGAAGTGCTTCAACCTCACAGAAATCTTAAGGGCTTGAAAATATATTATTACCAAGGATTATGCTTCCCAAGTTGGATCAGAACTCTTAGCAATTTACTTACTCTTATTGTTAAGGATTGCATGCTTTGTGAACGGTTTTCATCACTTGGTAAACTACCATCTCTAAAAAAACTTGAACTATTCAATGTGTCTGTGAAATACTTGGATGATGATGAATTTGAAAATGGTGTGGAGATGATAAATTTCCCATCTCTGGAGATACTCACATTAAATAATTTATCAAACTTAGAGGGTCTGTTGAAAGTGGAAAGAGGAGAAATGTCCTTGTCTTTCTATTTTGAACATCCGAAATTGTGATAAACTTGAACTTCCGTGCCTTCCATCTGTTAAAGACTTCCAACTAATTGGATGCAGTGATCAGTTACTGAAGTCAATCTCTAGCATGTATAGTCTTAACACCCTTACCCTTTGTTTTGGTTATGAAATAAAATATTTCCCAAAGGAGATGTTTAGAAACCTTACTCGTCTTCCACAATTTAAAGGAGTTACCAAATGAACCCTTCAACCTAGCTTTGAAGCATCTGGATATCAATTTGTGCAGCGAGCTTGAGTATTTACCAGAGAAAATATGGGGAGGTCTGCAATCACTTCAATCTATGGTGATTGTTGATTGTAGGAAATTGAAATGCTTGCCGGACGGTATTAGACACCTTACTGCACTTGATTCATTAACTATTCGTGCATGCCCAACATTGGAGAAGCGATGCAATGAGGGAACCGGAGAAGACTGGGACAAGATAGCCCATATTCCAGAACTGCACATTCCTTAGAATGAGAAAGCAGAGATGTTTGAAGCACTTGACTCGTTGACTATTTATGGTTTGATCAACTTGTTTACTCTTTTCTGCTTTCCTTACCATTGCAGCTCCCTTTGTTTGTTGCTCTTGAACGGGTAAGCTCTTTATTCTCCCTCCATCCTTTTTGATTGTGTTTCTTTTAGAGTTCGTTTGGTAAGACAAATATTTAAGTCTATAGCCTATAGTTTATAAGTTCGTTTGAATTTTTTTTCAACTCAGCAAGACATATATTTTGATTCTGAATTAATAGATGCAAGTCTAAGTTTTGGATGATATGGGTATTAGGCATTAAACCTTTAATTTATTTATTTATTTTTATAGATCGTGCTACTCTAGCTGATCCTAATGATGGTGAAATCTTGATTCACTATGCGAAGCACGAGAGGGAGAACCATGATGACACAGCATCGGTCAATTTTGAACGTGCAGCTCAAGCTTTGCCCCCAACACTTCCATGCTAGGCAGACAGACTTGAATGCTCTTTAGATTTGCAAAATGTTGAGTTTTCCATGAATAAAAAGATAACAGTAAATGTGTAACATTCTTTTCAGCGATGTTCTCGCAGCATATACTTGTCACATGATGAATGCCCCAATGATTTCAGTAAATACTCCATTGAACCTTTATTTGAAGAATGTGAGAAAAGGTATGATAGTTTCTAATCGCCAAATAAGTTTCTAATTTAAATTTCTATCTGCATGAATCACTTGCTTAATGTTAGCAATATAAAAATTTCGTTCAAGGTACATAATGCTAATTTCGGACACTCGTGTTTTTTCATTCTCTTGTGTCAGATATGTTGTGGAATGAATAGATGTTGCTGACCTCTGTGAGAAGATCCCACTTTACGATTATGAGTTCAGACGGTTGATTCATCATGTTAAGTCCACTGTTTTTCCAGAAAGCAAGAGCCAGGTGCATTTCTCAGTTGCAATAAAAGTTTTTATGATTGCTGAACTTCAATCTTCCATGTTTGGTGAAGGTCCTCTTGACTCCATGTCTCAAAATATTCAGCTTTCCATGGATGATCCAAATGTTGAATCACATAAAGGTAACTTAGGCTATTCTCAGGTGTCATTTGTGGTTGATTTTTGTAAAAAAAAAATCATCTATTTTAAAACAAAAAATACTGAAAATTCAGCATATGATAATTAAGAAATATTTAAATTTAAATGGTTTA
Organism: Medicago truncatula; assembly: GCF_003473485.1. Lineage (NCBI taxonomy): Eukaryota > Viridiplantae > Streptophyta > Magnoliopsida > Fabales > Fabaceae > Medicago > Medicago truncatula. Next base: position 17,905,021 of record NC_053046.1, on the reverse strand, counting down.
TCATTTGTCAGTATAAAAGTGCATTATTGTCATTTGATTTTTCTGCGAAAAAATGATGTAATTTTATCTATATAATACAATCTAACTTATTTTGAAAAGGCTTTTGCTGTTTTGTAAACCTATGATAGTTTCAAGACACACTAAAAAATACAGAACATCATTGAACATGCATGTAACTTGATTTTTTTTCCTAATGCTATTTGTGACATTGACCAGGACGGCAATTATCCCTTTGAGAACTCCATTCAAGAATCAAATATGTCCTATAACGGATAAATCGTTGCTGGTTAAAGTTGGTTTCAAGGTAAGCAAAGTTCAAATCTTAGTGATTTTATCCTTCACAAGTGCTTAAGCATTTGAATATTTTAACCTTTAGTAGGCTTTCTTTGTGTTGCATGCTTTAGCAAAGTAATCCTCTTTCCACCTCCTTGTGCTTGGAATTGGTTTTTAGAACTTTATAATCTTAATTAATTACCTTCACAACCCATTTTTTTCACTAAACATATTTATAAATCCATCCTTATAGCAAAGGAAAAAGAACAGTATCTTGTAGATGTATTATGTATAGTAAGATTTGAATGGAATGTATTTTGGTTATACAGGTAAGGGAAATCATCACACGCATGAACAAGGAATCTCCAAAGAAGGCAGTGAAATGAAGGAAAGGAAACCGCAAATTGAATGATGAGAACAAGAACTATAAAATTGATATGGTTAGCATGAAAGGAGAGCAAGTAGACAATGGTGATCCAACAAACTTAATTCCAACTATAACAAATGTTGTAAGAAAACACAGACTTAAGGAGTAATTAAGAGACTGGTTGCTGCAGCCGAGGATTATGGATCCAACAATTTCAAGCTAAGTAGACAAGGAAAATGGTTTTGGAAGAAGAAAGTGAAGTTGCATGCTGACAGATCGAAAAAGTCATGATTTACCAAATTTTATTCAGTTCATGGTTCCCTAGATGTTCACAATGTAAGAAGTAAGAAACTTAGAACAGGAGAAGGTCTGTGGTACCTCCTATATCCAAAATATATCTCATATTCAAATGACTGTTTTGGAAAAATTATCAATTTAAATTATCAATTAATTTAAATAATATTATAAAAATGATAAAATTGTTTAAATGAAAGCTAAACATGAAAGGAAAAATTCAACCAAAAAGTGTATCGCTTTTACAAAAATAACCGAGGTTGTTCGAATTATATAATCGGGAAATGACAAAAACATTCCGGATATGATAAAAACATTCCGGATTATATAATCTGAACAAAACCAGAATGCCTATTTGGACGGTTTTTTTTAGAGTTTTCATCGAATGTGACATAGAAAATAATTAATAAATGTATAAAAAAAATAAGTAAGCATATTAAAACAAACATAATTAAACAACAAAAAAAATTCTAGGATGGTGTTCGAAGAGGTGATTTTGAACTCGATCCAGCTGGCCTGCCAACTAATATATATCTATCAGAAAACCAACTAGATCGAGCTCATAAAAACCTTTTCGGATTCAAATATGCAACATAGCAAACCTCTTGGTATTTAAATATAGAGCAACCTCTTTGTATCTATATATTTTTGACAGCATGATGAGGATCTTCATCTTGCTGTTATATAAAGATCTATATATTTAAAACAACATGAGAAAGATCCTCAACACAATGATAAAAATTTTCATTTTTGACAGCATGCTGAAGATGGGGTGGTTTCCCCCGTTGTAGTAAACTGCAACTAGCTTGTTGTTCGTATCAAAGACATAGTTTTCATGATTTTTTTTTTGTGTGGTTTCTGCTTATGAACATAAAGGCACCTATTTATTAAGGTCCCTAAGCGTCCTGGACCACAGAAACTGTCGGTGCAATGTGGACCACAGAAACTGGATTATATTTATATAATCCGAAATGTCCCTCACCCCAGGTAAGGTGCACAGTTTCTTTCAATTTTGCCCAGTATCGTATTACATAATCCTGAAACCATTGGAGGTGTTTGAATTATATAATCCAAACTGTGTTAGTTTATTTTGGCCGGTGGTCTGCACCACAAGAAACATGTTTTCAAAGGTTTTTACCAGCAATAATGGTTGGTAAAACTCCTTTGAACATGTTTTTTTGACTAAGCATTAAGCGTAGATATAACCGATGCTTAAAGAAATCCTATAAATAGCCTCCAAAACCTTCACATTTCTCACACTATTTCTCAAATCTCTCCTCCTCTCCCCATCTGCTTTCTATGCACAATGTGTTTCCATTGTTGACATTTCATAAAAAGAGGTTACTTTGGAAACTCATGGATTATATGAACGGTCAACGGGGAAGGCACGCGTTGTAAAGAAGCACGGTCTGTCTGGGTGCAAGGTTAGTTTGTTTGGGTGAAAGGTTGACCATCAAAGTCTCTTTCTAGTGTTTTTTTCTTCCCAAATTTAGTTTTACCATATTGTAAATATATTAATAATTATATGGGTTTTGTTAACGAGTTCCCCATGGTAGTCTTTAAGCATTCATAATGAAGAAATTATTCTTTAAATAAAAGTGTGAATACTACAATTTCCAATGCAATAAATGCATAAACTTTCAGAAAATCTTACCACTTTGGATGCTTAAAAGTGTCAGGGGCACTCGTTAACATTTCTCTAATTACATTAATAAAATGAGATTTTGTGTATTATTTTTGTTTGTATATTTGTGTTTTTATTTGCATTTATTTTATGAATTTAGCATCTATTTAACATAAAATACAACAAAGTGTGTGAAATTCTGGTAAAAGAGATTTCCAGATTATATAATGCGGAAATTTCTAGAAAATTAAGTATCCAGATTATATTATCCGAATGACTTTTTTGTAAATTTATAAAGCGCGCGAGAACTTAAGAGGGTGGAAAAAGCAATAGTCAAAAAGAAAGAAAAGCATAAGATCTTGTAAAAAAAATATAGCTACAAACCCGCAAGGAAACAGGAACTACAAAATAATAGAGAGAGAAACCCGCAATGATTCTCTCAAAAAATAAATAAACCCGCAATGATTAGTTGGATATACGAGTCACTCTCAAAGTCGGTGTCTTACAAACCTATTTGCCTATTTATATCAAAAGTCTGAAAACCCTAATCATATACATTCCTTATTCGAGTTTCTCTCTTACTCTCTCCCATAACAAACCCTCTTTCTCTCCTCCTTGTTAATCTCTCCGCCATGTCTTCTCAGCAACGCCGTGTTGATCAGAAAATCTGGCAGTGCTGTGCAGGCAGTTCCGTTAAAATTCCAAAACTATATTCTCATGTTTACTACTTCCCATTAGGGCACTTAGAACACATATGTCCATCCCCAAACCCTAACACACTGTCCCATCTTGACCGTTCCCGTCCATTCATTCTCTGCACAGTCTCCGCGGTTGATCTACTCGCTGACCTTTGTACCGATGAAGTCTTCGTCAAACTACTCCTCACTCCTGTCACTAACAAAGGTGTTCACGAACCTCACTCTCTTGAGGTTCGTGAAGACAAAGATGATGACAAAAAGGTTGTTTCCTATTCCAAGACTCTCACCCCATCTGATGCTAACAATGGCGGTGCATTCTCTGTGCCAGTGGAATGCGCGAAATTAATCTTCCCGCCACTTGACCTCAATACTGAAAAGCCGTTTCAAGAACTCTCCATCAGTGACATTCACGGCAAAGTTTGGAAGTTTCGCCATGTTTACCGTGGGACTCCCTTGCGACATCTGCTTACCACTGATTGGAGTGAGTTCGTTGACAAGAAGAGACTAGTTGGCGGTGATTCCTTAATTTTCATGAAAGACTCAGATGGAAATATCTCAGTCGGGGTTCGCCGACAGACTAAGTTTGGTGGTGCTGCTAAGATAACAGAAAAATCGTTTACGGAGGCAGTGGAATTGGCGGATAAGAACTTGGCTTTTGAAGTTGTGTATTATCCAACGGCTAAAGGTTGGTGTAATTTTGTTGTTGATGCCAAAGTTGTGGAGGATGCAATGAATATTAGTTGGAGTCTTGGAGTGAGAATTGAACTTTCTTCGAAGAATTACGATTCTTCAAAGAGATGCTCAAAATTTGAGGGAACAATATCTGCTCTATCTGCTCCTAATTGTCCATGGCGGATGCTTGAGGTATAATGTTAAATATAGTATTTTTTTTTGTTTCATAAATGTTAATAGTTAGAAGTTCATACAAGATTCTTGCATACAGCAGATATCAAGTTACATTTTATTTCTTACTGTGAAAACAAATTAAGTTACTGTTTAATTAACTTTCTTTTTTAGGGCTGTTATTATTCTTAATCATCATTATTGTGCAATTAAATTAGCTTCAATGACTTTAGAAACATTATACTTATGATGCAGTTATTTAAGAAGGTGAAATAGGTCCGATAAGTTGTCTCAGTTTGTACAGTATACTTTATATAAGCAGATTGATTTTAAAGTTTAGAATAAGTTGTTTATATGACAATGATTTTTATATGTGCCTATCAACTTGCTCCAATAGTGATATTTCCTAAGAAATGGTTAAGAAACTTTTAAGCAATTCCTGTTGTAAAAATATTATGTAGGATCTTGATTCAAAAGAAACCTTTGACTTGTAGATGCATACTATACCTTGTCAGATATTTTAAATGATTGATACTGGATACTCATCGTTTTTCATCTCAATATCATCATAGGTTAAATGGGATGAACCTAAAGTCTCGCAGGTTCCAGAGCGAGTCAGTCCTTGGGAGGTTGAAACTATTTCCGACATATTTGCACTGCATCCACAATTCCACCCGACAAAAAAGCTTAAAAAATCTGATCCAGATTCTGCTGCATTCAGTGATAAAAAGGGAGACTCCTTCATCCCAAATATAGAGGCTTTTTTGAAGATGGTCCCAAATATAGAGTTTAAACATTTCGTGATGACATCCTCTAATCAAACATTGTTGAACAATGATGCTTTTCTTGATAGCATGCAGGGCGCCAGGCACGGACTTTTTTCCACATCAACTTCTTCCAACTTTGGGAATGATAAAAGCAATGGTTTCCTTGGGAATAATTCTATGGCAGTGTCGAGTAATGTGTCAAGTGAGCCAAACACTGCAGCTCCTATATCTTTGGACTTGTCACCTCATAGCCATGATATTTCCAACTCTCGTGGGACAAAGTTTGCCGGTACTGACAGCAGCACCGAGAAAGTAAGTCCTGGTTCATTTATGCTATTTGGTAAAATCATAAAACCTGTTAGAAGCGATTTTCAAGAATTCGATATCAAGGGAAATGATGATTGTGAAGGCTCCAATGAAATTGAAGGCATCAAACTTGCACAAAAATAGCTTAATAGATTCTGTGAAAGTAGTTATGCCAATGACTAGTTTTACCTGTATGCTATTTGAATTGAGTTTTTACTATAAAAATGATGTATAGAATTATTAATTGTTACTGACGAATTCCCTCTTTAGAAAATGGCTCGGTTTATCTGTCTCTTACTCCAATCAAGTTATTTTCAAATGGTTCTTTTCCTGTATGTGTTGTGTACTAAAAACCCAAGGATGCCAACATTGGCACACACATATATAACACAAGATTAGCTCAATATAAGAGAGTATATCAGAAAAAGTGGTGACAGTAAACTCTCCTCTTGTTACTGAATCTGTTTTATCAATGCCTATAATCTCTACCTTTCTATAGTAATTCATTTACTGCAAATTTTGTGAGAGCAAAAACGATTGCAGCAGGCTAGTAGAAAGTAAAATAATCACTTCAACATTAATATATTTTTTGATAATATAGGTGTCTAGCCTAGTTATCAAACCAGGATTAATATGAACCAAACAGGTAGACCAATGTTAGGCTCCATGTTCAGGAAATATAGAAGATAATTTAAGATTACCCTTTAGAATTCATAAATTTTCGGTTTTTCCATATCATATGTGCTAATTTAGTTTTGTATTCTGTTTTTTGGTTTTTTTCCGAATGTGAGGCAGTGTCATTATTATCATTGATTGTATCGAAACTTCAACAAGACTCGTGAGTGAGTGCGTCTTCTGTTAATAATTGTACGGACTAAGCTTACCAATAGAAGACACATTCATGACCAAACTAATTAACTAACAAAACAAACATTAATTGGGGATGATTTTGTAATTGTGATACATTTATGGACTCAAATTACTGTTTACTCATTTTGTTTTTATATGTCTCAAAAGATAAATAATACCAAATAAAACTGATCAGAGTTTTGTCATGAGGGGTCTATATACAAAACATCATCGTAACATAGTTCGTTAAAAAAATTTATGGTAGCACAAATTTTCCATAGCAGCTTTGGAGGATCCGTTCTTGTAATGCATTCTTGCCTTCTAATATGCTTGCTACCAACCAAATGACACTAAATGTGTGTTTGTGTGTGTGTAAACAAAGCTATCAATGTTCACACGCAACACAAAATTGAATATGAAACTTCGGATATGACATTCTCCTCCTATATTGAGTATTGATCAAAATAAAATGACGTCTTAAAACTAATTCATAGAGGGCTTTATTGTGAAGCTTATTGTATTGGTAGGGAACTTAAAAGCATTGACAAGCTCATGTACAAAATCAACAAGACCTACATTCAAAAAATATATTTGTGCAAATTAGAGAATCATACAGTTCATATATAAACAGATTTTATTTTCAGTGAAATAACTAACATGAGAAAGTTAAGAATAAATCCTTGTTGTGTGTTTTTATATTCAAGTGCACGGATTAAAACACAGGTTGCAGAAATGAATAACAGTTGTTATGTAACACATATTCAACATCCTATTGAACACATACGCATGCACCCTAATCATAAACAAGTCTAGAGACGCATCTTTATCTATTATTTTGTTGCCTTTCAAGATGAAATGACACATATAAGATCACATGATTTGCAGGAGGTTTACAGTAAATAATTATGCATTTTTACTTACAATTGTCAGAGTGTAGAAGATTATAATGATAATTAGCATACAATGGTATACATATATATCAGGGCAGGGAAGTGTCTACCTGATAAATGTATTCATCCACGGAACAATGGTGCATTGGCACCATATTGTCGACCACCTTATCATACTTTCTGACTTTCTACTTAAATAAGCTGAACATGAGTTACTTTTGACCAGTCCTCGCCTATATCATTCTGGCATCGTTTCTCTATCTGAGGGCAGCAGCTAATAAACAATCTTTTTAGACTACTAAGACATTGGATGCTCACCGGAAGACAGCTAAAATAATGTACACAAGAATAATTAATTTGTGAAGGAACATGGTTGTCAAACTCTAGAGTGAACACGCAAGTTGTAAGTGTTTATGATTTTAGGTATCAAAATTGAGTTAACTTGCTCACAAAGTCATATGAGTAAACTCGTATGATTTTCAGGAAAGCTGGCATGGAATTTTGAATTTGAGGATGACTGAAATGAGTCTACAACATGAAGGTTAGTTTTCCATATACCTGTCCAAAATACCAGCGGTTCAGTGTTTCCTGAAAAACTCAAACCGTGGCAGTTGAATGATATGGTTTCATTGAGCTTCCAGAAAAGATCGGTGGGGTGAGGCGTGGTTTGGTACTAATGTCAAAAGATCGGTGGGGAATGGGAAAAACATTTTTTTTGGTCGGATGTGTGGGTGGATGGGGTGTCCTTTAAGGAGAGGTTTAGCAGGCTGTTCGAGTTGTCGGTGGATAAATGGGTGTCGGTGTTTGACTTGTTTCAATTAGGGTGGGGTGTGAATGGAGAAGCGTGGAAGTGGAGGCGAAGGTTGTTTGCATGGGAAGAGGAGCAGATGGAGGAATTATGTCTATTGCTTCAAAATGTGATTTTGCAGGCTGACAAAGAGGACAGATGGATATGGAAATTGGAGAAGACTAGTGCTTACACTGTTCGTAGTGCTTATTCTTGTCAGTCTGCTCAGCTTCCTGCTGTCGATCCGGTGGAGCTGAAATTGCTATGGCAAAAGATGGTTCCTTTGAAGGTAGTGGTTTTTGTTTGGCATCTGTTTCGTAATAGATTGCAACCAAAGATAACTTGTTGCGGCGTGGTATTCTCCATACAAATTCTTGTCAATGTATTACTGGTTGTGATTCTATGGAAACTGTTAACCATTTATTTCTTCATTGTTCTTTGTTTGGGACGATTTGGAACTGTATTCTCTGTTGGATTGGTCTTTCCACCGCTGTCCCGCTAAATGTATCAAATCATTTTACTCAGTTCTGTTTTGGTGGTGGTGGATCTCAACTGCAACACACAATTTTAAACGTCATTTGGTTTGCTACTGTGTGGGAAATATGGAAAGAAAGAAATAACATAATTTCCAATGATAAAGAAAGCTCGATTATGCGGATTGTGGACAAAATAAAGTCACTTTCTTATTCGTGGTTGAAAAAGAAATTTCAGATCTCTCTCAATTACCATGGTTGGTTGCTTAGTCCCCTCACAAATGTCGGGCTACAGATAATGTTATTTCTTTTTGCTGTTTTTTCTTTTCCTATTTTGTAAATATTGTACAGATTCTTTTGTTTTTTCTTGACACACCTTGTGCTAGGAAGGACTTTTTGTGTTGATAATATATTCCCACTTTTCCAACTAGAGTACAATATGCATTTCCATAAAAACAGTTCACAAAAATTTCATAGCAAACACGGAAAATCAAAATTCAAGATCCTCATTAACATACACCAGATGAATAACCCAAAGAGTAGTTAACAAGATTCAAAGGTGACCAATACATTAATCCAAACAACCACCCTTACAATCAATCACCTTTGTCCCTATTGAAAAAACTCAAGTTACCTAAAAAAACTACAACTTGTGGCTTGAAAATCACAAGTGTACGATTAGATTCACAGTGCAAAGGTTCATTTACCCAAAAGAAACTCCATAGATACTTAGGATTCAATTATAATTCTGCAGTTGAAAACCAAAAAACTATATCATTTAACCTTCAAACACACAATAAAAAATACTATGATGAGTCTTTCCCATGGTAAATAACTTCAGCTTGTCCTGACGCTCTCCTGAACCTGATCAGTTCTGTCATCAACTCGGGTTTGACATTTTCAGCAGGCTTCACAGTCATCTTTTGAAGAACAGGAGAATATTGAAGTAGAAATCTAATGAAATCTAATTCAGATTTGGTACCAGAGATGTCTTTTATCACCACATATTTCACACTGAGGGACATGGTTGGCCCTGAAAAGATATCTTCCATACAATTGGAGACAGGTGTTACAAGGTCAGTCTGCTCCTCAAGACGTGCCTACATGAAATTGTTACAAATTCATAGATTAGATGAGGAGAGGAATGGTCATATGCATCTTAAAAGTCTGAAGTTAAAAGTGCTTTGATTAAAATATGAAAATGAGGTACACAAGTCTAATTTATAGGACTCTAATTATGTAACTAATTCCATATAAATTGAAACTATTCATAACTTCTGTTAGGAATCGTAACTCACATATACAATGTTCAGAAACAAATTTCCAAGACTAGACACTACACAAATGCCTAAAGCAAAAAATGTTGGCAAATTCTAAAGCTTAGTAACTTCACATAAAAACCAAAGAAGGATAAATCAGAAAGAAAAGCAAAGTCAAGCCAAAGTAAATGAGTACTCACAATCATTCTTAATCTTTGAAGATTAGGTGAGCTTTTGAGCAAACAAGGAACAACCGAAATTTCCCTCAAGTCATTGAAATTTATTTCCAAAAGAAGAGAACTAAGATCAATAATAGGTGTCGGAAGCTCTACTGGAACAATACCTGCAGCCAAATACTAAAGCAAAACAGAAGAATTGCTTTAATAAGAATATGTTTTAATACTAGCATTAGGTGAGTCACTACTACACTCAAAATCAACATTCATAGGCTTGAGAATTATACCTTCAAACAATGCTCAACAATCAGTAGACTCTTTATGTGAGGTAGATGATCAAAAAAATTGAACAAATTACTATGATTGCTTTCGGAGTTCAAATACGAACTTAATTCAAGGTATACCACAGCTAATTGCAAAGTGTTGTCAAAGCTGATGCCCTCAAATTTACCATTGATGCGAAAAAACTTGAGATTTGGTGCGTGAATATTAAACTGAGTGAAACCCTTAACTGATGTCAATATTAATTTTTCAAGCTGAGGGCAGCCGGATATCAAGTTTTCAAAGGCATCTTGAGTCATTAAAGCATCATGTAGAACAAGACTTTCCAAGCTACTGAAGCCTTTAAACATCGTTGGGGGTTTCAGCAAACAATGACTTAATTTTAAATGATGTAAACTTTGATAAGAAAATAAGCACCAAGGTATCTTATAGAGTTCCCCTGCCCAAATGTCCAACACAAGCTCTTTAACAGATCTTCCAGTTAGATGAAGAATCCACCGATCAACATCAGCCATAGAGTTCACACCAAGGAGATCACATTCAGAGTCAGTGACTTCAAACTTGTTGATTGGCCCTGAATGAAGTAAAAGTACATGATCAATGATTCTCAAAAACTTGCCCTCGATAACTGAAAAGTCTTCGGAAGCTACAGTAGATACACATTGTCTATCAAACACAAGATCTGGTTGGGTAGACCATTTCTTCTTCCATTTGCTCGATAAAACACTTGTTCTCCCTGCTTCCTTGATTGTCAAATATGAGAGAATATGATGTTGTAGATGATCGGGTAAGCAACTAATCCTATCCGACTCCACGTCCGTCATTTTTAGCTTAAATAAAATTTAAAAAAAACACAGTAGATTACTTACTCTTACAAATTCAAAATTATTAATGTTTGATTACCATACAAGAACATGAGCATATTATACCTTTTTGTTATAACTGTTGGGTCATGATGAGGAGTCTCCCTGAATTGGATCATCACGTTGGACTAACATCAACCACTCTTGAGTCGAACACTACATCTTCACTTAAAACCTAAAAGCATCGACTTTATGTGTCCTCTCACTTTCGAATTTAAAACTATTAATGTTGTGAATATACAAGAATGGTTTAACATTTTGTCATAATTTTGCATAAGCACAGTATATCATTTTGGTATAACTGTTGGGCCACGAGCGGAAGCCTCAAATTACTTCGCCTCTCAAAATTGTTAAAGCCACCGCCACGGACAGAAAAGCTAAAAGCACTCCAAATTACAAATCTAATTCACCTAATGTATTGCTACTAAAAAAAACAGAGCATATATACCCCTTGCAATGGGTTTACTCCAATCCTAAAATAAAACCCTAAATTTCCTAAAATCTAATCATGAATTGAAATTGGTTCAAAAGGTTTGTTTTCTTTCTCTAATCAAGTGTAGGTAATCCCTATTTTAATTTTGATTTTGATTTTGGTTTTGGTTTGTTCTCATTGCCATAACCATTACAAAAGATGAAAGAAAAAAAAAAGGAAGAAACAAACAAACCTTAGGATGACAGGTTATGAGGTGACGGCGCAGCAAAGGTGGTCATTGGCAACGGATGCGACGAATACTAGTGGTGGTGGGTGGTGGCTTCCTTTGAAGTGGCAAGGGAGAAAGAGCGGCAATTGTATTGTGTGTTTGTGTTGGATGGATTGTTTCTTGGCGTCTTTTCTCAGTGCATATTTGAATTTTCGTTCATGAAGTTATTGTAATGTAATGTTATTAAGACCATTTTTCAAATGATTAACATTTGCAATGACAAAATGAAATGATTAGTAAAACGAATATTCAAATGGTCTATGTATTTAAGCCTTGTTTCTTTTTTATTTTAGTAAATTACACTCATGTTTGAATTAAACTCACTTTAAAATATACATTTTCCGTACTTCAAAAGTAAAATTTATAATCTCCTCATTTCTAAGATGCTTGAATTATTGTAAAAAAAAAAAATATGCTTAAATTACAACATCATCCTTTAATAATTAAATATGCACTACATTTTAATCTTTTTTAACATAAATAAATATTTTTATGATATATTTTAATTTTGAACCATCATTTAAGAAAAATTAATTAATTTCTTTATAATTTAAATGTCAATGATAATTAAATTTAAATATTTTGCTATTGATTTTATAATTTAGATTATAAAATTAACTTTTAAATAACCATGTTTTATTGTCTTTAGTAATTTTTCACGTATTTTAATTTTATTTTGGGTTGTTTCATATTTTATAATAGGGTTTAAAACTACATGTTAATGAAATTGTGAATAAAAATAGTAAAAAATATGTATTCAATTTTTTTTTATATTAAAATAGACTCACAGTACTATTTTTTTCGAAGTGTGTTGGATTATTATTTTCATGCAGATTATTAAAAAAAATATATATATTGAAGGAGTAGTGTAGATTTTAACATAAGAAGGGATGAAAATGTAATTCAAGCTTCTCTTATGGGAGGGGAGTGAAAAGTTTTCTGATATGTTTTGAATAAGAGGGGATGGAAGTGTATATTTTAACATAAGAGGAGATGAAAATGTAATTCAAGCATCTTTGATAGGAGGGGAGTGTAATTTACTCTTTTTATTTAAACCCGATTTTTTGTTTTTTTTTTTTTTCATTTTAATAAGCAATGCCATATGGCACTACATAATTGAGCAAATGGCAAGTTCTATTACTTCCCCAATGGCACTAAAGTGCTACTCTTATTATTTCCGTGAGCTTAACTTAGTAGGTAGGAATAATGCATATTATATGTAGGGGTAGGGGTTCGTACCCCGGACGCTCCACAATTAAATTGTGTGAGCTCTAACCACTAGGTTATTTGAGAAATAAAAAAAAAAAGTGTTACCCTTATGGTAGTAGGCAAAGGGTTTCCCTTGAATACTAGACACTAATATGTTACTCCCTCCCTCTCGAAAAAGATATTACTTTCTATCTTCTGGTCACTATTATAAACAAAAATTGATATTTTATATTCATTCAATAAATGATGTATGTGGTCTTTAATATAGACAACATACATTATTTATTGAATGAACGTAAAATGTTAAATTTTATTTAAAATAATGATCAGAAGTTGTATTTTTTTACATGCTTATCAAAGAAATGTAGAGTGGTGATGATTTTAATGGTAAAATAAGTTTAGTTTATTATAACACTCTTATTAATTATAGAAAGTTGACTAGTTGATGATTGAAATGCAATAAATAAGGATATGTTAGTGAAAAAGAATAATAAATTATGCATTAGTATTATAAAAATGACAAATAATTTTATACAAATAAGAATAGGAAAGAGGACACCTATTATGAAACAGAGAGAATAATTATTGCAAGAGTAAATGATTAATCACCCCAAAAATTGTAGAGAATTGTTGTTCCCACATTTGATAAGGCTGAGAAACACTAGTAAAATACGATTTTACCCCCTCGGCAGTTAACTGCCGAGAAATTAAAAATCCGACTGCAGTTAACTACCGAGGAAAATCTCGGTAGTTAACTGCTGAGGAAACTTCAAACCTTAATTATTATTTTTTACAAAAATCTTATATTGTCATTATTAATATTTATTGATTCTAATACTATTTAATTCATTGTGATTTTATAAGGAAACATAATCGACATTCTTTTAATATTTTGGATTACATTAAAGAATTAAACAAGAAAGTTATGATTTTATTTTTCTTTTTTAAAAAGAAGCAACAATAAAAGCACTTTAATTATGTAATGAAATCAAAATTTCACTCAAAGAAATAATACTCGATTTTATCAATCAAGGCTGTATATCTTTGCTGATTTAAATCATTAATTAAAAAACAATTAAATCACATACAAATAAAAACATGAACCATATTTGACTATATTAAAATTTATTTTAATATTATTTACTAGGAAAATGTTCTTTACCACGAATAGTGTTACAACGAAAAACAAGAAAAACACTAGCCTTGCCGTTTTTTCCGCCAAAAACGTCTTAGATTTTTTTTTTAATATTAAAATGATGTTTATTGTAGTTATATTGTGAATGTTTCGTGAATTTCTTTTCGATCAATGATGTTTATTCTACTTACTAAAGTCATAATTGATTTTTTTTTTTTTACAATATTCAGAATTAATTCAGCAATTGAATGACATCAATCAGAATTAATTCACTTGATTTCATTCATGTCAATGTGCATATATAGAGGAAATAAATGGATTAATAAGAGAAGTTAAAGCCAAGTTATTCTACAAGAATTTTTACGAAAAAGAATGAAAAAAATTTGATAAATCTTGAAGGATCATACATATAAGCTGGAAAACAATATCTCATGAAATAATTTGTAAAAAAAAAAAAAAACATTAAAAGAGTGTTGATTATGTTTCCTCATAAAATCACAATGAATTAAATAGTATTAAAATCAATAAATATTAATAATGATAATATAAGATTTTTGTAAAAAAAAAAAAAATTAAGGTTTGAAGTTTCCTCGGCAATTAACTACCGATGTTTTCCTCGGCAGTTAACTGCAGTCGAATTTTTAATTCCTCGACAATTAACTGCCGAGGGGATAAAATCGTATTTTACTAGTGATTCTCAGCCTTATCAAAAGTGGGAACAACAATCCTCAAAATTGTAACCGTAAGATCATACAAATACTCGCTTAAGATTTCGAAACATAAAACAACGTTTGAATTTTGTTAAACATGGATCAATTTACCCCCTTGGTTAGTTTTCTCCTTCGGTCAAAATGATGTTGTAGTTATTGTCTACGTGGCACAGCCATGCACGCAGAAAGAATATGGCACGTCATAGGGTAGATTCATAAATTCATTGCAAAGATTTCTGATAAAAACCCATAAATTAAAACCTGAATTTGGGAGGAAATCTAGGTTTTAATGATTTTTCCCCAAGTATCTTCAACCCAATATGCAAAAACTACAATCCCTAAATTGAACCTTATCTCTTATTATAAATGTAACACTCAACTATCAAATGATTATGTTTTTGAGAATTGAGAGGTTTCATAAGAATGGAGGGAGTATATGAAGAAGACAAACTTATATGTTTAGGAGTTCTTTTGAATATGAAAAAGATGCATGAATGAGTTATATAAGTGTTTAGAATTTGATAGGAGAAAAAAAATTCGCAACATAAACTTTGTCTATTTTTCAAGATTTTCAGTTGAAAAAATACATCATGTATTGATACAATGGAGGCTTGAATCGATCCATGTTTTGTTTTGGTGCTTAAAGCTTTCAGAATATTATATCTTGAAATGATTCATACAGGTTCTGTATTGGTTCAAAAAAGTAGATTTAGTCCCTCTTTTAAGGATGTTTAGTTTTAGGTTAAAATATGCCTTTAGTCCTTGCACTTTTATCAGATTTTGGCATTGGTCCCTACACTTTTTTTTGTTTGGAATTGGTCCCTGCACTTTGTAAAAATATTGGTATTGGTCCCTCTATTAACTTTCTATTAAAAAAAAAAACACAAAACTATTAGTATTGGTCCCTACACTTTGTAAAAATATTGGTATTGGTCCCTGCACTTTGTAAAAATATTGATATTGGTGCCACGTGGCGTGAAATGATTGGGCCACGTGGCACTCCGTTGGTTTTGTGTTTTTTTTAACAGAAAGTTAACAGAGGGACCAATACCAATATTTATACAAAGTGCAGGGACCAATGCCAAACAAAAAAAAGTGCAGGGACCAATGCAAAAATCTGATGAAAGTGCAGGAACCAATAACACATTTAAACCTTAGTTTTATTCAAAATCTCCATTCACTATGTTTCGATCTAAACGAAGTGTGCATCGATCCAAGTATGCTTATGTAAAATCTTTTTAAATCTTAAATTTATGCATCAATCCAAACAAAGTTATGAATCTATCCATTGGTTAAAATTTTAATAAAAATTTGAAATTTCTTTAGCTTTCAATTTCATTTTCATTGAGAAAGGGATGAAGAGATAACAAAAGAGTATGTTGTATTGCTTCTCAAGTGTGTCCTTTACATCGAGATATAAGTCATATTTATAGGACACACATGTGGTAAGTTACAAGTACACCCTGGAATTCAAGGTTTAAATTTGCAGAAGTTGTCTTATGCTCAATCAGGTAGTTTAATTCGTCCTTTTTCTCTTGATGAAGTTAAACAGGCTGTGTGGGATTGTGAGAGCTTCAAAAGTCCCGGGCCGGGTGGTATTAATCTTGGTTTTATTAAAGACTTTTGGAATGAGTTGAAAGATGATTTTATGAAATTTCTTCTCGATTTTCATCGTAATGGGAAACTGACGAAGGGTGTCAGCTCCACTTTTATTGCTCTAATTCCGAAGGTGGCTAGTCCACAGAAGCTTGGTGATTTCCGACCTATTTCTCTTGTTGGTTGTATGTATAAAGTGTTGGCAAAGGTTCTTGCAAATCGACTACGTTCTATTTTGAGTTATGTGGTGTCTGATAATTGTCGCGTCATTTTTTGGAGATCAAGGCTGTTTGATTAGCTTTTGACTCACTAATTATTTCACGACTGAACATTTAATTTTATTATGAAAAGGGGAAAAAAAAGTTCAAACTACCCCTATTTGAAAAGATTTAGGGTTCGGGGGTTAGTTACATAAAGGGAAGGTATTAGCACCCTCTATGTCCGTAGTACTCTACGGGAACCTCTTGATTTTATTTAATTAATGTGCTATAACTTGCTTGCTTATTTTTGAAAAGAAGGAATTAAAGTGGAAAAATAAAGACCTAATTATCTACATTTTTTATTGATTTGGAAGGACATGGTCCTCTGCCTACGTACCCGTGAGGGATCAAAACCTCGTAGTTCGGGGTAAAAAACGACGTTTGATTGGTTTTGTGTTTTTTATTAGTTTTTTGAAAAAAGGTTTAAAAAATAAAAGCCAAGTGGCAAATAAGAATTTGTTCGTGTTTTTTATTAAAAAAAGATAACTCGAAGTATGATTAAATTGATTGATATTTGATTAAGAAAATAAAATGAAAAAAAAGGACGATCACTTGATTTAGGATCAAGGTTTATTATGGAAAAATGTTTTTTGTGATTTTTGGTTATTTGCATGTTTTTGTGATTTTTGAATAAATATATAAACTAACGGAGCATAAAGAATAAAAGCGCGGCTACCCTAAGTTAGAAATATAAAATCTATGACTATTACAAAAAAACCTATTTACATTCTAAGGTCTGCAATAAAAATTAAAATGCTAAAAATAAATAAACAAATACGAAAAGGAATAAGGAAAAATAAAAAAAATGGTCCAAACACAAGGTGGGGTGCAGTAGTAAACAGGGGCGTGCAGAAAGCAAAAAAAAAAAAAAAGAATTGGGCTTTAAGGAAACGAACCGGGTCGCGGGTCATGGGTCATGGGCGACCCGGTTTGGGGACATATAAGGGTTGTAAACCCTAATTCCTTCATTTCTTCTCCCTCCTTCTCTCTCTTCCGTCCCCTTCTCTCTCTAAACTCTCTGTTCTCTCTCTTCTTCTCCGGTTGGAGATGGGGGTGGCCGGGGGAATTCCGGCGCGGTGGCCGGCGAGCCATCGCGGCTGCGCCGCCGCGCCGGAGCTAAAAAAGCTCCCTTTTTTTATTTTTTTTCGCTCTTTCTCTTCTACTTCCCTCCCTCCGTTCACTTCTAACCCTAGATGTTCAAAAACATACACACAGAGACCTAGATCTAAAGGTAAAGAAAATACTACCTCTTTTTGTTTTTTTGCGAATCCGGTTTTGTTATGGTGCTGGCTTGCAATTCCCTTTTGTGCGTGCGTTACCGTCTGTGTGTGTGCCCGGTTCGTGGTGTGATTGTCGCTGTTGTGACGGTTTGGGGTTGCGCGCCTCTGTATGTGCGTGTGTGGGTTGTGTTGCGCGCGGCCGTGTTTCCGTTTCTGTGCGATGCCTTTTTCTCTGTTTCTCGTGTGCTCTGCTGCGTTCTGTTGTCCTCTGTTTTTTTTTGTGTCTTTTTCTTTGTTGTGCAGGTCTCTATTTATAGAGTGAGTTTGAGGCTAGGATTTGTTACTGATGAGCAAAAAATCAGTAGCTTGTGGAGGAGAAAAAGGGAAATGCGTCTGTTTTTTACTGGATTTGTTTCAGATGAGGCATGAACTGGATTTGGATTGGGATGGAAAAGGAACAGAACGTGTATAAGGATTGAGATGAGAGACTGTTTATCTGAATTTGGACTATTTTGTTGGACTTATCATTGGACAATTTTGGGACTTTAATTAAAAAGAAAAAATTAATAATAAAAGGATAATGTCTATATTTTTGGTTTTAAAAAGGATAAAAAGGAAAATTTAAAATGGGAATAAAAGAAATTTAATCTAAATTGGACTAAAATTAAAATTAGAGTTCTAAATTAAAAGATGGAAATAAATAATTAAAAACTGAGAGAAGAGGGCCCGATTCGGAACTTTATGAGGTATTTCAAAATACCTCCCTGCCGAATTTTTTACTGAAATGTGAGTCTGGTCCGAGTTCGGAGACGTGTGTCAGTGGGACCTTAGGTCAAAATTTGGGGTATGACAGATGCCCCTATTTAAGTTTCTTCGCTTAGAGATTCGAAGGTAAAATCTTTGACTCGACGAGCCGAAGAGACTTAAATACAAAAGTGCACCAATTTTGACCTAAGAGGTTTATGAATGCTCATGATTTAATTATGAATGCATGATGACAGTGACGGCTCGACTGGAATGAAAAGACACTAGGATACCCAAATTCTTCGAAGAAAGGGATCCGACTTTACTGGGGAATCTGGTTTCACTGGGGAAGATGGTTGTTCCTCATTGTCTCGACATCTCGAAACAAAGTGCAATGGTTCAGACTTCAATGTCCATTTGTGGACTTGGTTTTGAAAATGAAATAATAGAAGGATACAAGCTATTTGTTGGTTGAAATTGGCCACTTGTTACAGGCTGTTCGTTGGTTGGAACTGGTCGTTGAGCATAAAGATAAAAGATTGACATGAGTTGTTCGTTTGTTGGAACTAGTTGCTCGGAAGGTAAAAAACATTGGCATAGGCTATTCGTTTGTTGGAATCGGTCGCTGGGCATAAAGATAAAAGATTGACATGAGTTGTTCGTTTGTTGGAACTAGTTGCTCGGAGGGTAAAAAACATTGGCATAGGCTATTCGTTTGTTGGAATCGGTCGCTGGGCATAAAGATAAAAGATTGACATGAGTTGTTCGTTTGTTGGAACTGGTTGCTCGAAAGGGAAAAAAAACTGGCATAGGCTATTCGTTTGTTGGAATCGGTCGCTTGAAAAGTTTGGATTGGTGACATCTCTAGAACAGCTACGCTGGGGATGATACCTGGAGTTTGAAGTTGACATCGAGATTAACTAGCGTTGTGACTAGTACGGCTTTCCGCCGGGGATGACACTTCGAAACTAAAGTTGAAATTGGCATTGATTAGTGACATGACTTAGCACGGCTTTTCGCCGGGCATGACACCTTTGAAATATGGAAGATAAAATGGAAGATGTTTTACTCGTAGAAACTTGCGGCTTGACGCAATGGTAAACTAAGACTGGACCGAAGTGATATGGCCGAAACGATTGATGAGTTTATGTATGAATTAATGTCGTGTGCATGTTGTGTACGCACGAATACATGATTACTAGTAAATGCATGATTGTTATGAGCTTGTGGTTGTATGAGTGCATGGAAGCGTTGATGTGATGAATGCATGTGTGTATGTATGAACGTGACTTTGACGACCATGTCTTTTGTAGGTGATAGACAGAACTTGATGAGGCAGAATATGGTATGTAAGGTGGGAAATGGATTGGCACTTTTGTACTACACTCTTCGCAACCATTTTGTGAACAAATTTTGAAGAAGAGGCCGCTATTTGCAAGCTGGCACAGAGTGTCGCTCCATTGATATGCCTTGGCAGTCATGCCTCTTTTGGCAGAAGTCCTTAACCCTTACTTGGACTACCTTTTCGGGCTCTTAGTCCCCCGGGATGCTCATTTTTGTATTTGTTTATTCAGAGACTTCCCTTAGTGTTGAGCCACGCTTTTAGCAGGATCTAACCTCTCTTGGGTTGACATATGCCTTTCTTACTCCCGAGTGCCAAGTTGTATCTATTTGTTTATGCTTTTTATTATATAACTTTTTAGAAATCTATTTCAAGAGTATTATCATCAGTAAAAGAGGAAAAAATCGAGAAACAAAACAAGTAGGAGTCAAAAGAGAGGTAAAGGCTCAAAGTTTATTAATCGAATGACGCTATGCCAATGGCATGACTTCATGGAGTTCTTTACAAAGTTTGAAAAGAAATGGTAATTTAAAATGGAAAGGTACGTTGAACTTCATAACCCTATCGTTCTCTAACAACTTTGAAATCCGTTATCTTGTGGCTCGAATACTTTTGATATCAGGTATGCCCCAAGTGTATCTGTGTTCGACTGGATGCAGTTACTTTGTCTCTTTTTTTTTTTTTTTTTTAAATCCTTAATTTTTGCATAGACTGCCCTTTCGGGTTTTCACTCTATCAGGATAATGATCTCTGTTTATTGTCTCTAATTTTTGCCTGGACCGCCCTTTTCGGGTTTTCAGTCCACCGAGACGCTCATTTTTGCCTAAGTCGCCCTTTTCGGGTTTTCGACTTACCGAGCTGTTCTTTTAAAGTTTTTAGACAAAGTATTTCTTGACTGTATCCGTGTTCACAGGTCGTGGAAGTTCTTCACCGTCCATGGTTTGTAGAGTCATGGCACCACCTGAGAAGGCCTTTTTAACAACATACGGTCCTTCATAATTAGGAGCCCACTTGCCTCGGGAGTCTGGTTGGAAAGAGAAAATCTTTTTGAGCACGAGATCACCTTCTTTAAACTCACGGGGACGAACTTTCTTGTCAAAAGCCTGTTTCATCCTTTTTTGATATAACTGTCCGTGACATAGGGCTGCCATGCGCTTTTCTTCAATCAGATTCAACTGGTCGTATCTATTCTGAACCCATTCAGCTTCTGATAAGTCAACCTCCATTAGGACTCTCAATGATGGAATTTCGACTTCTACAGGAAGTACTGCCTCCATGCCATATACCAGGGAGAAGGGAGTTGCCCCTATTGATGTGCGTACAGAAGTACGATATCCATGTAATGCAAAGGGAAGCATTTCATGCCAATCTTTATAAGTCACCACCATCTTCTGGACAATCCTCTTTATATTCTTATTTGCAGCTTCGACAGCACCATTCATTTGGGGTCTGTAAGGTGAAGAGTTATGGTGCTCGATCTTGAAATCATCACACAATTCTTTCATCATCTTGTTGTTTAGATTTGTTCCGTTGTCGGTGATGATCCGGTTGGGGATGCCATAGCGACAAATGATATGATTCTTGATAAATTTGACCACTACTTGTTTGGTCACATTGGCATACGATGCGGCCTCAACCCACTTAGTGAAGTAGTCAATAGCCACTAGGATAAAACGGTGTCCATTTGAAGCTTTGGGCTCAATCCTTCCGATCATGTCAATGCCCCACATAGAGAAAGGCCACGGAGAGGAAAGCAAATTGAGTGTAGTTGGCGGCATATGAATCTTGTCGGCGTATATCTGACACTTGTGACACTTTCTGGTATGCTTGTAGCAATCTGATTCCATTGTCATCCAGTAGTAGCCTGCTCGCAATATCTTTTTAGCCATTGTGTGCCCATTAGGATGAATTCCGAAGGATCCTTCGTGTATTTCATGTATCAATAAATCAGCTTCATATTTGTCTACACATCTGAGCAAGACCGTGTCAAAGTTTCTTTTGTACAAGATATCCCCATTCAGGAAGAAATTACTAGATAATCTTCTGAGAGTCTTCTTATCTTTGTTGGATGCTCCAGGAGGATACTCTCGAGTTTGGAGAAACACTTTAATATCATGAAACCACGGTTTATCGTCGAAAACTACTTCAGCGGCAAACACATAAGCGGGTCTATCAAGGAATTTGACACTGATTAGTGGCACGTCATTGTGATGATTCACCTTGATCATTGAAGACAAAGTAGCCAAGGCATCCGCCATCTGATTCTCATCCCGAGGAATATGATGTAATTCCACTTTGTTGAAGAAGGTCAATAAACGTCTTGCATAGTCTCGATAAGGTATTAGTCCTGCATGAAGAGTTTCCCATTTTCCTTTGATCTGGTTGATTACAAGAGCTGAATCTCCATATATTTCGATGTTCTTGATTCTTAGATCAATGGCTTCTTCAATACCCATGATGCAGGCTTCATATTCAGCGATGTTGTTTGTGCAGTCAAACCGGAGTCTTGCTGTGAAAGGGATGTGAGTACCCTTAGGAGTAAGGAGTACTGCTCCTATGCCGTTGCCGTATACATTGACAGCCCCATCAAATATCAAACCCCACACTGAATCTGGATCAGGACCTTCTCCGAATAGTGGCTCGTCACAATCTTTCATCTTTAGATACATAATCTCTTCATCAGGAAAGTCAAACTTGATAGGTCGATAGTCTTCAAGTGGTTGGTGAGCCAAGTGATCAGCAAGAATACTGCCTTTAATTGCCTTCTGGGAACGGTACTCGATATCATATTCAGATAGTAGCATCTGCCACCGTGCAATCCTTCCTATCAAAGCGGGCTTCTCAAATATGTACTTGATTGGATCCATTTTAGATATCAGCCAAGTAGTGTGATTAATCATATAATGACGGAGGCGCTTGGCAGCCCAGGCTAGAGCACAACATGTCTTCTCGAGCATGGAGTAGCGAGATTCACATTCAGTAAACTTCTTGCTTAAATAATAAATGGCGTGCTCTTTTCTTCCGGTTTCATCTTGTTGTCCGAGCACACAACCCATGGAATTTTCTTAGCACCGTTAGGTATATGATCAAAGGTCTTCCTTCAACTGGAGGGATGAGAATCGGTGGTTCTAGCAAGTACTTCTTTATGCTGTCAAAAGCCTTCTGGCAATCTTCGGTCCACACAATACCTTGTTCTTTGCGGAGTAGTTTGAATATCGGCCCACAAGTTGCAGTCATATGAGAAATGAACCGGGAGATGTAATTTAGTCGTCCAAGAAAACCCCTTACTTCTTTTTCTGTTCTCGGAGCAGGCATCTCTCTGATGGCTTTGACTTTGTCAGGATCTACTTCGATGCCTTTCTGGCTGACAATGAAACCTAGAAGCTTTCCGGATCTGACACCAAAAGTGCATTTGTTGGGATTTAGACGAAGTTTGTACTTCCTTAGGCGCTGGAACATCTTCTGTAGATACTTGACATGGTCTTCTTCAGTAATCGACTTGACTATCATATCATCCACATAGACTTCAATCTCTTTATGTATCATATCGTGGAGAAGAGTAGTCATACCCCTCTGATAAGTAGCTCCGGCATTGATTAAACCGAACGGCATTACTTTGTAACAGAAAGTGCCCCAAGGTGTAATAAATGATGTTTTCTCTCTATCTTCGGGTGCCATCTTGATTTGATTATAACCGGAGAATCCATCCATGAATGAGAAGACTTTAGACTTTGCAGTACTGTCGACCAACACGTCAATATGAGGTAAAGGGAAGTCGTCTTTCGGGCTAGCTTTGTTTAAATCACGGTAGTCAACACACATTCTGACCTTACCATCTTTCTTTGGAACAGGCACTATGTTAGCTAACCACTGGGGGTAATTTGATGTGATGAGGAAACCAGCGTCGATCTGTTTCTGTACCTCTTCTTTGATTTTGAGAGCCATGTCAGGACGTGTTCTTCTCAACTTTTGTTTGACCGGCGGACACTCAGGTTTCAAAGGTAGGTGATGTACCACAATATCAGTGTCTAGACCCGGCATATCTTGGTAGGACCAGGCAAACACATCAACATATTCTTTGAGGAGCTCTATCACTTGCTTTTTAACACTTGTTCCGAGCGATGCCCCAACCTTGATTTCTTTCTTGTCTTCTTTGGTGCCCAAGTTAATCACTTCTAGTTCGTCCCCATAAGGCTGAATGGTCTTCTTTTCTTGTTCGAGTAGTCGAGAGATTTCGTCAGGGATCTCTTCATTCTCTTCTTCCTCCGCCTCATACACAGGGAACTCAAAGTTGGGAGAGATCATAGGGTTATGTTGTTCAACGGGTTCGTCGATTTCTAATCTGCACATGTGATGGATGATTTTTAGAAAGAAGATACATGCAGATTTTTTTGAAAATTCATGTTGGGTTTTTTGTATTACCACTTTTCAGAAAAGCATAAAAAAAATGAGACAAAACATCGGGAAAAAAACGACGTTTTTATTTTATTGATGATAATTTCTTGAAATAAAAAGCCCTAGATAAGCTCACTTTCGCTTGGGGCGGGCGAAAGGATGTTGTTTTTTTTTTTTTGAAAAGAAAAGCATAAACTAGACAAATGCATTACTTGGACAAGTGAGCAACAAAAGGAACATCTACAGCAACCCAATTGTGGCTGGATACTCCTGGCGTTATAAAACCTCGTGGCACACTTTCAGGATCATCTTCAATGATTGCATGGATAAAGCCCGAACTGTGGAAAGTGCCCTTCTTGGCTGTGGACAAACCAGTAGATGGGAAGAAACCCAAACCTTCTCGGTGCTTGTTTTCTGGAAGCTCTATCAGCTTTCCCCAGCTTGTGGACCCTCCTGCTTGTATGACCTTCTGAGCATCTTTCAGAGACGAGATAGAGGCTTCATTCCTCTTGGTATTCTTATCTTCTATAGTAAACCCTTGAAAAGGTGTCCCTTCGACATCGTCTGCCCCAATGAAAGAGAAGGATGACAAATGACTCACCAATAAAGCCTCTTCACCGTTTACAGTTACTAGCTTCCCATTCTTTACAAACTTCAGCTTTTGATGCAGCGTGGATGTGACAGCCCCTGCCTCGTGAATCCAGGGTCGACCCAGTAGGCAACTATACGAAGCTTGAATGTCCATGACTTGAAAATTAACTTGGAAAACTTGTGGCCCAACTGTGATGGGTAGAACCACCTCTCCAAGGACATCCTTCCTCGAGCCATCAAAAGCTTTCACCATTACCCCACTTCGTCTCAAAGGTGCGTCTTGGTATGTGAGTTGGGTATAAGTTGTTTTGGACAACACATTCAAAGATGATCCAGTATCCACCAGCACTTTTGACAAAGCATCGGTTTTACAGTTCACAGATATATGCAGCGCCCGATTATGGTTCCTTCCTTCTGCTGGGAGCTCTTCATCACTGAAACTCAAGTTGTTGCATGCAGTGATGTTCCCTACTATTCCGCCAAACTGACCCACCGTTACATCATAATCCACAAAAGCTTGTTCTAAGACCTTCATTAATGCATCTTTATGGGCCTCAGAATTTAGTAATAAAGACATTATGGATATTTTGGATGGAGTCTGCATCAGTTGGTCAACAACCTTGTACTCGCTCTTCTTTATTAACTTGAGAATCTCATCAAACTCTGCACTTGTACCAGCCCCATTGGGTTGATCCACTTCTTTGGCGATACCAGCATCTTTAGTCCGAACCTCCTTGTTTATTGTAGCATCAATCTTCTTTGGGAACACTATGGGAACAACGCGCCCATTTCTCAGAACTCTACTGTCTTCAACAATATTATCCACACTAGACAAAGGCGGTATTGGAACCTCACGACCCTCTTCAATCATGGTGGCATTGTATTTGTATGGAATGGCTTTTTCAGAAGCATATGGCAGTGGACCCGGTAAGCAAATCACCAGAGGGGTGATAGTTGACTTTCGACTGTCATAAAATACCTCCAAAGGCCCCTCAGGAGTTATTACACACACATCATCACACCTCCTTTCGACCACAAGCTCTCCTCGGTTTAGAAGCCCTTGAATATCATTCCTTACTTTCTGACATCCTCCGGAGTTCATAAGGCATATTTCACAGAGATCATGATCATGCTCAAAAAGGTCGACTTTGCATAACTTGGCATGTAACGGGACCAAGGGTGTTCTAATATGTTGAACATTCAGAATGGGACGAGTCTTTTGACAATCTTCGATCATGTTGACTGTTGCGGCACCGTGATTCGGCAATGGGTTTGTTTGAACATTTGGCGCCGAGTCTGTGAAAGTTATTTTTCCATCATTGATCAACCTCTGCACTGTGCTTTTAAAGGCATAACAAGTTTCAATGTTATGGCCACGGCCCCCTTCATGGAAGTCACAAGTTTGGTCAAGTCTATACCAAGATGGTAGTTTTTCTGGGATAGGAGGAGCTGTTCTAGTTTGGACAAGGTTTTTCTTGAGTAAGCCGGGAAGTAATTCTGCATAGGTGACTGGTATTGGGTTAATCGGCATTCTTGGTGGTCGCGGTTGTTGTGGGCGTTGTTGATAAGGTTGTTGTTGGAAATTTTGTTGAGGGTATTGTTGGTATGGGAATTGTTGGTATGGTTGTTGTTGGAAATTTTGTTGTTGAGTATTTTGTGGTGAAGGATTTTGTGGGAATTGAGGATATTGTGGTATTTGAGGATATTGCGGTATTTGAGGATATTGCGGTATTTGAGAATGGTTATTTGTTTGTTGAAAAGGGTGAGAGGTGGGTGTGATGGCAGCAATGTGTTGATAGGCTGGATAAGTTTGTTGAGGCATTCCATGAGTCACCATACCGACTTCTTGCTCTTTCTTCCTCGGGAAATGATTCCCGGTCTTCTTGGTCCCATTGGCAGGAGTTGCATTCTTTACTAAGCGTCCTTCTCGGACTCCTTCTTCTAACTGTACTCCCATACCAACCATCTCTGCGAAGCTCTTTGGTGTACTCCCGACCATCTTTTTGTAATAAAAATGATTCAAAGTTTTTAGGAAGAGCTTGGTCATCTCTTTCTCCTCAATTCGTGGGCTGACTTGGGCAGCGGTGTCTCTCCACCGTTGGGCGTACTCTTTGAACGTCTCTTTATCTCCCTGAGTCATGGCTTGGAGATCACTTCGGTCCGGAGTCATGTCTACATTGTAACTGTACTGTTCCACAAAAGCTTCACAAAGGTCACGGAAAGTTTGAACCCTTGTTTTGTCTAGGTTTGTGTACCACTTTGAAGCAGGGCCGGTCAAGCTTTCTTGGAAATAGTAAATAAGAATCTGATCATCTTGGGCATACGCAGGCATCCTTCTCACATACATTTTTAGATGTTCCTCAGGACAAGAACTTCCTTTGTATTTCTCGAAATCTGGGATCTTGAATTTGTGAGGCACCTGCACACTCGGTACCAAACAGAGATCGTACGCAGTCTTCCCAAATTTCCCTTTATCACGGAGGGCTTTCATGTCTCGGCGTAGTTCATCATACTTTTCTTGTAGGTCGCTTACTTCCTCGTAAGCCTCTACATTCCCTGAATGAAAGATAGGTTCTTCAGTTTGCGGAATTGTATGTATCACAGGTGCTGAGTAGGTCATGGTGGCTGGAGTGACCCTCATGGCAGGTAGGGGTACTTGAGCCGTGTACTGGTGAGTGGGCATCTGAGCTTCACAAGTGATAGGACGAAATATCTCCCCAGCAGTGAAAGGTGGAAACCAAGGCGCGGAACGTTGCGGAGCGGACCGCGTTGGAGTGTCAGCACATAGTGTCCAAGAAGAAGATGCCTCGGCCTGAGTTCTGACAGGAGGAGGAGGTGGAGGTGCTTGTGATCGGGCCTGCGCTTCTGTTACGGCCTGAGCTTGAGTTTGCGCTTGTGCCAATGCTTGCGCTTGTGCTTGAATCTGTGCTTGAGCTTGAGTCTGAGTTTCTGCCATTGTTTTTATTAATTCAGCCATCTCGTCCATCCTAGTCTGCATGACTGTCATTTCTTCACGAAGTACCCGATTTTCCTGCTCAAGGTAATCCATCCTCTTCTTTACGTTTGCTCGAGTGTAGTGAGTACGAGTTGACTTGTAGACGATACGTGGGGCCACCTTTTGAAACGAGTTGACCTTTTTCTCTGGGAAAGAAAGTTTGTGTGAGACTTTGACTTGAGACTATGAAATGCAGGATGATGCATGATGTTTATGCAAAAATATAGACTTATTTTTTATCGAAGGACTTATGGAAAGTATTTTTGTAAATATCATAGCTGAGAGTTCCATTGAATAATTTGCATACTACGAGATAATTCCCTTTCTAAACAACAAAGCCAAGGGATAGACTTTGCAAAAATAAAATAAGATAAATATCTAACTTAAAGCTAAGAACAAAAGAAAAACTGGGAACTCTCGAGCTCTTTGAAGTAGACTATTCATCAGAATCTGAATGTGCATCCTTGAAGAACTCCCAGCGCTCCCCTGCGCTGATAAATTGTGATAGCCTTGTGCTCTGAGCTCGGATCTGAACATTCTTTTTTACTATTTGTCGTCTCAGCTTGTGAACCTTATGCTCTCGTTGCTCTATCTCACCACTCATAGTTTCCATCTTGAGCATAGCTTCATCATACTTCCTTTTCCAGGTAGCACCCACACATTCCGATCGGGCCAACTTCTCTTGACATTCCTCCACAGTTGCGGGGGCCAAGGGTAAAGCCGGCGCTGGGGTTGTTGAAGATAGGTACCTCGGCAAATGATAGGGTAAGACCAAATCGGAAGCTCTATTGATGACCCATTGAGTGTAAGACCCCTGTAAAGAGTCTGATCTCCTCGCCAATTGGCTTCTATTGAGTGTGCGAATGGCATGCCATGCTTGGACAAATCTCCCTCTTTTGTTTGAGGGATCTTCATGGTTGAAGTAGAATTCACCTTGTAGGTAGATGTTATCTGGCTTAGCTTCCATTGGACATCCGAACTGACGTTTGGCAAGGATAGGATTGTAGCTGATTCCTCCTTGCGTACCGAGAAGGGGTACATTTGAGTATTCTCCACAACTGACAATGATGTTCGTGAAGTTACAAGTGGCACGGTACCAGGTTATGTCGGATGGTGTAAGGGACATGATTCTTTTGGGCCAGGAGAGATTTTCTGGGTTGGCTTGAAAAGAATGAGTCTGAGGTAAGTGGGAGGCAAACCATTTGTATAGTAAAGGTGCGCAACCGAGGATAGCTCCACGACCTACTTGGGTTCGATCGTGAATGGAATGATATATATCAGCTAACAATGTGGGGACTGGGTTCTTTGTGAGGAAAATTTGAATGGCATGGATGTCAACATAGTTATCAATATTTGGGAACAATACTAGGCCATAGATGAGTAAAGCTAGGATAGAGTAAAAGGCCTCAACATTGTTTGTTTTGGAGAAATCGGAGGCTTGTTGGTAAAGAAATTTAGTAGGTAAACTTGGGAGATTCCCTTTTAGGGTGAGTTTTTCTTTTATGAGAGAGGTTTTGAGATGGAGGGCGTTTGCAATAGTGGCAGCTTTGGGAAAGGGTTCTAAGCCAGTAAAAGGTACCTTATCAAGTACGGGTAGGCCAATTAAGTGAGAGTATTCTTCAAGGGTAGGCATAAGCTGGTAGTCGGGAAAGGTGAAACAGTGGTAAGCAGGGTCATAGAACTGGACCAAGGTCTCCAAGCACCCCTTTTCGATATTTGTCCAGAGGACACCAAGCAAATTCCCATGACGATCACAAAAGTTCTCCAAGCTAGTTACTTCAAATGCAAGCTTCTTTAAATTCTCTAGATCCAATTTCCTGAATGTAAACTTCCTAGTATTTCTTCTTTCCATGCCTATGATATTTACAAAACACAGTATAAGTCCTTCGATATTTTTGATGAAAAAAGATGAAATTATGAATGAATGCATGTATGCATGATTATGCATAGGTTAAGCTCATCATGTTGGAGTTTAAAGGTAATAACCCCCATTTGGTAAGGACTATGGTTTTATTTGTACCTGTATTACGGGTTCTATCCAGTTCCCAAAGTCATCAACTACCTCCGAATGTTATCAGGTTACAAGACTACTCTTGATCCAATAATATCCGTAGGAAAGTTTCATTTGAGTGTAGTATCGCGTATCAACTAATTCAAGACTACTCTTGATTAGCCACCGCACTACGTCCTAAAAGGCTAAGATGGGTTAAGGGTAACTAAAGGTTCTCAACTTCGACGGTCACTTGAAAATATAATGCCAACACGACTATTCATGCCAACACAAATTACTTTCAAGATCCCTCCATTGAGTGGGGTTATACCACATGAACCTAAACACGAGACTTGACTCTCGGAAAGGCACTTTGGTTATACCACCGTCCTATCTTATGTTTCTCTCAAACCCGGGTGTAGGGCTTTATCTCACCACTCATGTTTAAGAAGAAAGGAAGAAAGAGAGAAAAGAGAAGATAAAAGATACATACAATTATTTCCATCTTTTTTTTTTTTTAGCAAGTTATAGCATAGAGAATTAAATAAGACCAAGTTAGGCTCAACCCTCTTAGGGGGTCCCCAGTGAAGTCGCCATTTCTGTCGCGTCATTTTTTGGAGATCAAGGCTGTTTGATTAGCTTTTGACTCACTAATTATTTCACGACTGAACATTTAATTTTATTATGAAAAGGGGAAAAAAAAGTTCAAACTACCCAAACTACCCCTATTTGAAAAGATTTAGGGTTCGGGGGTTAGTTACATAAAGGGAAGGTATTAGCACCCTCTATGTCCGTAGTACTCTACGGGAACCTCTTGATTTTATTTAATTAATGTGCTATAACTTGCTTGCTTATTTTTGAAAAGAAGGAATTAAAGTGGAAAAATAAAGACCTAATTATCTACATTTTTTATTGATTTGGAAGGACATGGTCCTCTGCCTACGTACCCGTGAGGGATCAAAACCTCGTAGTTCGGGGTAAAAAACGACGTTTGATTGGTTTTGTGTTTTTTATTAGTTTTTTGAAAAAAGGTTTAAAAAATAAAAGCCAAGTGGCAAATAAGAATTTGTTCGTGTTTTTTATTAAAAAAAGATAACTCGAAGTATGATTAAATTGATTGA
Source organism: Medicago truncatula (assembly GCF_003473485.1). Lineage (NCBI taxonomy): Eukaryota > Viridiplantae > Streptophyta > Magnoliopsida > Fabales > Fabaceae > Medicago > Medicago truncatula. Next base: position 17,874,261 of record NC_053046.1, on the reverse strand, counting down.
TATTTGATTAAGAAAATAAAATGAAAAAAAAGGACGATCGCTTGATTTAGGATCAAGGTTTATTATGGAAAAATGTTTTTTGTGATTTTTGGTTATTTGCATGTTTTTGTGATTTTTGAATAAATATATAAACTAACGGAGCATAAAGAATAAAAGCGCGGCTACCCTAAGTTAGAAATATAAAATCTATGACTATTACAAAAAAACCTATTTACATTCTAAGGTCTGCAATAAAAATTAAAATGCTAAAAATAAATAAACAAATACGAAAAGGAATAAGGAAAAATAAAAAAAATGGTCCAAACACAAGGTGGGGTGCAGTAGTAAACAGGGGTGTGCAGAAAGCAAAAAAAAAAAAAAAAAGAATTGGACTTTAAGGAAACGAACCGGGTCGCGGGTCATGGGTCATGGGCGACCCGGTTTGGGGACATATAAGGGTTGTAAACCCTAATTCCTTCATTTCTTCTCCCTCCTTCTCTCTCTTCCGTCCCCTTCTCTCTCTAAACTCTCTGTTCTCTCTCTTCTTCTCCGGTTGGAGATGGGGGTGGCCGGGGGAATTCCGGCGCGGTGGCCGGCGAGCCATCGCGGCTGCGCCGCCGCGCCGGAGCTAAAAAAGCTCCCTTTTTTTATTTTTTTTCGCTCTTTCTCTTCTACTTCCCTCCCTCCGTTCACTTCTAACCCTAGATGTTCAAAAACATACACACAGAGACCTAGATCTAAAGGTAAAGAAAATACTACCTCTTTTTGTTTTTTTGCGAATCCGGTTTTGTTATGGTGCTGGCTTGCAATTCCCTTTTGTGCGTGCGTTACCGTCTGTGTGTGTGCCCGGTTCGTGGTGTGATTGTCGCTGTTGTGACGGTTTGGGGTTGCGCGCCTCTGTATGTGCGTGTGTGGGTTGTGTTGCGCGCGGCCGTGTTTCCGTTTCTGTGCGATGCCTTTTTCTCTGTTTCTCGTGTGCTCTGCTGCGTTCTGTTGTCCTCTGTTTTTTTTTGTGTCTTTTTCTTTGTTGTGCAGGTCTCTATTTATAGAGTGAGTTTGAGGCTAGGATTTGTTACTGATGAGCAAAAAATCAGTAGCTTGTGGAGGAGAAAAAGGGAAATGCGTCTGTTTTTTACTGGATTTGTTTCAGATGAGGCATGAACTGGATTTGGATTGGGATGGAAAAGGAACAGAACGTGTATAAGGATTGAGATGAGAGACTGTTTATCTGAATTTGGACTATTTTGTTGGACTTATCACTGGACAATTTTGGGACTTTAATTAAAAAGAAAAAATTAATAATAAAAGGATAATGTCTATATTTTTGGTTTTAAAAAGGATAAAAAGGAAAATTTAAAATGGGAATAAAAGAAATTTAATCTAAATTGGACTAAAATTAAAATTAGAGTTCTAAATTAAAAGATGGAAATAAATAATTAAAAACTGAGAGAAGAGGGCCCGATTCGGAACTTTATGAGGTATTTCAAAATACCTCCCTGCCGAATTTTTTACTGAAATGTGAGTCTGGTCCGAGTTCGGAGACGTGTGTCAGTGGGACCTTAGGTCAAAATTTGGGGTATGACAATAATCAATCCGCTTTTGTGAGAGGCAAACAAATTCTTGATGGCATTCTTATTGCAAATGAGGTAGTCGATGAAGCAAAGCGTTTGAAGAAAGATTTATTATTGTTCAAAGTTGATTTCGAAAAGGCTTATGACTCGGTTGATCTTAATCATCTGAATTATGTGATGCTTAATATGAATTTTCCGACTCTTTGGCGGAAGTGGATAATGGAGTGTGTTGGAACAGCTACTGCTTCGGTCCTTGTCAATGGGTGTCCGACAGATGAGTTTCCTATTCAGAGGGGGCTTAGACAGGGGGACCCTTTATCGCCTTTTTTATTTTTACTAGCGGCCGAAGGTTTTGATGTTTTGATGAAGGCTTCAGTGTCGTCAAATTTATTTAATGCTTATGGTATTGGACCTCAAAGTGAAATTAAAATTTCTCACCTACAGTTTGCTGATGACACTATCATTATTGGAGAAAAATGTTGGTTGAATGTTCGTACCATTCGGGCGGTATTATTATTACTTGAAGAGGTGTCCGGGTTGAAGGTAAATTTTAACAAAAGCATGTTGACAGGTGTAAACATTTCTCATAATTGGTTGACGGAAGCGGCTTCGGTGTTGAACTGTAAAACTGGTACAATTCCCTTTATGTACTTAGGATTATCTATAGGCGGAGATAGTAGAAGACTCAGTTTCTGGAAACCGGTAGTGGACCGAATTGTTGCTAGATTGTCGTCGTGGAATAATAAATTTCTATCGCTTGGTGGTCGCTTGGTTCTTCTGAAATATGTCATATCCTCTCTTCCGGTTTACTTTCTTTCCTTTTTCATGGCACCTGCAGGTATAATTTCTTCTATTGAATCTATTTTTTTTAAAAAAAATTGGGGGGGTTGTGAGGTCTCTAAAAAAATTGCTTAGATTAAATGGGATTCTATTTGTTTACCTATGAATCGAGGTGGTTTGGGGGGGTGGAGGTTAGGTGAATTTAATTTATCTTTGTTAGGGAAATGGTGTTGGAGGTTGTTGATTGACAAAGAAGGCTTGTGGTATCGTGTCTTAAAGGCACGGTACAGGGAGGTTGGTGGTAGAATTCAGGAATTAGGGAGATAGGAAATGGTAGTAGTACTTTCTTTTGGACTGATAAATGGCTAGGCGGAGTACCTTTAAAGATTCAATTTAGTCGTCTTTATGATTTATCGGTGCATAAGAAGTGTTCGGTGGCAGACATGGAGCGTTGGGGGTGGGTTGAGGGCGGTAATGGGTGGGTTTGGAGATGGCGGTTGTTAGCTTGGGAGGAGGAGAGTATGAGGGAGTGTATCACTTTACTGGATAACGTTGTTTTGCAGGTTCATATTCAGGACCGTTGGCGGTGGTTACTAGATCCTGTTCATGGTTATAGTGTTGGTGGGACTTATCGTTTTCTCACAAATTCTGAAGAACAGGTGGCTAATGATGCTTTTATTGACGTGTGGCACAAATTGGTCCCGACAAAAGTGTCGCTTTTTGCTTGGCGGTTGCTTCAAGACAGAATTCCTACAAGAGCAAACTTGGTGCGTCGTCTCATTCTTCAACCAAACGACAATTTATGTGTTGGAGGGTGTGGACTATCCGAAACGACAGGTCATCTCTTCATTGGATGCGAATATTTTGGAAGTGTTTGGGTTTTACTTTGTCATTTGTTTGGGTTTTCTTTTGTTCCTCCAGGCTCTATTAAGGATCATTACATTCAGTTTACTCATTTGGCGGGTTCGCCTAGATCTACTCATGTGTTTTTTAAGGTTATTTGGCTTGCTTGTGTTTGGGGAATATGGAAGGAGTGAAACAACCGTGTTTTCAATGATACGGTTATTGATCCGTTACATATTGTCGAAAAAGTTAAGTTAAATTCTTTTCTCTGGCTTTCTTCGAATATTGAGCCTATTGCTTTTGGCTTTTACGATTGGTGGAGACATCCCCTTTTTTGTATGGGTGTGATTTAAGTGTTTGGACCTTTTTGTTTAGGTGGTGGCATCTTTTTTTTAGGTGTTGTGGTGTTGTAACAGATATTAGAGGATTCATCATTTTAGCACACCTTGTGCGGGGTGAATCACTCTGTTTTTGAGTAATATATTCCATTTTGATTTGTTCAAAAAAAAAAGTACATGAAGAGCCATAAGACTAAGTGTCATTAACTATGAATATAGGCATTTACTCTTAGGAGTTAAGGAATATAGACAATGGACATCCACATCATATTTTCCTTTATTCATAACACTCCTCCTTGGATGTCCATGAAGGATGTGCCTCATTAAAACCTTACTAGAGAAAAACTCAATGGAAAAAAAAATCTAGTGAAGGAAAAAGAGTACAACAACCTTTTGTGTCTTAATCTGTCTCGTTAAAAACCTTACAAGAAAAACCCAATGGGATAAAACCACGGTTAAGGAAAAAAGAGTGCAGAACACATTTGTGTCTCCCCCTCATAAAGACAATTATGTATGAGCCGATGAAAGTCAAATAATCTTTTATGTTGGTTGTCCAAAACCTTTACTTGACGGTGACTATGTAGAAAGATATGGTATATCTCCATGCTCTTCTCCAATTTAGCAGTTCTTGAGATATTGTCTTCATATTGAGTTGTAGAAAGAGTCTCCTTATAAAGAGAACCATAAGTTTCTCGTATAAGTGAAATCATAATCCTTAATAAAGAGCATTCTCTATTTCCTTGATGTAGTGCTAACATTTTAAAATGATAGGATGATATTGTTGTTTCTGACTAATTCAAATTGTTCATAATTTTCTTGAGGACGTGATCTTTACTCACATCAAGTGACATCACAATCATTATATTACATAATCAACTAGATTTGTTCATATTGACCTTTATATGACAAATTAATTTTAGAATCTCTTCAGGAGTTCTAATAATATTTATATGATCATCTTAAAATCAATTATAAGAAATTCATTTCCATATTCTTAAAATGAACAAATGATGTCATCTCTTCAATAGTTTTGATTGTATGTCTTACGTGATAAACTTTTAGCAAGTGTACTAAAAATATATCGAAGTAATAAAATTTATAAGTTCGTATCCACAGAGACTGTTTCAATTTCTACTCGGCAAAAGCATTAAAATAAAGGATATATTAAATTCAATGGTGCCCTAGGCAGTTGAGTTGATTGCATAAAAATAATAAATTGCAAGTAAATAAACTAGTTGGAAGATAATATGGAAAACAGATGATTAAGCTTTCGAATCCTCTATTGGTCTCTGTGGTAGCTAAATTCTCTAAGTTCTCAATGTTAGCTTTGATCAATCTCTTGACTCAAAACCCTTTCCTAAGTTATAACCTTTTAATCTCTTAAACCGATTGAATAACCGCGGAAGCGATGTCAGAACGTTAATTCATATGTCATAACCCTCAATTTCCTATCTCTAGGTTCCTATGTTGAATTAAACAGAATTACTATTTCAGGATTAAAAGCTAGGGTTAGTAGTCATTCAATTCCTAAGATCAATTTATGTGATTGCAAGAAGCTAGGGTTAATAGTCATGCAAACAATCATATAAAAAGCAATGAACATAAATAATTCTGAATAAAGACTGAATTATATTGATAACAATAGAGTCAAAAAACAACGTGGGTTCACAAATACAATAGATTCATCTTGACTTAATCAAAGAAATTAGCTAGACATAGCAAATGAATAAACAACACGAATAAAAAAAATTAGAAACATAGATGTTTTGCTTTTCTTCGATCCTTGTGCCTTCTATTTCTTTGTGTATGCGCAGCTTCCGTTTCCTGGTTCCTACCCTCCAAAACCGTGATTCCTTTCTGCCGAAACGTGAATTGCACAGGACGTGAAAATTGCCCTTTTGTGATGTGCTGCTTCCTTTTTATATTGCCTTCACCAAGTTCTTTTGTTAATTTTCTCTCGGGTCAACAACCCACTTCTTTTACTATCCATGTATTAATACACCAACCTTACTATTAAGTTTCTACTCATACCTCTTTTTCTTCAATAGGCTAGATAAGTTGCACAATAATTTCTTCTCATTCCTTGGCCTTATAAATATGTCACTAATTGACCAATAATGATAATAAAATACTATTTGACTCAATAAATCGAAAACGACAATTTATTTAAAATGACTCTAAATTAAATACTAAACTAATAAAAAAGGAATTAAAACTTAACTAAAAAGACTCTAAAAATGTGATATGACGAACTGTCATCATTACGCAAATGAAATCATTCGGGAAGTTTCATATAACCATCAACTATCAAGTGAGCCATACAAATAAATTGTAACACATCTTTCATATAATTTGAGCATTTCATGTGCTACCGAACTTAATCAACTATGAAAAAGTTTTTGAATTCACTTCAGGTGAATATTTCTTTAAAGAATATATGTCTCTTAAAGATAAATGGTAGACGTGTACCTATTCACTTCAAGTGAACATATTAAACTCCATATAATATATATATATATATATATATATATATATATATATATCCATTCTAATTTCCTTTTCGCATGAAAAATCATATTTAATTTCACACTTTCAAGTGTGTAGACTACGAGTCCAAACAAGGTCTACTTTGTGAAGTGAGTTTGATTTCAATAGAATTGTCTCTTTTCATTTGTAAATATTTTCATTATCTATAACTTTAATAGACTTTAACTCATGACACTACCACAATTTTGGCTTTTAATAGCATTATTTTAATAGCGTTTCTGGATAAATGCTATTAAAAATGCAACTCATAGACCTGTTATAGCACTTTTCAGAAAGCGCTAAGGAAAACTTGTTAAAAATTGGATTAGATAGCGCTTTTCCTGAAACGCTATTATTATTGTTCGCATTAATAGCGCTTTTTCCGAAACGCTATTGTTGGAGGGGGTATAGATAGCGCTTGTCACAAACGCTATGTTTGGGCTTTATTAAATTAAAAAAGGCAGATTATTTTTTTTCAGTTTTGCGCACAAACTAAAATAAAACACATAACACTTTCTCTCTCCAACATTGGGATTCAAAGTCAGAACGCTTTCTACCGTCCTTCTCCTGAATCAAAACCACCTTCTTCTCCATTGCATCAGTGAAAATCTAAACCCAAAACCATCTTCTTGCTTTGGTCTAAATCGAAGTCAGAGTCACTCTCTCTCACAATCGACGTCGGAATCGAAGTCATTCCGTGGTAAGTTTTTCTCTTTCGATTTTTTCGTTTCATAGCTTCCTCAAAATCGCTCAATGTTTGTTTTTGTGTTGCAATTCAAGTTCAGCTCTTCCTTTGTAGAGAACGTCAGCAAGTTAGCTCAAGATCTCTACCCAGGTTGTATGAAAATCAAAACCCCTTAATTTTTTTAGTTTTTTATTTTATTTCTCTGATTTTTATTTTATTGGGTTTCTTGTGAAATGCTGAAAAATTGTTTCTGTTAAATCGAAAGCCCTTAATTTTGATTGTCATCTGTTTTTATTTTTATAAATTTACATTTATTTTTTATTTTTTTATGAGATTTATAATGTGTGGTTTATGTGTGTTTGATTGTTTGTTTTACTTTGTTGTGAAATTTTGGTTTCCAATGATTATTTCTCAAGTGATTTATTACTCTGTTTGGATAAACATAATATTTACAGCTTATCATGATAAGTAAGCCCTTATGTATAAGCTTGCTTAAGCTTTTTATGTAGTAAAAAATAAATTATGTTAAATTGTTTTTTCATTTGTCATAACTCATAAGCTGTTTTCATTAATTCTCCCAAAGGGTATCATAAAATTTATGCCAGTAGGGAAGCTTAAATAAGCCAATTCAAACAGTCCTATACACAGTGATGGACTTTTCAGATTTTCATCACAATCTCAATAAATTTTGTCTTTTAATAATCACTTTAGAGAACACCAACCCTTAACAGTCCTAACAATAATGTCTTACTATGAGAGATGATAAAATATATTATTAACCCTTGAAATAATTATTATGTTCTCATATTAAGTGGTTCATGAGCTAAAGGGCCAATATGTAAATGACAGACATGCTTTAGAAAATAATGAACACACACTCATAAGTGTAAATCATTGTTTGAAAAATAATAATATAGTGATCTTTGAAGCCTTGAACTTATTATGTATTTGGTTGTATGTGTGTGAAGGAATCTGTGAATGAATTAAGGTACTGTAATAGTAGAAACTAAAAAGAGACTAAGCTATAATAACTAAATCATCAATGTTTAATTCATTGTTTTCTTCATAATCATGCAAGTACAATAATATATAAACTTGTTATAACAGAATGGGAAGCATGTGCACAATACATGGTAATTGCGTGACTCATCCTTAGCAACTACAAGTGACTCATCATCTAGATCTTTCCTCTTACTCTTTGGGCCAACTCTTTTCTTAGCTGTTACATAATCATTGAGATACTTGGCTCTGTTGTGATTCCTCTTGACCCGCACCTGAGGTTCTATTTCAACCTCCTCACATGGGTCATTTTGGTCCCTAACATAACTCCAACCCCAACAGTAATGATGAAAAAGCTATTATAGAAAATTTAGGCAAAATTTAGCTAAACACAACTTGCTTGATGTGACTGTTAGCTAGTCTAACATACTTAATTCTATAGAAAATTTAGCTATGTGTAACAGTTAATATGTGTAGAACTGGATGAGAAACCTCATTTCGTCCAAAAAATTGATTGTGATATTAAATCATTTTCAGTCCAAAATTCCCGATTTAATATCTCAACGATCTCTATCTCTAAATATTCATGAGATTTCTAGCATGCTTACGATGGGTCAGTAGGTGTTGTTTTTTAGCGCCTGGTTTGTGGTTTGTTGAGGGCTGGGCGGAGGCAGCTTACGATGGGTTGGAACTAATTTTTTTTGTTTCTGTTTTGGCGGGGTTCTGCTGTGCTGCTGTGTTGTTGTTTTACTGCTATATTGGAGTTTAGAAGTTGCGTATCAGCAGCGTTTTTATGTTGTTGCAGCAGCTGCTGTGTTTTTTTTTTACCTTGTATGCTTTATCCGACTACCCGTTTAGCACGTCTTGTGCCGAGTGTGTTTCAATAATACATGCTGTTTAAAAAAAAAAACATTTTTGCTGATATAGACTTTCTTAGCAAACTCACTACAAGATTGAACTTACATCGTGGATGGCTACTCCCTTGAAAACTATTTTGTCTCAAATCCCTTCACAAACTCATTTTTAAGTATACAATCTTGTCTGAAAGCCTTAGGGATGCAGCAAAATTGGTTTATCTAACTCTTGATCTCAATTATGGCTAGTCTTACTTCTTTTCACTTAAAATTAGTATACTAGAATGGCCAAACTGTATTAATAGTGATATTTACAGGAGATCAAGTCACTAGACTTCTATGTTTCTTTTTTTTTTATCATAGATATGAATACAGGAGATCAAATCACTAGACTTCTATGTTTAAATTGTTTTTCTTAATTCTTATAGCTTCTAACTGTTTATAGATGCTGCTTATAGATTCTGCTTTCCTTCAAGGAGCATCCGTCGTGGTCGCCGCCGTTGTCTCTGTTTTCCTTCAATAACGGTAAGAAAATGTTGTTTTTGTGTATTGTGGTCATAAGTAGTTAAATTGTTGATTGCGGTTGTACTAATATATTCTGGCCAAGATTGATACACATATTGGGGAGCCCTACTAAATCTAGAATGAAGATGGGTATTAATAGATAATATGCAATGTTTATAGATAATATGCATGTGTATCAACTGTGCCCTTCATTCCAAGTCAAAATCAAAGTCAAGTATAATCCCATGGATGAAAATAAAGGTATTTTCTAATCAATGGTATTGTTTTTGACAACGTAATCAATGGTAATTATAATTCATAATGTGGATGAAATTTTAATTATGTAATTTTTTTCCAGTGTCCTATGCAAACGAACGAATGGCATTGACTGTGGCTATTTTGTCATGCAATTTATGAAAGAGATAATATTGGCAAATCAAGACATGATCCCCGAAAATGTATGTATGTTATTTTTAATATACTGTTAATTTGTAATCATATATATAACTAGGCATTCTTTTTCTAACTCAATTTTTTGCTACTTTTATATTTGAAGTACTTTGGAGATTACAAATGTAAAACCTATTCTAAAGATAAGCTAGTTCAGGTCGAGGAGGATTGGACAACCTTTATGGTCGAGTATCTTAGCGAGTTTCATTTTCTTTTTCAACAATTTTCATTTGCGTTTTTTGTAACACCCCGTTACCCATAAGCAGTAAAATAGCATAAATACATCAGAGTAATTTCACAACGGGCATGCTACACGTCATTTCAAAATTCTTAAATAGAAAATAAAACTATTTAATCAAACCACTTGATAAAATATGAAAACATAGCAGCGGAAAAGTTTTCAATCCAACAACATCCTACGACATTAAAGGCCTTAGCATAATTCATCAACATTGTTCAAAGACAATAAAAGGCTCCACACCACAAGTTCCAAAATTTTGATACATGGAAAGGAAAAACAACAATAACAAAAATGATAATTCCCATCCCACGTATCAGAGCCCTAGACACGACTTTGAGCCACCACCTACTACTCAGGATCACCTGCAAGTTACCCATAGGAAGGGCAACGTTTTCAAGCAGAAGGGGTGAGATTCACAACAGTAAATATAGATATTAAAATCATCAAATGAATCTAACACCCTATTACTTCAAACATATTAATCTTGTAAATATCAACATTTAATTCACAAGCCACAACAACATCACCATAATAATCCATTTAGCAAGTATGTATACAATGTACATATTACCAATAACATCAACAACACATCAAGATCACAATGAATATATATGAATAAATGTATATTCAACATCAACATCAACATCAGATAAAACCGAACAACAACCAAGACTCATGCAAATGACATGACCACTGCTAAGACACCATCTTAGACTTCTTAATGAAATGCATTATGCATGTGGTACCAATCAGGACCGGAGCCCTCACCGCTTTTGAATGGTTAAAGCATTCATCAGGACCGAAGCCCTCACCGCTGTTGAGCAACTAGTACTCCAGGACCGAAGCCCTCACCGCTGTTTTTATGCATATGCAATGGACCTACTTGTGTATATCTACATACAACTGACCATGCAATGCAACTCCATGTGACTCCAATTATTACAACATGTATGATCAATAGTTAAAACATACAATGCATTCCTCATCAACAATCAACATCCAACAGAAATTCAACCATTCAGAATGATGCACAATTAAATAAAATTATGCTTAAACAACAACATTTAAACCTTATCAATCAAGCAAGCAAAACTGCACTCAAACTGCACTAGCTCGCCTCGCGAGCACATCAGCTCGCCATGGCGAGTTCACAAAAACACTAGCTCGCCATGGCGAGTTCAAGGCGAACTCGAGGCGAGTGAAAATCAGGTACTCTCGGGAAAAGTGACATTTCCTCACTCAAACTCCAATTCTAAGTTCCCTATTCATCTTTTTAACCTAAGACTTCCACCATTCATCATTAAAATCATCTAGGTACCTTAAACCATTCCCAAAACATCTTATAACAACTTTTCAAAAATCAAGTTTTAATCTGGGCTACTCGCCATGGCGAGTTGGATTGCTCGCGAGGCGAGCTATGAAGTTGCTCACTCGCCATGGCGAGCACAGCTACTCGCGAGGCGAGCGATGAACTTCTGTACGGGCAGAAACCTGGTTTTTCCCAAAAATCCCATTTTTCTTCCAATCACTCCCCAAATCAGTTTACAGATGCAAATTAACTTTCTGTATGCACTTAGAACCTATTTCTAACATCAAATTCATGCTTACAACTTCAAAACTACAATTTCATCATAAAACCCAATTTCCCAAATTCTCACCAAAACTCTGTTAAACACAAAATCAGAAATCAATAACTATATTACTGAAGAAAACCTCACCCTTACCTTAATTTTGCAGAAGAAATGCAGCACAAATTCACTCTTGGCTCTAACTTGGTCTTCTCCTCTTTTTCTCCTAACTTGTCAGTTTTACGTACAAAGCTTTCTAACCTCTCTTTTCCTAACTTCCCATTACTTGTAACTCCCTTCTATTTTCATTAACTCCCCATAACTTCTAATAACTCCTATTATTTCCCCAAACACCAAAATAAATACCATCTCATTCTTATTTTAATTATTATTAACGAAACCATATAATAAAATAATACACTACATAAATCACCCAAAACTCACATATACCCAAATATATGCATATACTCCACATAAATCACCCAACATCATATATAATAATATATATATATACTCCACATAATAAAATAATTAAATAAATAACTAGGGCGTTACATTTTTTAATTGAGTTATTTTAAATCGTAATTGGTTGTGCTGGAAATTCTATGTTAATTAATTTTTCGTTTCATATTATATGACACAGGAGACTATATTGCTGATAGACTTAAACCATAATTGGTTGTGCTGGACTATATAGCGTGTCACGAGTCCTCTTAAATTTAGGTGTTTTTTTGTTGATAATTAACTGTGGCTGCTTTTAGGAGTTTTTATTTTTTATTTTTTTTATTGGCAATTGTGGATTGACTAGTATTATGACATTCATAATTAAATTTATGATCAATTTGTAATGAGATTATCATGAATGTAATTTGCCATATTCATATTTCAGTATCTTATTATAGCGTTTAATTATAGCCTTTTTAGTTACAGATTTAAAAAAAAAATAAAAAAATTACGCAACTTTTATTAGCGCTTTCAGTAAAACGCTAAGTAACCCCTATTTGAGTAGAAAGGCTACGATAGCGCTTCTAAGAAAGTGCTAAGAAACATCACTTAAAAAAGCTATTTTAATAGCAATAGAATAAGGCTATATTGGCGCTTTTCTGAAAGCGCTATTAACGTATTGCTATTTAATAGCGTTTGGAAAGCGCTATTATAGGCTCCTGACCTATTATAGCGGGGGCTTTCTTAGCGCTTGGAAAGCGCTATTAACAACCAAAATGAGTGCTATTAAAGGGGGTATTTTGTAGTAGTGTGATCATCATTATTACTTATCACATGCTGCGCTATATTATATTCAAAAACATGCCGACGTTGACTTCATTTCGGTTCCATCTCATTCCATTGAGATCTTTCCTTCATGACATAATTTATCAATATTTCATAAGTTTCAGGTACTTGATTAGTTCTTCTAGAATTGATAAATCAGTTATGTCAGAAAACTCTTTTAGAGTTTCTATTTCCTCGTTTGGGTTATCATTTCTTTAAGCTCCTTTTTCTTATTCGAGACTTTTTTATATTTGGAACCGATTGATCTATCATGCTTCAAGCACGATTGAAACTCATTTGCAGTATTAGATTATCCGTCATAGGCATCTGTTTCGTTTGGAGCATTAACAGCTGATATTTAATTTATTTACCTTTGCAAATGAGTTATATCTTAAGGATCAAGACGAGACAATAATGTATTCTTTCAAATAATTTATTTGAACTTCAGGTTCACATTTTCAACTACTTATCGTCTTCCCCTAATATTGGGAAAACTAATCCATCAATTGATAAACAGCCTACTGGGCTGTAAATAAGTTGGCTCAACACAATTAATGATAGATGGAGATTCATATATATCAAATATATTTTCCCAATATTCAAGATTTATCTCAGTGCATTATATTGGAGCAATTGCGATATACACAACACATCCAAAATCTACTTAGATGAGAAATGCTAGGTTGTTAACCTAAATTTAATGATAGATTAAACGGGGGACATAAATATAGTAATGTGTTGACTTGATACATATCAATATCTCAACATACAAGATTATTGATTCCCAAAATAGGGTTTATATATGACATGGTCTCTAACTAAACTAGAGTTTATAAGGTATGGTGTGATAAGTATCAATTATACAATTAACTTTAGATGTCTAAAGAATGGATCTTCAAGTCCATTTTTATGAGCATATGCTACCAATTGTTCAATATCAATTGACAAATGATACTTATCAAATGCTTTCTGAAAAGTTCAGAAAATAAACTCTTAGTCAAATTTGTTGACATAATAATCTCACAAACTTTTGGTTGTGGATATACATGTGATCATTTAGTTGATGCATCGATTCAAATCATATAATATCCTAGTGATTCACATGATCAGTGTATTAATTTAATTATCACCTTATATAAGTGACCTTATATAAGTGAGAGACCCATTCTTTAAAATCGTGCTAATAACGTGTTATGAAATTGATGAAAAGCATTGCAAGATATTGTACACCATAGAAGAGTAGAGAGAAAGGGATAAAGAGATAACAAAAGAGTATGTTGTATTGCTTCTCAAGTGTGTCTTTTACATTGAGATATAAGTCCTATTTATAGAACACACATGTGATAAGTTACAAGTACATGAAGAGCCATAAGACTAAGTGTCATTAACTATCAATATATGCATTCACTCTTAGGAGTTAAGGAATATAGAAGGTCTAGAAACAATGGACATCCGCATCATATTTTCATTTATTCATAATAAAAATTAATTAATTAGTAAAAAAATCATTGTTTTCATCACAATTATATATATTCCATCCGTCCCGGATTAATTGAGTCATTTGTTAATTTCATATATTAAGAAAAATGTATAAATGAAGGTGAGAAAAAATAGGTTTAAGTGTTCTTGTTAAATATTAGTGCATTCTACATCATCATAAATACAAAGTGAAATATAATAAATTGATAGTGATGAAAATAATATTAATTAAAATTATAAAAGAGAAAACGTAAATTAATATCATATTAAAATGACTCAGTTATTTTAAAACTTTATTTATTCCAAATAACTCAATTATGGTAGAATATACAAGAGAGAGAGAATGACATTCCTACCTACCGGTATAAAGAGAAGGACATTCCTTACACGATACCCCACTTTTCTTTATTGATTCCTCGGAGTCTCCGTTTAGGATTACTGTCTCTTTTTATTTTTAAACATATTCATTTATTTATATCGTCCCCACCAAGCATTTTTGTCTTTCTGTCTCATACTTCACTCCATTATCCTAACCTCAACAAGACAAAAAAGTAACACATAGCAGCAAGTACAATATCAAAATAAGCACTTTTAATCTATGGTAAGTGTTTCTCTTTTAAGTCAATGCATGTTCTAGATTTTTCAGTAAAATTATAAGCTCTTACTTCTTTCCAAAAAAATAAAATCAATGTTTGCTATTTTATTTTAATGTTTTTTGGTCCCCACATGAATCTTTTCACTGTTTTGTATAACTATGCCATTTTTTTTTTCCACCTGAGTGATGTTGAAAGCTCTTAATGATCTTCAAGGAACTTCATAATTTTATTTCTGTTTAATGTTTGAAACCCATTTTTTCACATACCCTTAAACTGTTCTTTTTATTTGGATTCAGCCTTACCCTTTTAGGAACAAACCATGTTATGTAGGAATGTTCCTTTGTGAATACATGCACATCAATATCTTTTGGTTTCAATCCAATGTGATCCATCTCAAGAATGAAAAACTGAATCTTATAATTTAATATGTCATGAATCATCAGATTAAACAAGTAAAATCATGGTTATCAAAGTGAAAAGTGAAATAGTAGTGCATGTTTATGAATTTTGTTATCAAAATTGAGTTAACTTGCTCATAAATTCGTTTGTGTCAACTCGGAAAACTCAATCTTGAATTTGAGGATGGCCGAGAGCCAAAATCTGCTGTACTGGCTCCTTTGTGGCACCGTCATATCGGATTATGGCGGAAAATCCAGATATTTTGGCTGAAATTGGGCATGGTGGAGAGCCCAAAAACCGCCATGGCCATTGGCCAATATCTCACAACACTGATGGCAGTGATTTGGTGTTTCCTGAAAAACTCAAACTGTAGCAGTGGAATGATAAGGTTTCAATGTGTTTGAAAAGGGATGTTCTGTGATTTAATTTATTGGCTGCTATTGGCATATTTGAATTTTGTTACTGTAGTTTGCTTTATTAGATTATGATGGAATATTGAAGTAAAAGTCAAGTTTTCCGATGTTCCTTGGGTTCGTGTAGATCCTCGAGTTTGACAATCTTCGGTAGAACTAATATTGACCGTCCATATAAAAACATATATAGTTGCTTGATCAAGATTAACTTCATTTAAAGTTACATTTGTATTTAAATTTACCAAGCCTTTTTGTTTGGTGTAGAAACTTAATCACCGAGAGATGTAACAAATATTATATTCATTACTTTGAGTCTCATTATCACTCAAATTGTTTGCAGACCATTATGAATAGTGAGCAGCTTAAGAACGGTCAACAAGAAAAGAGGTGCAGGAATTTTCATGAAAACTTTGATCTGAATGTAACTGCTGAAGAGCTGGAGGACGAGCCTGATTTGCAGTGTGAATTAGCAGAAAACCACTATAGCCAATATAGTGAGTTATCTGAAACGACAGAGAAGCATGTAGATAACCGCAGTATGGAAGCCAACAAACATGAAGAACAGGTGCCTCAGGCAAATACTTTTGAGGGATGTGTTGATGACTTGTTCATTCTAGCACAATCTGCTGAAATATTAGCAGCACAGACGGAAGATAGTGTGGCTAAGACACATATAAACACCGAAAATCAAGGTTTGCATTGAATTTGACTTATAATTGACTATCCTTATTTCCTTTTTCATCGGTTCAGATTTATCTAGTAACTTAGTTGATCATACATCTATAGAATATAGTAGCATTGCAACCAGTGTTGTCATATAGCGGCTATAGCATAGCGGAATTTGAACAAATCGTTATTGTGATATACTTTTTAGTATGAAGTGTTGTCAAACCGTTTTAGGCTATAGTGACGCTATAGCTTTATAGCATAAGGGAATTTGAACAGATTGCTATTTTCCATGATCTACAGTTGACAACACTGAGCATAACTGGTAATGGTTGATGAGATGAGACTACCTTTGTTTGATTTCCAAATGCCTTCTATGCACTGCAGAATCTCAATGCGACACGAATTTGATAACTGTAACTGCTATTCTTTTGTCCATAGATCAGGAGTGCTCTCAAGAACTACTTGATGGATCGGTTTCTCATGTGAGTAGTGAAAGGTGTGGACTTTGTTATGAAGTTACAGGAACGCGCTTAACTCAAATCCGAAAGCAAGCTAGATTTAAATATCGTATATTGGATCATGATAGGGCAGATGATAACCAATTCAAACATTTACAAAGAAAAACAACCTGCCTGAGCCAAATGAAGCAACAAGCTAGATGTAAAAGTAAGAATGATTTGTCCTCACTGCAAATGATTAATGGACCCGAAAATAAGCAGCGGCAAGGAAGGATACTTCGACTGAGTCAGATGAAAAACCAAGCTCGTTCCAAAAATAATGCAACGGTGAAAGAGGGGACTGAGGAACATGTTTGTGTAAACAAACATTGCAACAGATGTAGAGGTGAATAACACTTACTGTGCTAGTCATTATCTCATGTATTTATATGTTTTGAATCTCAATCCTATTTGGTTGTGCGACTACTCGTATAGTTAGTAAGATTGACATATTGTAGGGTATTTTTTTAATACATAATTTTTAGTGGACTACAATCAATAAAGTAATCATTCATCATTTTTATGCAGTGAAGCGGGATAATGAAAATCATAATAAGGAATGTCAACATGTTGCAAGGCGATTAAGGTCATTCAAGACTAAAAAACATAGGCAACAGTTGACGACAGAGTGCGTAAGAAATTCTGCTGATACAAGATCGCAAGCTAGTGGAACTATGCTAAAAGATAAGAATCTAATAACATGTCAACAAGAGCTACCTCAAACCTATGGATGTACCGAAAATTTAGAAGCAAACTTTGGCACAAATAAACTTGAAGGGAATTACGGATCAAATGAATCGTCAGGGGTCAGATACAAATCTCTTCAGCATATTCCAAGTGGACTTCCGGTGCAAAAGAATGTACTTTTGTTCACTGGATTACCAAATTACACATTCCATCAATATGATCCAAATATGGGATGGACGTTGTACATGCATCATGTGCAGCTCATGGAACATCACAGGGTTGTTGCACGCCAGCATAGAGCAGAGCGAATCGAAGAGAAAAGGGCATTGAAGTATAAGCAACAAACATCAAAGAATCCTTTACTAGGTAAAATAGTCCAAATCATGCATTCATTTTTCAGTATCTAATACACGTGTCTGACAACTTAATGTCTATCAGCAGCAAATTCTGAAGCACATAAGGAAAAGTTACCTGTAAAAAGATTACGCTTAACTCAATTGAGACGTGAGGTTCGTATAGGGAATCAATGTTCTGCCATGCAAGGACCTGATGAAAATTAGAGGTATATCTTTCTCCCTTTTCTGTTGTTGTTAGTGTTAACCCTCCGGTTGTC
Source organism: Medicago truncatula (assembly GCF_003473485.1). Taxonomy (NCBI): domain Eukaryota; kingdom Viridiplantae; phylum Streptophyta; class Magnoliopsida; order Fabales; family Fabaceae; genus Medicago; species Medicago truncatula. The sequence continues at coordinate 17,856,301 of NC_053046.1, read as the reverse complement.
AGGGGAAGGGGGCCCCGGTAATCCGGAGTTCGGCCGTGAGGTAAGTACAAGCTGACCAAGAATTGAACTCAGGTTCTCCCGAGCGATTTATCCTTTGATGGAGCTCCTTAACCACTTGAGTCCAATTGTTTGGTTTATATTTTACTCCCTTTGATTGGAAAGTTGTAGAAAAATATTATTGATGTTCATTTTTTTTTCAAAGAAATAAGGACAATATTCTGGATTAGTTTTCTTGCTTCCACTTTGTTTTTCCGTATGTTTATAGAATAACTAAGACTTGGGAAAATAGCATTCCTAGTTAATGCAGTACATTTGTTTGTGCATCACTTTGTTGGTATCATGATAGTTAATACAACTCTGATAACAGTTACCTAACACTTTGAATGAACTCCAAAAACTTATGTAGCTATGTAAAGGAGTAGGAATGATTTTATCTGATTATATCTAGCAATTGAAATTTATTTTTGTGGTTTTATAAATTATCTGCGGTAGATCTACGAGTATATAGAATGTTATGCTAAGGTATTCATAGTGAGAGATGCTAGAATTGTCTAAGTGATAAATGTGTGATGTTTGAATAAACTATGGTTGGTATCATGATATAGATATAATTTCATTTTGTTTCTCTTTTTAAGACATTATAAGAAAAGTCTAGCTAGTAGATAAACATGTCTCTAACTGAGCATGGCATATATCTCTTTCGTCTTGTTTCTAGTTAATGGTTATGGTGTATGTAATTCAATGTTGTCAAATAGCAGCTATAGTGTAGTGGAACTTGAACTGATCACAATTGTTTCGCAATACACCTACACTATTAAAGTACAAAGTGTTGTCAAATAGTGGCTGTAGCAACGCTATGGCAAAGTAGCATAGTGGAATTTGACCAAATGATTTTTCATGCGATCCACGATTGACAACATTGGCATGTGTATGTGTCCAACAAGATGTTGAATATGTGTTGCATAATACAACTGTATTTCATCTACACAACCTGTATTTTGACCCTAAATATCTAGGCACTTCAATATTCAAACAAACAATCATTTATTCTAAAGTTTTTCATGTTAGGTGGATCATTGAAAATAAAATATGATGTGAACTCTTACGTTGCTGTATAACTCTACTCTGCACAATCTACTTTTTCTTGAATATAGGTCTTGTGTAATTGGTTTTGAGACATCATTTTCTTTTGATCGATATTAAATTTAAGACAAGATTGTTGCCGAAATTTCATATTCAGTTTTACGCTGCAAGTAAACATTTATATCTTTGTTTATCTCAAACACAAACACACATTCATGCAATGATACTGTACTATGCATTTACATCATTACATGACTATTTTTCTCTATTCAAAAAACTATATCCAATCATTAATATGATATCATCATTACATTTCTTGTGTTTTTGTGCAGATGTAATTTGGTTGGTAGCAAACATTTTAGAGGGCTAGAATGTATACAAGAACATGTCCTTCAAATCTGCTATGGAAAATTTGTGCTACCATATATATTTTTCAATGAACTATTTTCAGATGATGTTTTGTATAGACCCCCAGGCCATGACAAAATTCTGATTAGTTTTATTTGTGGTAATTTATCTTGAGATGTATATAAATACAAAACTAGATATGGAAAAACAAAAATGTCATGATTCTAAGGGTTATCTTACATTATCATCTATACTCAGTTTTCCAGTTAGCTCCATGAACATAGAATTAAATGAGCTAAAACATATATGGAACCAAGCATTGGTTATGAAACCAAACCAATCATTGATTTATTTGTTTGGTTCATGATAATATTGAGGATATACTTTAAACTAATTTTGATCTTTCCCAACATCAATGACTAATAGAATACAGATTAATGTTGGAGAAGATTATTATAATGTACAAATTATTGATATTGGGGTAGGCCAAAAGAACTCGTTTGTATAATTTACATAAACTAAAGTAGTTTTCTTTGCAACCAAAATAATCATTAGATAAAGTAACAGCATATTTTAACTTACAATTAAATACTCTCTCTCACTCTATATATATACTTGATGCATGTTATTACGCCATACAAAATGATGCATCGGGTAAGTTTGATCTTTCATTTTATTTTTTATAACTATTTTATAAGTACAAACACTTTTTTCCTTTCTCGGTGATTAATCGGCGTTGAAGAGTTTGTTGGTCATACAAAGTGGATTTTTCCCTCTCGTTTGGTTTTCACCACTCCCAAGATCATTTTATTTTTATGTACTTCCAACCTACATAAGAATAGTTAAATTTACTGAATTAAAAATAATAATTTAATGATATTTATATTTTAATAAAAATAATTATGATATTTTCGTAAAACTTATTTGAAGATGTTCCAGATTGGCCCAAGGCCCAATCCGACTCTGCTTGGGTCTGTCTCGAGCCTGTCAAGAAGGCGACACCACACGATGGACACGCCTCTGGATTACGATGCTGGCCAATAATTGCTCACTGATCCAATAGTTGCTCACGTCCATGCAGGCCGAGAATTTCTCACCATCAGACCGGCAGGTTGCTTACGTCCGTACCCCCTAGACACAACAGACAAGATAAGGGTTGATAGCCAAACCCTACTTGACCAATATTCATACCCAGGCTTAGCCTTTGGGTCAAGTATGACTCTTCTTACCTATATTATAGCCGCATACTCTCGAACCCCCCACTGACTTGGGCGACGTAGCACATGCAGGTACACCACCCCTCTCCGGTGGAGAAGGATGATCAACGGACGGCTCAACAGAACCAGACGCGCGTCAGATAGTTCAAAGCCTAATCCCTCCGCATAGCGGATCCTAACCGACCAACCATTTTCTTAGCTCCAATCGGATCAGAAGATAACACAAATATCTTTTCATAATTTAATGATAATTAAAATGGGTGTAGTACATTATTATTCAAAATGAAATTTTAGATGGCTGACATTTTTTTAATGTATCTTTATTGATTAAAGTACAAGAGATTCTCTGTTTTCATCTCCTTGTTTCCTTGAAATTCAATCAAACAACAGATGTGGAAATTTCAACAACTTTGAGCAACATTCCACATAGGATAGTTAACCACTTTTAGCTAAGAATTTGGGTGTCTGTTTCAGAAGATTTCAGTCTGAAGAGAATGACAAAAGTTATCATAGGATCAACTTCTGGAAATTCCTATGACTGTGAGGATTTAGATCTAGAGCCCCTACAAAGAAGACTGCAAGAGCTACTTCGAAGAAAAAGATATTTGCTTGTTTTGGATGATTTGTGGGATGAGGAACAAGAGAATTGGCTGAAGTTGAAGTCTGTATTGGCTTGTGGAGGAAAAGGTGCTTCGATTTTGGTCACTACACGGCTTCCAAAGGTAGCAGAAATCATGGGAACGGTGCCTGCTCATAAACTTTCAATGTTGTCTGACAAAGACTGCTGGGAGTTGTTTAAACAACGAGCATTTGGACCAAATGAGGTAGAACTGACAAAGCTTGTGGCAATTGGGAAAGAGATCCTAAAGAAGTGTAGGGGAGTGCCTCTTGCAGCAATAACATTAGGAAGTCTGTTGCGCTTTAAAAGAGAAGAAAAAGAATGGATCTATGTCAAGGACAGCAAGTTGTGGAGCTTACAAGGTGAGAACTCTGTCATGCAGGCCTTGAGATTAAGTTACTTGTACTTGCCGGTTAAGTTGAGACAATGCTTTGCCTTCTCTGCTATATTTCCAAAAGATGAATTAATAAGTAAGCAGCTTCTAATTGAACTTTGGGTGGCCAATGGATTCATTTCGTCCAATGAAAGTTTGGAAGCGGAAGATATTGGTGATGAGGTGTGGAATGAATTATATTGGAGTTCATTTTTTCAAGATGTTCAAACAGATAAATTAGGTATGGTTACACATTTCAAAATGCATGATCTTGTTCATGATCTTGCTCAATCTTTTGCAGAGGAAATTTGTTGCAGTGCATATAATAATGGTATAATTAATATGCATGCAAGAATCCGTCACTTCTCAGTTTATGGACAACACGCATCTGAAGATTACAGTTCAATCCAGTTGCACCATGTCAACTCCTTGAAGACCTACATAGAGTGGAATTTCAATGATGCTGGCCAACTTTCACCTCAAATATTGAAATTTAATTCTTTAAGGGTGCTTCGGAGCAACAAACTAAACATTTTGTCAGCTTCGATTGGTCGTTTAAAATATCTAAGATACTTAGATATTTCTCATGGAATGTTCAAAACTCTTCCACAATCTCTTTGTAGGCTTTGCAATTTGCAGGTTTTGAAATTAGACCATTGTTATGATCTACAAAGTTTGCCTGATAGTTTGACACACTTAAAATCTCTACAACAACTATCTTTGAGAGCTTGCTATTCACTATCAAGTTCGCCCCCTAAGATAGGAACGTTGACTTCCCTAAGGACTTTAAGCATATATGTTGTTGGTAAGAAAAGAGGGTACCTTTTGGAAGAATTAGGACAACTAAACCTTAAAGGAGAGCTTCACATCAAGCACCTAGAGAGAGTAAAAAGTGTAACACATGCCAAAGAAGCCAATATGTCCAGTAAACACTTGAACCAATTGAGGTTGTCATGGGGGAGAAATGAAGAGTCCCAATTACAAGGAAATGTCGAGCAGATTCTCGAAGTGCTTCAACCTCATACCCAACAACTTGATTCTTTGGGTTTGAGAGGGTATACAGGTACATATTTCCCACAGTGGATGTCTAGTCCTTCTCTAAAAGGTTTAACTTCTTTAGAGATCACGGATTGCAAAAATTGTTTACTCCTTCCAAAGCTGGGGAAACTATCTTCTTTGAAGAATCTAAAAATATCTAACATGAGTCATGTAGTATACCTATGGGAGGAGTCCTATAATGGTGGAGTTGGAGGTTTAATGGCTTTGGAAACTCTTATTCTAGAAAAGCTGCCAAACCTGATAAGGCTATCAAGGGAGGATGGAGAAAATATTTTCATGACTCTTAGTGTGCTTGAAATAACTGAATGTCCTAATTTGTCTGGTTTGCCTTGTCTTCCATCTCTCAAGAATTTGTATTTGTATATAGAAGGGAAATACAATCAAGATTTACTAAGATCAGTTCAAAAATTTCAGTCTTGAAACGCTGCATTTTTTGAAGAATGATGAGTTAACTTACTTTCCAGATGAGATCTTACTAAACCTTGCATCTGTAAGGACATTAGGCTTTCATCACCACTCCAAACTCGAGGTACTCCCAAATGAAATCATTGACCTTCATTCTCTCCAACACCTGTATATTACCAACTGTGTCACTATTGAGTCATTGACAGATGAAGTATTGAAAGGACTATCCTCTCTCAAGTTGCTAGAGATAGTGAAGTGCCACAAGTTTAATCTGTCAGAAGGTTTTCAATACCTAACTTGTCTAGAGACATTGGTGATTGCTAGTTGTCCGGAAGTAGAAAGTTTGCACGAGGCTTTGCAACATATGACTTCTCTGCAATGCATAATATTGTCTGAACTTCCAAAACTAGAATATTTGCCTGACTGTTTGGGAAACCTTTCCTTACTTCAGGAATTAATTATTCTTGTGTGTCCTAATTTGAGCTGTCTTCCGGCGAGCATCCGATATCTTAGCAGTCTAAAAAGATTGTGTATTCAATGCTGCCCTCAAATAGAGAAGCGATGCCAAAAGGAAATAGGCGAGGACTGGTTAAAAATAGCCCATGTTCAGCGTATTGAAATAGAAAGTAGGAAAGTAGGATATGGTGGACGTGGTGGTCGATGTTATGGGGCCTATACATGTTTCGCAGGGTCCTCCGTATAGGGTGCACCATTAATCGGCGGATGACTCCATTTATCAGGTACACACTACCCTGCACTGATAAAGATGTGTCTCTAAACTTGTCTTTAATGAACTATTTTACTATAATGCTTTGTATAGACACCTCATGACAAAACTCTTATTAGTTTTATTTGGTATTTATTTATATTTCAAGATATGTAAATACATAATGAGTAAACAATCATTTGAGTCTTTGAATATATCAAGCGGTGTTACTGAACTGAACTTGTATAGAACAAAGCATTGGTTTGTAAATAGAATGGAAATACAATCAAGATTTACTAAGATCAATTCAGAAATTTGATAGTCTTGAAACACTACATTTCTTGAAGAATGATGAGTTAATTTACTTTCCAGGTGAGATCTTAGTAAACCTTGCATCTGTAAAGACACTATATGCTTTCATCACCACTCCAAACTCAAGGTACTCCCAAATGTAATCATTAACCTTCATGCTATCCAAAACCTGCATATCACCATCTGTGTTAGCATCTATTAAGCACAGACACGGACACCGGACACTGACATACCGACCTAAATAATAATTTAAGAAAATCACATAATTCAATGTAATAATATGTGTCGGTGTCGAACACCACGCATATCTTACCATGGGGCACGTCTAAGCCGAGAAGCGTATGTACTTCATAGGTCAGCATTGACTCATTGACATTGACAGTTGAAGCATTGAAAGGACTATGCTTTCTCAAGTTGCTAGAGATAATGAAAAGCCACAAGTTGAATCTGTCATAAATAGAGTTATATATTTGCTTAGACAAGGTGAGATATATTTGAAAAAGTAGGCTAACAACACAACTTGAAGTTAGATTTCCAACATATAGATTCCTACTAAATATTGAAGCATTTCAAACTTTCCTTCCTTAAACCAAAACAATGTGGGTATTAATTAAGTAGAACTCTTTATCTTTCATTTTTGAAGATAAATACATTTTTTTTAAGAGACCAAAATTTTGATGTTTTTGACTCTTGATTATATATATATATTTTTTTTGTGTAAACCCATATTTTTATATGGTTTTATCTACATTTTTTCATTTTTGATAAATAAGTTCTACTGATACCTCACCAAAAACTTAAAATATTGCTAATTTCAAAGAGCAAACTCAAACTTAATTTCAAATCATACCAATTTATTAAAAATATTATATCCAACTCCAAAAGAAATCAAATAGGTGACATTAAGGTTAAAAACTTATGACATGATTTGTCACTTAGTGATAACAAAATAAATTATTGCATGGAGGCTCAAAGGGGTTAGCAAATAATAATAATAATAGTTTGTAAGGCTCAAGTTACCAACTTTTTTTACTAGTATAGTATAACATGACCAATACTCTATAGAAAATGACCGCAAATTCGAACAAAAATAGCAATAATATGAAATGCTAATATAAAAATAAATATAGTAGAAAAGTGGATTCAATATTTGGCTCATAGTCTCACTAATTATGCTATACAGAAAAGAGGTGGTGATTATAATGAGTATTTTCCGCAGCAAGCCCGGATAGTTAACGAGTTCCTGAACTTCGAGGGTAAGCTAGCCCTCTATTGTAAATGATTATAAATAGTTCATTCTTGACCTATTTGCATACTCTCTCCCACTTTGTATATCTCTATTTCTCCTTAATCCACATTTATGAAGGACATGGTTGTGGCCAGAAATGGTCTTCCTAACAATATCAGTGCAAAACAGTATTCTTTCATATCCATTATCACAAAGCTTGAGAAAAGGTTTCTTGTTGGATATGTGGTGCAAGATTCTCTGTAGATGAAGATGGAATGGGTGGATTTGGTTGTGATTGTAAGCAAGTCCAAGGTATGAGGACGGGTTTGTGGCGATGGATGGGGTTGAAATGGTGATTGTGTTGGTAGTTGGTGGAGGATGGTAGGGATAAGGTGTTTAATACTAGATAATCACCACCTAAGCACATGTTTTTCTTTTACAGTGTTTTAGTAAAAAAAATCAAAATTAAGTTATATAATGGATAAGTAATGATGCCATGGGAAACAAATTAAGTGAAGGTAAACTTGGAAGAAAAAAATGAAGAAATATCAAATTTAACATATTTTATGATTAAATATTTTGGACAGATAAATTAAAAGAAGCCATGTTTTTAGTGTCCAAAATCATTCCTATTGTAGGGAGTTGTTCCTATTTTAATGTAATCTACCTCTTTTATTACGTAATAATTTAAATAATATTATAAAAAGAATATAATAGTAAATAAAATATTTTAAATGAAGGGTAAAAATGGAAGAAAAAATCAAACCCAAAGTGATGTATCCTTTTAATATATTTGTATGGGATATATTATATATCAAAAGAGGAATAACTACCAAATAAAACCAATAAGAATTGCCTGACCAAAAAAAAAAAACAATAAGAATTATGTCTATACAAAATATTATCTTAAAATAGTCCATTTTTTAGCAGATTCGCAGGACATGTTCTTGTATGCATTCTAGCCCTCTAAAATGCTTGTAACCAACCAGATATCATCTACACAAAAAGATAATGTGGAATGTACTAGAAAAGTGGAGTGAACTAATATTTATCATGTGTATCTTTGATATTATCGTTCACTTATCACTTCACATTGTTCACTTCACCTTTTAGATATATGCATAATAAACGTTGTAAATCTATGAAATATCGAAATAAGAGAAACAATACATACCCATACATATACCTCTCTTCTTCAATCTTCTTCTTGCACCACCGTCAAGCTTGTAGGAATCCCCCAAGAAAAATTGATGATGTCGTTTTGGTTACAGAATCTGAGGCATACAATTCCAACAAGAATAGTTTCTTACCATGTGGAGCCTTAACAATGGCTGAGATTGGATTTTGAATGATTTTTTTTTTATCTTAAGCAATATGATTACAAGCATTGGCAACTGCAAATAAACCCTCTAGAAAAGTCTGTGATTTTGACGGATAAAAGAGGAGTCGTTTAGAATTGGTATCGATTGGAGTTGCGTATTGAATGATTCTTCAATCTTCAACTCAAGTAGATACCAATCTCAAACGGCGCCGCTTTTATAAATCACAATCATAAATTTTTCTAAAGGGCTTCTGCTGGTGTAAATGCTTGTAATCATATTGTTTGTTATCAAAGAATTGTTCAAAATCTAATCTAAGACATTATTTTGGCGCTATAAGGTACACAATTATTCTCGTTGGGTTTTTCCACCTCAGATGCTACAACGAGAAGGATAGCATCAAGGTTTCTTGGTGATTCCTACAAGCTTGTCGCTGGTGTAAGAAGATGATTAAAAAAGATAGGTATATGTACGGGTACGTACTCTCTCTCTCTCTCTCTCTCTCTCTCTCTCTCTCTCTCTCTCTCTCTCTCTCTCTCTCTCTTCTCTCTCTCTCTTCTCTCTCTCTTCTCTCTCTCTTTTTTTTTTTTCTCTCTCTCTTCTCTCTCTCTCTCTCTCTCTCTCTCTCTCTCTCTCTTCTCTTCTCTCTCTCTCTTCTCTTCTCTCTCTTCTCTCTCTTCTCTCTCTCTCTCTCTCTCTCTCTCTCTCTCTCTCTCTCTCTCTCTCTCTCTCTCTCTCTCTCTCTCTCTCAGATTTACAACAGTAGTCATGCATATATATCTAAAAGATAAAGTGAACGAAAGTGAAGTGAAAAGTGAACACTAATCTCAAAGACATGTTCACTAGTTTACTCCACTTTTCTAGTTCACTCCTATAATTGTTTGTCTATTTAAATCACAACAGGCTAGGATCTAACAATGAAGATCTTAGTCCATGTTTCTCTAACAACCAGTACACCTAAAACATATTTGTAAAAATAATTTGTGTTTACATGTTTTGAGATCATAAAAAAAAAAAAAAAAACTCATCTAACACCACCACGTCAAAGTATCTCTTCGCACGCTCCTCTGGATAACTCTCTCTTTTCACCTACTCATCACAGTTTCTATCTTGTATATCCAAGGGTATATGCATAGCAAAGAACACCTCACTGCACAAGTTAAAAGAAATCATGTAAGTATCATTTAAATTTAATACCTCTAGTTTTGGTTCTTGAGAAAAATCAAATGAGTCGATTTTGTTTTTAGTCATTTTTCGAACTAGGCACGATAAAACTTTTCACAATATTGGTATGATATGAAAGGGATTTTAGTATCACTTTCAAAGAAGAGAAAATTTAAGATAAATAATCTACATTATTAATAGATGAAAGAATTAAATGAACGGATAACAAAACGATTCTTACCTGTAGACTCCAAATGAAAATGATGTGCTTGAATGATTAAGATCGTAGGTGGAAATGATGGTGGAGGTGTGTGAAATATTGTAGTAGCTAGGCGTTGTATGAGATAGGTGGACATAAAAAACATGAGAGAGAGAGAGAGAGAGAGAGAGGAGCATATGTGGAGTTTTTTTAGTGAAGTGAGCATGTTCCCAAGTACACTTAAATAGATGACCATGTATGAAAAAAGAGATTAGTGTGACCAATGAGAAATAACAATGAGTTGTCATAACCAATGAGAAGAGAGCTGAATTGTCATGACCAATAAGAGTAAAAGGTGACCTGTCATGACCAATAACAATAAGACATGTAGTGTGAAAACAGGAGAAGAGAAGAAATCGTGCGAAAATATTATCATCTTAAAATTGCACAAAGAGATAAAATATTTGGGACATTAATAAATTTATTATGTAAAAATAAAAAGAAAAAAAATATAAGCACGAATTGCGCATCAAAGCACGGTTTACGTGTCAAAATTCAATTGTTTGTTTGTCGCATTTAGATTAAAATAATTAATGAAAAAGAAGACATAAAAATAAGAACATTGCAACAATTTTAAAATTCTGCCACGTTAGACTTATAATGTTCTATACGATGTTTAAATACAAGTTATACAGAAACAGATGTTGAATAAAATGTTTCGAACACTAAGCTAACACAAGACAAGAAAAATGCAAAGCATAAAATAAAAGGCACAGTGAGTTTGTTAACCCAGTTCGGTGCAACGTCACCTACTCTAGGGGCTACCAAGCCAGGAAGGAAATCCACTAGTGTAGTCCGTATTCAAAAGCTCTCAGCAAACTCCTCGTTTGCACTTATGACCTAGGACCTACCCGTACTGACTTCAACCTAGGAACTCCTAGATCTGAGATCCCATCTTACTCCTTTACAACTGATCACAGCCCCTGTGATACTCAAGTACAAATACAATCAAAATGAAGTTACCTTCAAACAACACAACTGAACACCGTACTTCACAGCTTTGGTGCAGTTTACAAACTACCTAACTCTTTGCTTAAAAGCTTCAGAGTAGTGCACAAATTACAACTCAAACTCAGTCCTAAACATGCATCAAGAGGATACACGAAAGGCTCACATAAACAGACTCAAAACCCTAGATGATTTATTCCTCAAATGACGGCTTGAATACTTCTCTAGGTCTTCCAGTCTTGTTTAAATACTGAAGCAATACGGGTTAGAAGACTTGTTGGGCTTCAGAACAATCCGATGATCCAAATCACGTACAACAGAACCAGAAAAGGAAACTCCTAATATGTAGGCACACTATTAGAAACATCATGATCACCTCCAAACTTTCCTAAGAAAATCACACGATCTTAGGAAATCACAAACTATTTGATCATGTGCTAAAACACGCAGCTTGACCAACAACAATAAAGGCGTGGATTCCTTAAATAAAATAGCGCGTGCTAAAAACAAGGCAGGTGCAGGTCAACTGAACCATGCCAGGATGTTGGCACATCGTGTTCAACATCTCACATGAATATTTGTTTTAGGCAAAAGTGAAGCCAATATACAAATATCCAACAATCTCTCCCGTTGACAAATTTTTGGCTAGAACAACTGTAACACCCCGTTTTCCCAATATGAAAATTTCTAAACAATTATCAGAGTAAACATCATAAACGGGATATCACATTCAAACCTAATCCAAAATCAGTTAAATAACAATTTAACTTTCAACAAAATATCTTAAACATTGTAGCGGAGTTAATTCAAAAATCCATAAATCGTTTTGGCACGTAGGCCCCATCAAAATATCTTAAACAGTTAATCAACTTCATAAAATGTCATAATTGTTCACGTAAGAGAATGAAGCATGCATATTATAAAACCCCATCCCGTTACGTATCAGAGCGACCTAGACGACTCAGTGAGGCAAGGCCACTCACGACAGCACAACAGCAACTAAGCACGATCACCTGCAAGTTACTCATACGAAGAGCAACATTTCCAAGCAGAAGGGGTGAGATTTCATAACACAATAATATTAATCAATATAATTCAAAATCATAATTAACAACATAAACAATCTTAAGCATCATTGCATCTTTGATAAACAATTATCAAGTAATCACATCATTTCAATCATCATCAATAACATAACATCTTTTGACTCGACAAATACGACAATGCAAATCTAAACCTCTTATATGCATGTGGTACCAATCAGGGCATGAGCCCCCAACAGTTTAGTATTAATATACTTTCAGGGCATAAGCCCCCAACATTTATTTGAGTTAATGCTCCATCGTGGTGAGGACTAAGCTCCAGGGCATGAGCCCCCAACATATGAATGCTAATGCATGGACTCAATCAATCTAAAACAATCTTAATCAACATCTCAATATGCATCCAATAATTTGGAGCTCAACAACATCTTATAATGACTCATGCAACTTAGTTAAATAACAGCAGCAGCATAATCAGATCACAACAGCATTGTAATTTCATAACAACAATTCATTTTCAACAACATCAAGGTTATTCAAGAATAAATCAAGTAATGCATTTAATCTTTAAATCACATTACAACAACTTAACAATTCATAACAGTCTCACAGACCTCACTCAACATATTAAATAGGTTTCCTTACTACCTAAAGTTTCATTCCTAACCAATCCAAACAACTCAGGTCACGACATTATCAAAAGCACTCAGTTCTGGAAGTGCTCGCGAGGCGAGAGCATCTGCTCGCCATGGCGAGTACAAGCCAGGTTTCCAACTAAGGTTGTTCCAGTTTCAATCTTGTTCTAAATCATCCTCTAATCTTTAATACACAACTAAAGGCACTCAAAAGCATCTAAGGTTCAACTCAAAAGTCAAAATTACAAAATTCGACAAGCTCTCTGGTCATGCTCGCTATGGCGAGTAGGGTTGCTCGTTGTGGCGAGCTACGACTTGTAACTCGCGAGGCGAGGGGAAATGGTTCGCGTGGCGAGCGATGAACTTCATCACTCGCGAGGCGAGGATCATCGTTCGCCAGGGCGAGCGATGAATACAGGCTCGGGCAGAATTGCAGTTTTTACAAAAATCCATCAAATCTCTTGGTTTAAAGCCTAATTTTGATTCCTGAATTCATTCTAATCATAATCTAAGGTCAAGGGACGTTTTCTACAACAATCTAACAGTTAAACATCATCGGATCATCAATTTCTCCTATTAACCCTAATTTCAAAACTTTTCTAATTCAATCCTAACTTTGTTAATTGATCATCAGAATCATACTAATTAACATTACTAAATCATTAGTCTCACCCTTACCTTGTATGAAGAAATCGCAGCCTTCCCTAGGTGATTCTCTCTTCTCTTGACTTTTCCTCCTTTTCTCCAAAAACAGTCGTACGTACAAATTTTCTACAACCTAGGTCTTTCCTTTTTATATCTCTTCCCAATATCTTATCTTATCTCACTTTCTCCCCCAAAACTCTCTAAAATCTCAAAACAGCCCTCAACTAAATATTTTATTTTATTTTCAATCTTATTTTATTTAACAATAAAATAAGTCTCATAATCTCATCAAATCATCAAAACACATCAAATCATCCAAATCATCTAAATCGTCATAAATCAACAAAATTCACACATATATTATATAAATATAATATAATCGTCTAAACTCGATTAAATAATTAATTAAACGAAAGTGGACGTTACAACAACTTATGGCCAATCCAATCAAAACCGAGAGATAACACACTCAACCTTTTCTTCAATCATCACAAACAATCAACTATCAAGAAAGGTACACAAACTCCGATTATCAATAGATACCACAAAATATAAATCCTTAGTCACTTCCTAATCTTCTGGACTTGGAAGAAGTATATCACATGTCTCATAATCTACTATCATAATTTTTCACAAATAATCATCATATGAAACAGTAGATAAAAGAAAAAAGGTACCATACTAGAAAATCAAAGACTTGCAGCAGCGGATACACAAGGGAAAAATAAATTCTCATTAAACATGCAGAAGCTACCTAGAATGTTCTAACCTTCCATCAAACATTCACAGATATTGAAAAAGAGGTTTCCATATACATTTGCAACTGCAAAACATTCACAGAATCACTCCCACTCAAACCAAGACACAATCATTCCTTTCTTTTGCTTCTTGAGAAAAGTAGCACATTCAGTTCTGATGTGTCCATAACCTTCACATTCATGACATTGAACACCTTTGTATTGATTGTTCTTTTCATCAACTCTATCATTTCTTCCATTGCTCTGTTGCTTATCAATGTTGTATCTGATGTTCTGACCACCACCTCTAGATCTCCTACTTACCTGTTTCATCATCCTATTGAACTGTCTTCCAAGTAAAACTAAATTCTCTGAGAAATTCTCATCATCTGCAATGTCTCCATATGCCTCTTCTTCAGTAGTATTTGCTGCAAAAGCAATGCCTTTTCCTTTCTTCTCAGTTCTATTGTCCACAACCAGCTCAAAGTTATGAAGAGAACCTATAAGTTCTTCCACCTGCATGCTAGAGATGTCGTGTGCTTCTTCAATTGTTGTGACCTTCATATCAAACCTCTTGGGTATAGATCTGAGAATCTTTCTTACAAGCTTTTCATCTGACAGCTTTTCTCCAAGAAAATCAAAAGTATTTGTAATGTCAAGCACATTCATATAATAGTCTTGTATAGTTTCATCTTTAAACTTTCGAATTTTGTAGTCAAAAGTTGAATCCTTGAGCTTTTCACCTTGGATGTGCATTCATGAGCAGTCCTAAGAATTTCCCAGGCATCTTTAGCAACAGTGCATTTCTTAATGAGTCTGAACATGTTTTTATCCACCCCATTGAAAAGTGCATTCAATGCTTTGGAGTTAGCTAGAGACAACTCCTCTTCAATTGTGGTCCATTCCTCTTCAGATTTCACCACATCAGTTTTGTTTCTTACATTTATATTTCTATTGTTGTGGTTCATCCCATCTTTATCATATATGTAATTGACTAATTGCCGCTTTCTTTATTATCAATATTCCTTACATTTATATTTCTATTGTTGTCGTCGGCTGTTTTGTGTCTCTTTGTTTGTTTGTTTGTTTGTTTGTTTGCGTCAATTTTTTTGCTTTTGAGTTTTAGTCCATATTTTGTATTTTGAGTTTTAATATGTAGTTTAAATTTAATTTTTTTTATTGAAGTATCTCAGCCGTATAGTATCTTAAATTTTAAAAAATTTCCCGTATCGGTGTTGTATCGTATCATGTATTTGGGCTTCATAGATCTTTTATATATCTATATCTATATCTATATTATATATAAAGAAAATAACTATTTTCAGCTTTTTTGTGCTGACTTTTTTTCTTTCCGAAAATACCTATAATTTTCAATACAAATAACACATGTAACAAATAGATAAGAATAAATTTAAATATTAAAAAAAAGTAAGTTTTGTTTCCTTTATCATTTAAAAAGTGTAACAAACTAAATGAGTATATTTGTACTTAATTTTTTAATTATCCCAATTATACCCTTAAGTAACTTTTTATATAATAAAGATTGTTGTTGGTGTCATTAAAAAAATTAGATTATATTTTTTTGTTATAGTGTTGATGTCATTGAAATAGATAGTTATGGTGTTTTTTTTTTGTAGAAAGATAATCATGGTTTGTTATAACTTGAAAGCAACAAACATTTAAATTTTTAGTTTTAATTAAAATAAAAATAAAAATAAAGACAAAAACACCTTTCATAATTTTTAAATATTAGCGCAATAAAAAGAGCCAAAAAAAACAACGGGCACTTCGCTAGTTCCAAATAATAGCAATGTACCGTAGCAGTTTGAGAAGTTAGACTCGATTATTTAATCAAGTTCAAACGTAAATGAGCCTAACATTGGTCCTACTTGTTTGGTTCATAATAATCTTCGTTCTTTTGGTTACAAACTAAAGAAAAAGCAAGAAAAAAAAAAAAAAAAAAAAAGTATGTACAAAATGCTTGCTGGAGGGAAGGTATGGGACCTTCAGATCAATGCTATAGTAAGTATGTACAACTATTTTCTTCTCGTAACATTCTTCATTTAATAACTATTTTAGAGACCTACATTATCTAAAAAATATTTGCATAGATTCATATTTTGTTGCAAAGTCATATGGTTTCAGCTAGCCAGCTGCAATCGTTTTTGTTCTAACAGATAGATTCAGTAACAAAAAAGTCATTAGTCACCACTTTATCTGCAGTAATGACATTAACATCTAAACTACACAAGACAATTTTCATTGCAGCCCTTCCCGCCATCTTCTCCTTTGATATCTGAATCGTGTAAATCACTTCCAACAGGACGTATGATCTGACCAAATAACATAATTGAACCAGGACTAAGTTTTTTGGTGTTGCAGTTGGAAGAAGTTGATGCGGTGTCATGGAGCAAAGCATTGCTATTCAACGATGCTTCATTGAAGGATCTCGTCGTTGAAGAATGAAACTTTATCTTTGGAATGGAGGAGTCTCTCTCTATATCATTATGTAAGGCAGAATCTTTAGCAGTCCTAACCTATCACGTTGAGATGAAAAATGACATTAATGTTTAAGATGATCACATTGGAACATATCCTATATTAAACAAAAATACTATATGTAACATTGTGCGGTTGAGATATAATAAGACTAAAAGAAAAGAGCATATATATATAAAGACATACCTCAAGCATGCGCCATGGACGATTAGGAGCAGATAGAGCAGATATTGTTCCCTCAAAATTTGAGCATCTCTTTGAAGAATTGTCTTTCTTCAAAGAGTGTTTAATTCTCAATCCAGAATTCCATTTATTCTTCATGGCATCCTCCACAACCTTAGCATTAACTACAAAATCACACCAACCTTCAGCAGTAGGATAATACACAACATCGAAAGCCATGTTCTTCTCCGCCAATTCCACAGCCTCGGTAACAGATTTTTCTGCTATTTTAGTGGCAGCACCAAACTTCTGCCGGTGGATTCCAACAGAGATCGTTTCGGTTCCAGTTCTAGTTGATTTTTTCATGAAAACTAAGGAGTCGCCGCCAATCAGTTTCTTCTCGTCAACAAACTCACTCCAATTGGTGGTGATCAGGTGTCGCAAGGGAGTCCCACGGTAGACGTGGCGAAGCTTCCATTCTTTGCCGTGAATGTCAGTGACTGAGAGTTTCTGAGAAGGCTTTTCGGCCTGGAGGTCAAGTGGCGGGAAGATTAATTTTGCGCATTCGCTAGGCACTGAGAATGCACCGCCGTTATTAGCATCAGACGGAGTTAGAGTTTTGCCAGAGGAAACAACCTTAACCCCGTCATGTTGGTCTTCACGAACCTCAGGAGGAGGTTCGTGGACACAGTTATTAGTACCAGGAGTGAGAAGTAATTTGACGAACACTTCATCGGTAACAGGGTCAGCGAGTAGATTAACCGTGGAGACGGTGCAGGGAATGAATTGACGGGAACGGTCAAGAAGGGAGAGTGTGCTAGGGTTTGGGGATGGAGAGACGTGTTCTAAGTGCCCTAATGGGAAGTAGTAAACATGAGAATTTAGTTTTGGAATTTTAACGGCAGCGCCGGCGCAGCACTGCCAGATTTTTGGATCAACACGGATAGGTTGCTGAGGAGACATGGCGGAGGGATTAACTAGGAGAAGGGAGAATTTGCTATGACGAGAGTAAGAGAGAAGCGCGAACAAGGAAGGTATATGATTAGGGTTTTCAAAGTTTGATATAAATGGGCAACTAGATTTTCCACCCGTAAATAAATCTCAATGCATATCAAAGAGAATAAAACATGTGGTCCCAAATATATGTAGATGTTGGAATTCGAACCTCAAATACCACACTTATTCACCTTAAAAATATTAATCTTTATCAATCGTGTCTTACTTCATTCTTTTGTTAAAATTATATGTCAATGTTATATTATTGTCATGTTACTTCATCTTTTTTTATTTTTTTTTGACAAATGTTACTTCATTATTTTGTAAAAATTATACGTTAATGTTATATTATGTACCTAAAAATAGCTCATTCTTAACCTCAACATGTAAAATGTTTTATTTAAATAATTTTCCTATTATCGAATATTTGACATTTACCGTAAATGATACCCTTTAACTGTTTGTAGAAATGTTTCTTCCACCTGTTTGTAATATTAACAAAAAAAAATGTTGCTATAATCTTTCAAAACCCTTTTATTCCAATATGGCGATTTGTTTTGTTGAAGAAATAGGGCAATTTGTTTTGAAGAAATAGGGGAAATAAAGCGATGCCGATTTGCTTTGTTCATGAAAATAGGAGATTAGGTGTGAGCATTAGAGTTGTTCATGAAAATAGGAGATTAGGTGTGAGCATTAGGGTTAAAATAGTAAATTTATGCAATAGGTTTAGGTTAAAATTAGGGCTAAAATATGCTTCTGTGTTAACTTTAATATATAAGAAGATAATCTTTCAAAACCCTTTTATTCCAATATGGCGATTTGTTTTGTTGAAGAAATAGGGCGATTTGTTTTGAAGAAATAGGGGAAATAAAGCGATGCCGATTTGCTTTGTTCATGAAAATAGGAGATTAGGTGTGAGCATTAGGTTGTTCATGAAAATAGGAGATTAGGTGTGAGCATTAGGGTTAAAATAGTAAATTTATGCAATAGGTTTAGGTTAAAATTAGGGCTAAAATATGCTTCTGTGTTAACTTTAATATATAATAAGAAGATAAGTTTGTTTTTCTTGTTTCTTTTCGCTCATATATATCTCCTAGTTTTTTTTGTATCTTTTTAGTTTGTAACAACTTTTTTTTATCTTCATTTAAGTTGATAGAGTATATTTATATAATATAAAGTTAATTCTCTAAAAACAAAACAAAAAATGAACATGAGAACAAACTCACAAAATCTATGTTAATAGAATAAAACATTAATATACATATGTTGATAAATATGATTATATTCAAGTTTGTAAACTACTCATGTCTCCAGATATGCAACATTACCAAAGTCATTGATTATATATGCACTCAATCAAGGTTAATATTTCAATCTTAATCAATTAAACATCGCACTAAGAAATAAAAACATCACACAAAGACGAAAAATCAATACAAAAAACAATGAAATCACAAAAATGTTTGAAAAAAACTAGAAATATGTGAAAATCAATTACTTTACTAAAAGAGAAAAAAACAATTTGGGGGTGATTTCATATCAAAATTGATCATAACTCACTCCTCTTCTGTAGATCAAGAAGAAGAATAAGAAGAAGAAAAGTGGTGATGGTTAAATTTTTACGAAGAGAATATATATACTTTTGTCATCAACATCCTGGGCTAACAAGCAACTGATTGACTCGTCCTCTGTAGTGATATACAACTTGAGTGGTTTTCCTGACACAGAAGGCACAAGTACTAGATTATAAGCCCACGACTTGTTTAATTTGGTGAAATGCTTCATGTTGTTCAGCTTCCCATGTCATGTCTTTCGAGTCATTCAGCCGTAATAATGGTGAAAATGCTTTCATCTTGCCAATCGAATTGGCTATAAACCTTTTCAGGAAGTTGATTTTCATTAAGAGGCTTTGCTGTTCTTTCACAGTGTGCGGAGGCCTTGCTTTTCATTAAGAAGTTGCTTTTTTTTATCTACCTCAACTCCTTTGTTATGCACTAGAAAGCCTAAAAAGTTCCCTGCCCATATCCCGAACGCGCACTTGGTAGAATTCCTTTTCAAGTCGTGCAATCTTATTTTCTTAAGAGCTTATTCCACCTCTACCAGATGATTTTGGAAGTTTTTAGATTTAACCACTTTGTCATCGATATAGACTTCCATGTTGTTACATATGAGGTCATGAAGCTTATTGTTCATTTGTTAAGGGTTTACATATGGCATAATAATTCATCTGTATATCGCAAGCACACCTTGACATTTAGCCATAAATATTTGATTATAGCCAGAATGTCAATCCGTGAAAGTGAGGATTGTGTGGCCTGCAAATATATTATGGTTTTTTGTAATCAATACATACTTTAACCTTCCCATCCTTGTTAATCACTAGCATAATGTTAGATGGCCATTTTAGATACATAGTTGACCTGATGAACCCACACTTGAGTAGTCTTTCTATTTCAGCCTTGATTTGAGGCATCAGTTAAGGGTTTAACTTTTGTGGGGAGGTTGTTTATGTGGTTTGTACCCCTCTTTCGTGGGGAGTCTATGATCCACCAACTCTCTTGCCATACCAAGAATTTCATGGTAATCCCATGTGCAACAATCTTTATGCCGCCTGATAAATTCTACCAATTGATACTTGCGTCAATTTGTGTTTCTTGGGACAACTTAACTTCGTCAAGAGGGTCGTGCTTCAAGGTTGGTAATTTTCTTTGGATTAGTGATTCAGCCAAATGCTCCTGGATGTATATGTTGAATGTTGGTGTGTATCTAATTCTTGTGTTCCATTTTCTTCTCAATTAACATAGTATCACAAATTCTCACTTTGATATTGTGTGTTGTTAATCGGTTTAGGAAATCCATCAACTCTAATAGTGACTCATTTGAAGAACAAGTGCAGCCTATGATTATTTGATGCATTACCTAACTGATCGATTTCTCGTCTGGGTTATGCAAATCTAGGCCTAGGCTATCACTCCTGTTTGACCAATATTTTCCCTTCCCACTTATTCTAAACCCCTTTGTTCAGATAACAACACCATGGCCATCTCTAGATTGGAAATAGATTGATATCAATGGACATCTTAGAAATCTCTTTGTTGGGTGACTTGAACTTGCATTCCTTAATTTCCTTTTGAATGGCTCTTCATAATATAATGCAGTTATCCGTAAAATGATTATACAAATTGTGCCATTTATAGTACCTTTTACCTTTGATTTCATCGGTTTGAAAAATTATGTGACCATCTAACAACTTAATCTTCTTATCTTTGAGCAGATGATCAAATATCTGGCCAGCTTTTGTTACATCAAAGGCATAATCAATTTTGTCTTCCATCGAATTAGTATCCTCCCCTTTGGATGACCTCAAGGCAAGACATGTGTAGTTTTTCCCTTTTATAGGATCTCGACTACTTAAACATTTGTCATTTGATCGGCTGAAATTTCATCTTTAAGTTCCTCATAATCTATGATGGAAACTAGGTGTTGACCTATCCCTCGAATATCACATTTTTTCTCTCATTCTTGAATGAATTGTTATATGTGTGGCCCTTGGGAAGCCTTTTCATTCAAATCATAACACACTTGCCCAACCAGTATCTTTTAGATGTGGGTGCATGTTGTAACAGCCCGATTTTTCGCTAGAATTATTTTTAATTGATTATTATGTGATTATTTGTGCTTGTGTGTATTTAATTGGCATTGGGTGCATTTTCGTGGATTACCGTATTAGGAGGGTATTTTGGTCATTTGGCGGGTAAGGGTAAAATGATAATTTTGGTGAGAATTATTTTTAATGTTTAGTGAGAACCCTTATTTTACTAAGTTACTAGTGTAGTGATTAGTTTTTACCGTTTAGTAACCGTTGGTCATATTTTACCGTTGTTAGTAATTACCGTTGAGTGTATAGAAACTTTTTAGAATTATGTTAGAATGGGTTAAGCCCGTTAGGGTCTAGAATTGAGCCCAATTGAGTGGGAACACACCTAAACCTAAACTTGGAGAGAAATTCATTTATTCATTTCATTTCACAAGTTAGAGAGAGGTAGAGAGAGAAAGAGGGAGAAAGGAAGAACAAGGGTTAGAGAAAGGGGGAAACTTGAAGATTGAAGAATTAGGAGTTAAAGTGAAGCCTAAGTTTGGATTAATCATAACCTAAGGTAAGGGGGTTAGTGTTCTTCATAATCATGATTGTTTTGTTAGCAATTTTCCTTGTTGTATGAAATGGGTTGATTGGAATGAATTGATAATTGTTGTTAAATTCGTGCTCTTGTTTTGGTGATAAGTTTGAGTATGTTAATTGAATGATAAATGAATTGTTGGTGATGAAATAACATGTTCATAATGTATGAAAATGGGTTGTTATGAAATTATGCTTAATTGATGAATTGTGACATGTTGTTGTTGAATTGAGGTGAGAATCAAGTTTTAATTGATGTTGTTGCTGATGCGACATGTTGTTGTTTATGATTATGGCTTGGGTGTTCATATATCATGATTGGTGGTGAGAAATAAGATGTTGTTGGTTGTTTTGCAAAAATGGGTCAAATGGTGATTTTGGTTTAAGATGATGTTTGATTCAAGTGATTATATGTAATTGAGTGTCTTTTCATGTTAAGAAACGTTTGGATACACTTTGGAATCGAATTTGGGTAATGGGAAGTCGAAAATTGGGATTTTGGGGTGAAAAATGGATTTTTCCCGTAAAACCGAATTTTTCTGGACTGTGCACTTCCGCCAGGCGAGCTAGTGGCGAGCAGCTACTGCCTTCGCTCACCATGGCGAGCAAAACCTTCCGCCAGGCGAAATTGCCAGTTCCAGCATCCCCTGTTTCGCGTTCTTGCGTCTTTTTCACCTATTTCTGTTTTGAATTGACCTTTGGTGTAAACATGAAAGTTTTAGATAATTATGTTAGCTTTCCAATGGCTTTGGTTTGACTTGAAAATGATTTTTAGTTTTTGAGTTATGATGAAAATACTCTAAGGAGGTTTTAATAAAACTTTACGAAAATTCCGCACAATTGTCTCTAAGTCAACCCAAACCTTATGGTGGTTTCCAAACTTCAAGATATGTTTATTATAAGTTCAATTAAAGGTTTTAGAGCATTTAAAACTTGGTTTGTGAAATTGGGACTTAATTTGGAAAATTACCTAGAATACCTATTTTTCCGGAATATGATTTTTCTTAAGAGATGGAATGGTATTAATGTTGATTAATGATTAATGAATTTCTGGAAATGAATGAGATTGGTTCCTTTGAACTTTAATTGTTTTTACCTTGGAAATGGAGATGTATGGTTGAATGTTGATATGTTTGATATGATATTAACATGAGGTGTTGTATGTTCTCTTATTTGATATACGAGAAATATTGTAATGATGAGATGATATTGATGAGTCTATATACATTGTTTATTGTGATATGGGATTGATTATGTATTGGTGATGAATTATTGGTGTGATTGCATAAATGCAAACAAATATTGGTGATGAATTATTGGTGTGATCGCATAAATGCAAATAAATATTGGTGAGAATTTTGTGAGTTGTTGTGTGAACATATGCATTGTTGTTGAGTCATATGTTCATGCATACATGACTGATGGAGACGGATATTTTATATATCCAAATGGTGATGATATTGGTGATGATTATGATGTTCTGTCGGCATCATGGGCGACGGCCTAAATATTGGTGAGATCGGTACCGCATGCATATAGAGTTGTGTCTAGGATCATATCATGTTGTGGCATGAGTCCTAGTTGTGAAATTACTTGATGTACTTGTGATTGTAAGTGATTAATGGTGATGTTTGTATTTGATGGATTGTTGTGTCATGTCATGATTAACTATGTGAATTGATAAACTCATGAAAGTGGTGGAAATATGATTGATGATTATTCATGATAAATGTGATTGATGATTATTCATGTTATATGTGGTTGGTGATTGTTCATGGAGTATGATTAATGATTGTTCATGATATGTGATCGGTGATTGTGTATGAATAATTGTGAGTTGATAATTGTTCATATGATCGATGATTATTGATGTGAGATATTGGGGTTTTGGTGTAAGTATATGCATGTGAATATTATTATTGATCATGTACGAGATGTTTAAATTGAAATATCCATGATTAACTGTTATTTGGATTATGCTATTCCTGCTTATCTGTGTTATTGATTATGTTGATGTAATACTTACCCCTAGTGGATCTGTTATGGACCGCCTGCCTATCTGTATGGATGGGTAGACGTTGTGCAGGATTAGTAGCTTGGTGAGTTCCTGATGTTGGTGGATAGTGGGAGCTTTCTCCGCTATCGGGTCTTAGAGTAGAGTTGGCTCTGATTTAGGGTTTTGTTGTTAGCTCTAGATCTTGTTGGATTATTTTTATACTTTGAGATTTTGTCCATGTGTCGGACTTGGAGATTTTATGCTTATGCATTTTTGAGATCACATGACATGTATGTTTGATGTATGAGATTTGTATCCGCTGCGACTGATGAGGTTTTATATACACGCATGTTGACCGTTGATTTGATTTTGTTTTTCTTTGATTTGGTGAAAGTAGCGACTATTTCTTGAATATATGAATTATTCGCATGTTTAATTGCTTTAATAGAAATAGGGTGTTACACATGTCATTAATCATATATTCAATGTTAAGAAATTGGATCGAGCATTTCCTAAAAACCTTCTTGAACCTCTTAATGAATTTAGCAAGTAATTCGTCTACTTATTGTCTAATGTTCGTTAGATCGGTTTTCGTAACCTCTTGCAGAGGCCAATAGAACCTTTAAATATGGAGACATATTTTTATGTATTCCCATGTTAGGATAAAGTTTGGTTTGAGCGAAGAATACCACGAGAATGTTGTTCTTGTAAATGATAAAGGGAACAACTACAACTTGTGGAACTCCTTACGCTTCCCCCCACTGCACTCCACATTGAATATTGAATCTTCTGATATGCTCCATAGTCAATTTGCAATCTTCCCCGAGAAGGTAGTTGAGTAAGGAGACTTATAACCTTTGAGCAGAGGCACTAATTTGTTGATCCACTCTACATATGGGTTCCTATACACATGTTTAGCCAAGGGTTTCAATTGTATCCCAAAGTAGCTCTTAATTATATCAATTATAAGGTAGAGATTCAACAAATGTTATCATGGAAGCTTCTCTTTGGTTGCAACTATCTAGCGCCACATATTTTCTAAGGGGTTTGAGATATCATGAAACATTGTTCATCTTTAACTTAAGGTGGAGGAATCCCCCATGGAAGCACTAGGTTTATCTTAAAGTAGTTTCTCCATTGAGTCGTTTGAGATAACAGAGGGTTATATTGATGAAGTTGATGAAGTGAATTAGTGATGCATGGTTGTTCACCATCATAATATATTGTTAACCGATGGGACGTCAAACCCTTGAGGTTGGCAAAGATACATCATGTTGTGGCAATTATAAAGTTCCAAAATCATGTTACATTCTCTAGCACTTATTGACTTGTTTTTCAACTAATGTTAGTAAAAAAACCTAATCTAATGTAAATATCTAATGTTTAAAATTTTATGTCTATTAAGCAACTTAGATTTGTTTTCTTTCATATTTTGTAGGCTTTGAGATTGATGACCAAGAGGCAAGAACTAATACTAATCAAAGGGTTCTGAGGTAGAACACATTCGTTGGGTGAGCCAAAGAGAACTAGAAGCGATAAATTCGAGAGAGTTCTAAGGAAAATTGTAAGAACACCTTCGTTGGTGAGCATCACTTTCCTCAGCAAAGTAAGGCGGTTTAGTCACCTTCCAGAATGATTTGGCATTTCCCTCCAAGTCAAAAAAACTCAATTCGATAGGAAAGCATGAATTTGCCTAGTGAATTTCCACTTACCAGAATTCTATAAATAGATGTCATCGCTTCCGATTTGGGAATATCATTCCAAACACCAAAGGCCATAAGATCTTGTGCAAAGGGCTCAGATGGACTCTGAAGGTCTTATTCAGTGCCTTGAGACCTTTTGTTAGCACATGTGATTTTTTTTGAAGAAGTTGTTAGCACATGTGATCTTTTGATGTTTGGGACGCCTTATTAGGATTTATCTTGCTATGTGGACTTTGGGTCGTACGATTGGGCCTCAACAATAATACAAAAGTAAGAAAAAATAAAGAAATATAGTGAATTTGTTGTAGTTCCATTTTCATCCGTTCCTCTACTAATTGTTGTTGACTTTTTCGTCACTCTATTTTTCTTTTCATTTTTTATCGAAATCAAGTTACATATTTTTCCTCCACTATTAGATTGTATTTCATATTCCATATTTTCCCAATCTAACAAATTTGCCGCCCCTTAATATTTTGGACAAGATCTGTCACTGCTACAACTAGAATTATATCCAGTGTCTTTATCACATGAAATAATATCAAGGCAATTGCTACCTCATCTATTCATGAAAGCTTTGATTTCCTTGTAAATATTCATCCTTCAAAGGCTCATTTTATAAAACTAGTGATGTGACACCTCTAAAATATGCTTGAATTAAATGTAATACATGTTATTTTGCTAATGGTTGTCTTGGTCCTGGATCATGTGGAGAAATTTTTGGATATAACTCAACCTTTTACTTAGTTGTTTTGGTACTAATTTGGAAAATACAATATTTCTTCATGCTGAGTTATTTGTAGCTATGTTGGCTATTGAGATAGCCATACTTAAAGTAATCGTTATATAGGATTGTAAATGGTTCACAACTAGTCAATTTGGCTTTTCATTGTCAATATTAAACATTGGTAGTTACAAAATAAATGACTTAACTGAATGAAGTTGTATCTATGGGTCTTCGTATCAATGACAAACATTGGTTGGAAGAGATTCCTAATCTCGTTAAGGGTAGTTTTTTTAGGAATAAACTTGACCTTCATGAATATAGATTTGGTTGATTATGCTATTGTTGATCATTATTGTGCCCTACACTATTTTTCCTTACCAATGTTTTATCCCATTAAGCCTAGTATGATTTATAACGAGGAAAATGATGATTCCCATCCGGATTATTACATTTAGGTTTTGGCATAGTCCTCCAAACTCTTTTGTTATTATTTTAATATATTTAATGAAGTTTTGCAGGTGCTAGGTGATAGTATATGAGTGTCAATATAGTTGTAATGTCTATGCGATCATATGATGTTCTTGCAATCAATTTTTATTTAAAAGATGTTGTATTTAAGGTATGTGAGGAATTCTTCATAAGGAATTGCAGTAGATATTTGAATGAAAACCTTATTGATGATAATGATGACAATTAGCAACATGGTTGATATTGAAATAATTTCAACCGCAATTCCATGATCGTTGTCATCGTCAATTGGAAAATTGTACATCATGGAGGAGAAAAGAACATTTAAGTGGTTTCTGATCGAGATTGATTGATGATAGTTCCTATTAAGAAGTTGATGATAAATCGATTAATATGATAGAAAAATAACAACAACAAAGATAGTTCGATTACGATCAATAAGAGGGAAACATATTATCTCTTATCACATGATAGTCCAATCTTAAACCTTGATTTGCTAGGTGAGAGGAAAAAACGAGATAGAAATTTAAATTTAAAAATGGATAGACTAAATAAATTGTTAAAAATTTATCTTTTCAATACAATTTTTATTGTTTAATTCTATTTTAAGATCCTTATCTTATGCCCTAAAGGCACAAGTTAACATTTCGCGTTGTAAAATTCACATCATTCCTCCAATTTAAGGGTATGTTTAGAATCTTAGATACTAGTTTTAGGAGAGGGAGAGAGGTTTTAAGGAGCACCTCCATAAAATTTTCCACCAATTTTTTTTTCAGCTAGCTACTTAAAATTAAATTTTAAAAAATGACACACACGCGTTAATTATTTCTCTTACTCCTTAAATCTCTCTCTCTCTCTCTCTCCGTCAGCGTCTGGAGAGAGAACAGAGCCATCACCGTCATCACCACCGCCACCGGCAACATCTCCGGCAAACCTCCATCAATGATCAACATCTCCGTCCTTCTCCATCTTCCGCAATCCATTTGATGCGACGATTGAACGCTCGAAATCGGGTCGATTCATCAAATCCAAACGAAATGGATCATCCAACAACAAAGAAACTCCAAATCCGTTCCACAAATCTCTTCTCTCGCACCACCAACACCAATTCACGATGCATATCCTTCAACAACACGTTCATCGGTTTTCTCATCTTCTCATTCATTTTAATCTTCACATACTACACCCTCTTCTCTTCCCCGCCGGAAAAATCTCTCCGGTACCGGATAATCATCGACGGTGGAAGCACAGGAACTAGGGTTCATGTATTCAAATACAAGATGAAAAACGCATTGGATTTTGGGAAGAAGGGTTTGGTTTCTATGAGAGTGAATCCGGGTTTATCGTCGTTTGGGAATGATCCGGATGGGGCGGGGAGATCGTTGTTGGAGGTGGTGGATTTTGCGAAAAGACGGATCCCGAAGGAGAATTGGAGGGAAACGGAGATTCGGCTTATGGCTACTGCTGGGATGAGAATGCTTGATGTTGAAGTTCAAGAGAAGATTTTGGAGTCTTGTAGGAAGGTTTTAAGGGTTTCTGGATTTATGTTTAGGGATGATTGGGCTTCTGTTATAACAGGTTTGTTTTTTGTTTGTTTTTTATATGGATTATGATAAAGCTAAGCTTTGTTTAGCAATGCATGATTTTGAGCTTATAGCTTATAAGATCATGACAGCAAAAGACTCTTTGGTGACTTTTATTTTGTCTTCTCATGACCTTAAAGCTTTTAGCTTATCATTTTTTTTTATCAGTTTTACACATGTCTTTTCAAGTTTATAAGTTAGTTCAACCACTAATTTTACCAAACACGGCACATTCAATCAACTAGTTTATCTCTTATAAACTAGCTTGTAAGCTATTCGCTCTAGCTCATTTGCTGGTAGCTAGCTTATCCAATACAAGTTAGCTCATCTAGCTTATCCGCTGCAAGCTAGCTCATCTAGCTTATCTGCTGCAAGTTATTAGTTATCCGCTATTTTTTGCGGAACATAACCTAAATTTACCTATTTTATGTTATGTAAGGAATTTCTTTGGTTGGTAAAAAATAGCGCTTATCTGATAAGCTAGCTTATAGAGGATAAACTAGTTGATTAAATTTGTAGTGTTTGGTAAAACTAGCAGTTGAACTAGCTTATAAATATGTATTGACATAAAAAAAATGTTATTTAACTTTTAAATTAAGATAACAAGGGTGAAATTGAGAGAAAAATTGATAAGCTATAAGCTTTAAGTTATAAGCCACTTGAATCAGGTTATCGAAGAACGCAATAAGCTAGTAAAAATAAGCTATAAGCTATAAGCTCGTAAGAGCTAAAATATTCTATAACGGATATGAAATGGGTCTCTTTTAGTCATATGAGTTTACAAGCTAGAAGCTATAAGCCCAAAGTTGTGTCTTGCCAAACTAACATTAGTAGAGTTGAGCTTTTCAGGTTTTTTTAATTGAGATGTTTTGTTGAATTGGATGATCTTGAAATTTTAAGTGCAATTAGTCGTCTTGATTTCAACAACATAAGTGTATTTTTCTATAAAATGTCATTCATTGGAACTTTTTTATGAGAATAAGAGTCATCAAAAACTAAGGGGTCGTTTGGTTCATGGTTACAAATTGAATTCCCAGGAATCTAAGATGGGAATTATTTATTCCCATGTTTGGTAGACATGCACACAAAAATATTCCAGGGAATGAATTATTCCCGGCAACTTTTTTTACACTATACTGCATTGTTTTTATTCCCAGCAAAAAGGGTGGGTTTTATTTATTCCCGGCGGTTAACATCCTTTGTGTTTTGAAAGACCGTTTTTACCCTCCTAAATAACCGCAGATACCCACGTTTTCTTTGGTTACATATCCATTATGTTTATATACCAATTTATGTGCCACCTAGAATTTTTTTCTTCTCTGCACTGATTTTGCCATGGAAAAAGATCATACAACTTTTAATATTTGTTGTTTTTGATTGGATGTTAGTAGGCAGTGGACTTTTATTGGAACAATAAATTTCATATTGTTTTTTCTATTATTACAGAAGTCATATTAGTTTGATTGC
Source organism: Medicago truncatula (assembly GCF_003473485.1). Lineage (NCBI taxonomy): Eukaryota > Viridiplantae > Streptophyta > Magnoliopsida > Fabales > Fabaceae > Medicago > Medicago truncatula. The sequence goes on along the minus strand of NC_053046.1, from coordinate 17,826,426 downwards.
ATCATAGATGAATTGATGTATGAAATAAAACTATCAAATATACTGGTTTAGATTCTTTTTGATGAATTGCAGGTTTAGATTGTTCACTGATATGACTAGTAATAATATGAAATAATAGAGAAAACTGAAGACACTTCTCTTTTATCGAATATGATATAAGGGTATTTTGATAATTATATATATATTTTTTAAAAATAATTCCCAGGAATTCAAATTATCAACCAAACATATTTTTTGAACATTCCTTGGAATAAAGTTCACACCTTTTATTCCTGGGAATAATTTTGGTAACCATGAAACAAACGCCCCCTAAATGTTTATTAATTGACCGGTATTTTAGGAATGATATTATTCTATTAGAGTGAAAGTAGTTCAGTTTGTTTATGTTTGAGACCAATAGTACTTTTTTGCTTATATTTGAGACAAGAGGGAGTAACTGTATTGTTGGTGACTTGGTGTTTATGAAATGAGGCTTTGTTAATTTACTTGACTGGAAGTATGATTCTCATGCTGGCATTAGTGATGAAGTCTGAGTTGATTTAACCAACATGTGTGTAGCATGATATACCAACAGTGTTGGTTTTGATTATTGAAGTAGGATGAGACCATTTAATTTAATATGTTAGAAGGAAGAATGTGAAAGGCAGAGAGGGAAAATGTTATAATGGAATGTTTTATTGCCAAGTGATTGAAGAAAATATATTTGCATAAGATTCAATAGTGAAAGAGAATGCTTGTGGATATCTCAAGGATTTTCAATGTAGTGAACCTAGTTGTCGACTTGTCGTATTGTATCATTTCTTTCACTCTTTTTTTTTTTTTTTTTTTTTTCCAACCATAGTTTGGCTTGTCATGCCCATGTTCTTGGTGTCAGCAGCATCATATATATTGATGTGATGTTTCTTTTGTGTTCTCCTTTTTAATTTTGCAATGTTTTCTTAGAGCAACTTTAACGGTGAACTCCAACTAAAGGTTATTTTGTCGGTCCCATAAACCACGTCATTTTAAAATAACCTACTCATATTAACGGTGTAACACTAAAATAACTCATATTGGATGCACGTCTTTAATTCACATGTTAATATTTTATTTGTATTTAATTAATATAAAAAAAAGTTAAAAAGTGCATTTTGTGTCGGAATTGTAGCCGGGGAACGTTAATGTAACGGTTATGACAAGCTGGCAGACTCCACTCGATGAAATTGAGAAAAAGTGGAAATTGGGTTATGACAGGCTGGCAGACTGAGTTGAAAAACCACTGCTGGAGCTGGTCTTAGTAATTCCAAGACTAGTCATAGTGTCTACATTTATTGGTTATTTGTTTTCTTTAACTTTTGATTTAACTTATGTTACTTTATTGTGGTTTTTCAGGTTCTGATGAAGGAGTGTATGCTTGGGTTGTTGCTAATCATGCTCTGGGAACTCTTGGAGGCGATCCTTCGGAGACTACTGGGATTATTGAACTTGGTGGTGCTTCTGCTCAGGTTAGACTTATTTTTACTGATTTATTATTGTTCGAAAATTTCATTTTAGTTAGGTCCAAATTATTTTTTATTGTTCCAAAGTTTCATTTTAGTTAGGTCCAAATTAGTTTAATACATAATTGATCACGGTTTAGAGAATGTTTTAGAGAATGATCCACTTATTGGGAAGCGTGATGTTAGGTATCGGGTGGTATTGAAGGGTAACTGCTGATGCAGTCAGTTATTTTAATATATGGTTATTTAGGAGCAGTTTGTTTAATATGCAGTTATTTGTATTTCTTAGGAGCAGTTAGGCAGTTTATTTCCTACTATTATAAATAAGGTCATTCGATCATAACTGTGGGGAGGATTAAGGAAAATAGATTTAAGAATTAGGAAGGCAGAGATGCATTGTTAGCACTCTGAAGGAGCATTTGCTTTGGAATTACAGAGGGGTTAATCTTTTGTAATATTTCTTTTAATTCAATAATACAGTTTCTTCTTCTTTTTAATTCCAGTTTCCTTTCACATGACAAAAGAATTTCTGAATTACTCTTATTTTAGGTAACCTTTGTATCAAGAGAAGCGATGCTGCCTTTGTTCTCACGCACTATTAAATTTGGGAATGTCACTTACAACCTTTACAGCCACAGCTTGCTTCATTTTGGCCTGGTGATTATTAATCTCTTTTTTGTGTTGAGTATATTCTTAAGGCTCATTAGCATGTTTGTATATACTGATTTATTGGAATCTTAATCACAATTTACCAATGTTGTTCCACGGGAAAGAAATTACAAACTTGTGAAACATTTGTTCATGTTAGTTAATACTATAAGTGGGGATGGTAATTGTTGAAGAGTCATACATCCGACAAAATATGGCCTGAACATGTGTTTATAAGTGGGGGCAATCCTCACCTCATGAGCCGATTTTGTGAGGATGAGTTAGGCCCAAATTTCAACAGTAATGTTCACAATGTTATTGCTTTAATATTCTATATCCTACTACCCATATCAAAAGGTTAATAGTTCTTATTGGCTTCTTTTCATTCAATGTGATTCTCTTCACGAGTCATATGGCTGGTCATGTGTTCTAGATTTGGAATGACACCACGGTGTTTGATACTTTCTAATTCTTATTCATTTTGCAGAATGTTGCCCATGACTCATGGAGAGAAGCGCTTATATCAGGAAATTCTAACTTGGGTAATTACGCACGCTGAGTTTGAAAGACCTTTAGACTTAATTACTACTCTGTATTGTTCTATTTAATTTATGGCCTGTCTTTTTCTGTTTTCAAGCATTTAATTAAATTTCTAAGACAATTTATTAGTAGTTTTTCCTCTAAAAAAATTAAATATTAATATGCTATTTTCCGTTAAGGTTATTCTGGATAAAATACTATCCAAGCACTCTAACAGTTCTTATTCAGATGTGTAGAATTTTTCAAAGTGTGTAGGGGTTAACATTGTTATATATATAAATATATATTTGTAAACTCAAGATCTCCAACTCCTTTATCCCTTAGCTCGAACCAATTGAGCTACTCGACACCCCTAGTTAACATTGTTATATGCCTTTGTAGAACTTTGACTTTTGAATGTAGTGACATTGCAACTATTACAAGTCCATTCTAGCTGGTTTTTTTCCCTTTCATGATTTTGAAATTAAATTTATGTATATGAAGTACTATCTTTCTTTATATTGGCAAATAGAGTAAAACTTCTCTACAGAATGGTAAATTTGTATACATTATTTCAGCAAAATACATTGAATTGTTTGATAACTATATGCATTCCTTTAGTTGTGCCATGTCCCATTTATGCTTTTCATTTGTCAATCTTTTCACTTGGAGGCATTCAGCATATACACATGATCTCTTCAGATGGTAAAATGATTTGGTATTGATTCTTTATTCTCCTCAGTGCAGCTTCTCAGTATATTCAGAAGGGGTTGCGCATAGATCCTTGTACTCCTGCAGGGTACTCTTATAATGTTGATTCCTGGAAGTCCTCTCCTAGCTCACTAAGTGAAAAAAGTCATTATCATCCCACCGTCCAAACAAGGGGAAACTTTTCGGAGTGCAGATCTGCAGCATTGGTGCTATTACAAAAGGGGAAAGGTTGTACTTTTAGTTTTACTGATTTGTATTGTTAGATTCCCTTTTAATTGAGTTGTTTCTCTTAATGTTGGTTATTTCTTTTTTTTTTTTTTTTTTGAAGAAGCTTAAAGTTGGTTATTTCATTATCACTTTTGCAGAGGCATGTTCTTATCAGCATTGCGACATAGGATCAACTTTTATACCTAAGCTTCAGGGGAAATTTTTGGCTACAGAAAATTTCTTTCACACATCAAAGGTTCTTTTTGTGCTTTATGGTTTATTGGTTAATATGTTAAACTTCATTTAGTGTTGTTTTGTCTACTATTAAAAAGTATGTGTATGCATGTGCATTTCTGTTAGTTTAAAGTAGATGCATTGGAAATGATATTAGTGTACCATAAACTCTAGTATTTCTTTAACAACTGGCATGCAGCACACTCGATTTTACTTTTGCTGTTTTGATGATTGATACATGCACTCGACTCAAATAGAAGCAAAAACAAGTTATGTTTGGTATACACAAATATAAACAAATTCCAAACTTCACCATATTTAATGTTATGTTATCATTCTCAAAGTACCGTCAAATTAATATTCTCATGAAACTGGTTCTTGTAGAAATTGAATGAACAGACAATGTATTGATGCAATAATTTTTTTGATTAAATCAAGAAAGTTAAATGAGATTAACAGTATTCTTAATTAGTTTGTATTTAGTTATATTTGTTTTTCTCTTTTATGTTTATTTTTGCTTATATTTGAGTTTGGCGAGTACATCATTTGCACTGATTCCTGATTGATTCTTTGGTGCTGTGCTGTGTTAGTTTTTCGGATTGGGACCACAGGCTTATCTGTCCAAGTTAATGACTGCTGGGCAAGAATACTGTGGAGGGGATTGGTTAAAGCTAAAGAAAAAATATGTCTCCCATGATGAGGAAGATTTACTTCGACATTGCTTCTCTTCTGCATACATTGTTGCTCTGCTTCATGACAGTCTTGGGATTGATATGGATGATGAGAGGTATTCCCACTTATTTTTCTTTTGAGATATTTGAATATGTTCAGTGCGGAAACCGATAGTCTTGGGATTGATATGGATGATGAGAGGCATTCTCACTTATTTTTCTTTTAAGATATTTGAATGCATACAGTGCGGAAATAGATAGTATTGCCATACTAGCATTGAACATTCAGTCGCATTCATAAATCAAACAACAATTTTAGGGCTAATTACAATAACTTCCTGAAGTTTGGTGAAACTACACATGATACCCTTCTCGCTTGTACCCATGCGGTGCAGGATACATTAGCCTCAGGATATGTTTGGTTGTGAGAACAAAGTGGTAGAGAGAACTAGGTAAGAGAGAGTTTGAGAAAAGAAAAGGGGTGAGAAATAGCACATTTAATGTATATTTTACGTATAAGAGAAATAAAAAATAAAAAGGTTTTATTTTTATATTATTTAAATCTCCTATGAAACCCTCTACCTATTCTCTCCAGTCAATAGAAACCTAACAAGAGAAAGGTGATGAACGGATGAGGGCTAAAAGCAGTTGCTGGTGCAGCTAGCTTTGTTTGAAGGGTAGAGTAATCCATGGTTGCTGTGCAGTCTCTGGCTGGGAGGGAGAGCAATGGGGGCTTCTGTCTTGCTTGTGACACTGTAGGTTAAGATTTGTTGGTTTCTTGGACGGGTTGCAAGTGGGTCTGGCTGCAGAGGAAGCTGCTCACCAAACAGGCTCTCTATTGGGCAGAGGAAGGCTATTCAAGCTTGCAGGTTTGTGTCTTGGTGTTATTTTGGCCTGAAACGGCAGCATTGGAATTTGGAACCACTTCCGCAAGGTCAGTGGCCATCCCCCACTTGTCCGTCGTCTTAGTCCTAGATTAAGAACTTGAATAAGGAGCCTATTGTCTTGATGTAAGTTGTTGCTGTTAGGTTGTAGGCTCGATACAAATATTATTTTTGTGGTGAAATCAGTGATGGCGATTGGGTCAAGTCTCATAATCATTTTGGGTATTTTTGGGTGTTGACAAATTGTTGATTCCTGTTGAGGCTTGGCTGTGTGATATCAAAAAGGATGGTGCTTCGGTTGGGATTATATGGAGGTTTTAATTTGTTGCCTGAGTGGTGCAGAGTTGGTTCTTTCTATGTGGGTATGCTAAATAGATGGAAGCTTCGTCATTGGCCAGTTGTTCTGTTTTTTTTATATAGGCAAATGTTAGCAATGTTAGTTTCTAGGGATTGAACCTGGGACCTCCTCCTTCAATGTCCCTTAGCTCACCAACCGAGCTACCTGCGTGGGATCGCCAGTTGTTTTGTTAGTTCAGTGGTGTGGCTTGGGGTAAAAAACATGGGAGATAAGAAGAAGAAATGAGAAACAAAACCCATTTTAATTAAAAAATGGGGTGATAGTGTTGGAAAAATTAGACATAGAATTATCATTGAATAATAAATTCCCTTAAAAAAAATTAAATAATAAATTCAGAATAAATATTAAAACAAATAAATTGACTCTAAATAAAGTGAATTGAGTATAAGAAACTTATCGATCTGACTGAGGCTAGCAAAAAGCACTTGGCTTAAGAGTATTTTGCCGCCACGGATTAGTTATCCGGTATAGTTGGTCTCACAGCTAGTACTCTCCAGGATACAACAATCACTTCTTGCTAACACCGCACATGAACTAGCAAGGTCTCAAAAACAACTTTTTGGATGCTCAAAGGAACTTAATTCTCTTTATAATTTACGCATGAATATTCATAAGTACTTTAAAATTATAAAGAGAATTAAGTTCCCTTGAGCATCCAAAAAAGTTGTTTCTGAGACCTTGGTAGTTCATGTGCGGTGTTAGCAATAAGTGACTCTTGTATCCTAAAGAGTACTAGCTGTGAGGCCAACTACACCGGATAACTAATCTGTGGCGGAAAAATACTCTTAAGCCCAGTGCTTTTCGTACGCCTCAATCATTAAGATCGATAAGTTTTTTATACTCAATTCACTATATTTATAGTCAATTTATTTGGGTTGACATTGCATGCATGTTTTGTGCTTTTCTCATGTCAATTTATTTGTGTCCCTATTGGTTGAACCTTAATGGGCTAGAATCACTGTTGGTCAGGATCAAGGTTGCTAATCAGGTGGGAAGTATTCCGCTCGATTGGGCTTTGGGAGCTTTTATTATGCAAACTACAGCTGATGCAGATATACAGAACCACAACTGGTTTGCTTCCATTTTCAGTAATGAATCGCCTACTCTCCTCTCTCTGGTTGGAATTTTCGTAATATTGTTGTTTGCAGCATGGTCTATATCTAGGTGGAGGAAACCTCAATTGAAGACTATTTATGACCTTGAAAAGGGACGTTATATAACTACGCGAGTTGGTAGGTAATGCTTGATAGTATATCAGATCCTGGTTCTTGGTATACATACATGGCCGTATGTTATGATTTTGACGAAAATATTTATTCTTTCTCACTCGATGGCCATGTACGTCATATCATCAATATCGTGCTAGTGGGCCCGAGATTGTACAACACTGGACTTGGATGCAGCATGTGGAGATTGAGGAACTAGTGTAGAGTAGTAAGATTCGTTTTGTGTTTAGTCGAATCCAGCAAGTCAGGAACCTAGTGTTATGCCACTCGCTATACTGGTTACACATAACAACAGTAGGGCAAGAGGTGGAGCAAGCCAGCTTTGGGAATTCACAGGTGGAATTGCATCCTTGAACAGAAAATACCTTGTGTGATCTTTTGTAATTTTACCTTTGTAACAAAAAATGACTCAACTGATATATTTTGCCAATTGTTAAAGTGCAAAGTGAAACACGTTCCAGCTTATTTATTCTTATTGGTTAGATATAAACGGGTCTCACTAAATTATGTAAGTTCCTTATATATTTGGCGGGATTCATAAATTTCAACCAATAGAAGTGTATGTGTTGAAAAGATTGTGTTAGTGAGTAGTATGTTGCTAGCATTTTTCATTTTCCTCTATTTCCAGCCTTGAAAACCTGAAATCAATGAATACGAAGAGAGGTCTTGTCTAAGAAATCTTTAATGTGGTCATCTGGTACTTGTTTACAAGTGTAACTTTAGTTTATTGGACTTGAGTTCAAAAAAAATTTCCTCATCAACTAGCCTAATAGTCAAATTTCACCCTTTAGGTGGATAAATAGGGAATCTCGGATTTGAACCTCGGCCAATGCATATGACATGTCCCTATTAAATGAGCTATGCTCACGGGGACGAGTTGGGTTCAAATTTTAATTGGATTGGACTAGATACTATATATGGTATATATGTCGCAATAATATTTGGGAGGAGCATTCTCAACCAATACAAAAGACATAAGTTTTGAAGTGTATTTGTAGGCTACATATATTGTTTCAAATTGTACATGTTGGAAGGTGTGGAAAATTCCTAATATTTATAAGAGTTGCTCAAATACCTTTTAGCCTACATTTTTTTTTTTATACTAGAGTTCCACATACTGCAATGTTTATTTTGACTTTTAATAATGACGGTTGCAAAATAAAATCATGATTGAAACTGGCAATGCAGAATTTCACTAAAATGTTAGCATTTTGACTGCACTATATTCACGCCTATGAGATACGAACCCTGACCCCCTGCATACTGCAACATCCTCGCCATCTGAGTTATACTCAAGGAACTGTAAACCTTATTCTAAACATGAGTTTGTGTCCTTTAGTAATAACCCCAGCACTGGTAACCTGAAGATCAACTCATTCAAAAGTTCAATAACTAACCAACCGCTATATCTATAACCTCCTTAACAGCCTTACGAATAACAAATAAAATGTTATTTTTAATAAAAAGGCATCAAAGATTACAGCTTCATGAACTTAACAATGTCTAGTCCAACTTAAATTTCTTATCTAAGATGTTGTCTTATTTCTCTGTTTATATTGTCCTTTTTCCCCTTATTTATTCTTAAAAGAATCCGTTAAAAAAATTAAAGAAATAACTAGATCGATTAAGTAGTAGAAGAAAATAAATGCAAGTTTGAAATAGGCTTAGATGAAACACCCTTTGCACAAACAGCACAATCACTTTTATATAACACTTACCAATTTAATAACTCTTTGCACAAACCAATGCATGAAATGCAAGTTTAACTTAATTAACAAAATTATGTCCCAAAACGGTAGTTAGACAAGAAATGTTGCATTTCCCTCTAATCCTACAAGAAAAGAATCAACTACTCCAACGTGACCATAGAATTAATAGGAAAAATTAAGAGGCTATAATTGCATGGTACCTATAATTTACTTCAAAACACAACCATTACGATAAATTTTCAAGGAAACACAATTTTGAAACAAGTCATGCAAATAGAAGCTACACAAGTCATTGCAAGGCACTGAGTGTGTGAGTGAACATGTGAGTATATAAAACATAACATAAAGTGTATATATAAGACTTTCCTTTGTTATGAACATGCTTGAAATTTTAAGACACAACATTCATTTCCTCAAAAAAAGTTTAGGCAATGTTGAATATTGATGTAGTTGGAAACAAGAGAAGGAAGAGATGTGGGAGGGTTTTTAGGTTCAAGAATTTTGGGGAACAAGGGTACCCATTAATGTTTAATGGAGCATCATTTCGTGAGAATGTGAATGGTTTACTTGAATATGCAAATTTGGAAAGTAATTTAAAAATGGGAATGCCTATGTGGTCATTTCAACTTGAATTGAATCATCATCCACCTTTGTATATTTTGTTGTTTGTGATTGAAGAATCAATTGAGGCAGCATTGAATCGTCATTGCAATCATTGTCAATATGTTGGTAATGTTTAAAATTTGGTTTGCATTTTAATTAGATTATACATATAATATTCATTTGTATATGGTTGAAAACAATGAACCTAATTAGTAAGTTACATGATTATTATACATGTTATAATAATGAACCAAAACCCGTGTAGTTTTGAGCTAGAAAGTCCATTTGCTTGGAGAAAACGTTTTCCATTTTTATCATCAATTTTTACTTTTAATTGTGAAGTTGCACTCTGTTTTCACTTTGTTTACTTTTCAAATATTTTTGTAAGAAAATAGGGGGAAATTTTCTAATTTAAAAAGTAAAAACTGTAAATAAAAAATAAAATGAAAACATTTTCTAAAAATAAAGATGCCTAATGAGACAGTGTAATTTTATTTTCTTTCACAAATTCAATTAGATTACATAATTTAGATATGTTATTTTCTAAAATAGTTGAGCATACATCTAAATTGTCAGAGTTTGAATTTCGTTTGGGCTCCACAAGACTTGAAAGATTAGTCTCTATAAATGCGTGCGAAAATACCTGATTTACACATAAATAAATCTAGGGAATAAAATGGTACAAATAAATATTCATATTCATATGGTGTTCCCGTGAGCTTTGCTCAGTTGGTAGGGACAAATGCATTTTATATGCAGGGGCCGGGGTTCGAACCCCGGACACCCCACTTCTCCACATTTTAAAATGTGTGAGCTCCAGCCACTAAGCTACGGATATAAAAATGTTAACGGAAATAGAAAAAGTTTCCCCAAGAGAAAGATGGGAAAGAATTCCCATGAGGATGAGAATAATTTCTAGTATAACTACCTATTAACCTCTCTATTACAATAATGGTTTCCGGAAATTTAAAACTTCCTAATATAAAGGGGCCAAGGTTTGATCCCCGACACCCCATTTATTCACTTTAAAATGTGAATTCTAACTACTAGATTACTTGATAAAAAAAATAAAAATATCATCTTATATTTTAAGCAAAGTTATTTCTAAGAATAAATCTAGTCAATTTAAAACAATCACCCCCTAAATAATGAAATATGATTTGATATATCTTGCTACCAATATATACAAATTAATTAAACTTAACTCATTTTTTTAGATAAATCAAATTAAACTCTTATATCTCTCAATAAAAAAATTAAATTAAATTCTTATATGTAATACATGTTATTATGCTGGTTGATCACTTTTACTATTGATCTTAATTACATCAAATTGACTGGAATTTAGGCTGGGGAAACCATTTCATTTGCAATAAGAAGTATCATTTCCTATTACCTTCAAAGGAGACACTAAGTAGCTGCACAAGCTGTGAAAACTGCTGTGATTCAAATGGTACAATGAATATTAGTGGTAAGTCCAACAAATTAATAGAATTAGAGGGACATATGATGCATGGTGTATTTCACTCTAATGGATTTGGGCATTTGCTATGTGTCAATGGATTGGAAACTGGTTCCAATTTGGGTGGTAACCAAATCATGGAGTTTTGGAATCGTTTGTGCAATGGATTACAAGCAAGGTTAGTTCATTTCATACATTTTGTGATGATACTGTAAATTTCACTACATAGATGCTAAACTAATTTTGTTCTTTTCTCTTTGTTGCATTCTTTCATGGAAATTAGCTATCTATGGGAATATAGTCAAACTACAGCTATTTTAACATATACCTATATTTGATATGATATTGGATATGACAAAATCATGACGATCCATCGTGATTTTTTAAAAGTTACACTTTATAGTTTATGTAAAATCACAGTGGATCACCGTGATTCTGACATACCCACGGTGATACCAAACATACACCGTATATAAAGTAAATATTTCTGGATATTCATGTATCATTTGTCGGATACATACTAACCATAAATGGTCCCTACAAATACCCTCATTTTCGTTTTTAGTCTTTATAAAAATAAAATAAAAAAATCACATTTTTTAATCCTTAAAAAAAATTCTGTCAACATATTTATTCCTCGGTGTTAATGTTAATAACGGTGGGTGACGTTCCAGTGACACATGGCAGTGACGCAATTCACACTATTGAGATGATTCACTTTCCTTTTTTTTTTGGTCAACTCTTCAGATCCTACGGGAGAATAACTCTAACCCTAATAATACGGAGTTTGGTTTAGAGGAAAGTAAAGTCTGATCAATAATTATTCTACTTATGAATTCAACTCGGTTAATTCTTCAAATGATCACTGTCTCTATTGTATATTATTTTTTATATCCCCAAGAATGGTCCATGACTTCACATCTTTACCACTTTTACTTTATTATATGCCAAGAAATTGTGAAACATTTTGGAAAAATAAATTATAAAAAATTTTGTGTAAATTAAATAAAAAGTGTCATGCAAAGATCGGAGATAAGTAATAACGAAGACTAAATTGATTAATTTGTATCAAACATTATAGGAAAGTGAGTTTGAATGACACATCACAAAAAAGAGGCATGGAACTAAGACTTGTGAATGGAATAGCATACAGTGAGCCCTGGTTTGGTCGTTGGGGATACAAATTTGGTCGAGGATGTTTTGGTGTAACACAATCAATGTACCAGAAAGCCATAGAAGCAATAAGAAGCATGCCACTATACTTACTCACACATCACATTGCAAATTCCAATCATGAAATCCCATTAATCTTCCAAAGGTACCAAACACTTTCTGATCACTCTCTTGTCACCCTTGGTGACTTATTTCACTACATGTTAGAGCTCAAGTCGCGGCTTCCCCGTGAAACATGCATTGGTTCCTTCAACACAAGCGCCTTAGTCGAAACAAATTGTCGTTGGTCCCCTAAAAGGATTGAAATGGCAACACGGGTCATTGTCGAGGCCTTAAAAAGAACTGAATTCAGGTGGATTTCAAGACAAGAAGTGAGAGATGCCGCGCGTGCTTATATTGGAGACACTGGTTTGTTGGATTTTGTTTTGAAGTCGCTAGGAAACCACGTTGTTGGAAACTATTTGGTTCGTCGAAGCTTGAATCCGGTTACAAAAGTGTTGGAGTATTGTTTAGAAGACATTTCTAATGTTTACCCTTGTCATGAAGGGTTGGTTATGAGTAGTAGTAGTAGTAATAAAGTTAAGGACAAGTACAAGATCACAAGGGGGCAACTTATGAAGGACATGATTTGTTTGTATAAGTATATACTTATTGACACAAAACCAATTATAGGGTCAGAATTTCTTTCAGCTATACCATTGGCAGCTAGGATAATTCTTGACACTAAACATCTTATCAAAGACTATGGAGAGGTTCCTTTGCAAGTTGAGTTAGGATCAAAAGAAAAATGCAATCTTTATTGTACAATTTTGTTAAGGAATGTTAACAATGTAGGCCATAATCATGAGTATTATTTGAACAAGGATATTCCAATGCCACCTTATGAATGTATCACATTAAAAAGTTGTGCTACAATTAATGACTTAAAGCTAGAAGTTGAAAGGAATTTTAGGGAAATCTATTGGGGGTTAAGGAGTTTTGTGGTGCAACCAAATGGGAATTTGATGAATGCAAAAGGGAATGAAATGGTTTTTGGGATGATTGAAGTGGGTGGAAAACTTGTACTTGAAGGTTGGCATGGTGATGAAATGGGAATCAATATGGTTGATCAAATATGTGAAAGGGATCCAAAGAAGGGAATTGTGGAGTGCATTTGTGGAACTAAAGAAAATGATGGTGAGAGAATGGTGTCTTGTGATATTTGTGAAATTTGGCAACATACTAGATGTGTTAGAATTCCAAATGATGAAGAAGTTCCTCATATTTTTCTATGCAAAAGGTGTGAGCAAGAAATTGTTATTTTCCCTTCTTTGCCATAACTATATGAAGTTATTGATTTCTTTGTTGATGTTTAGTCAATAATTTTCTTGTTCTTATATGATTCAACCTTTTTTCTTCTTTTTTTTTTTTTTTTTATAGTTTTATGGCATAGGTTGTTATGCTGGTTTAGTTTGAAAGATGCCTAATGAGATATATTTTTTTAGCTACATTGATTTTTATGTAAATTTGATCTCATATTTTTTTGTTTAATTAATAAAATACTCCTGTTTCAATTTATGGAATCTATAAAGTGGACGGTATAGTTTAGGGTGTGTTTGGTTTAGAAGAGAAATTGTGAAGAGAGAAATAGGTGAGAGAGAGTTTGAAAAGAGAGAAATAAGTGAGAAATAGAGTTGATTTGATAGGTTGTTTGGTATAAGAGAAAGAAAGAAGAGATAGAGAAGAAAGAAATGTTGATTATATTGAAATGTACCAAAATACCCCTAAGTGAAAAACCTTATATAAAAATTAATTTAATGTTTTTGGAGCCATTTATTTAATTTTTTAAATAACTTAAATCAATTTTCTAGTAATTTAACCTATTAGATTATTTTTGTAACTTTTTGTAATTTTAGAAATTATAAATTTGAATTGATAAATATTGTTAATATAACTTTTAGTTTTAAATTTAATTGACTAAATCAACTAATAAATATCCATAGTTAACCCAAAGACCATCATGGTATATACAAACACGTTTTTCCTTTCGTCTCAGCCACAATTACTTTTTTGTTAGTATTAATTTCTCCTTCTCTAAATATAAATTTTCAGTTTTAAATTGATATAGTTTTTTGATAAGTCCATCAAAGATTGTTATTATTAAACTCCAATTTGTTTTTAACCTCTATCTTCTCCTTTGTCTTCTATCGACTTCTTTCCCAGATACACAAGGCAATGTTTATTCTGTAATTTTTTTGGCCACTAAAAAGAAAAATCCCAAAGATCGGAGAAGAAGCTTCTCTCCATTATAAACAGGGGTATTAATGAAAAAATGAATCATTGAAGCTTTCTCTCTGTTTTCTTCGCAGTTTAGAGAAGAAGAAAAAAGGTGTGAGACCCATGTTGGTTTAGTCTCTCGCCCCTATTTCTCTCGTAATTCAAACGAAAGAAATGGACAGTTTCTTAGCTATTTCTCTCATAGACTATTAGTGAGAACTTTCTTCCCTCTCCACATTTCTAATAAACATGTGTTTTAAAAAAGTGTACATTCAGAAGACATATTTTGTTTACAAATGTAGTTTCAAACGGTATAAACTTAACATTTGTAGAGTATATATACATGTTCAAACCCATTTTTGTAATTTACACTCCAAAAATTAATTTTGAATCAAACTATCCATACATATTTTATATAAAAAATATCTAGACATAAATTACTTCAACTCATTTTTTAATCAAAATCATTTTTTATATATGCTGAATGTTATCAAAATCAAAAAAAAATTTCACTGGTGAATCCAATACTAACGTAAATGTCTTTTTTTATTATGTGTTTAAAGATACTAATATAAAAAAAAAAAAAAATATGCTAATATAAATCACAACAAAAAATGTTAATAATATTGACTCAATCACTAAGAAGTGCATTCATTTAGAAGGTTGTAGGTTCAATTCTTGTTGATGCTCTTTGAGTATTGAGGCTTGAACCGATACTCTACTCTATTGCTAGTCTTTGATTCTATACTTAATTGCTAGTCTAGATCACATAAACTTTTCTTTTAAATCAAAAAATTACAAAAAAAAATAATTTAATTAGTATACATCAATGTAAAATTATTTTACACATACATCTAATAATATATTATAATATCATTAATGAATATGACAAAGTATGTGCTTTTAAACACATTAAATCATGAGAAAGTCTTGTGTAGGCACAAGCATTTAGGTGCACAGACATAAATCAAAAAAATTAAAAGATAAATAAAATAATCACATCAATCAATATCACTTTAATCATTTCATAGGTGTGCGTGAGCCTAAATGTGAGGTGTTGGTAATTTGATCAAGGAGTTTCTCTTATTATACATGAATGATTGCACATGTAAAACTTTTATGCATCGCCCCTATTATATAAGGGTTAAATATATTTTTGGTCCCTATAAATATACCAACTTTTTGTTTTAGTCCCTCTAAAATTTTCCTTCAACTTTTAGTCCCTATAAAATTTTGAACCACTGTTTTTGGTCCCTATTGTAAAGTAAATTTTAGGATTTTTTAATGAAATTGTACAAAAATGTGTAGAATATTGTAAAAACTTTTCCAAGAAAAAAATTAGAATTTTTTAACCGAACATAAATTAAATATGAATTTTTAACCATAAAAAATATATAAATTCATATTAAATTCAAGTTTTGATAAAAAAATTCTAAAATTTTTTTTTGAAAAGATTCTTATAATATTATGAATTTTTCTTCAAAATTTTATTCAAAAATATGAATTTTACATATGAGTTTACTTTAAAAGATAGATAAAAAATGAAGATGAAATTTTTTTTAGAAACTAAAAGTTGAAGGAAAATTTTAGAGGGATTAAAACGAAAAGTTGGAATATTTACGGACGCCAAAACATATTTAACCCTTTATATAAATTAAACTCAAAAGAAATAGGGTTAATAGTATTTTACCCCCTGTAATATAGGTCATTTTCAGTTTTCCACCCTGTAAAAATTTTTGTTTGGTTTTCGTCCTTGTAATTTGAAGAATTTTGGTTTTGGACTTTCATGAATTTTGACAGTACAAAATCGGCGATATGTCAGGGGGCTAAACCGAAATTCACTCAAATTAACAGGGGGGTTAAACCAAAATTTGCTCAAATTTTTGGGGCATAAACCGAAATTTTCTCAAATTACAAGGGGCGAAATTTTCCATGAAGGTCTAAAACCAAAAAATCTTCAAATTACAAGGACGAAAACTAAACAAAAAATTTTACAAGATGAAAAATCAAAAATGACCTATATTACCGGGGAAAATCGAAAATGACACTATTAACTCAAAGAAATAAACCTATAAAGAGTAACTAACTAACTTTTCTAAGAGAAGGGCAAATTGCGTGATTCAGTAACAGTTGAAGCGAAAGTCCTACACAGCCAGTACCTACAATCTCCGGTAAGGGTTTCTCTAAAGTCCTTCGTCTTTTCACTCCAACGCAATTTCACCCTACTCACTCACTCACTCACTCCTTTCGCATTTTGAATTTCTAGGTTTCTTCTTCCTGCATTATCCATGCTGAGAGCTTCATCTAAATCCGTCCAACCACACGGTCATCATACCGGAGTTCGTATCGTTGTTGCCGGAGAAAAATGTACCGGTAAATCCACCCTCATTCGCGCTGCGGCCTCCAACAAATTTGAGAAGAATGTCGGCCGTCTATTGCGTCCCATAAGGTTACCTATACATCACTGTGTGGATCATCTGCCAATCACAGTCGTTGATACCCGGTAACTTGACGTTCTTTTTAGCTTCATTTTTCCTTACTGCTTGAAAAAATTGCATGAAAAGAAATGTTCAAAAAGAATAAACAAAATATAGAGCCAGATGAATAATATATGACAAAGAGTTGCACGTGAAAAAAATATGAGCTTGGGCCCACTGAATATTGTATGGTAGATAGACGAAATCGTAATAGTTATCGGAGACTCACACACACACAAGCGGAATAATCGGGGCTAGAAATCACAAAATTAGTTAGTCTTTAACTTTATATGACATTCTCAAATAGGTGTTGCCATTGTTAATATTTCAAAAAGGTCTCTCTGAGCAGTTGGTCTCTATATTTAACACTTATTATAAATTAGTTTCATATATTTTGACAACTTGTTAACGATTTGGTGCTTGTATTTAACCTCGCACTATCAACTTAGTCCATGACACGATGTCATACGAACTAATATGAATACAATTTGACAGAGTCAGTGGCGTTTTTGAAATATGTATGTGCCAGGGACCTATTTGAAAGCGTCCTATAAATTCGGAGACTAATTTGGTAGTTAACTCATTAATTTTATATGTCATAAATATTTATTTGCTTTTAATATAGATTGGGTCAACACCCTTCCAAAATGTTTTCGTCTTGACTGGTTTGACCACTGGTCTAGTTTTTAGAACAGTGCATTTTGCTGGGAGCACTAGTGTTTAATTCTTTAAAAGTGAGAGCTAAAGTTGCTTTTTATTGGTTATTGTGTTTGTTGTGATGGTTTTTTTTCCTTTTTGATTAAATCTACAACTTTTCTTGTTTTGGAGATTAAACAGTAAGCATTATCATGTACCTGAATGTTCTCCTTTTGAGACCAGTTTTGCTGCTTCATTTTTGAGTTCATTACATTTGTTAAGTCAGTTTGACATTATGTTTATGTGATTTAGTTAGACACTTGATATTAAAAGCATGTCTGGTGTGCCGTACTAGTTAGCGTCAAACACATCAAATGAAAATGACATGTAGTTACATTCAATTTATTCCATTTTCAAACTATTTCAATGTTTGTGCCTACATTAGTGCTTCCTAGTTTATGTTTCCTATATACCTAATAAGAAAATACATAAAATTTTACACTTTGCAATCATCATATGCGATTTCAATTTCATACTTATGTTTTATCAAAGCTATTGCTTGGGCGATGTTTACCTTAATTTTATTAGCTTCACTATTTCACTCTATTCTTCTTGTGTTTGTTATTGTTGTTGTTGTTACAGTATTGATGGCAGTGATAGAGTTTTTAAAGAACTAAAGCGGGCTGACATTGTTGTTCTCACTTATGCATGTGATCGGCCTTATACACTTACAAGTTTAACTATATTTTGGCTCCCTCTTCTTCGCAATTTAAAGGTTCTTTTCTTGTTTTTTCTTCTTCTTGTTTTTGCATCTCAAGTACTTTCTATACTCAGCTGCAGCTTCTTTAGCCACCCTTTTTAGGTGAAGAGATAGATTTGAGGAGGGATAAAATTAATATTCTATAAGTGCGGAAGGGGAAGACTCGATATAGATAAAAAAAAAATTGACCAAACTCGATATAGATAATTATAAACTGTTAAAACAGTTACTTTAATCTTTTGTATAAAAACATTTAGTCATATGCACTTGCTTGTGTACATTTGTGAATTGTACACTTCATCAATATAAAATTCACATGATATGTTTGCATTTTCATTTTCAGAGAATGTATGCTTGACATAGATATTTGAACTTCATGAATAGGTCAGAGTTCCTGTTATAGTGGTTGGCTGTAAACTTGATCTGCGAGATGAAAATCAGCAGGAAAATCTAGAACATGGGATGTCGCAAATAATGCTACAGTTCCACGAGATTGAAGCATACTTTGAGTGTTCAGCATATAGGCTAATCCAGGTATCTTTTATCCATACTATTGCAATCAAATTCCTCCTTTTTTGAAATAAATGCTACAACTATATCTGGATTTTGTTTCATGCGATTATAATTAAATTTCCTTGTTGAAGGTCCTTGAAGTTTTCTACTTTGCACAAAAGGCTGCTCTTTATCCCATGGCTCCTTTATTTGATCAGAAGTCACATACTCTAAAACCTCGATGTGAGCGAGCTTTGAAGAGGATTTTTACCCTATGTGACCATGACAGAGATGGTGCTCTTAGCGATGCTGAACTGAATAATTTTCAGGTTTTAATTTTTCCTTATCATATTAAATGTCATAAATGTGGCTTGTTTATTATCCGAGTATTATGGTCTTTGAGTTTGTAACTAGATGAATATAAGTGCTTTCACTTCATGTTATGCTAGGTTATGTTGTGGTAGGTTAACTTTAGTATAAGATTTGTGAAACTTCTAACAATACTATCTACAGGCTGTATGTTTCAATGCTCCTATGCAACCATGGGAAATTGCAAATGTAAAGAAGGTTGTGCAAAAAGAATTGTCTGAAGGTGTGAATGAACGAGGAATTACTTTGACAGGGTTTCTATTTCTTCATGTCCTTTTCATAGAAAAAGGGCCTCTTGAGACAACATGGACTGTGCTCAGGAGGTTTGGATATAATGATGATATCAAGCTTGCTGATGATTTAATTCCACCTTTGAAACGTGCACCTGATCAGGTGTTTCTTTTGAGATGAATTGTGACCTCATGATTTATGTTCTTAGTATGTTATACCTGTTTGTATTCAATTAGTTGACAACATGGAACTTGCATCTTATTCTATTCACGTTGGATTTAATGTCTGCAGAGTGTTGAATTAACAAATGAAGCAATTGATTTCTTGAAGACAGTTTTTGATGAACTTGACAGTGATTTTGTATGTCATCTGTGCTAATGACCCTGAATAATTTCACTTTTTCATGCTGCTCCCCAATCATTTTTGGACATTTTCTCAACTGACTTCATTGTTATACAATAGGATGGGATGCTCCAACCCTGTGAACTTAAAGAATTGTTTTCTACTGCTCCAGACAGGTAGACTGCTTTCCTCATATTTTGTTCCTAGATAAGTTTACTTTATTTTCCACCATTACATGGTACATTTATTTGCACTGTTTCCTTGTATTTCGTCTTAAGTTGGTAATTGGCCAATATGGTGTGTAATCTTTCATATGCTGTGCAATTTTTCAAATGTACACACATGCTTTAAGGATGTGGTATATACTTTTGACTTTGCTTCTTTGTTTTTATGAAGTCCATCAATGAGGACTTTTTGGAAATAGTATTTGATATTTTATGATTTTTAATTGCAGTCCCTGGATTGAATATCCATATGAGGATGCTGTAAAAAGTAAAGCATGTGGAGGACTATCACTCGATGCGTTTTTGTCAGAGGTGAATAAGTCTTTTATCTTTGTCTCTAGTCACTCCTCTTCCTTATATTTTGTTGAACAATGTTTGTAGAAGAGTGGTGGGCTTCTATGAATAATAGTTTGATCACTCAATTTGATAAGTTCTTTGGGAATCAAGGTTATCTCAGTTTTACATGATGTATGACTGTACGTCTGGTCTGTGCATATTTCAGTACATGCAGCATTTAACTTGCATTACCATTGAATTTTATAACATATATGTTTTTTGGACAGTGGGCACTCATGACACTTCTAAATCCAACCTTTAGTGTGGAGAACCTGATATGCATTGGTTATCCTGGTGATCCATCATCTGCGATCCGTGTGACTAGGATGCGAAACATGGATCGCCAAAAACAACATTCAGAAAGAAATGTATTGCAGTGCTTCATTTTTGGGCCTAGGAAGGCCGGAAAATCTGCATTATTGAATTCTTTCGTTGGAAGGTATTTTGGTTGTTACCTTAAAGATTCTGAGTAAACACCGCTTCAATTATTGAGCATCATCTTATTCTTATTGAATTCATGATGCAGGTCATATTCTGAAGCTTACAATCCAACCAACGAGGATCGCTATGCTGTAAATGTTGTTGATATTTCTATGGTAAATGATACTCGATTGAGTTTGACAATAGCTTATAACTGTGACAGAGAAAGACATTTCATTTCTTTCGCCTTTTCCTGCACCAAAGTCTTCATTTGATGTATTCATTTTGTATATATTGGAATTACATCTTCCAATTCACGGTTAATCATTTTGTTTGTAGGAAAACAAAAAATATCTTGTGCTGAGAGAGATTTCTGAAGGTGGAGTCACAAAGCTGCTAGCCAATAAGGAGTCTTTGGCCTCATGTGACATTGCGGTTTTTGTTTACGACAGGTGACCACTGATATTAAAGTTTATTATACTGGCATATCATAGAAGTTATGGATTACCTTTTTTTCTGTTATTATAAGGATAAGTTTCCGATAGGCCCATTGCACTAGAGGCTGGTTCGTATGTGCAGTTACAACATGCCCTGTCCAAACCTGTGGTATGGAAAGTTCATGAGAAGAGAAATAGAAAAGGGGGATTCGGGAAAGGTCATTGGCTACATGGAAGAATAAGAGTGTAAGTTGACGAGGGGATTGTGGGGAGCGTGATGTGAAGGAGAGGTGGTTTTTTTTTTTGTTTTAGTTATAAGAATTAGCGGAGAGAACGAAAGAGTTATTCATTTAGGTATTTTGCTTGTTGTGGTAGAGGCAGTTTGTGCACTCTGAAGGATCACATCTCTTGGCAGGGAATCCGTCAATTTCATGAGTTTCTGTTTCCTTTCCATTCATTAGTATACACCTTTCTGCAATTTCTATTCTACTTTATTATCGCTATTTCACTGGTTCCTAACAGTTTCACTATTAAATTATTACTTGGTGCCTTTGGTGTATATAAACTAAAAAATTATAACTTGTTTCCGTGGATTTTTAGCTCATAATAAGCAACTTTTCAACATCCGAAATCAAAAGCATTTAGAAAAACATCATTATGCATTTGGATGAACTTCCTAAAACAACTTATAGGTTGTAGACCACAAATTCTAGTTTGATTTTTCAAACTAACAATTGTGAATTACCCCCCCTCAAGTCTCTAATATAAACAAAAGTACCTAATTTTTCACTAATTAAGAACTTTAGTTAACTAAAATTAATGTATTTCCTACATTGCCCTTCATGGGAATGTGTTCCACGGGAACAAAAGGGTTGTTGGAAAATAAAAACTATCTTAACTTAGGGATGACATCATTCAGCAGGGGTGAAAGCAATTAAAATTATTTATATGTAAGAGCATCAAACTTCTTTTGTTTGTTTATAATTGAAACCGGAAGGAGTGCAAACATAAGCTTCAATTCAAACTAACTTAAACATAAGATTTATAAGTCATTATGTGTTTGCATGATATTCATTATGTTCAAATGTACAACTCATCTATGGGCTTCTAAGTTAACTTTAATTTCATGTTAGTCTGGACTATGGACCACTCATACTAAGCACCAGGAAAAATGTTGGTTCTGTAGAAGAGCTTAGCTGACTAGATATTCATCTTATAGGTCTGATGAGTCTTCATGGGATGCTGCATATGAACTCTTGGTAAAAATTGCTGAGCATGGAACTTATACTGGCTTTGAGATGCCTTGTCTTATGGTGGCAGCTAAAGATGATAAGGATTCATTTACAATGGGTATACGAGAAACGACTGGGGTATTTTTCATTAACTTATTCATTTTCATGTTCATATATACATGTACATAATTCTACATGCATATTGTTTTAAATAATTGTTGGATTGGTTAGATAAGCAGATTGACAGCTAGTTTAATTTTTCTTGTTTCGGTTTTTGTGTATTGTGATGGTTTTTTGAGCATGGACATTTTACTGTATGTCATCTTTGAATGGTAGTATTAGTTAGCTAAGATTTTGGAAATACTGCTATACCTCATTTACATAAATACTGATATACTTATTTCAAGCTGAAGTTTGATTCGGTTCAACAGATAATCTTTTGATACGTTAACTGTGATTGCTCTGTGAAGCTTTATTAGTTAGACAACTTTCACTCTTATTACACAACCTTCACTTTCATGTCCATTTAAATATAGGTTTGTGCTCTGATATACGTTCAATTAATCTGTTAGTTGCATATTGTAGCTAGAAACCTGATATTGTTGGTGTTCAGTTTATGACACCTTTTGCATATGATCTGACTATATTTGAAAAGTTAAATTTCTCAACCTTCCTGGACATATATAATCTTGGCATATGTTATTTCTTGATGCTGAGAAATTTCCAACTTCCAAGCAAATGCTTTATCTCGGATCAACTGTTGACCTGCCAATATTTTTTGTAGGTTAGTCAAGACATGGGGGTCGAGGCTCCTATTCCAATCAGTGTGATGTCGGGAGATTTAAACGATGTATTCCGCCAAATTGTAAGTGCTGCTGAGCACCCTCATTTAAGCATTCCAGTAACTGAAGCTGGAAAAAGACACAAGAAGTTCCATAGGCTCATAAAAGGATCTCTTCAGTTTGTTTCAGGTATATCAATTTTAGATTTTACTTGTTAGTTGTTCATTAAGTTCCTTTTGACTTTGTATATTAGAGTTTTTCAATCTTATATGTGCTAAATAAAACGAGCCTATTAACCTGTTTAAATTTTGGGTTGTGTCATGGTCCATGAGTTTCTCTCTTTTTGTTTAATGGTTTTATCTTCGCATCATACTACAGTTGCAGTGGCCGTAGCGTTTGGTGTGGCTGCTGCCAGGAAGAATGCTACTGGACGGAGGAATGCTGCTGCGCGAAAGAATGCTGCTGCGCGAAAGAATGGGTCGTAATCCTTACCTTCATCTGGATAATATTCTCTTTCGAAATAGAAAATGTTACTAATATTTATTTTGTTAGAAAAACTGAACTTACGACATCTTTTATCACTTCAATCTCTATATTTATTTTCTAAACTATCAAAATATTGATAGCTATAAGATTTTTTGTCAACAAAGTCGGTCTGAAAATCCCACTCAATAATCTTATTATGTGAAAATTGTAGAATTTGATGTGTTCTACAAATATGCATTGGATTTGGAATTTGAGAAGGACATTAAATCTTAATGAGAATATGAATGTAAATGAAATGGATTTGTATCTCGAGGAGAATTTGGAGAAGAAAAGTAATAACCCTTTTTATTTTTATTTTTTAAGGAAATAACACTTTTGATATCTTGAACTTGTGGAAGGTGAATTCCAATAAATATCCTATTGTTGGCCAAATATGCATCTATCTACTATTCCTTTCGAGTTTGCTTTCAACACTGAGATGTAAAATGCTAATTTGTTTATGATAAACGATATTTGTACTATCATTTTATGATAAGTTTTACGATAACTCTGTTTGATATTTTTATTGTGGTCGTACTCTCTCTTTTTTTATTGATAAAAAAACAATAAAGAGAAGAAAAGAAAAAAAAAAGTGACCATAATTTAAGTATGAGAGAAAAACTGTCCAAAAATTATAAAAAAAATGGTTGTATAAATATCACTTTTCAATTGTGTCAAATATAAAGTTTGTTGAGAATGTTAAGGAGACATGTCATGTGTAATTAGACATTCTATTAATATGGAATTGTATGTATAGAAGATTGTTTTCGATCAAAGTGATATGTAATTTGTTGAGTACAAAACAATTTTAATTAGGTTTTTTTTACCACTGTAGCACTACTAAAATAATTATATACCAAAATACCACTGTTTTTAAATTATATACACCACTACCATCCTTTCTTTTTGACTTTGACAACCATTCCATTAAATTAGTGACACGTATTTTTTAAAAAGTGGGAGAAAATGTTTTAGTTTTGTTTTTCATGTAGAGTTCTATTTCTTTTTGTTTTCATATTGTTTCTTTATTCTTTCTTCTATTTCATTTTCTTTTTATCGTTGAAAGTTTTTAAATTTTTGTTAATTGTTTTGTTATATTAAAAAATGATTAAAGTTCTTATTTTATTTAATCATTAATTGAAGTTTTTTAATTATTAATTTAAGTTTTCTAACTAATTAAAAATAAAAATAAATTATATTTTTTGAGAAGTATTAATTAGAATTTAATAAAACAACCCACTTGAGACTTAGGAGTGTTATATTTTTTGAGAAGTATTAATTAGAATTTAATAACTTATATACCAATCCACTTGAGAATTTATTTTTTCTCTCTGGTGTCAATTTAGGTGGGCTAATTTAACTTCTTAAAAAAAGAAATTTAATAAAACAATGTTTCTTTTTATTAATTTATTTCATGTTCAAAAATATAAATAAAGCTCCTATTTTAAAAAAGTTAACTCTAATTAAATGATTAATTAATTAAACTAAATATTAACTAAATCATTAAGCTCCAAATTTAATTAAACAATTAATTATTCAATTAATGATATTTCAACTAAACTCAACTAATCAAATTCAGATCAACTAATCAGATTTAAATCACGGATTATGCTGACGTAAGCGCTTATGTTAACATTATCTTATCGAAATCTCACTCAACCAATCAAATTCAGATCACGGATTACGCGCACGTCAGCGCTTACGTAACATTATCTTATCGAAATCTCATTCAACCAATCAAATTTATATTACGTATTACGCTGACGTAAGCGCTTACGTCAACACCATCTTATCTAAATCTCAGTCAGCCAATCAGATCGCATTTACAGATTACGCTGACATTGGGGGCATGTAACGCCCTCTTTGAATTATTTGATTTAGTTGATTGTTTTAATAGGTTTAGAATATATTTATATGATTATGTGATTTATTAAGTGACTTATTTTAGTATTTATGTGATTTAAATGATTATGTGGTGTGTCGTTATTTTATTAAGTAGTGTTATTTTATTATTTAATATAATAAGTCTTGAAAATAGAAATAAGATTAAGATTGTGGGGCTGTTTTGAGAATTTAGAGAGTTTAGTGGATTAAGTGGAAATAAGATAAAATAGATGGGAAGAGATAAATAGGAGAAACTAGGTTTAGAATTATTTTTCATGTACAACCAGTTTTGGAGAAAACAAGAGAAGCGGAGAACCAAGAGGGAGAGAGACCGTCGATCATCTAATCTAATGTAAGGGTGAAACTAACCTTCAATAATTCTGAGTATATGATTCTGAAAATTGGATTTAACAGGTGGTAGGTTGTAGTTCTGAAAATTTGGGAATTAGGTTTAGAAGTTGTAATTGGTTGTCTTAATTGTAGAATTGATTGTTGGAATTAAGATGTTAATGAGTTAGGGTTGTGAAAAGAAGTTAGAGTTTTGAAAAGAAGTTAGGGTTGCGAAAAGAAGTTAGAGTTTTGAAGAGAAGTTAGGGTTTTGAATTGCAATTTGATTGTTGAAAGTGTAGGTAATCCAATGAATTAACATATGAATTGATGTTCAGGTTGTAGAATAACAATAGGTGATGTTTCTTATCAAATTTGGGAGTTTGTGTTGAATCTAGTGAATTAAGAGTGATTCTTAAGTGAAAAACGCATTGTTAAACTGATTTTTGAACTGCTGTGAAGCTCAAAATCGGCCACCGAGTTTCCAAAATCGGCCACCCATTTCTGAGCTGATTTTCTAGCTTTGGTTCGACGAAAATCGGCCACCGATTTCTGTCAGGAAAATCTGGAAATATTCGCAATTTTCACCCTTTTCTGTTTTGAATTTGCTTTCGATGTAAACATGAAAGTTGTAGATAATTGAGTTAGCTTTCCAATGGCTTTGGTTTGACTTGAAAATGATTTTTAGTTTTTGAGATATGATAAAAATACTCCGAGGAGGTCTTAGTGAAATCTTATGAAAATTCAGCATAACCGTTTCCAAGTTAATCCAAAACTTATAGAATAATTCCAACCCTCAAAACTAGAAGTACTATGAGTTCAATTAAGGTGTTTAAGAGTATTTAACCCCTATTGTGAGTTGATCTTGGGATATGAATGGTAGTTGTTAATAAGTTATAGACTTACAGAGAGTCTGAATCAAATGATTAATGATTGTTGGTTAGTTTAAGATATTTATATAATGATAAAGACGTTGATATGAAGTTCTAATTGTTATATATGATGATTATTATTGATGGTGACTTGCTGCATATGTTTAAATGATATTATCTTGCTGTTGTGAAGAATTAATACCATTAAGATGTCTAAGTTGTTAAGTTGTAAGATATTGATCCAAATTATTGGAGTCATATAAGATGTCTAAGTTGTTAAGTCGTAAGATGCTGAGTCCATTGCATACTCATTTAAGTTGAGGGCTTGATGCCCTGTAATGTATATTTATACATATTATGTTGAGGGCTTGATGCCCTGTAAGTTGAGGGCTTGATGCCCTGTGAGCCTATTTACGCTTATACGTTAGGGGCTTGATGCCCTGATTGGTACCACATGCATGATTAAGAAATTGAAGTTGCATATGTTGAGTTCAAGTTGTAGAAGTCGCATTGTCGTTGTCGTTAAGTTGTCAATTGTCAATGAGTTGTTAATGAAGAATTAAGTGAAGTATTAATATTTATTAATCGTGGTTGTTTATTTGTGTTGTTTATATTATTATGAGATGATGATTATGTTGTGTTGTTTATATTATTATGAGAAGATGATTATGTTGTGTTGTTTATGTTATTATGAGATGATGATTATGTTGTGTTGTGTATGTTATAAGATGATGTTTATGATGTGATGATTTATGATGTTATATGATGATGGTTATGCTTTGATTATTATGTGCTATGTGATGATGTATATAATGCGATGAATATGAAGTTAATAATGAGTAGAAGTTGATTGAGTTATTAATGAAATATTATAAGAAGATTTAATGTTACTAATTAATGAAGTTTAAGTTGTTAAATATTTTTGATGAATTATATGCTTATTATTATTGAATGTGAAATGTCACCTCATCTGTTTGGAAATGTTGCTCTTCGTATGAGTAACTTGCAGGTGATCGAGTTTAATCTGCTGTTAGATTGCTGTCGTGAGTGGACTATCTCTCACGTGTGTCTTTAGGTGCTCTAATACGTAACGGGATGAGAACTTTGTTGCATGCTTTTCTATTCCTTACGTATTACTTTATGAAGTTTATGAATATGTTTTTAGACTGGATTTCTATAAGATATTTATGATGAGGCCTTCGTGCCAAAGACTACTATTTTTAGATGTTGAATAAATTCCGTTGCGAATTATTGAATTAATATGTTGTTGATTTTTGAAGGATAATTAGTTAATTATTCCATTTATGATTTTTATGAAGCGTGACATTTCGTTTGCGATGATTACTCTGGTTATTTTAAATGAAATTTTTATGTTGAAAAAACGGGGTGTTACAGGGCACATGACAACTAACATTTTTGAGTGCTTGAACAATGTACTAAAAGGGGTGCGCAATCTTCCAATCACGCCAATTGTCCAGGCAACCTATTACAGATCTACTGAACTCTTCGTAAATAGAGGGAGTAAGGCCCAATCAATGATGGCATCTGGTAAAGTTTACTCAGATGTAGTCATGGATAATCTTGCCAAACAACGAGCGATATCAAATACTCATCAAGTATACATTCACAATCGGGGACATAGTCTTTTCAGTGTTCAGGAGCTGCTTCGTCCACCAAGCGGCCGACCAACAGTAACATTCATGGTAGACCTTGACAAAGAATGGTGTGATTGTGTTGAATTTCAGGCATTACATTACCCTTGTTCACATGTCATAGCTGCTTGTTTAAAAATTCACCATGACTTCATGATGTATGTGTCTCCCCGTTACACATTACAATATGTTTTCAACACTTACAAAGAGGAGTTCCAACCAATTCCTCTTCAATCCTACTGGCCGGAATATGACGGAGTTGAATTGTGCCACAATCCAGCCATGCGGAGGGATCCAAAAGGCCGTCCACAATCTGCTCTAATTCATACTGAAATGGATCTAAGGGAGAGTAGTAGACACCCAAAGAGATGTAGTATTTGCAGGAACGAGGGATATAGCAAGAAAAAATGTCCCCAAAATGCTAATGTTTCTGAAAGAAATTGACTCGTTGTTATGTATCAATTTCATCTATTAATATACGGTGCATCAGAATGTCAAATTAATGTCATCGAAAATATAATTATAAGTCTCCATTTTTATTTTATATTTTTCTTTAATATCATTAATTAAATAACTAATAGTATAATTAAATTGAAACTCAATTATTTAATTAATAATTTATTTTATATTTTTTTAATATCATTATTTAATTAAATTTGAATTTAATTATAGTTTATTAATATAATAACAATACATAAAAATAGTAGTGCATTCGTTCAAAAAAATAAAAATAATAGTGCATATAAATATAAAGGGAAATGCTTTTTCCCACGACTAGTAAATCAACGAAAACCAAGAATACATAAGCACCCCATGTTTTCCGCCAAACAGTCATTTTTTGTTTGTATTTTATCAATTAAAAAAATACCGTTCAAGCCGTGTATTACACATTGTCGTGGAATTCGTGGATTTTTCTTTTGTAGGAAATAACACTGCTCAAATATAAAAGGTGTGCCACATGATTGAAGAAAGAAAGAATAAATTATGCTAGTGATGTGCCAAGTGTCCAAATTCTAGTGGCAATAGGGTCAAATCAAACAAAAGGGTGGTAATAGTATACATAATTCAAAAAGGATAGAAAATTGGTAGATAATTATTTTAATAATGGTACAGTAAAAAAAAAAAAAAAAAACCTTTTAATTAAGTGGCATAAAAACAATAAATATGGTTTAGTGGGACCTAATTTAATTGAATGAGTTAATTACTCCATCCTTTTCTTTTTTAGGTGTCTCTTTTGAAGAAAAAAAAATTGTTTCTATTTAAGTGTCACTTTACATAGTTAAATGGAACATTAAATGTTATTTTACTAATATTACCCTTATTTATTATCGTGGAGTAAGAAATATATGTAACTAGTATAGTGACCTGTGCCAAGCACGGGGAAATAAAAAACTTTTTTTGATCAAGTGTATAGATTTTATATTATGTTATCTTAAAGTTATATAAGTATGGTTATAATTTGAATTTGATATGGAAAAAAGTATCATCTTAATTTTGTTAATTTTGTATATATTTAAAAATATCTAAACATTGCATATAACGATTAAAGTATTTGGATTTATACTTATACTAATTATTTGTAGTATAAGATGTAATTATTGTTAAACTTAGCATATGCAATATTTTTGCAAAAATACGCGGACGTACTGTATATTATTATTTGTTGACATAATGTATTATATTAATCATAAAAACTAAAAAATTGTATTTTTTTTATATAATAGTCACTGTCAGATGTATACACCTAGTCTGTGAATGCAAATGTTAAATTTTTTACGGGTGTGTATAAATATAGTTTGGGCTACAGAAACGCCGATTGTTATTTGTTTTTATTTTTTACAAAACCAACGGTCTAATGTAAATATTGTATTTTAGGGTAACAACGAATTTTCACCCGATCGACAAACAGAACCAGAGCTTAAATACTCTTTCTCTTCACCTGGAATCAGTGACATCATATATTCGTTAACATGCTCAACAGAATCAAGCGTTGGTGCGAGTATTTCCCTTTCTTGGAAAAATAGCGGGTCACCAAGGTTATCATTTAAATCGAGATACACAATGTCTATAAGTGACATCAACGGATTTGTTGTGTCCGATATGAGCAAATCTTCAGGAATTTCTACCTTCATTTCACCATCTCATCCGAAGCGCCGTTGCCTTCTCTAATTGAGAGTATCCATTTGCCAAAATTAGCAATTTATTCCTGCTCTGCAGGTACCAAAGATGCACCCAATCCCATATTAACAGTAAGCCTCAACACATTACAATAAGCTCATATCTTTGATGAACTGATTGAGGCATCAACAATATCATGCCTCGTTCCTTTTCGGATGACATGCAATATCTGCCTGAAATCACCACCTAAAACTTTTGTCTTTCCACCAAAAGGTCTAAACTCGTTTAGGGGATCATTCTTGGACATGATATACGCATTGATCGATCAACTGCCTCAAAACACCATCGGTGCATCATTGGAGCCTCATTCCATATTATCAACTTTTCTACATGCACCATGTCTTCCCTAGGACTATCCTTTTCCATCGTAAGCGATGATGCCTCATTAATCTCAATAGGGACTGTCAGCGTCGAGTGCGCGGTTCTTCCACCAGGTAAGAGAAGAGCCAACGGGCAATGTTTTGCCCTTCGATCTAATAGCAGCCGACAATGTTTTCCATATAAATTTTTTTTCGAGGACCACTGTAACCATATAAGAAAAAGAAACCACCGTCGTTAGAACCAACAGACTCCATGATCTTGTCATGCACACATCTTTGTTCATCAGTCAACATTAGTAACATATCAGCGTGTGTCCTTTTCAGTTCATCTTTGTTGTAATTTAGCTCATCAACGATAAGCTTGTTTGTGAAAGTTAGCATATCTGTTGCGTTTAGCCTGGGCATAGATTTTAAGTCAGTAATCGACCGTCCGTTTTCCTGAAGCAGCATTTCAATTTCAATCAAACACAGGTTCTTCAAGTCAACGTCACTGATACGTAGATCTGCATATTAAATGTAAAGTCACAAAATTAATATTAACACCTTTGCATGCATATGTGTGCACGTTGAAGAGAAAGAAAAAATATTAGCTTTATATGAGAGTCCGTTATATTTAAACATATCAACCTAAAAAATATGGAAAATGTTGAATGGTGTCGTAGAGTTAGTAACTCTTAGTTTGTTCTTTACCATGTCCTAAAAAAAGTACCTCTTAACTCCTTAAACTACACTAATCAGCCTTTATTATATCCTAAAATACACACCCCTCGAAAACAACCTTGTCATCAAGGTTGGAATGTGCTAAATTTCTTAATGTGTAATAGTCTTCAAATGTATCACCCTTATCCCTATTTTTTATTAGTGAAGTACTATTTTGATTCTCACTTTAATTTGAACTCTTTGGTTCCACCAAGATTATTTACTCCTAGCTAAGTCCAAAACCTATTGATTCTTCTAGTGTCTCTTTTGCTACTTTTCTAATCTTATATGTCATCTTGTTCCACGTATCATTTTCGCCTGACTCCTAGCTAAGTCCAAAAAAAAAACCTTTTAATTAAGTGGCATAAAAACAATAAATATGGTTTAGTGGGACCTAGGGGTGGGAATAGGCCAGGCCAGGCTTTGATAGGCCTGAGCCTGGCCTACGAAATAAATCACAAGCCTAAGCCTGGCCTATGGCCTATTATAGGCCGTTTTTCTAGGCCTGACCTATTTAAAAGCCTGGACTGGCCTAAAAGCCTACTTACAGGCCTACTTCACATTAAGGCCATCAAATAGTTCATTTGGCCTACTAAATAGGTTAAACATGTCTTAAAGCCTACTTAAAAGCCTATTTCACTACAAGTAAATTTCAACTAGATTAAAGCCTACATAAAAGCCTATAACAACAAAGCCTATTAAGGGACTAATAGATAGAGAAAAAGATGTTTATATTTTTAATATATGCAATTATTTTAATATAAAAAAATATTTTTTAATAAATAAGTATTAATAGGCCGGCCTATTAGGCTTAACAGTCTTTTTTTGAAGCCTAAGCCTGGCCTATTTAACTAAATAGGCTTTCCAAAAAGCCTAAGCCTAGGCCTATCTACTAAACAGGCCAGGCCAAAACAGGCCAGGCCGTAGGCCCCTATAGGCCGGCCTGGCCTATTCCCAACCCTAGTGGGACCTAATTTAATTGAATGAGTTAATTACTCCATCATTTTCTTTTTTAGGTGTCTCTTTTGAAGAAAAAAAATTGTTTCTATTTAAGTGTCATTTTACATAGTTAAATGGAACATTAAATGTTATTTTACTAATATTACCCTTATTTATTATCGTGGAGTAAGAAATATATGTAATGAGATATTAAATAAATAAGATTATTATAATAAAAATAGAAATTATTATATCAAAAGTAGCAACATTTATTGACCGTCTTAGTTTGTGGAAAAATGTCAAAATGTGACAATTAAAAATGAACAAGTAGTAGTTTAGTGGGTAATAAACTGGTTCTAAAAAATCCAGAAGTCCTAGCTCAACTGGCAAAATGCCGAAATTGTTAGGCCGGATGCCATGACCGGGGTTCGAACCCCGGTACCTCCACTTATGTGTGTGAATTTATAATGGCTTTGCCATTTCGTCTATCTACCAAAAAAAAAAAAAAAAAAAAGAAAACTGGTTCTAAAAAGACCAGTCGCACGTGTATCGACAAACTCAAAGCATTCGATGAAGCGTGAGAGTGTAAACGCGTAAAACATTTACACCATACCATACCATACCCCATTCCACGCCACTTTCCTCTTTATCCAATTTTCTTAGATAACATTTACATTACACACACTCTTTCAATTCTTCTACTTTCTTTCATTCTCTCTTCAATTCAAACTTTTCGGTAATCGCTTTCTATCTCTTCTTAATAACATCTCTTTTTCAATTTTAATTTCAATTTCAATTAATCTTTAATTTGAATTTTTAGGGTTTTGATTTGTGTTGATTTTCCAATTCCCAATGAGCGATCACTTGGTAGTCATCGTTGACCAACTCGACCACCCAGTTGTTCCTGTTGACCAACAACCTGCCCACCTTCCTTCCGATCCTTCCCCATCGCCATCTCCTGCCACTGCCGATGCCGGATCATCTGGATCTGGCTCGGCAGTGGATCGTGATGGCGATGATTGCGGTGATGAGGAGGAGCCTCTGATCCAGATGGTTGAGTGCCGTATCTGTCAGGAGGAGGATAGTGTTTCCAACTTGGAGACTCCCTGTGCCTGTAGCGGTAGTCTCAAGGTATTAAAAATTTGTCTTTAGTGATTTTCGTTATTTTTTATGTTTTCTAGGATTTTTTTTTTTTTTTTTTTTTAAGGAATGTACTGTATGAATTGAAATGTATAAAAAGATTTTTTTTTTTCTTTTTTTCCTTAATTGTAATTAATTTTGGATGTATAAATCAATGATCATGTATGATTAGGTGCCTCTTTGGATTGGCTTATTTTTTACCTTACTCTAAGCAGCTTATGCAAATAAGTAAGCTTTTGTGTATTATTTTATAAGCTTGTCAAGGTAGTTTATGGAAAAACAAAAACTTATCAATTAACATAAAAGGTTATTTATTTGCATAAGCTATTTTCCATAAGCTAAAAAATAAGCCAATCCAAACGAGCCCTAATATGATTGAACAATTTGAAAAATGGCCGGAGTTGACACAAATGAGATTGGTGGTTCGCTCTGACCTTGTATAGGTTATGAATTAGTTTCATAAAAAATGTGAATAATGGCCGATATTTTTGTGTTATTTACTATGAAGAACAGACACCAGATGACACTGACACAGATGTGGATAATGATTAGAGAAAGTGTAAGTAATTGAATGTATTGTGTTGGTGTTAGATACCGGATGCAACTTCGGTCTGAGGTGTCAGTGTTAAAATATTTAACCTTTAAGAGTATGGGTTGATGGAGTTTACACTATCAATAGAAGAGTATGCTTTTCCGTGCTAGAAGATTTCACGTTTTGTGTGCTTTGCATGTATATGCACCTGTTTTCTACATTGATCTGGATGAGTTTATGAAATATTGTGTTGGATTTATTTAGTGTTTTTAATTAACCTAGTTGCAAATTAGATGAGTTGTAAATTGAGAACTGAGAACTGAATGTTCCTGCGAGAAATTGTTTTTTGCTTTGTGCTATTGAGCTGATTAATGCATTAATGAGACAGTATCTATCCCTCGTCTTTAGCTGAAACCTGAGAATTACAAAAGAGGGTGGAAGAATATTTTTATTTCTTCTATCTCTATTTTTAGTCTTCCTGAGTTTTGAACTGTTGGTATTTGGTTTTGCACAGTATGCTCACAGAAAGTGTGTCCAACATTGGTGCAATGAGAAAGGAGACATCACTTGTGAGATCTGTCATCAGGTATGCTGTTTTGTATGATAACTTTAATTTTCCTAATCAGTTATCTTTTTGTCGGTGATGGAAAATAATGTGAATGCTTATTTTTTAAAAGTGGCTAGTTTTATTAGAGTCTATCTCTTGTTTAATACCCTCTTTCCTTCGCATCGTATGCATACGTGCAGGCATCTAATTGTTTTTGGCCTGCCGCCCACTGATTTCAGAACAATCATTGGTCCTCCTTTTACTAACAATAGAGCTTTCTTTGCTTTAAGTTCTTTGCTTGAAGTTGAGCCCAAGTCATGTATATAACATATAGGATACAGCAGTATAACATATGTTGGTTTAAAATGCTCCATGCGATGTTGTGTCCACATATGAGAGCTCTATTGCAGCCAATGGTCCTTGTCTTTGGCATCACATTTCAAAACCACTTTAGGTTTGTAGACTTGTGTGGTTTATGGCAAAAAATCAATCTATAAAAATTATCCTGATTTTCAGTTTTGTTAGGAAATGGGATTTAAGGATGATGCATTTGTTATTCGAGTTCTTGACTTCTGTGTTTTGTCTATGAAAAAAATATGGGGGGAACAAGGAATTTTTAGGCATTTGCATAACTAAATTATACTTCAAGGAAGTTTTACAGTTTATATTTTTAGATTGTAACTTTGTATCTTGTGTGGTTTTTTCTTAACCTTTTGAATTGAACCCAATGCTTAATATCATTTCCTAATTATATTATTTTGTTCTTGTCTCTGACGTTGCCTCTTTTTTCTTCTGTGCATGTAATATTCAGCCTTATCAATCTGGGTATACTGCCCCACCACCTCGCCCTGTTCCTGAAGAAACCACTATTGAAATAGGGTAAGTTGATATATATATATATATATATATATATATATATATATATATATATATATATATATATATATATATATATATAATTGAATAGAATAGCATTTGATTGTGTTGCATTAGTTAGTATGGTGATCGGTGATTTATTCATTGACATTTTAAACTTGTGTACTTAATTTGTTATGAACTTTCTTGCAGAGGAGGCTGGACATTATCTGGCTCACCCTTGGACTTGCGTGATCCTCGACTTTTAGCGATTGCAGAGGCAGAACGTCAATTCCTGGATGCTGAATATGATGAGTATGCTGCTTCTAATGCTAGTGGAGCTGCATTTTGCCGCTCAGCTGCTCTAATTGTAAGGCTTTATTAACCTTGCCTTCCATTTTACAAAACTCTATAATTTGGTCATTTTTATTTGTTGTGGCAAATGCTACTTGACTGAAGGTTATTCTAAGCTAAAAATTGTCGAGCTATTGGCATTCACTGCAACATATATAATTTTTTTCACATTATCTAGTAATTACGAAGAAACCTGATGCTTCACTGCATTTGTACAGTGTTTGTGTTGTCTATATTACTATGCTTGCTTAGCTAGTGAACATGATTTTAATCCGAATTCTTTTTATTTGGTACAGTTGATGGCCCTTCTACTTCTGCGGCATGCACTCTCTGTAACTGATGGTGATTCTTCTGATGATGATCCATCCAATTTTTTCTCTGTAAGTGATTCAAGTCTCTATTATTTAAATTGTTCGCATGCCTACTGTCATATTGATTTCAAATGTGACTGGCAGCCAATCTAATTAACCTACCATCTTCTGCAGCTTTTCTTACTTCGAGCTGCTGGATTTCTCTTACCTTGCTATATTATGGCTTGGGCAATCAGTATTCTGCAACGCCGCCGACAAAGACAGGTCAGTGTTTATTGTCGTTTGTGACCAAATTTGTTTACAGTTTTGTTTAGTTTGTTCGTTGATTTTGTTTTGAAATTATGTTATTTTTGGTCAGAGTAGCCTAGTGGCTAGAAATTCATCTTTATGTTTTGAAATTATGTTATAGGTTCAGTATAAAATGGACCCGTAAGAAAATTATTTCATCATGGATCAATTTTTTTCCACCATTTGATTATGTTATCTACAAGATCTTATCATGGTCCACTCTTACCAAAACCAACCCCAACTTTATCTTTCTCACTGCATCCTCTCTATTCTAACTATGCAAAAATAAAACTGCAATCTTTCTTCTCATCTCTCCCTCTAAATCCAATGGTTACTCATTTATGGTTAACCAAAGTTCAATCCAATGCAACTCATTGTTATGAATAATTTTGGTATTATAATACATACTTTATATAGATCTTTAAATTGAATTTAAACTTTAATTTCTGGAATAAACTAACATCATGTAAACTGGTAAAATTGTTGAAAGCTAGATCGGAACCATTTGTTGGATTTTGTTGTCCCTTTGATTTTGATAGATTCTTTTTAGAATCTTCAAGTTTTCCAGAAGAAAAAAAACAAGAACACAGAAATAAATGACATTGATTCAAGAATTTAAATGCAGTCAGATTCTTTAAAAGATGTTTATAGGTTTTTCAATTCCAGAATTTAAAAGCTAACCAGATTTTTCTTAAGATGTTTATAGGTTTACAAGTAAAAGAGAACAAGAGAAAACTTAATTGATGTTTATAACTTATTATGAAGAAAAGAGAAGAAATTTTTTATTGATTTGAAAGTGGAATGATGTTGGTGAGTATTGTTGTGGATAATGGGGTTTCCAGTGAAAATGATTT
Organism: Medicago truncatula; assembly: GCF_003473485.1. NCBI lineage: Eukaryota > Viridiplantae > Streptophyta > Magnoliopsida > Fabales > Fabaceae > Medicago > Medicago truncatula. The sequence goes on along the minus strand of NC_053046.1, from coordinate 17,789,272 downwards.
ACGATTGAAGAATTACAGAAAGAGAGAGAAGGCAAGCGAAAACTTTAAAGGAAATAATTTTATGTATAGGGTGTATTGTATTATTTTGCTTACAAATTAATTAATCCAATGGCTATAAATTTTGATCCATTATGGACCAATACTTAGACTGGTTCAGACTAAACGGCACCTATGTTATATTGGTCTGTTTTATTCTACATACAATGTGTTCTCGGAAAATGCAACACATGCCAAAATATGTTATATGATTTTCTTACTGTTTTTGTATTTTGAACAGGAGGCTGCAGCACTAGCAGCAACCCAAGTTGCTTTTGTTCTAAATTCTGGGCAGCGTAGAGGTCTACACTTCGCCATAGCACCAGGACCTCCAGGACCTACAGTACAGCAGGAACAAGTGTAGTATGTAAAAGTTTTATACGAGACACCATGGCATGTATGCCATAAGAAGAAGGCTTGTTGAGATGCCATCTATTGTTAATCTTGATTTTCACAGCTCTAAATACTTATGTACATATAACAGCGGCGGTAAATCTGCATGTTTCCATTACTATCTATTCAATTTATCGATCTGTGAATGTATTCGAATTTATCCGCTTATATAACTAGTGAGTTATATGTAAAATAATGATCAACGGTCTTCTCATTTTCATTCAATTGAGGATTATTTTGATAGCACACTAATGATTCTACAAAAGGATGGCAAATGGAATTAAATTACATGACCTTTTAATTATACTCATCATGAAAGTATACAAGTTCAGTTTCTAATCTCTAACTAGAACAAATATTAGTTAGATTTTAGCTATGTTGTAACCAATTTTTTTTTATTAATATGACCCATTTCTATTGAGGGTTACGATTATCAGTTATATAAGCAAGAGTCTATTTGATGGTTAGATATAATTTACAACAAGGGTATGTTTGATGGGTTTAGGACAAACAAACAAAAGATGTTAAGTTTTTTGAACAAACAATATATGGCAAGTCTATCATACCTATTGTTGGATTCATGTCTTTGAACACGATATGCTTTCATCTTTCCTCTTGGATAAATGGATTTCTAATTTGTGTTTTGACAGTTATAAATTGCAGAAGTTTTTTTTTATGGATCAGCAGCATAATAAATGTACAATTTTTGGATATATCCATCCAATCATTTTTTTTATGTTACCTTCGAAAAATTGTGAGGAATTAACCATCAACCCATTAAACTTAGTAACACAAGCAAATTTGCAAGTGGAGTGAAAGTTAGTTTATGGATACCACTTGTAAATTTACTCATATAGCTAATTTTAATTGATTGTTGAATAAATTATCCACAATTCTTCAAAGGTAGTTTAGATCTTCCATTATTTATTATCTCTCATTTATAATAACATGTATTGATGTTATGTCAGAATCGGACATCACACACCTCGGATTCGAAACAAAAATTCAAATTTCAATTCAAGGTGTTACATAATTGAAGCAACTGACAGATAGGGGACCTCTCTGGTGGGGACTACAGGGAAATTGGTGTCTAAATAGTTTATTTTGTTCCAATTCTCTCTTTAGAACAGAACAAAGCTGATAAGCATATATTCTAACACACTACTCTAGTGATGATTATAATTCAAGATGGCAATGATCAATTTTAAATCAAAGATAGAAAAAACAAGCTTCTCACTTTAGCTTATGTTTTGGTGACATTCTCTTTGTAGCTTCAACTTTTTCCCTTTCTTTTTGTAAAGATTTGTAGCAGCCAACGAGCCTAATCAGTAACTTTGGTCCCTGCCAATCATACGTTACTCAAATCCATCACATATGTTCCAAACTTGCAATTCATCCTTATTTTTGTTTCTTTTTTTTTTTTTTTATATTTTATATTCATTGTGTTTGTGATAAAATAGAATTAATCCCTAAACTAGGCTAGCTGGATCATGGTTCATCCATGTTCATGACATTGGTCCTAAGCATCTTTAGTGTATGCTGGATATTAAGGTGGTTTTGCAAAAATCATCATGAGTTATTGTAACTTTCAAAAGGTGCTAAAGGTCTATTTGATGTTGTAGTGAAAAATACTTGATTTTGAATCATTTGATTTTGTAAAATTGATTTGATTAAACGGTTGAATTTGAAGTAATTTATGCTTAGATATATTTGCATAAAAGTGAGTTGTCCAAAAAATTTGAGTGTGAAAATCACGTTTGAATTCAAAAGCTACATATTATAGCTTCAAGTTAAAATCAATTCTACTTGAGAACATTCAAATATGTTAAAATTAATTATATGCCTCTAGAATTAACATTAAATATAATGATGGCTCAGTGTGATTCTGACAAACCTATCATATGACAAAACACTCTTAATTCTTCTGATCGTTGTGCATCCTTTTGTTTTAGAAGAAACCAGTTGCTACCTTCACCATAATATCAAACATGCACTTGAATTATAATAATTGTGGGTCCTATTTTTAGAGGAAACCCATTATTACTTTGTCCCTAGTTAAAAGATCCTATTATAGGATAGTATTGTCCCTTTGTATAAGATCATTTTCAAAATAAATGTTTATTGACTATAGTTTCATGAAAATACACCTAATTATATTAAGACAATAAAAATATTGAAAAAACCAAGTCTCGTATATATTAAAGATAAAGTCTGACTAGAGTTTATAAAGAATGACATTTTTCATCTTTTTTTTGTGGTGGACGAAATTTGAACCCTGAACTTTGCATATATTATGCATTGTCCCTACCAACTGAGCTAAACTCACGAGGAGGACATTCCTCATCTTATAAGTCGGGTTTGTAATGTTGAGTTAAACCCAATATAAAAATAGAATATGATATCATAACATATCGATTCAAACGACCCATCATATAAAGAGTGATACTCCTCATCTTATAAGTTAGTTTTATAAAGATGAGTGAGTTCTCCAATATAAAATTCTAATTAATAGATCTGATCTTTTATTCTAATTAAGATGTTTGTGACTCTAGGCAAAAAAAATCAGGTTCACAAAGCTATGGGTCTAGCTTTAACATATAAAATGGAGCCCTTTTTTTTTGGCACTACGATAACACTACTTATTACACTTAATTTTTGTCTTCCTCACACTCACTTATCTATAATGATCTAACTTGATTTCTATAAAAAGAAAAAAATATTGAACACTCCCTCAAATATGATATTTTTTTTTAATCCAAACATTACTTTTATATTAAAACTATAACTTTTTTTTTTTTTTTTCTTTTGTGAGCTTAGCTTAGTTGGTAAAGACAATGTATAATATATGTAAAGTTTGGGTTTCATACCCTGGTCACAAAAAAAATTAGGCTAAATTGTATTTTTGGTCCCTAATTATTTAGGTAGTATCACTTTGGTCCTTAATTAAATTTATTTTGGTCCTGTAACTTCTCTCCGTTACACATTTTGGTCCTTTTCGTTGGTTTTAATTCAAAAACGTTAGGTTTTCTTCATTTTCTTCTGGAATTTTTCTGGTATTCTTGCTGTTGAAGGTTGATGGAGATGATATGAAGATGAAAAAGAGGATAAGAAGATGAAGAAAACTTAACGTTTTTGAATTAAAACTAACGGAATGGACCAAAATGTGTACCGAAGAGAAGTTAAGGACCAAAATAAATCGAATTTTAATTAAGGGACCAAAGCAACATTACCTAAATAGTTAAAGGACCAAAAATATAATTTAGCCAAAAAAAAAATTATCTTTCTTCGTTTTTTATATGGGTTTTGGTTTGGTGGTCCCATGTTTGTTATATTTCCTATTTTTAATCTTTATTTTTTTGGTTTGTGGCATAGAATATGAGTAGGTTTTTTTGGTTTCAACCTAATTGTCTATATTTCCCACTTTGATGTATGCAATCCATCCTCGTTGTTTAAAAATAAAAAAGAAGTATTATTGTTGCATAAGAGACGTTTTTTAAATTAAAATTAATTTTAATAATATTTTACGCTGTCTCGAGATTTGATTAATTAGTCTTACTTTAATTTATATCAAAAACAACTTTTTAAAGAACCTTAATTACCAACAGAGTAGAAATGATTTTGCAACAAAAATAGCAGGACAAATAAAACTCATATTGTGTTATTATAAGTATCTCATTTGGATTATGCACGATTCATAAAAAAATGATTAGTTTTATTATTTCAATTTTAAAATAAATCTCATTTACTAAAACACTTTTTTTTATTAAGCGTAACTTTAGATGAATGAAATACAATAAATAAAGTTATATTAGTGGAATCAAACAGAAAAATACTACATATAAGACACATATAATGAGACATAGATAATTCAAATGTAATGACATGTCACTTTCTTAATTCACAAGGAACATTGTTTTCTTGATTGCAAATAGCATCATTATCATAAACCTTTGTCCATTTAGTATCATAGAAGTTCTCATCATCCATATCAAAGAACAAAACTAACAATAAATAAAGCAAATTACTAATAAAAAAAACTATTCAACATAGGGGATACAAACGTAACAATTACAACTCTTTTTTGTTTTATTTTTGCTTTTATCTTCTTTAATTTTGCTTTGCAATTCTTCTTTTTCTCTCTTTCAAAGTTGTGTGGTGGCCTTGTTGTTCAGTCAGTGCTCATTGTACCAAAACCCTCATCCTTAGCATTATGGGTCACACTTTGATTCAAAACAATTTTGCAAAGAGCATTCAACTTTAAGACCAGTCTTTGATTTGAGAATCTATGAAAGCCATTATGTGCAAAATTTTCACCTTTGTTAATATGTCACTTACTGTATAATTTTTTTATTAACATCAAGTGGGACCCACCATGATTTTTAGAATGGATAGGGTAACGGAAAACAAACGTATGAATCAAGTTAACCTCACTATTGTACGTACCGTACCACATGTTTGTTATTAATCATAAGGTCCCACTCTCTGAATTTTTCTACTTCCTAATTTGGCAAAAGCATCTGAACAGTAGTAACATGAGTTGATATCTAAATCATATGTAAATTAATAGGTATCCCTTGGATCAATAAGACTTTTTTGGGACACAATAGTAAGAATTTGATTATTCCCAAAATCCTTCTAATCAAACAGTTTTCCAGTCAAAAGATAAAAATAAAAAGTGAAGCCACTAGGATCTCCTCAGAAACCATGTAAGTAAAAGACCACAAAAATAAAATATAACATTCAAAATATCTTTTATTTAAATAAAACAAGTTTGTGGGTTCTTTTATTTTATGGCCTATGTGGGGTGTAAAAGAGTTCTACATGTTCTGCAAATTGAAGCTCCTAAGTTAAAGCATAGCATATTATGAGTTGATTGAAGTGCTCAATTTTAAAAAATTGATAGTATAATTTTTATGTTTTCATGTATCTATAATTACTATGAATTATCATAGACATTCATCAAATCTATTTTAACCCTACATAACATATAATCGCATGAGAGGAGTGTACCCAACACACTTTCAAACATACTATTCGGTTGAAATTCACATAGACCCCACCAAATCATGTGAATCCTATATGAATTTGGTAGGAGACGTGAATTTTAATCGATTAGAAATAGTGCGTTAAAATGTGTGTATTAAAAAGTGTGTCGCTAGCATTATTATTAGTATGTGACAAATTTTTATCGAGCGAGAGAACAATACTCGTACAAACCCCTCTCTTTACATTGGCATATGTGTTTGTTTCAATCTAGTATCAACGTTTTCCAACATAAGAATGTCACAATATTGTATGTTACCAATGCAAGTTAACAATTATTCAGAGGGAGAATAGAAAAAGTATATTCTTCAAGGAGATGTGGTTTGTAACAAGGGTGACACTCTTAAAAGGAGATTTCAAACGTTAGGAAGAAAAATGAAAAAATGGAAAGCAACTAGTCACTCAAACTATCACTTTAATTGGATGATAAAAAAGTAAAAACAAAAAAAAAAACAAAAGAGAGAACATAAATTGTTCATGCTCTGGTTGTTTGTTTCACTAGGACAATGACCAGTCACCCTTCATCTTAAGAAACAATGTCACCTAGCTGTGATAAAGTGAAGAATTTATTATGCTTTGGACAGTTCCAAGCTGCATGTGATATTTTGAGTTAAAAGGAAAGTAAAATAAGGAGAAGTGAGAGACAAATATGGCTTGGCAACCAATCTAAAAGTAGAACAAAGCATAAAGATACACATTAAACCCAAGAAAACAAGTAGTACAGTTTATTTTTGTTTAACTTGGGAAGAGAGCTTGGAATTCTAAAGCCAACAAGAGGAGATCTTAGAAGTTTAGTAAAGAGCATAAAGCAATAGTTTGTTTCTTTTGTGGACTGTTCTATTCCCACATTTATTCTTTATATGACCTGCTGCTGCTTCCACTGTTTTAATCTACTGGCCCATTTCAATTAAAAGCAACTAATGTTTTAATAACCCCTTTCTTAATCACAAAGAAATGTTATTTTACCATATTAACCCCATTCTTTGTATATCAAGTACTCCCTCCGTCCCAAAATAAGTTGATGTATCTGATACAAATTTTGAACCAAATACATTAATTTTTAGAGACTAGGTTTGGCTTCTTCTTTTATTGAAAAAAGTATGCATATATGATATATATGTGTAGGGAAAGAAAGGAAAAGAAAGAGAGATACTTGGCCTCTCAAGGATATTATCCCAACCCCTTTATTCATTCTTGTCAGATTCTTAAATAACAGCCTTAATTAATTAGTTAAGATTTCAGGCTTCTGATTCGAGATGAATCTAAAATTCTTGTAGGCCCTCTTTGCTTTAAAGCTTTAAAGTCTCCCTCCAAATCTAGTGGGGCATATATAACAAGCTTATATCTACAGGAATGGACCATAAGAAAACAGAAACAATATACCTTCTATTTTTGTTCTTGTTTAAGAGTGAATTAGTGAAAATGGTGTTCCATCCTTCTAGAATAATGCTTCTTCTCTTTGTTGGGTTCTTAATATCTATTCAACCAAAGGAAGTGTCAGGCTTGAAAAGTTTAGAAATTGCACTAAGACATAACCAAAAAGATCACAGGGTAATGCTGCAGAATCAACATACTCTAAAAGCTCCAGAGAAGGAATTGTTGAACACAAAGAAGAATTCGGCAAATGTTAACAAGATGTCTGTTCCGACAAAGAAGAGTTCGGCTAATGTCAACAACAGGTTTGATCCAAATCAATCAAGCAAAAGAAGAGTGCGAAAAGGGTCAGATCCTATTCACAACAGGGCTTAACATATCTTGTTCACTTGACTACGAGAGAAAGCGAAGCAAAGCTAAGTCGCTAACATCCAGAAGGGTGAGAAACAAAAGTTGGCATGCTTGGAAATGCAGAGCAGGTTAGAAAAATAGCGAGCAGGACCAGCATTCTCAAAAGATCTTCACAGCAGTTGGTTGGTTTTTTCTCTTGTTTCAATCTAAGTTTTAAGAGTTTTGTGATAGAGAGCCTTGTATTTTGTACAGTCAAACTACTACATAAATTTTGGAAAGCAATTCAATGAAACAGAATCATCTAAAAAGACAGTATAGATGATGATCTCCAACAGAAAAAATGTTTTCTTTTAGTATCATTCAGGGAAAGGAAAGATGTATTTGCACTAGTATTCAGTTTCAGCGAGATTATAGTGAAATTCTTTTGTAATGTCATCTTTCGGAGGAATTCAAATCTAACAAACCTTCCGTATCTTCGGTCTTTGGACTCTACATACAAGTCTTATCACAACCAACAAAAGTGCAGTTGTTGAGCAATATAGATTCATAACAAATGTGTCTAAATCATGTAAAATAGTATTTAATAGAAGTTTGTTTTTTTCAGTTTTTCTATTCTTATTTGTTCTGCTTCTTGTGATTCGGGGTGCATGTCTTGCTGAAAAGCAATTATGGGTTGGCCACGAAAACAAACATATAATGACAGTTATGTTAACAAAATAAACTAGTTAATATCAGTAAGATAAAGAACATGCTAGACTCAACTGCACGAAACAGGATAAGCAACTTACCGATATATCAGTAAGATAAAGCATGGCATTATTCTATTAAAAAACACGACGAACATTTTCATCATACTTCACTGTAATACGATAATAGCATATGTCTGTAAAAACAGTTTTTAAAATCAAAATGGAAAACTAGCATGTCGACCAGCATGAATCATTCCTATCATAGGTATCAAAATCATACAGGCTATAATAGCATATGTAATGCAAACTTAAGGAAGTGTTGTTTCAAAATCGTATTGTACGATGTTAGAAACAGTTAGAACAGCAAAACCAAAGTTAATATCCTTTTCATAACTGAGAAGCATTAAGATTCTAGGCAAATACTCATTGTGGCAGACAACAATGGCTATTGAGGACGTTAACACTTAACAGTAGTGGTAGTCTACTTATTCATTCTGTCAAACTCAATTTCTGTAGCAGTTACATTTTTCACCAATCCATTCTGAAGTATAGTCTACTTATTCATTTTACTTCTTTCAAATACTGCTGTTTTCCCCCCCTCCCCCAACCCCACAAGTTTCCTTTAAGGTTTCTACCAAAGAACTGGCGATTAATGTAAACAACATCTCATTTGATATGTAATGCTTGTAATAGAATTTTCTCAGGTTGAAACCACTGCATAATGATATTCTCTCCCCCATTCCAATTAGTAGGTGTACTTGTGATAACTGATAAGCACAATATGAGAGCTAAGCCTATGAATAAGCAACAACACTTAGGTTTTTGTATCTGGTTAGGTCTTGATTTGGGAATGAACCCAGGGGTTCTATTTACAGTGTTTCTGGCCCCCTATAGCCGTAACAACCTGAGAGCCTTTTCCTTGAGCTTTAGCCAGTTTGTTCCTATAGTGGCGGGCGCGTCAAGCTTATCTGTATCTGTATGTCTCGCCTGAAGGCCCTGGACTTGGCTGTTTGACTCTGGTTTAATAGATAAGGGTGGCCTCATGCACCTTTGGTAGCGCCCTTACTTTAGGCGCTTGTCCTTATCCTAAGACAAGCGTGATTATTCTTGATATGGCGGTCCACAACCCCCCAAGCACGAGTCCTGGTTAAGGGCGAAGTGGTTGAACGAGATATGATGGTCCAGTAGGATTTCAGCATTGCCGTCTATATTATGGATGATATATATTCTTAGAGTAATAAATAATGTTATTGACACAAGAGCTGGAACCAGAACACAATTACAGAGATGTCTACATCTTAGTGTGACAAGGAAAATGCTTTTATTAAACCCAGACAAAGCAACAAGTGGACCTGTTTCTGATTATGATGATCAAAATGTAAACTAAGCCTTAATCTAACTGAATAGATTATAAATGTAGATACTAGATAGCTTTTCAAATAAGTCACCTGTATGTCTAACTAATACCACGCGATTTGTTAAAATTCTGCTGCCTTACAGCGCTATAGCGTCACTATCAATGTTATCAATTGCGGATTGTTAAAATTCCGCAATTCAAAAGTGCTGTAGTGCCACATTTAGCAACATATTTGACAACATTTTGTACTAAAAAGCATATCGCGGAAAAGCAGCGGTTAGTCTACATTCCATTCCACAACGCTATAGCGGTATAACACCGTTATAACTGCTATTTGATAACACTTTGTACTATATCACATATTGTGGAACAATATTGATTTGTTCTATGAGAATCAGATCATTACAATAACAAACAGAAAATAACTTTTTCAAAGAAGAAACAATTTTACAGAGAAGATTGAGAAGAGGATATTATAGAATCAGCATTTCCTTACTCCACTGTTCTGTGATTTCCGCACATCTTCGAGGCGTAGAGATATAAACTTGGATAGAGAGAGTTCTTTGATAGGGAAAACGTCATGATTTCTGCTCTCCCCCACCACAAAACACTCGCGCCCTGCAGTGTTGCCGAAAATGTTCCTGGTAGTTAACTTTTTTTTTTGAACAAGCCCCTGTGTTAGTTAACTAACGCAAGTGTAAAAAAAAACTTGAGTTAGTTTTTACACATGCGTGACTTAGGTCACACTGCGTGAGTTAACTCACGCTGAAATTAACACTTGTGTGAGTTAACTCACTTAAGCTTTGTTTTTGCATTTTCACAATAGAACTGAGTTAGAGTTACTCCTCAACGGTAACACTCACCAACTTGTCACCCACCACTTCACTACGCTATGCTTTTTTACACATACATAAATTCTCTTCTTTTTTTCCCATTCTGAATTCAATTTTACAACATAAATAACTCACTCAACTACCTCACCAATTTCATTATTTTTGTTCAACCAATTGTCTCTATCTACAGAATTTTAGTAGTAGTAAAAGGAACAAAATCAGTGTCTTAACATCCCTCGTCGTTAGCTCTTATTTTGAGTTTTGGGTTGTTAAAGTGTTTTTGGGTGCTTCGAGTGTGCGTGTCCTTCGAGCTGAGCTCTTTCCTTTTTAATTTGATTGATGTTTGCGCCACTGCAACTCATGTCGATTGTCTTACAAATTGTGTGCTGGATTCTGGTGGGCCATTTACTTTTTGCTTTGAGATCGGGAGTTGGTCTCTAGCTACAATCTTGTTTTGGCTGGCTAGGGTGTTCCTCTGGTGGACCGGGGGTGAGGGGTGCCCTTCTAATTTGGTCTTGAAGTATGGTGGGCCGACCGCTTTTGACTCGAGATCGGGAGTCAATTATTTGGTTCAAGTTCTACTTTGGGCTTATTTTAATGTTCTTTCGGTGGACCTGAAGTTGAGAGGTGGTGGAAGTTGAATGATCTTTAGAATATGACTTTTCGGATGTGGCTCAGCTATGGTGATGAGGATTGGTGTTTCATTTAGAGGTGTCTACTTTTGGGGTGAGTAGTGGTGATGGGTGGTTATGGATATCGTTTTTCAGTGATCGTTTCGTAAAGGAGTCTGTTTTAGAAGGTGATGTTTATTTTGGTGGGTGTTTTCCTCATGGGTGGTGAAGGTAGGGTTTGGCTAGGTGTTGTGAGTATGGATGTTTTTTATGGTGTTTATTTCGGGTGTTCCGCATAGGCATGGCAATGGGTCAGGGTGGGGACGGGTTTTACCTTCCCCGTCCCCATACCCGATTCTCATATACTTACCTGTTACCCTACCCATACCCAACGGGATGAGAAATTGAATCTCATCCCCGTCCCCGACGGGTTCGGGTATCCCCATCCCCGTATCGAATAATTTTTTTTAACAAAAAATAAAAGTTTTTTGCATCCCCAAGAGCAACGTTGTAATACATTATCCAACAATATGTTCACTTTAACATTTGTTAGACGGAATGATTTAGTTGATCCTTTAAATATCAATGGTAGTTTTTATTAACATGACAATTATCAAACAAAATAACATACATATCAACATAAAGTAATTTTTTACATTTGGGACGGGTATGGGTATGGGTTCGGAGTGGGTATCTATATATCCGTTACCCGTCCCATACCCGTGTTTGAAATCGGGGAAAACCCATATCCATACCCAAACCCAATCAAAACGGGGAAAACCCGTCAAATTAGGTTTGGTTCAGGTGGGTAACCGCGGGTATGCGTTTTGTTGCCATGCCTAGTTCCGCACATATACGGCGCATTTAGTTTGTATTTTCTGAATCACCGGTTTATATTCATCTTGAGCAGGGATCTGGTTTTTAAATAAAATTTGTTGTTAAAAAAAATTGTATTTGACCTAATATAAAATTACAAGAGTTTAACCTCGTATCTTTATCCGATATTCGGGCATCTTATATTTTGCATCTTGGGTTCCTCAAAATATATATCTCTTCTTGGTCCCATCAAATATATCAAATTTTCGTTTTAGTCCCTCTAAAATTTTCCTTCAACTTTTAGTCTCTAAAAAAATTTCATCTTCACTTTTGATATATCCTTTAAAGTAAACTCATATGTAGAATTCATATTTTTGAATAAAATTTTACAGAAAAATTCATAATATTATAAGAATCTATCCCAAAAAAAAATTAGAATTTTTTAACAAAACATAAATTTAATACGAATTTTTATATTTTTGATGGTTAAAAATTCATATTAAATTTATGTTTTGTTAAAAAATTCTAATTTTTTTTGGGAAAGATTTTTACAATATTCTACACATTTCTGCACAATTTCATTAAAAAAAAAAATACTAAAATTAACTTAAAAATATGAATCAAAAGTAGTGATTGAAAATTTTAGAGGGGACTAAAAGTTGAAGAAAAATTTTAGAGGGACTAAAACAAAAAGTTGGTCTATTTATAGGATAAAAAAACATATTTATCCCTAAAATTAAAATACCCAAAAACTGTAATTGTTCTTCACCATTTCACTCGCAGCTTTTATGTTTGTGTTTTCCACTCTCAACTACTCATGAATCATGATAGATCTAGTTGGGTTGCCTGCGATTCATTCCTCTTTGTTTTTTGAGTCGGATTTTGTTTTTTGGGAATTTGAAAAAATTGACTCTCCAATTTGATGATTGAGAATTATTTGATTCTATTATGTTCCTATTTCTAGTAAATATGTGTCGAAGAAGCAATATTATTGGCATCTTATCCTATTTTGTCAAAGACATTGTTGTTGTTCCCACCTTCATATCTATCAATAAGATACCCATATTGTAAAAATAGAACCATCCTTAATTGAATTAAGGTACATATACGACTTATAATGTCTTTGAAAATGAGAAGAAAATTTGAAATAAATGAACCGCGTGAGGCAAATGAAATGTGAGAGAAGGCAAAGTGGAGAAGATAAGCGTTTTTTACAGTTTTTAAGTTTTACATTCAGCGGTAGTTAATTACTGTTGAGGTCAGCGGTAATTAACTGCAGTCGATTTTTCTAGTAATAGTTAACTACCGTTGGAGGTAATTTTGTCATTTCCATATGTTATTAGAAAACTTTTGATGTCAAAAAAAAGCAATTTTCAAATTTAATACTTCTAATTGTTGATTTATTTTTTCTAGCCTAATCATAGCATAATTTGTGCTCTATCAATATATTTTTCTTTTTCAAAAAAAGATGCACACGAAGACAAATCAATAAACATATTTAAATATTCACCACTTATTTTATTAGATATGTATTCACCACTTATTTTATGAGCTCCAAAAATTCAAAGTCAACATCTTATCTCTTTCACAGGTGTTAATAGTTAATGATATATACATTGTACAAAATGATTGGGTTTTAAGGTGAAACAGATATGTATGTGGGCCTCAAGAAACAATGATTCATGGAAATTGCTCATTGGCACCGACACAGTTGCTTTTTATTCAAGCAAGTGTCTGTTGGTTAAGCGGCACTTAAGTGTTGTTCGTCTACCTATCCAACAACAATCACCTTTTAAATCTGTTTCGATTTAAAAAGTATCTCAAACGATAGCTAATTGTCGTTGAAGGTAATGGATAATTTTGTAGTGTCTAAAAATAATATTAAAAGTTTAAAGAGCAATTTTCATGATTCAAAGTACCCCTTTGGTATAGAATTCTGATTTTTCAGCCTTAGGGGAATTTATTTAGACAAAATTTCATACAAAAATTATCTCCACTATAAATCTTAGTGTAACATGTTATGTGAATAAGTTTGCTTGTTTTTATACAAATGAATCTTTCTGCGATGATTTACTTGTAAAGACGTTGAACATAACGTTTATTAGATTTATGATAAATCGTAATGTCATTTATACATAAATTGTACAAGTGAAGACATATCCTTTATTATAAAAGTCACACTTGCCACGCTGGCATGTTTGCCCTAATTACTTCAAAATTTCCCTCCTTAACAAGCATTAAATGCATACTCAACTCCTAACTACCCACTAATCCCTCTTAATATAATCTCTTATTTGAATTTCAAACTCAACCATCATTAAACTTGACCTTCCACATGTTTATGTGAACTAAATATGGTTTTCAAACTATCCAATCATCTCTCATATCACTGTTTCCAACATTTGTCTAACCATCTTAAAAAAAAAAAAAACAGTGTTGCATACGGCTCCTAACTCCATAGTTATATTTCATAGTTTCTCTCTCTAACATCATTCCAATTTCCGTCATTCTTCTCTCTCACTCTCGCATCTTCTCTAAAGAACTAAACCCCTCTATGAATTCACACCCATTAACAAATCAAACAATGTTGGATTCATTCCTATCTTCATATTGGTTAGTGGCTTTGTTCATCCCTCATAACCCCAGCTTGCACTAAACAAACCATCATGCCCGAACACAACAAACTCAAATCCTCCTCCGGACACCCACCTTCGCCGATGTCGCAATCTCAATCCTTTAAACCTCCTCAGTACAGTACTTTCTAAGGCGTTTCCAATTTTCCACTACCTCACCCTTACCCCGCCGTCGATATCCCTCACTCTGCCCCCCCTCCTATATCCGACCCTTTTTATAGTTGGATTCGAACTCACGACAACTTTTGATTTTTTAAAAGATCTATCATTGTATGTAGTTGTTAAGAAAGGGTGGCAAAGGCCGGTACCTGCCCCCGACAAAATCTGTCCTAGTGGGATAATCCTAGTTTCGTTCCTATCTCTCAATCGAGGCTCCAACATGGGACAAAGCTTATCACACTAGCCACACCCCTATCTTATCTAGTGTTATTAATTTGTACTTGACTAGTTCAACCAAATTGTCCCTTCATACAAGATTAAACCTACAGAAATGTAATAGTCTTTTTTAGGTGAGACATATAATAGATTCTTCAACAAATTAAGAAACTAAATTCAAGTAAATAATTTAGTGAAATTTATACCAAATTCATCCATGAGACTGAGTTACAAGAGATAATAAAATTCGTACTACCAATTGTTCTCCCATATTATATAACGTGTTTAAAAAGTGAGCTAAAATTCATTATCTTTGGAGATGATATATGCTTTTTTAGAGAATTGCAAACCTGTCTATTTAGGACACAAATCAAACTAATTATTATAATATTTTGGCCAAATACATCCTCGGGTCCTTTAAGTTTCATATTTATTTCAGATAGATCGTTTAAGTTTCTAAAGTTTCAGATAGGTCCTTTAAGTTTGGAGTTTGTTTCGAATAGGTCCTTTAAGTTTCTAAGGTCTCAAATAGATCCTTTAAGTTTCGAGTTTGAATGTATTCTTATTTTCAATACAAAATTATCTTTTAATTTCTTTTTTAACATTTTAATGTGTACACTCTTTAGTGACAAACTAACACAAGGTTTTTGTTTATCAAGAAATTTTAGTCCCATGCCATCCTAGTGTTCTTTAATCTAATTAACTTTCTTCACATCTAAGATACCATTTCTATGTGAACGATAAAGCCTTCACAACAAAATGCGTCTTCTTTAATTTCCATTACGTTTTTTTAACTAAAAGCCTCGTGAATTGAATTGATATACTATTGTGCCTACTTTACATGTCAACCCACGCCTCCAAGTTTGAAAAATTATTATTTTATTTTCAATATAAAGCTGTAGAAAACATGGAAAAGAAAAAGAAAAAAGGCACTTATATTATCGGGTAGCACTTGGGTGATATTGGTGACATTGGTCAATCACAATATCGCAATGCTTGTGTGTGTTTCTCTCTGTTTCACAGGTAATTTTATTTGGTTTTCCCATTTTGAAAGCATTTCATTTGCATTTGATACATGAGCAGTCCACTGCCTATTTATAGCTAAGGTATCCTCTCAATGTGGGACTTATTACTATCTCTCTATTCAACTTCGTATATTTTTGACAGAAACTTGGTCAATTGGACTTGCAAAACACATTCAGTTCAAAACATATTATACAAGGACTTCATGATTTAGGCTCAATGGATTTCAATGGCCTGCATATGTATATTTATTTTTTTATATATTTTACTAGATCATCATGTTACCAAAGTTCTGATTATTGGATATTAGATCATCAATGGTTTCTAGACTTAAAATTCATGATTTTCATAGGAGCTCAATGGACTAATATAATAACAAGCATTTTGAGTTTTTGATGTTATTTACAAGTTAAATAAAAGATGTCACTTTTTGTCTGCCATGAAATCGATAAACAAATTTGCATCATCATAAAGTGAAATGCAACAGTAATTCAAAAAATTTATGCCAACATATTTCTACATCAAGAAGTGAAAATACTTGATATCATTGATTCATTGTTCTCATGAATATTTCTACATCTTCATGATAACAAGTTTAATCTACTTGGTTGAGCCACTTCAATTCCGCAAGGTTCTAGCAAGAGTAATCCATCAAATTAATCCCTAATTTTGTAGGACGTTTACGAATAGATTCCTAACGTTATGAATATTTTAAAATGGTCATCGACTCTATCAAATTTTACTTATATTTATCTTTTAAAAAACAAATTTAAGGACTAAATTAATAAGAAGTGGATAAACTTATGGACCAAATGAATCGTAAATTGTTAAAATATTGAAACCTAATTAAAATTAAGTGGTTTAATATAGAGATCAATTTAACACGTCAATAGAGTAAAAGATATTTTTGGAATATTCATAACTGAATGACCTATTTGTGAGTGCTCTACAAAATTAAAAACTAATTTAATAGTTTACAAGTTCCACCATAATAGATAGATTTGATGGCTAACTTAGTAGTGCCTTAGGAAGGGAATAATGTCCCACACCGTTCAAAATTATGACAAGTAGTAGAAACATATACTATAAAACTTTAGAATATGGATTTGAATACTCATCAGTCATCACCATCAAAGTTGTGTAGTAACTACAATAAACGGTAACATGAGAGGAGTAAAAGAAAAATATCTTTAAAAAAGAGAATATAACATAAAGAAATGCTATTGTAGGACGAGAGAGTATAACAACTTGTTTAAAAACACATGTAAATAACAACAACAAAAAAATCAACGATAGTTAGCTACAATTGACTTCAAAAGAGAAAATCAATTGTAATTACTTACCGCTGAGTTTTTTTTATCGTTTTAATGTGTTTTTAAGAAACTTCATATGTTAGAAAAATAATCTTTGATATTTAATTAAAGGCAAACTTAGTATGGCCCGATGGCACATGAAAGAGTGTTCAAACAAATTGTAATCCAAGAAACCATGTTCAAATCTCATATGCATATGACAATTTTAAAATGACCATGAGTGTTATCACTATTAGTTATCATAATTTCCCCTTCAAACAAGAAAAACTATAACAAATAAACAACATGTGGCCTTCCAAATATTGTTGTCATGGAACATGTACATGCGATGGCAAGGAATTGGGAGGCAATACCCAATATGGTTCTTTCGCAGTAGACTCATACAAGTACAACATTATATGCTGCTGAACTTATGCATAATTAGTAGGCGATTTTGATGAATAAAATTTGCAGGGTTGCAATTATATAAACAATGAAGAAACCTCATCCCCTCCTCCCTGTTGGATAAAATGTATGCCTGCTTTTATCTCCAATGTTTAGTCTAATAAAATGGTTCTATTTTGACATTTTAAATGTCTGATTTCATTTTTCTCATTTATGCCTGGAGTATGTATGATTCTCATTCTTTGGTTATGCTTGTTCTTGCAATAAACTTTGCAGGTCTGTAACATATGTTGCTCCAACCAATGTGGAAATTCCTGTTCTTGATCATTAGCATTATAAGCAGCAACCCAATCATTTTGTTCGTGCAATACCAAGAGCATTATAAGCTCCAACATGATTTCACAAAAAAGAAATGTTAAGATTCTGTTGCCAACATCCATGATCTAGGAAGAGGATTGTTTCCTCAATGTTGTTGGTACTTCGATACTGAAAATGTTGTCACAGTTTGTGGCACAAGAACCAACTTGATCAATTATATGATCATGAATGACTTCTCAATCACACAAATATAAGACCTACAAACAGTTGGCTAAGAAAGGTCTCAGAGAATGCATGATCTTGTCATAGCTCTCTTGATTCTTATGTTATGATGAGAGTTTCGTCTGTCTTGTTTATAAATATACTCGGTGCTAACTAACTGATGTGGTAAATACATAAAATTGATTGAAGGCAAACATCACGTGAAATTATGAATAAGTATTCATTTTATTTGGTCTAATAACATGTGTTCAAACTAAAATTATTACAAGATTAACCATGCAAATCCAAAATTCAGTGCATGTGCCACATCATGGACAGAAAAATAACAATCAAAAACATCAAAATCCACAAAAAGGTCCAAAATGACGATTAACTTCCAGTAGAAATAAAAGATTTCTGCATGCATAGCTTCCACCTATACTGAATCAAATATCTGGGGTGTCTGAACGAATGGCTGAGCAAAAAACAATTGAACACTTCGATCAGAAATAATACATCAAATGTACAAAACTAAATAAACTTATGTTAAATACACACCATCAAGAGACAACAGAAAAAGGGCATCTAGTCAAAACAAATGTTGTGAACAATCAACAATATATTTTACTTCAATATCAAACCGCTCTCACCCTTATCAAGTGTAACTTTTCTTGGTTTCTAAGTGTGTTTGAATAAATTTAATTGTATAAAACTGTGTTTAAGGCAAATTTATTTATGTTTTAATGTTTTACATTAAAATCAAATTTGACATAAAATACACAACGCATTTGAATTGTTGTTATGCTAATATTATATATAAAATATGTATGTGTTGTTCCAGTATTCTATATTTTGGAAATGCATTGTGTATTTTATAAGAACTAGTTAATCTCATTATAATGAGCCTCACAAAAAATGAGAAGAGACATCATGTTCGTCTTAATTAACATGATAATTAAGACAAATTAAGACATCATGTGTCCAAGACGTGTCTAACAGCTGCTCGAACCATTTTTTGTTTTAATTTGACGTGTATTCAAGACGTGATAGTAACTAGATAGTAACTAGATTTGATATGATATGATGGAGAAAAAAAAAAGGAGAAAAGGGAACGTACTAGCTTTCTCAGGCTTGCCATCAGACCATTTGGCAAGAGCAAAATGGACCTTCTCGCGAGAGAGAGCTTCGGTCTTGTGAGGTTCCTTGAGGCAGTTCCTGACAAGATTCGCACATATGTTGGAGTAAGTAATGTATGTCATCCCTGCTGCCCTCCAAAATGGCACTGCTCCGCTTGATGCCATCGAACTATGAAATGGCCCTGTTTGGATATAAAATGACGTTTGAAAGTACATAATAAGTTGTCTAGTTAAACAAAAAAGCAAACAACAGAAGAAAACATTAATGAATGAGACATGTGGGAAAAGCATCGATATCCCAATACTCATGTTCCAAATACACCATTAATAGTGTTCCAAGAGCTAAACAACAAATCATTGCAAAAAAAAATATATATATGTAGCATCCAGAAACACTGCAGAAACTGTAACAAAAACTGATTGTCCACAGGAATGCGGTAAGGAGACAATTCGATAAGGTGAACATATACAAAAAAGTGATAAATATGTTTTTCATGTTTGATATATCAATGGAATTTTGAAACATGTGGTCGAGACTCATGTTGTTATTCCTTCTAAACTCAGTTTCAAAACCAAATTTATAGTTACTTACTACCGCAGAACAGAATTCTAGAACATGAAGAGGGACAACGTAAATGAATCCAAGTTGAACCAAAACATGGGACATTAATAATGTATGAGAAGAGTGTCCCCAGCAATTAACTTTAGATGCAGACAAGCATAATTGAAACCAACCATACGTCCTTGACAGATAATTACAATTACAATTTCATCAACGCAGAAAAATTGTCAATAGAAATAGCTTATTTGCAGCTATTATATATTAAGTGTTTAATCTATAAGCTGCAAAATAAGTTACTTATCCAAACAGGGACATAATTATAGATGCAAGCTTCACATATAATTGGGTAATCATCCTTGAGGTTGAGAAATGTGAAAAAATTGTATCCTAAAAAATTGGGACTTGTAACTATTAATTTATACATCTTCCAACATCTTAGCTAAATTATATTCATAAAAATCACTATCACATTACTCTAAAGCAAATTAAGATTTTCAATTTTCATAAAAATGTTGTAAATCTGATTCAAATGGAACAAGCGAATCGAATAAATGAACCATACAAAAAAAAAAATCACAAATCAATCGAACAAAGGAGAATATAAGGAATATAGATGAATTTACCTGAGCTGAAAATGGAAGAGGAAGACGAAGAAGCTAGGGGTTGCAGAGAGAGAGAGAGATCGGAAGCGAGTGTTGAACTTTGATGCGAGAGAGAAGAAAGAGGTTAGCGTTTTCTTTCTTGTTGGGTTATAAGCTTTTTGGGCTTTTAACAGCCCAAATTAACATTCCTCTTTGTAAAATCTCTATACACACCTCTCTCGCGTTCATCGCTTTTTAAAAAATGTCTCGGATTCTAAAATATGAAGCGTGTTTTATGGGAATAGACTCTCTCAATTTAAATTCTTTTAATTTGTTGTATCTCAAATTATTAAATTTAGTCCTTCATTTCCTTGTAATTTCATTTGTCATTTTCTCTCTAAAAAAATTTATGGTTAAGATGCAACAATTGAGGAGATTTTAATCGAGAGAATCCATTCCCATGATTTACCATCATGTAAGAAGGAAGAAAATTAGCACAGTTATATAGCCACGGTTCATAACAATTTTTACATGTTTGGATTCTAGCATCCGAACAAAAAAAAATCATTTTTTACATATAAGGATATTAGATTTGGAACACTTTGTTTGCATGTATCAAACCCCCCTTTACCTTTATGATAAAAGACAATTGCATAATTTTGTAAATATGAGAAAATTAATATTGTAAATAGTACCACCATTTGTTTTTATTTTGTGTTGTTGCATATAATTTTATTTTTTTTAAGAAATATAAAATGAATATTTTGGAGTGATGAAAGAAATATCATAGAGAACAGTTGTACTATTGCACACATGTGTGAGTGTGAGAGAGAATGTTTAAGGGAACTAGTAACATACCCGTGCTGACGCACGGGTACAGTAACCGTTTGTTGTTTAAAAGAATCTGATTTTCTTTTTAATGGTTGTTATATATTGTTATTTAAAAATTTGATGTAATATTTTTTTTTAGGTTTTGAAAATGTTAATATAACTTCTTTACATGTGATGGGCAGTTATTTCTCTATAATGATTGTTACATTTTGCAGAATATGATAATGCACATTAAAATATAATACAATTTTTACATAACATAAGTTTATTTAAATTTGTTAAACTTAAAACGTAAACAATGTTATAATATTTGAATATAATGGAAAATGAGATATTGTGTGTATATTTTAAGTTTATATAGATATTAAAAATAATATCCAACAGTTTATTATAATATTACAACTTTTGCTCAAAAAAAAAAAATTTACAACTTGTCATGTAATATTATAAATAGTTTAACATCATTTTATAATTGAATTGAGGTGATGATATTATAAATAGTTTAAATGTTTTAGCATGAACAATTTTTATAAAGGACAACTTGTTGTGTAAATCAAAGTAAGTTTAGTCAATGATAATATATCTTGTGTATTTTTTTTCTTCTGAAAGATTAGTCAATGTTCATTTATCCCGTGTATTTTAGTTTATGAGGGTTCAATATCATTATAGAATTGAAGTGAGGTGACATGAAACATTTTAGCAAAATCAATTTTTTATAAATATCGTTTATCAAAGTTAGTTTAGTTAGCGACAACTTGTCTCGTGCATTTATTTTACTTTTGAAATTTTAGTTAATGACCACTTATCCGATGTATTTCAGTTATCTACGAAATTGTATTCAATCTCTGTTTATCCTGTGCATTTAAGTTGATAAGTGTTTAATATCATTGTAAAATTGAATTGAGGTGATGATGTTATAAATAGTTTAAACGTTTTAACAGGAACAATTTTTATACAGGACAACTTGTCGTGTAAATAAAGGTTAGTTTAGTCAATGATAATTTATCCCGTGTATTTTATTTGTTGCATATAAAAAAAAAATTAAGAAATATAAAATGAATATTTTGGAGTGATGAAAGAAATATCATAGAGAATAGTTGTACTATTGCACACATGTGTGAGTGTGAGAGAGAATGTTTAAGGGAATTGTGTGGGACATAGGTGAAGAGAAAGGGTATCCTCATCCGTACCAATTCCTTACATTACACATTTGGAGTTACAATCTCCTATACAATACCATGTCGATATATGCCAATATTCTTCCATTGACTTCATGTCTCATGCGAACTATGTGAACGTATTTGAGATTTCAGCTAATTACGCCGTGTTTATTAGTGGAGTCGGCAGCATAAGTCTATTCCCCTAATTTTGGTACCTTTCCCTCTCATTCATGACTATGTCGTCGATGTATCGAGTCTAACTCATATTTATAAAATCAGTTTATGAGATGGAGACAATATAATCATCATGTTATAAATTTATATTCAAAGTTTGTTTCATTCAACATGTTGATTCTAAATCTAGTCTCTTACGTTCAAGGACATTTAGACAGCGATGATCTGATAGCATGTGATCTAATAGATTTTGAATAAATTTTGATATTATATTAGAATTTCTATTGCATTTAAGTATTTAACTTTACTTTTTACAAAATTGACTTATAAGGTTATGAATTGTCTCATCAAATATGTGGAACTTTTAACAAGTTATGTGAGAAATATTACTATTAAAATTCACTTATAGTAATGACTTTTTTTTAAGTGAAAAGTTTCAATATAAGATTATCTAAATTCCAATTTATTACACATTCAAGTGCAATATAGTTTTTTTTTTTTTTAATATCAAACATAACTATATTAATTGAATTAGGGAAAGATATTGTTAGTTCTAAACCTACCATTGAGAACAAAAGATTAAGACATCCTCCTCCCTTGGAATACAATCTAACATATTACTAAACCATTCACAAAATAAACAAGTTCCCCCATGTATATAGTGTAAATTATAGATAATCCAAATTCATCAGACTGGGATTAATGATAGGGTTGGTGTGAGGGAGTTAATTTAAAATCAGGAATCTGGAGAAACGTGTCACGATGGAGAAGCAACATGTCACGATTGTTAAACAAGATCCTGAAGCAAGTCATTGGAAAATTCGTGCCACGATGGAATCATAACGTGGCACGATGGCAGCGCAACGTGCCACGATGCAATCATAACGTGACACGATGGTACACTGAAGGAAATAACATAAACGTATATTCAGTGAAGATTTGTTCCATATTTTAAGGGTTAATTTCCACTATAAATATAAGCCTTGTATCGGATGATAAAGTGCGTAGAAAACAGGGTTTAGAAACCATCATACAAACTAGGGTTTATAGAGAATTTCTCTTGGCAAACAATACTAGGGTTGAGATTGTTTTGATTCACCTTGAACAAAGCACTATTAGGATTGAGTCTCTAGGTCACGGGAAGAGGCTGGAACTTGGGTAGAATTAGGTTTGAAGACTGATTCTTGTAACTCAATATCTCTTTGTAAAGAAACTCATATCATTATAGTGGAACAGAGAGCTGCTCTCTCCCCCAGACTAGGTCATCATTAGACCGAACTGGGTAAACAAATTATTGTGTTCTCCTTCTTCCTTTTATCTCTTGCTATTTATTTTTGTTTGAATTATTTGCTACCCGCTTAATTTGATTACTCGATATTAATTTGCCCCACGCATCAAGTTTTATTGGTGTAGTTTTCACAACGAATTCGCTAACAGTTGGCAGATAAGAAATAAATCAATTTGAAATATTTTTGCTATCTAAACAAAAAAGTCTTATCATAAGGTAAGGTCAGCGATCAAATTATAGCCGACAATTTTAATAGAAAATGTTAAACTTACAATTCAAGTTATTGGAAAAAAAAACTTACAAACAATAAACTAATTTAATTTAAAGTCTAAACAAGGTAGACACTCAAAAAATTTCATTAATTTCCACTTATATAAATCCACCTCAGCCAAGTCGTATTATTCATAAATTAAATGATTATTAGGGCCATTAATGTGTATTAGAAAATTGATACACTGAATTGACACTCACCACCTTCCAAAATCCACCGTCCAAATTAGAGAATATGACGAAATCAAGCATGCACTGAATATGAATTATGCCATTAATTGACTATATGTAACCTAATAAAATTTCCAAGTGGCTTATTTTCTATCACAAAATGCACGTAAGAATCTCAAATAAAATTAAAGTTTCGTTCACGATAAAACTTAAAAAGCATTATAGAAAAACAGATATAGCGTGGTGGTTTGAAGGTAGTATAGGCTTTTCAGAAAGTTATTATATACCATCTTTATTTGTTAACAAGTGTAGAGTCACATCCAAAATAAAATATCCATTTGGTGCATTTAATTGTAAGAAAACAATTAATACGTATTTCCCAGATTAAATGGTAATTAAAAAAATTATGAACATATTTTATCCTTCATGCAAATGGAAAAGTATTGTATTTTACTTGTACGTTTAAAGATTATAATACGTGTACCCTTAATATTGATATGTACGGCTATTGTAAAGATATTTTTATACGTGCAATAAATCATTATTGGTTAGATTATAAAATATATTTGACTTTAATCATTTGAGTTATTGTTTTAAGGGTTTAATAATTTTGAGTTAAAATGTCAAATATAAAATGATTAGTAAATTGTGAAAACATGATTTAATCTTTACAAAAATAATCATCAATATTCAGTCCCTAATTTGATTATGGCGAAAAAAATACATTTATTTTTAGTCCATAAAATAACCATATATAAAAAACAAGGATAAAGATATATGTAAATGGTAATATATTGTAGGGATTAAAAATATGTTTAGGTCTGCGAATGTTGGTTCAATTTCTTTTTTTGCTTTTTTTTTTTGTTACATTTCCTTTTTTGTTAAACTTTATGTTCTAAGAGAAAAGAAACATGATAATCCGAAGTTCGGATGAGAAATAAGTAAAGTCTGACAAAAAATCGAACGTTGATTCAATTGATAAATAGTTGATTGACTCATATTTAACAAATGTATTGGTAAAACTCCCACTATTAACATGAAAACCTTGTTGATGGGTAATTTCTAAATCGTTACTAACACTCTCCGAGTCTAGAGATCTAACCTGACCCTTGTGACGTCGGAGAGCCAACTCGACCAAACTTTTATTTATAAACAATTGTATGTTTACTTTACATCTAAAATACCTTTCTACCCAAAGTGTGGATACCATTTGAAGTCATGAGCTCATAAGCATGCTACATATGAGATGCTTTTTGCTCTTGTCTATATTAGGTTAGTCACTGTGATAATGATATAGTATTACTCGTCGTCTATGGCAACCCCTAAAGAAATAAATAAAAAATTAATGTAAATACGTAGTATATTATTACTTGCACGTACACATTTGAGTTTTTTTATCAACTAAATGATATTCAGTTAACAAACTTTTATAGGGTAGTTTTTATTTGAATAAATATATGCATGAAGCGTGCCTAAATTGATGAACTATCTTTCTTCTTAGATCGATTCACCATCCATTATTTTCTTCTAGCGGGTGGGGTTAGTTTATTGGCATAAATTAATGGTGGTGGGAAAATAATTATTTTGGACTTCAAATTAATTATAGTTTTAATTATAATATAGGCAATCACGGTTGTCACTTCTATAGTAGACAAAATAAAAGTAGAACTAGAGACAAAATAAAAGTAGACATGTATCTTTTTCCATGTTTTAAAGTCTATATAGATTAACTTATTTAAGCTTATATATCTATTTGCATAGCCCTTCAAAAAAAAAAAAAATCTATTTGCATAAACTCTTGTGTTATATTGTGAGAGAATTTATTAAAACAACTTATAATTTGTTATACATTATTTTCAATTTATTTCCGGAAACTCTCAAAAATAACTTATGAATACAACTAATTGCTTATGTGAAACACAATGACTTTATTTCATCTATTGTTATGAAAATAGCTTAAATAAATGTTTATATATATATATATGTGTGTGTGTGATAAATGCTTATGTTATATATGCAAATTAAGTTGTTAAACAAACAAGGCCTTAAGTCTCCACTTCATTAGGTGGATCGAGCTCTAATTAATTCAAAATACACTCAGGATGTTAATAAAGTTTGATCAATAATCGTTCTGACTAAAGATCGAATTCAAATATTACCTATTGGCCAGATATGCTCATTCCAAAATAATTTTTTGATATAAAAAATATGTCGATTGATAAACTCCAATTGAAATGAGATCAAAGTCCATTTAACATGATAAAGATCCAAGTCCATTATCATATTGTAATCATTAATCTGGTTTCAATACATCGTTAAATGAATTTAAATTTCACTCATATAGGCTAATTATGAGTAATTGCACCAATGATCCATATTAGACTTGAGAATGCACGCCATCATTTGAGTTAACTTTTGAAAATAGAACAGATATCATAAACTATAAATGTTGATTCATACCCCTACCAATTAAAGGAAGATACAAATTTTTCAGTTTCTCTAAGAGCATAAAACACATAGACCCACCTCACTGATTCCCAATTTCCAAACATAACCCATTAATTCCAAGTTAAGTGAACTGCCTAATGGGAATCAATCAGTATTAGTAACAGTCCAT
This sequence comes from Medicago truncatula, assembly GCF_003473485.1. Classification (NCBI taxonomy): domain Eukaryota; kingdom Viridiplantae; phylum Streptophyta; class Magnoliopsida; order Fabales; family Fabaceae; genus Medicago; species Medicago truncatula. Next base: position 17,762,732 of record NC_053046.1, on the reverse strand, counting down.
TTCAATCCTCAAAACGTGTCAAACACAACAAAACTGTTTATGCTACAACAAAACCAAGTCATACAAATCAAAATCTTCTTCATTTGTTTTGTCTTCATCAAAAAAATTTACACGTTGCTTTCTTTCTTTGTCCATGTGTGCAAAATCTTCTCCTACAATCTCGGTTTATTTTTTTGGTCCAAATACAAATTATGCTTCAAAGATCTTATTCCACAAGTTGGAAAAAGAGTCCACTTTTCCACTATGAATGGTTGATTTGTTATTGAAAAATTATATTTATTTTATGACCCATTTCTTCTCCATACTCTAACTTGGTTATGGAAATTTTATGGGCATAAAAAAATAATATTTTTTCAAAAGTTTGGTTGGATTTGATTATGGGTAACAAGACCATTTTTCATGCTTAAGAAAACTCTACATTGGTTTCATCAATATATTTTGTTTTGTGAATGATTTTGTTCACTAAAACATGGCTTTGAATTTTGTTTCTGTGAGGGTTTTCATCAGCAATTATGTGTTCTATTCATTTGGATTGATACTCAGATTCTTCTTGAGGTTTGGTGAATTTTGTTTTGCTTTTTGAGGTTGTTTTGTTTATTATAAGTGCATGGAAAATGATTGATGCTTTGTTTATTTTGTTTCAGGTTTCTTAATTTAGGAGATGCCAAAAAAGATCTCATTAATTTACCATCACAATCACTTGGTGATGGAAATTTTCATGATTTTAAGGTTGATGGTTTTGTAGAAGAGTTGTCTAATTTCCTTTTTTGGAGTGATGATTTTCATCAAAGAGAAACAGAGTGCTCTGTTTTCATGGATTCTGTCCATGAAGAAAAAACAGAGTTCTCTGTTTTGAAGGAAATTCACAATGATTTTCATGAAGATAGTGTGAAAACTGAGATATACATGGAGAGTGTTTTATCAAAGGTGGTTGAGTGTGAAATTCATGAAGAGGGTATTGATAAAGAAAAAGAAGATGAATCTGTTCAACAAGATGGTGGTAAGGAAAATGAAGGGGTAAGTGAAAGGTTTGTTTCAATGGAGAATGATCCAAATGTTGATGAAATGGAAACAAAGAGTTTTGTTTGCTTGAAAAATGGTTATGATCTATGTCATGATCATATGAAGATAGAAGAGAAAGAAGAAGAAATAATAGAGCATGCCATAGTGGAGAATAACTCTAATGTTCATGAAGATGGAAGAATATTTGATGGAATGGAAACAGAGTACTCTGTTTTCATGGAGAATGTCTCTGATGTTATTGAAGATGGTGAGAAAATAGTTGAAAAGGATATAGAGGAATCTGTTTTCAAGGATGATGAGGATAATCTTCATGAGGTTAGCAAGAAAATAGGTGGAATTGAAACAATGATCACAGTTTTCGGTAACGACGATGATAATAAAATAGAAGAAGAAACAGAGCAAGAAACAGAGGACTCTGTTTTTGTGGAGAGTGAAACTATAAAAACAACCACTAGTAGGTATGAATACTTCTCAGAAAAAGATATAAGTTGCTTTGTGGAAGAACCAACAACACTCCGATTCAGTTTTCGAGAATATTACACGAGTCCTGATGTTTCAACCATTTCCCAAAATGCAAACAAAGAGTTTTCAAAGCTTGATTCAGAGAAAGACATTGTAACTGAAGAACTAGAAGAAAAAGAGAAAGAGTCTATTCATTCAACCGATATTCCACTTCTCTTTGAGAGCGAGGCGTTTGGTGGAACTGATTCATCTGATGAAGATTATTTCATTTTCAATGAAAACTCAGTTACATCTGATTCTGAGTCAGAATCATCTAGCTCAAGTGGTTTAATCTGGAGCAACAGCAACAAAATTGATGATTCATTTTCATATGAGTTTCTTGGTAGCAAAAATGGTAGCGAAATTCTAAAGTTGATGATGAGAGATGAAACAATAGAAGATTTGGATGAAAACCAATCTTCATTTGATGATAAAGTTTCAAAATTTGGAGTTGATGAGGTTTATTCTGAGAATGAGTATATAGAAATGGATCCTCATATGAAGGGTTTGAAAACCTTTGAAGAACATGGTTTTGAAGTGAAAGATCAAAAAGAAGGTATGAAGAAAAGTGAAGAGGAATTGAATGGATCAGAATCTGATGAAGATGATTTTGAATGGGAGCATGAAGAAATAGTGGAACAATTGAAGTTAGAATTGAAGAATTCAAGACAAGGAGGACTTGCCACAATCATAGAAGAAGTTGAAGATGAAGAAGAACAAGAACAAGAAGAAAAAGAATCACCAAAAGTGGTTGAAGAATTAAAACCATTGAAAATTGAAGTGAAATTAGAATTCAAGGATCAAATGGATCAAATTGAAAAAGTTTACAAGAGCTATGCAGAGAAAATGAGGAAACTTGATATCTTGAATTATCAAACCATGCATGCATTAGGTGAGAACTAAATCATCTTCATTTCTTATTTAAATTCTTGCAATTTTAAACATTTGAAGATTATGCAAATATCATTGTTTTAGGTCAATTTTTCAGCTTGTTGTTTAAAGATCAAAACATGATTTCTTGGATCATATATGCTTAATCACACAAGTTCTATTTTTCACACTTAAAAAAATTGTAGAATGGAGTCTTTTATGCTCTAATTTCATAATTTTTTCCAATGTTTTCTCTTCATGAATTTTTGTCACACTCACTCAAATTGAATGATTTAAAAAAAAAAAACTTAGTTGCAATTTTAGTATGGTGGGCCATTATTCATCTCACACCCAACATATTTTGCTAATTATGTGTCCATAAAGATATCTTGTTTATTTTTTTTGAATAGTTAACCTAGAGATAGTGACAAATCTACATCATGAATTTATTAAATTCACTTCTGTAGCAATCTTTTTCCTATTCTTCATAGGTCTACTTTATATACTAAAGACATCAAAATCAGTGACTAAGATTTGTTCTCCCATTTTTTTCTTCTACTCCATATTCAAAGCATATAATAAAGTTGAAGTAGGAACCTTTAATATCACTTTAAAGTTTTGATTGGGATTTGTTTCTAATATTATACTCTAAGTAAAGTGAACTTATTTATTTAGCACTAAACAAATAATGATCATGTTTTCCATTTGATTATTATGACTAATTCATTCCACTTTACTCTTGATTTGTAGGTCTTCTTCAACTAAAAGACCCTCTTAAATTAATTTCAATACCAAAATCCACCATCTCAAATGGAATAATTTCTCAAAATTTGTGGCCAAGAAAATCAACAAAGATCACATCTGACCCATTTTTAAAACTTGTTCATCAGCTTCATAGAGATTTGGAATTGGTATATGTTGGACAAATTTGCCTTTCATGGGAAATCCTATGTTGGCTACACATGAAAGCTATTGAGTTACAACAATATGACTCACAAAGGTCTCATAGGTATAACCATGTTGCTGGTGAGTTTCAACTTTTTCAAGTATTGATGCAAAGGTTCATAGAGAATGAGCCATTTCAAGGTGGACCAAGGATTCAGAATTATGTAAAGAATCGTTGTGTGATTAGGAACCTGCTTCATGTTCCAGCTATTAAAGGTGACATTTATTTGCTTATATATATATATATTTACTTTAGTCCCTAAAAAGTAGCACCTTACAAATTTTGTTTCAACATATATATTCTTATCAATGTTTAGTCTTCAATTTGATAATTTCAAAGAGTAATTATAGATGAAAAATTTCTCAAAAATCACCAAACTCATAACTAAACACCGATAATGTTGAGAGACATGGTAGGGTCCAATATAGAGAAAAATCATTTGAGAAAAGGTGATTATTTGAATTTGATAGAATGGGAAAAGTTGATTACAGTGAGTATAAGACGCACTTTATATATGGAATCTTACATCGATTATGAAAAAGCTAAATGACATATATATTAGGGTGGTGGCCCATATTTTCAATGTTTTAAGAATTGAGATGAAGATTTGGTGACTCCTGGCTATGTCTTTTGATGGTCGTAATTATTAGTCTATTGTTGCTTTCAGACTCTCCAGACATTATATAGTGATCATAACTAAGATAACTAATAGGACTTACAACTAATATTAACCAACTTGAAACGGTTTATAACCCACGCGTAAACCTTTTTTTACATACTAAACTTAATAGGACGATATTTTATAGTAATTAAAAATATATTTAATTCTATACTTTTATACATTGCAAACCACGAGTGAGATGCTGATTTTTTTTTTATGTGAATGTGATTCTTAGATGATATAAAAGGGGGTGAAGAGGATCCAATTGCAAGTGGAAGATTGCAAGATATCATCAAAGAATCAATGCGTGTGTTTTGGGAATTTGTTCGAACAGATAAAGATAATGGGAATGTGAATGTGATTTCTAAGCAAATTGGAAGTGATCTCAAAGACCCTGCAATTGCAAACCTTCTAGTGGACATTCGAATACAACTACAAAAGGTGTGCTTTCTACTTAGATTATCACTTTTTATGTTTACACTTGCATGTTTTAATTGTGTGTGTTTGCATGAGCTTCAGCTTTTACAGATTTAGTTTTAAATTATTTTGATTTTACAAATTGATTTTAGTGACTTGGTTAGAATTGAATTGATTATAAGGTCACGAGTTTAAGTGGAAAACACGATCTTAAAATGTGTTTAAGTGGAAGACATTCTTAAAAAATTAAGTCAGTTTTATAAGACTGAGTTAGATTATGAAAAATGTAGTTCGTCGCACGATTCAATTTAACATGAAAGTTTTCTCCCGCAACTCTAGCACGTGGCAGTTACATGAGTTCTCTAAATGTTATATTATTTTGAATCCATTTAAATTATTTGAGAGAAAAATCACTTTTATAACTAAAAAGGTTGTGTTTAGTCGTTCTAATTGTGTTTGATTTAGCTTCTTAAATTAATCTGAATGTAAAAAAATTGCTTTTTCTACTTCAAATGATAAACTTTTTTAGAAAATTCTTGGTAAAAAATCTATTTTTTTTTTATAATCTCCAAAAATAATCTTTAAAATATTTTATCTAATAATTATATTTATTTTAATCTTAAACAAATGGAACTTTGAAGTCTAGTAAAAAAAAACATTTTAAGAGCAAAAGAATTAAGAACAACCAAACCATGCTTTCTTGCATGAAACCTGATTTTTAAGGGTGAAAACAATTTTCTAAACAAGCTATCAATTTATTGCATACAATTTATAATCTTGTGCTACATGTTACAGAAGGATAAAAAGCTGAAGGACATAGTAAGAACTGGAAATTGCATAGTGAAGAAGTTCCAAAAGCACCATGAGGATCAACTTGATCATGAGCAATTGGTTGCTCAAGTTGGATTGCGATTGATTTCAAGGGTGATAAACATGTCACAATTGAGAAAAGAACAAGTACTATGGTGCAGTGAAAAGTTGAACCGTATCAAATTTTTAAGCAGGAAGATTGTCCATGTGGAACCTTCTTTTTTGCTTTTTCCATGCTGATTCAACCAATTTAGAGATATACTTTTTTTTGTCACATAAAATTATATACTAGCTTAGGCAAAATTTGAAGAATCATCCCAAAATTCTCAGCTTTTGTAAATAGATATAGAACTATTGAACCTCCTTGCTCATACATCATAGTTATCTAATAAATGGCAACAAAAATTAAAAGGTAGTGCAATGTTCTTGTGTAGTAGCATACAAGTTTGGCTGGTTCAATAAATTTATGAATTATATACTAACTTCTTTATTTTATTCCATTCCATGAAGTTAATACATTCAGGAATGGAGTTAGAAATTTTAGATAGTGTATAATTTTAGATAGGAATGGAGCTAGGAATGTAGGCAACCCACATGTATTCATATAATTTGTAGAAGTAAAGTATTTTTTTAGAGGCAGAAGTAAAGTATATTTAACATTTCATTTTTAAAGCATAAATACACATCATAGCCGTTCTTTACAATTTTTTATATTCTAAAAATATTGAATGGTTTTCTCGTTTTCAGTATCAATAAAAATATCACTTTTAATATAAGTAACTAAACAATCATTTAATTATTCATCTCTCACGATTTCGTATCCAATTTCTAGTAATACTCATAATAGAAAAATGTCTTTCAACTCTTGTAGCTCGCCATCGATGGTGCTTGTGACATTTAATGAAAAAGGTTATGGAAAAGTTGGGCAGACTCTTTGATTATCAGTCTATCAAATTACTTTTGTATGATGTTATGTATGATTCGTCGAGCATATTTGATTTCATGGAGAAGTGAAAAAAAAAAGATTGAATTTTATGAACTGCATGATAATGAATGGTTGAAAGGGCTATTTAATGCGCGATTCGGATGGGTTCATGTGTATGTTAGAGACATATTTTGGGCTGGAATGTCAACTATACAGCAAAGCAAATGAATTCATTCTTTGATGGGTATGTGATGACATGTCATCTTACGTTATTCTTAGCATGTTTTTCAGCATTTTCAGTTAGTTTTTCATCCATAATATAGGAGTATAAGATAATTGCCTATGATTTCGGGACATTTGTAATGATTTCTATATTTGAGTCATGTAAAATTATACTTTTCCCAAAACATAGCAATTTTAGGGTGTTTTGATATATTTCACAAAGAAATCATGCAAATCTGCAAAGTAAGACATCTAACGACTTGTGAAGGCTTTGGGAAGATAATAAATGAAGGTTCAAGAGGCCTTAGAAGATATTACAAAGGGGGAAATTTTGTTCGCAAGTCCCATGACATCTTGTATGGAAGCAAACACCCAAAAAGACGAAGAAACATGCATTTACGTGCAGGAAAGTACATTGCAGTGCCCGAAGCAAGGTCAATGCACCCGAAGTATGGGCTAGGTGCCCCAAGTTCGGAAAAATTAACACTTGGACGCCCCAAGTGTTGGAAATACAGGCTAGAACTGCTTTTTGCTACTTTTAAGTGGGAAAAGTCCGGTTTTTAAGCCCAATTTTAGGTGGAAACTCTCCATGTAAATACCACTCCTCTCATTCATAATTTCTCATTTAGAACGAATCGGTTTAAGAGGAATGCAAGCACTAAGAGCTCTAATGGAGGAGTCTTTTTTCTCACTCTAAATCTCTAGGGTATGTTTTATTTGTTTGTAATTTATCCTTAGTTATCATGAGTAACTAAATCTTTTTAGGTTAGGGTTCTAAGATGAACCTCTATTTTGATTGTTGGATATTTTAATTTAAAATCTGTATTCAATTTTTTTTTTGAATCCTATTTAATTTTACTATCGTGCGTAAGAGTTGTCTCCTTTTAAGCGAACCACCCTGAGATAACGGTAATTCGGAAGGTGACATACCTAATATTAGTGCATACCTCTCGAATTTATGAAGTAACTAAGATAACGAGTACAATAATTAGCGAAACACAATGGCTTCATGGCTTAATTCAGCCTAATAACTTCATTCTTCTTTCATCCGTGGTGAGGTAGACGAGATATGGTTGCCCGTTTGTTGAACTACCGAGAGGAAGAGTGTGCTAATGTCCTTCTAAGATTTAATAGACGATGATACCTTTAAGACATTGAGAATTTAATAGCTCTAATATCCATCATTATTTCAAATACCTCTAAGAAAGTAAGATCCCACATGTACCTCTACGCGCGAAGTGTATCTTCCTACATGACCGATAACCCTAAACACTAAAACACATAGAAACTCCGGTGGAAGGTTGGAACTGACAGCTAGAGGGTGATGAACCCAAACCTCTAAGAGAGTAAGACCCCACACGTACGTACTCGTGTGACCAGCAGGTGCAACTTGTCCGCAACGGTTGACTGATTATCGTCCCATTTCTTTGGTGGGAAGTTTGTATAAGGTGTTGGCTAAACTGTTAGCCAATCGCTTGAAGGATGTTATTGGTAGTGTTATATCAGATGCACAGTCTGCTTTTGTGAAAGGAAGACAAATTCTTGATGGTATTCTAGTGGCCAACGAGATGGTAGATGAAGCTAAGAAATTAAATAAATATCTTTTACTCTTTAATGTTGATTTTGAGAAGGCCTAAGATTCGGTGGATTGGATTTACTTGGATGATGTGTTACGTAAAATGTCTTTTCTGGTTCTTTGGAGAAAGTGGATGAAAGAATGTGTAACAATGGCAACGGCGGCTGTTCTTGTTAATGGTTCCCCTACGGAAGAGTTCTCTTTGGCCCGGGGGTTACGCCAAGGGGACCCCCTATCGCGGTTTTTGTTCCTGGTGGCGGCGGAATGGTTTCATGTTATGATGGCTTCTTTGGTATCCAATAATATTTTCACATGATATAAGGTGGGGCGTGATAGATCTTTGGATGTTTCTCACCTTCAGTTTGCAGATGACACTTTAATTGTGGGAAATAAAAGATGGGCTAATGTCATAGCTACGTGTGCGGCTGTGTTTTTATTTGAAGCTATGTCTGGTTTGAAAGTAAATTTTCAGAAGAGTGAGTTGGTGGGTGTCAATGTCAGTCGGTCTTGGTTACTTGAAGCGAAGACCGTTTTAAATTGTAAAGTGTCATCATTGCCTATATTGTATCTTGGTTTCCCTGTGTGTGTGTGTGTGGGGACCCCGTCAGATGAATCATGTTGTGAATCATATCAAATCTCGTATGTCTGGTTGAAAGAGTAAATATTTATCGTTTGGTGGTCGCCTTGTTCTCCTAAAGTTTGTCCTGACCTCGCTCCATGATTATGCTATTTTCTTCTTCAAAGCTCCCTCAGGTATCATCTCCTCTATCGATTCTTTTTTAATTAATTTTTTTTTGAGTGGGAGTGAGGATAATAGAAAAATTTCGTGGATTGATTGGAATACTGTTTGATTGGATAAGGGGGTTGGAGGTTTAGGGGTAAGAAGACTTAAGGAATTTAATTTAACGTTGTTAAGGAAGTGGTTTTGAAGGCAGGTGACAGCAGAGAGGGTTTGTGGTTTAGATTATTGGTCGCGAGATACGACCTGGAGAGTGGGCGCTTGCAGGCAGGAGGTCGTGAAGGATCTGTTTGGTGGAGGGAAATAGTTAACATTCGTGACGGTTTTGGGGCGGCGTTGGGCAATTTGTGTGCTGACAACGTGAGCCTTAAAATTTGAAACAGATTAAATACTTTGTTTTGGTTGGATAGGTGGGTAGGTGATGTGTCCCTTCGCGCAAATGAATGAATTGGGGGTGGGATGTGGGACGAGAGGCGTGGAAGTGGCGTATGAGGTTATGGGTGTGGGAGGAGGAGCTAGAGGAGAGTATGACTTTATTACTGACTGTTTCATTGCAGGTTGACATTAATGACACTTGGATTTGGATTCCAAACCTTTTGACAGGTTATACAGTTAGAGAGGCTTACCGTATTCTCACCGATGGTATACCTCTCAATCCAGGTGGTCCTTTAGTATCTGATGACATCCTTTGGAGGAAGGACGTTCCGATTAAAGTCTCTATTTTTGTGCGGCGGCTCTTTCGAAATAGATTGCCTACTGAGGCTACCTTATTTCGTTGGGGGATTATTCATTATGAGTATCAAATGTGTGCTGGTGGGTGTGGAATGCAAGAGACTAATGATCATTTATTCTTAAATTACGGTTTTTTTGGCCAGGCTTGTAAAATGGTTCAAAAGTGGCTAGGGGTGTACACAACTTTGCCGTCTAATACCTCAGATCATTTATGTTCTTACTTTCATCATGTTAGCAACTTTTTAATAAGTTAATACACCTTACATTAGTTCACAATAGGTTGCTTAATGCTTAATTTTTTTTAAGAAACTAAATTAGTCAGTATTTGAAAATATTGGGACACAATAGATAATACAATCTACACAGCAAAGACAAAAGACATCGAACGATAGGTGAGGAGTGTGTATTTAGAACCGTTAGATCTAGGTTATCATTCTCTTTTATACTCCTTTGCGGCTTATTGTTGAGTTTCTCTGAAAACCCTAATAAGCTCAGCGGTGAGGTAGGGGCAGCAAAATCTCGATCGAAAATGGTGCAACGTCTCACCTATCGCCGTCGTCACAGCTACGCAACCAAATCCAACCAACACAGGGTTGTCAAAACCCCTGGTAAGTAAATTTCGTTTTCAATTTCATCTTCTTCGATTCTGAATCTCAGATTTGTTTTGAAATTGGTTTTGATTTTGTTTTGTTGAAATGTAGGTGGTAAGCTTGTTTATCAGACTACTAAGAAGAGAGCTAGTGGACCTAAGTGCCCTGTTACTGGCAAGAGAATTCAAGGAGTATGTATTTCGTTTATTTTTTTCGATTGTTTATGTTTGTGTAATTTCTCATGTGTTGTTTTGTTTTATTGCTCTTCATTATCGTTGTTTACCTTTGATTTATGATGTTTATCTTGGATTTTATAAGTTAAAAGTTGTTGCCATTGTTTATAGTTTTATGTTGTGATTTATGGTAACTGGTTTTTTGTTCTTCTCTGATGAATATTTGTTGTTGTATGATAGTTGTATTGGGATGATTATCTAACTTGAATAATGCTTTGATATCTCGTGTTTGATTTGCTTTATTACCTTTGAAATTAAAACTTCTAAATGTGGTTATATATTCGATTATTTGAGATTATCCACAAGCATAAACACATGTGATACAGTTCAGGAGAACTTAGGAAAACAACTTATGAAATGTTCGTAAATTATTTTCAGCTTATTTTCGTAACCTCTCTAAGATAGCTTACAAAAACAACTTATAGTAGCTTTACAAAAATAATTTAACTTTCTTTTATCAAGTTATAGAAATAACTTTATCTTATCTTTTCTGCTATAAGTTGCAGCAAGATAAGATGTCTATCCAAACAGAGCTTGTGAATGTTTGGTTCGCACCTAGTTTGTCCTTGTGATGTTTATTTCAAACTTTTAAATAATGACTAAGAAAAATGATAAAATTATATAAAATTATGGCACCTTCTTTTCCCACCCTATTAAGTTTCTTGCTTGCCCTATGCAGTTCAGATTATAAAATCCGAACGACATTGACACCCTATAAAATCCTTCAAAACATGTTAAAATATTTTGGATTTTACAAACTGAACAGGCTGTGGAGGAACTCATAGGGTGGGGAAATTAACTCCCTAAAATTATACACTAATATCTGGCTTTGAATGCAAACCTTAGTAAATATCAATTGCTCATGGCATTGGGATACTGAGGTCAGATTGTGAAAGATATTTGAGTTTATCATACGGAATTTAAACTAAATTGACATGCTAGAAGTATAATTTTTTATCTTGATACAATCATATGCCTATCCTGTACAGTTAACTAGATCAAGATCCCAACCTTGGCATTTTTAATCAATATTACCATGTTTTTTAATATATGACCAGTTAACAATTTTACTTGATTGCTTGTTCTCTTCCATTGTCTTGGAATGGTTGGTGTATGGTTATTCGAGCTTGGAAGATAATTTATGCTTGACAATTGCAGATTCCAGTTTAGTTTTTGAAATTCTATCATGACACACTTATATACCTTGAAGCCTTAACTTGGAACAAAATTAGGAGTTAAAGCCTTCTATTTTTAATTTATATTACCATGTTTCTTATTATATGAACAGTTATAAATTTCACTTGATTGTTTGTTGATGTTCTTTTGCTTTGTTATAGAATGTTTGGTGAGCTTTTTGTTTCATAAAGAAAATTAGAATCCGTGAACAATCATATGCTGGCTCTGTTGGCATATATCATGAATAATATGATATATACTGCAGAATGTATTTTCTGTTATGTATGATTTTCCTCTGACATGCTTTTTTACTATTCAATGTATTATATGTTTCTTACTTTTGGTCTGCCTATGATTATTTGAGCTTGCAAGATAATTTTTTTTTTATAATTGCAGATCCCACACTTGAGGCCTACAGAGTACAAGAGATCAAGGCTGCCTAGAAACCGTAGGACTGTGAACCGTGCTTATGGCGGAGTTTTGTCTGGAGGTGCTGTTCGGGAAAGGTTTGTATGCTTATCTTACAGGCTGTTACAGCTCTTACATTTAATGATTTGATTTAATTGATGCTGTAATCTGATTATATTTGTCTCTGGTTCTATAGGATCATTAGGGCTTTCTTGGTTGAAGAGCAAAAGATCGTGAAAAAGGTCCTCAAAATTCAGAAGGCAAAGGAAAAGGTTGCCTCCAAGGCATAATTTTGGACCACAAAATGAGATAACAATCTTTTTGGAAGACTCTTAGGTTTGGGTGATTATAGTAAATCACAAGTTTTATTTTAGAGTTTTTTCCCATGTTAATTGTGCCTTATTGGTTTGTTTGAACTCATTTTTAGAGCAAATTGTTAAACCATTGTGATACAGTTTTGAATTTTCTGGTTTATTGGATTCCTTGTGTTACTGTACTTTACCAATAGTACCTTTAATTTCAGCGCATTTGTGGTTATTCCCTTAAGTCTAACCGCACAATTGAATGCTTAAGTGCACTTTTCATCCCATAAGTTTTAAAAAGTTGCGATTTTGGCCCTCTGAAAAAAATGACAAATGTGACACCTCATGTTTAGGGAAATATGCTCTTTTGACCCCTAACATAAGAGAAATATGTTCTTTTGACCCTTTATCTTGTCAAAAAGTTGCGATTATGGCCCCTTTTTTGGGACACGTGGCGTCTTCTAAAAAATTTTGAGATGAAAGGGGCCAAAATTGTAATTTTTCTAATTGGGGGTCAAAATTGCAACATTCTGAAACCTAGGGGGTCGAAAAGTACAGTTTAGCCTAAAATCATCATACAAAATTCACCATGAGCTAATAATTTTAGTCATTAGTTTTTACATACTCTCTCCGTCGCAAAATATAAGGCAAAAAAGACAAATTTTTATGCTAATATTATTTTTTCAAACAAATCATATTTTTCAATGTAAAATTAAATGCAAATTACATTCAATTTGTCCTCCTTTTTATTTTCTCCATAATTTTTAACCAATGAGAATTATTTTTACATCTTTCCCTCAAACTTATTCCAAGTGAGAGGCAGCTTTGGTTCCATTTTCTCAATTGGTGGATCATAGAAAACTCTCATTGTGTCCCCAAAACTTATTTGCATTTAGGTGCAACCAAATCTTGAGCCGTCCTTGAAAAAAATACTTCCCTCACGATCAACATAGGCGTAAACTTTAGTACCGGTATACACAAGAGTCGAACTAAAAGAGTCTTGGATTTTAACCACTAAAGTCACCTTGATTAAACGAAGCAAGTTTTATATGATATAGTACAAATTTTAGAACATTCTTGTTCCCTGTCTACCTTCAATTGTTGTTAAAATCAAATTGGTCGATCGCAAAGGGAATGCTGCATGAACTAATTCCACATGTGCCTATGGCTAACCAGAAGAAGCCCAGTTCCATTTTCATTGCTCGTGGGCAACAACCTAGCCTTTACAGCATTAAACCATTGCATATGCCAAATTGATTGATGCATATCATAAAGATTGATCCTAGTTTTACGTTTGTTCTTAAGGCCTAACACAACAATCTCCTTTATTCTTAAAACTAGCATATGCCAAATTAGGCCTCGAACAAACCATTGCATACATCATGCTTCCAAATTAGACCTTGAACAAACCACTTTGAGGTGATTGTATTATGAAAATTTGAAATGATTTGCAATTGGTTTTGCACATTCCGTTCCAAACTTCATAAGAACTTTCTCTATGTAGCTTGCTTGTAACAGTTCAACTTTGATCTCTCCTTCTGATAGTAATCGCCACAGCCAAGGTTATTTTGGAATCCCCTAAATGCTTCATTTCAAATTCATAATTCAACTGCTGCTTCAATTTGTTGATTTCCAACTTATTTCTTGAAGTAAGGAGCATGTCATCAACATAGAGAAGCAAGTAACCTGATCTCCAACTTCTGATTTTCTCATGCACACACAATTATCATGTTTGCTCTATGTTAAAAATAAAATAATCAAACCTCATGTACCATCGTCTTGGCTATATAGTATTCGTAATGTGAAATGTATTCTTTTAGAACACAATCCCACATCGAATGAAAGATGATTTGAACATGTGTTTATATGTGAAGGTAATTCTCACCTTGCTAGACTGGTTTAGTGGATGTGTTTGATCTAATTTAAAATATTAAATCAAACACGTTTCCTTAAACAGTTTTTGTAAAAATAAATAAATCAAAATCAAAGTAGGACTATTATTACATTACATATTGGGCAAGTTAGGTCAAATGTCAATCCTCTTCGCATGAGTTCAACGTTAGTCAAAATAGCACCTCTCACCATACGCCAAATTTGAACCATTACACTCCTTTTTGATTCAAGGAATTGTGTAGTTTCTGCATTTGTACTTTGTTCTAATCACAGCAACCCAAAGATATGATCTATTAGTACATGTATATTTGTGATTTGTTTATATTTTAATGAGATTTAACTAATTTTTAATTTTTTAATTGATCATTTAAATAATAATGATAAAATGGTTTAAATAAAAAGGTAAAATTGGAAAGAAAAAATCCAGCATAAAAGGTTGTATTCTCTTTATATATTGATATAGAATAGATAGATAATGTTATGAGACATGCCATTCATGGAAGGAATGAGAGAAAAATAACTATCTTTTTGTATTGATAAGAATAGAAAGTTAGGAATGATCGCAAGTTACTTACTAATAGGATGGCTACAAGTTATTTATACTAATATTTACTATGACTAATGTACCATTAATCTATATATATCCAATAGTCCCCTGCAAGTTGGAAGGTGTTCATAACACTTTCAACTTGGGATAAGAAATATACAAAAATGCATTATGAAAATGAAAATACAATGAGAGATGCTGGAAATACATCGGCTAAAAGCATAGTCAACAAGCAAATGCTTATTCAACAAGAAGAAACCATAATTCAAGGTTTAACCACTTGGAGGAAGAAGCAACAAATCAACCCTTAATCACCATTCAACAGAAATTATCATCAACAAAGCCGATTAAGGCACAACGCTTAACCACCAAGCAGAAACTATATGTCGAGTTTTACCACTTGGCAGAAGCACGACAAAAGCGCTTAATCATCTATGGCAGAAGCACAACAACAAGACTTAACCATCATCAACAGAAGCTCATAACAAGTCAATAAAGCTAATCATCATCAAAAGAATCAAAATAACAAAATGGTGTGTGTCGGAAGCTTCATCAAATATCACGAAAGTGAAGAATACTTTATCACACCATGATTGTGCATCGTAAGAAGTGATATATCTCAAAAAGCATGTGTTAATGTAATAATCAATTTGTCCACAAAAGTAAATTCAAGTAGGCAAGGAGAACCAACCAATCAGCCACTTGAAGAAAATATCTCAACAACAAACAACCTGATATCTAATTGTTGAACAACACGATAACCAACCAATCTGCCCCTCTCCTTCGCCCCGTCCCTCAATTCTTTGAAGAATGTAATGCTTTAGAGTGCAAGGTTATCTGGTATCGTGACATGCACTAGTTATACATTTTTTAGAACATAATCCCACATTGGATAAAAGATGTTCTTAATATGTGTATATAAACGGCGACAATCATCTCTTCATTAACATATTTAATGAGGTTTTGTTAGATATATCCACAAATTCTAATAAATCCCGCTCAAATTTGTTTTGATAAATAAATTGAAATATCAATAAATAAGTTTTTATTTATTTAAATATCAATAAATAAGTTTTTGATAATAAATCAATTGAAATATCAATAAATAAAATAATAATAATTTTGATTAAAATTATAGTTACAGTTAATTGATATTTTGCACTTTTATAATGTAATAAACTATACTTATTTTTTCAACGATAACAACAATATAACAAATATAATATAAATTCTTATAGTTGAGAATGGAAAACTCAGCTTAAAACCATGTATTCTTCTTATATATAATATCTATACTATATATAAAGAAAATAAGGGGTTTTGGGGGACATTTTGAACTGACTTTTTTGTTACTTTAATTATACCCTTAAGCAGAAAAATTTATAATAATATTATATTGTTGGTGTTATTGAAAAAGATAAGAATTTTTGTTATATTTGTTATATTATTGTTGTCATTGAAAAATATGAATATGATTTGTAGAGTTTAGACACATTTGAAACTACAAAATATTTATACTTATAATTTTTATCAATATCAAAAAATTTATATAAAATATCATTTGTAATTTACATGCATAATTTCTATAAAATATTGTTAATAATCTACACGTATTAGCGCAATAAAAAATCTTTAGTGGTATTGTGTTTGATTATAAAACTGTTCTTGGGTCTCGAAGAATTTTGGGGGCAAATAGTCAGACAAAACTGAAATTCTTGTCCATTATTAACCTCCGCACAACTTTTTGTCTCAAACATAATTTATCCAAAATACTAAAATATCTTCTTGTCCATCAAACTTGGTACAAGACAAAATGTTTAATACCTTAAAAGCTTGTCATGTGTTCTATTTTGTCTTTTGTTTTGTCGTGTTTTTTTAGTAGATCAAACATAACCTAAAAACTATACTTTTCTTTGTATTATGAAGTTTTAAGTGATTTGGGATATCTCTTAGCAGTTAAATAAGTGAGTGTTTGTCCGTAGAGGTTAGCTCAATTGACAATGCTGATATGTCTTCACCTGGATTCAAACTCGAGACCTTAAAGTATGTGTGAGTTTAAGGTGGTTTGCCATTTCATCAATGGACTCAGAAGAAAAATATAACCGAGCCTTTTGTTTACATATCTATGTCTTGTTCAACTATCAATCAGGTTAGCTTTTTATTATTTTGCTTCTCATTTTTAATCTATCCTTTTTCTTTTAAGAGATTATTAGATGTTCTGCTACATTTAATCACATGCACTATGGATAGCCGCTCACTAATTTATATTTCCATTTCCAAATAAAATTATTTTGAATATAACCTTAGTAGTTAGTATTGATTACAGCATGCAAAATGTTATAAGTTGTTACTAATGACAGTGGCCTTATGTAGATTTAAATGGTAATTGCGAGTTCATTTTCTCTGTAAAGAAAGGGAAATTGTTATAAGTTGTTATTAATTACAGTGGCCTAACCAAAGAGATTAATATGGATATGAAGACAAGCGCAAATAACTTAAAACAAGATGAAATCATACATTAGTTAATTTTTCACAGGTATATAAACAAACCATAACATAAAGCACTATCAACATTCATGAGCTTTTACTCACTCACCTATCTTGAATGATACCTTATGACATCTGGATAAAGATTTTTGAGTGAGGCTATTTCTTATGATTATGAATATGTTGAGGCACGAATTGCAAGAACATTAAATTTGTCAACATTTGAACAATTGCTTCAAAACAAAATCTGCAAAACCTTATTTATGCATATGGTTCTAGACTATAGTGCCATCGCAAGGAAACATAGCCTCATTGTCACATGCTTGTTTTGAAAGGCCACAGAAGCATTAAGCATCACCAACTTGCAATTCCTACATCGAAAACCATCACCTTTCGTGCCTGAGTTATTTAACATTTAGCGTTATTCTACTTTTTTAGAACATAATCCCACATCGGTTAAAAATGCCATTAACAAGTTTTTATAACTAGAGATAATCCACTCCCCATTAGCTAATTGATGTAGGTCGTGTTAGATGTAACAAATTTCTAACAACTCCTATGTCAATTACTCTTTTGACATTTTGATCAAAATTTGCATTGTTATCTATTAAATCATTATTGTTTCGTTTCTTTACTATTCTTAATTAAGTAAGTTTAAGAGTAAAACAATTAATTAATTTTAAAATCCATTCCCTCCCCTTGTGAACCTGATTAATCTTTTCAATAAACTACTACTCATAGTCGTTCCTCGTCAATTGCCAAATTTAAGTCATAAGTGACATCATCATCATTTATAACTATAATCTTACAAGTTCCCTCCCAAAAATTTCCCTCCAAACATTCCCTCCACAACCTATGTTAATTAATTAAATAAAAAGAAAAAACGCACTACCCATGTCCACAACTCTATTTCTAATTTAATTAAATAATAAATTAAATAAGAGCATATATTTGTAAACATGTTCGTTCAATTTGCATAAGGATATGATCAATCAAAATTCATTCATAAACTTCATCCCACGATCATATTGAACAACCATAATTCCCTTCCTCATAAACTTCATCCCACTACCAAACCACTCCTTAAAAAAAAATTATCTTCATCTTATTCCCTTTTTTTTACTAAACATTCTTTTTCTTATAAATAGTACCTCATAATCTTCATCTTCAGCTTAATTTGTTATTATTTATTCAACTTAATTCTCACTACACTTCAACATGCCCCCAACCTCTTTTATGAAGAATACAACCACACATGTTAACTCCACTAAAAACATAGTTATTTTAGGAACTAACAAGCTTTACATATCCAACAATCCCCTCAAAAAAATTATAGTTACCAAGAATAATAAAAAAAAAAAGTAATATGTACATCACACACTTTTTAAATTGAACTCACAACTAATATCATGGACATTCCTACCAATATATTAAAAAACTATATGTTTAAAGTATATCTACTATTAGAAATAATTCTACAAATATGTACAAGTCCTTCAAGAAGTTCAATGGAGAAGGGCAATTCACTTATGGCAGTATCGCTTAAAAGTTAAAACAAGGTGTGTTATGTTTTCCATCTTCTCTAAAAAATTTGGAAATCTCTTGAGTCTTGCACAATTCCTCAGGGACATGGTTTTTAGAATCAAAATGAACCGGAAGTGATGATTCAGGATAATCACACTATTTTAGAATTCGTAAACTTTTTGGAAGATGATAAGGTCCTCTGGAAAAGCGAGCTTTTTCTACTATTAGTATTTTGAGGTTTTCCATCTTCTTCAATGCATTTCCATCCCATTGTACTTTTTTATCTTTGAGTAGGTGTAGCATAATGATCTCAATTTTATCAGATCCCTGCAAACAAAAAACATTAAATAAGATAAACCTCTAGATTAGAAAGCATATAGTCTTAGCAATAACAAATATTGTCAATTTTGAGAGTCCCGTATTAGCTAGTGATATAGAGTGGAACAATGATTATTTGAGCTGTCAATTTCACAAGGCCTATAAACCTATCCCCCAAGGCACATGTTAGAGCAATATATGTCAGTGGAAGGCAACCATTGCACCATGAGCTAGCTGTTGTAGAAGTGACTCAAAATCGGAGTTTGGAGTGCAAAATCATGTTTGCTGGAAGACCCAAAGTCGGCGTCCGATTTGTGGAGTTTGGGGCCCGATTTTGGCTGCCTGTTGGAGCAGTTTGTTGCGACAAAAATCGGCGCCCGATTTGGTAAATTCGGGGCCTGATTTTGCGTGCAGTTTTTTTTAGAAATATATTTTTGGGCCAGATTTGTTACAATTTTATGGGAGTTACTTTTGTTATAAATATAGACATTGTATCAGTGTAAACCTTGAGAAAGAGGGGCTGAAACAAGAGTTTAGAAAGGCAACAACAAAACTAGAGTTTGTATAGAGTTCGTCTCTTTGGAACAAACACTAGGGTTTGATGGTTGATTTACCTTGGGAAACACTATTAAGACTGAGTCTCTTGGTTACGGGAAGAGATTGAGGCTTTGGGTAGAATTATGCGGGAGACTTATTCTTGTAACCCATTGATATCTCTTTTGTAAAGTTACTCATCATACAGTGGAACAGAGGGCTTCTCTCCCCCAAACTAGGTCAATTTGGACCGAACTGGGTCAACAAATTCTTTTGTGTTCTCTTTTCCTTTCTCTCTCTCGCTGTTTTCTACTTTTGGCTTGTGTTTATAATTGTTCCATACACTTTGTTTTGGTTGCTTGATTATTCCTTGCTCCACACATCAAGTTTGTTATTGGTGTGGTTTTCTCATCGAATTCACCACTAGCTTTTGGAGTTGAGTTGAAATTTTAAGAGTCCACAAAATTTAAATATAGAGGGTTAAGAATCAGGCGGCTTTTCTCAAAAAAGGTATAAAATTAAGAGACAATAATCCCTTGGCATACCTTTTTCTCTTTGAAGACATGAATAATAACTTTGTAGAACCATAGTCTACTGCGGTCACCTGGCTTCGAGGGTGATTCCAGCGTCCAGCCTGACAATTTCTCGATCCATATCTTCAATCATGTGATGCATCCTCACACGATATTCATCAATTTTTATTAGACTCTTATCAATCATCACCTGGACAGGATAGTCTGGGGCTAGGCCATGACCGCTAAGTAGTATCATAACATCACTTAATAGAATTTTTTTCCTATGAAGCCTACTTTTGATGATAGAAATTCCTCTATTTAAACTGCACAAATTAAGATCTTTCTCTCATGCTAATTCATGAAGAAGAATCTCCTGGCGTTGTACCAACCCATGCTTCTTTGAATTTTCTCTAACATCAGCAAGAAAACAAAGACTATCAAATTGATCAGCAATGCAATTGTATACAGCACATGCAAGTGCTGTTTTACCCAACCCACCCATACCAAAAATCCCTACCATTTTAACTTTCTCATCTGATTCAACTTCTAGAAGCGAGTTCACTTTTTGCACTCGAGACTCTAACCCAACATGGTATTTAGCAACATGTAAAGGTCTACGATTAATCTTTTTAGAGATCTTTTGAACGATCTTCCCAATGAGCTCATACTCGTAGTCGTACCTGGTCAATTGCCAAATTTAAGTCTTAAGACATTAATATTATAATATTGAATCTTGCATACACTAATTTATCCGACAAAGAAAATTAATTAGTAAAAGAGAGTGATGAGTCACACACCTGTGTCTGAAATGCCAACCTACCAGATTAGCTGCTTCTTGCAAAGCTAACCTCCACTGTTTGACGATTGCCTTGTCAATGATTTTTTTTCTTTTCATGACTGGCCAATGCTTTTGCGTAGCTCCCTTTCTGATGGCGCACATCAGAAGGGTCAACTTGATAAAAAAACTGGTAAAACCAACCTTCCCTTGTGTTTTATGCACTCCATGATCTTTCTAAGTGCTTCCAAACAAAAAGTGGATGATGCATAGTTTTCAGAGAAAATCACAATTGCCATCATGAGAGCTGGTGTGATTTCTTCTCCTTTCCTAAGCTCTTGATCATCTATGAAAGTGTTGATTCCTTTTTCACAAAACCCTTTCAACTATCCTCTCCTCGAAAAACATTTATAGCATGTATTTATTCAGTGTTTCAAAAACATTTACATTAGAAGCTAGTTACTTTATTTAGTAGCATAAGGAGACTAAGTATTCATATATTATTCAGTGCTTCTACAGTGTCTTGGCCTCTTGGCTTAACAATGAATGTGTTTTTTTTTTTGTTTTTGTTTGAGAGGATGTGGTTGATTTTTTTGTTTTGTCCATTTTGACCATGCATCTAGATAATAGAAATAATACATTTACCATAGTTAGGACTTGGGGGGGTTTGGTTGGTTTTGAGTCCATATAAACCTTGATCACAAGAAAACTGAATTGACACACATAGGTGGCACACACCCTTTAAACCCCCACATATAAATGCAACATGTGGTAATGTGGGTCCAAAATAACTACTTATCATTTATTTCACATTACCAAAATAACCTCCTACATGGGTGTATACAAAAGTGGTATGAAAAAAAGGGTGTCTATCTATATTTTCCCATACAACCATCTTGGCCAATATATAATTGAGTGTTAGCAACATACTCTCTGATTCACATTCTTAGACACTTTCATCTATCAGGATGTGTGTTAAAGAGCGTGTTGATAAAATTAAACTATGGTAAGGATCTCAATTCGGAACGACTAGCCTCATTTACATTGTCTCCTTAATAAGACTAAAAAATTAAACTGAATTTGTTAACATTAACGATATACAATTTAAACAATTGGTCCAAAACAAAATCTGCAAGGAAACACAGTCTCATTGTCGCCATTAGGACGTAAACAAATGGAAAACTATCACGTCACTTGCTAGTTTTGAATTGCAATTCCTACATCGAAAACTATCATCTTTCGTGCCTTTAGTGGGTAACATAATCCCATATCGGTTAAAAATTCCATCAACATGTCTTTATAACCAGAGATCATCCACACCCGATTAGCTAATTGATGGAGGTTGTATTAGATTCAACATAATTTCTATCTAGAGCACCCTCGTCCATTTAGTTTTTTTATTATTAAGTTATATTACTTTTATTATTAGGTTATCTATCACTCTTATTTGTTACCTGTCAAAACCACTCTTCCAACCCTACCGCTATTTTGTTGCAGTCAACCGCTACTTCAAATCCAACTGTGAGTAATCCATTTTTTCATTGTCTACATCTTGTTGTTATCAATTACATCATTATTGTTTCGTTATTTTATTATACTTAATCAATTAAGTTTAAGGGTAAAACAATAAATTAATTTTAAAATCCTTTCCCTCCCTTATTAACCAAACACATTTTTAATTAAAATCCCTTCCCTCTTCTCCCCTCTCCTCTATTGAATCAAACATATATTTAATCAAAGCATCTCCCTCCTCTCCCCTCTCTTTCGATATCATCCCCTCCGTTGAACCAAACGTTCATTAGGTTCATCGGAAGGAATTAATTTTAATGGAGGGGATATATTTTACTTTGATATATGTTTGGTTCAAAAGAGAGGAGGGGAGAGATTTTAATTTAAAATGTGTTTGGTTCACAAGAGAACGGGAGAGATTTTAAAATAAATTTATTGTTTTAACCTTAAACTTAATTAAATATACGAAAATGTTTGTTTTTACGATTTCATATGTTGGAACAAAATGTGTTTAACATTATCCTTTGAAGGTTTTGATGATAACAAGGTATTAAAAATTGTCAATTGAATATGCTAATATTTGTTCAAGTGTACAAGACCATAGACAAAAATTTGGAATCATTATTAGGTTCTGGAAGAACAAAAGAGAGTAAAGGAATCAACAAAAAGGAAGCTTAAAACATCTGAAGAGAAGTGCTCCTGAAGACAAAAGTGCTCCTGAAGTGATGACGTCATCAGTAGCAAGTTCATCAGAAGCATCTCATCAGAAGCAAGATCACCAGAAGCTAAATTTCATCAAGAGATGCAAGACTTAAAGCTTCAAAGGCTGTTCAATGGATTTAATCTCGTCTAAGCATTGCAGAAGACTGGAAGAGTGAAGCAACGACTATTCTGAAAGGATTTGAAAGCATTAGATGCTTGTTCTTTGAAGAGCGTTGACAAAGTACAATTGTACGGAGTGTACAACCACTATCTCCACTACTCAGTTTGTGTCTCTGCTACAAGGCAAGGATAACAGCTCTGCCTGCAACAATGTTTCTACATACATGGAATGGATTTGAAATTGATCCTTCAGAGGACAATAACCATATCAGGCAAAAGATCATTGGTGATTGATCAAAACTTCAAACGACTCTATTTTTTATGTGCTGACAATGTGGCAACATCTCTTTTCTACACCTTTATATAAAGGAGTGAAGACTTAGAGAATGGCATGACAAAACAATACTTTGAAAGGGCCTAAACTCTGTCAAAATTGTTCTGCATCAAAAGTTCACTTAGAATTTATTATCAAAGTTCATATCTTAGAAATTCTAGAGTCTTAAGAGTCTGTATCTGATTTGTATTGTGAACACCACTTATTGTATATCAAGTGTTCAACCTTAAACATTTTTCTTTGTAATTCTGGTTGAATTTGGAAGTCTCTTGCAGTTGTGCTTGAGCATTAGAAGTTTCTTGACTATGTTCAGGAGCATAGGAAGTCTCTTGCAGTTGTGCTTGAGCATTTGAAGTCTCTTGCTAAGTTTAGCAGTGATCAATTGTAATCAGATATTACATTTTAGTGAACTCTCCTTGGAAGAGCAAGGGGGACAGGACTGACTTCCGGTTTGTGGAAGGAACCTGTATAATTGCTTTGTGTCTTTCTTCTTTCTCTCTCTCTGTTTTATCCGCTGCTATTTAGTTATGGAAATCACTTCAGAAGCAGAATTTTATTTGCTTTCGATCAATGTTTTCAGCTTAGAAGAAAACGAAGAAAAAACTAACACAATTCAACTCTCCCTTCTTGTGTTTTTTCTCACCTTCATCATAGACCAACGAAATACAAGAATACCATTTAAACCGCTTATTTTATCTCAAACTCACTTATGTATTTCAATTATCGCTTATGATTATACTTTTTTGAGTAATTCTATTTCTTATGAGTATGTTGAGGCACGAATCACAAGAACACACCCATTTTGTGTGCTTTGTCTCCCAAATGTATATAGTTATATGCAAGGTTTTAAATAACGGTCGTGGTCTCGGTCGTGTAACGCCCTATTTTAATATTTATTTATTCTATTGAGTTTAGAGTCTATTTATATGATTATGTGGTGTGTTGTTGTTTTATTAAGTGGTGTTATTTTATTATTTAATAGAATAAGATTTGAAATAAAATAAGATTAAGTTGTGGGAGCTGTTTTGAGAATTTAGAGAGTTTAATAGAATAAGTGGGAATTATGATTTAATTGGAGTTTTGGGGTTAAATGAGAATTAAGTGGGAGTTAATTAAATATTGGAAGATTATATTTACTGAGAAAAAGGAGAAAATAGGGTTAGAAGCAGTTTCACGTACAAACAGTTTTTGGGAGAAAAACCAAGAGAAAGCTAGGAGAAGAGCCAAGTGAAGAGAATCAGATTTTCTGTAGAGTTTTGTTCTTCAATCAAAGGTAAGGGTGAGACTAACTCTCAATGATTATAGATTATATAACTTCTGATTTTGATTTAACATAAGGGTTTTGGTTAAATTGGGATTTTGGATTTAGGTTTTGATTATAGATTGTTGAATTGAAAGTGTAGAAACCATGACAATGATGAGAGATTGCGTACATATCAATGGTATAATCATATAGCAATGTTGTAATCAGTTTTGGGGATTGAATTGGGGAAAATTGGGAATTTTGGTGAAAAACTGCAGAATTCACGTAGTCTGGTCTGTCGCGATTCGCCATGGCGGAGAGATATTTCGCCTGGCGGATCATTCCAGTAGCTTTTTGCCATTTCCTCGCCAGTAGTTCGCCTGGCGAAACATCACAGTAGCCACTCGCCATTTGTTCGCCTGGCGAAATGTTGAGTGGCAGACTGCCCTGTTTCGTGTTCTTGCGTCTTTTACACACGTTTCTGTTTTAAATTGACATTTGGTGTAAACATAAAAGTTGTAGATAATTTTTTTAGCTTTCCAATGGCTTTGATTTGACTTGAAAATGATATTTGGTTTTTGAGATATGATGAAAATACTCCAAGGAGGTCTTAGTGAAATTTTATGAAAATTCAGCATAACCGTTTCTAAGTTAATCCAAAACTTAAGGGATAATTCCAACCCTCAAAACTAGAAGTACTATGAATTCAATTAAGGTGTTTAAGAGTATTTAACCCATGTTGTGAGTTGATCTTGGGATAGGAATGAAAGTTGTTAATAAGTTATAGACTTACAAAGAGTCTGAATCAAATGATTAATGATTGTTAGTTAGTTTAAGATATTTATATTATGAGGGAAATGTGTGATATAGAAAATATCGTTGTTTATATCATTCAAGTTGTTATTATTAATATTGCTATGTTGCAAGTTGCTTATGTTGTTGTCCATGCTGGTGTTGATTATTAATATCATTAAGTTGACCAAGTTGTGGGTAAGTCATAATTATTTATGCACAGTCGTGTTGTCGTTGTCTACGTTGTCGTTGATGTTGCTGAGTTGTATGGCCATTTATTAACGAATTCACGCGCACCAACTGATTAATTAGCCATTTATGGCCCACATCAAGCGAACATACAAACACAGCCGAGGCACATTGAGGATGGCATATGAACTCGACCACTAACACGGTGACGAATATCGCACATCCATAATTTACTGTGACAAACCACACAAAAATTCACGGCCATTTCTAGCCCCACAATCAAAAATCGATCACGAGACCGAATCAGATTTTTAAAAAAACGGCAACAACCCAAAGCAGTCCAATCCTTTGACGTGGTAGATGCAAAACTGAATCGTGAAAACCTGCAGAGAATAGAGAAACCGAATCTACAAAGAAACAAACCCAAATCTGCAGCAACCGTCCAAACCGAATAGATGTATATGACAGAATCTCAAACCCAATCACGGCGGCACGATTCAAGTGAACCCAAATCGTCGGCGCTACCGACGGACCAAAATAAACCGCGCCTAAAACCTGTGCCACCGACGAACCACCGTCGAGAGAACAAGGGAGAGTTGCGATGCGGATGGCATACCCACCACCATCGTCGCATCGCCAACCACCACCATCTACATCTGGACGGAACAAGAAGGGAGGGCGGCGTGATTGGGCTTTAGAGAGATGAGCTGGATACGGCGGCGAGAGAACATAGAGGAAGGAGAGCCTTTGGGTTGTGTTATCACTTGGAAAAATACTTCCCTCGGGCTCTATGTCAAATTAGGCCTTGAAACAAACCATTGCATACATCATGCTTCCAAATTAGACCTTCAACAAACCACTTTGAGGTGATTGTATTATGAAAATTTGAAATGATTTGCAATTGGTTTTGCACATTCCGTTCCAAACTTCATTAGAACTTTCTCTATGTAGCTTGCTTGTAAGAGTTCAACTCTGATCTCTCCTTCTGATAGTAATCGCCACGGCCAAGGTTATTTTGGAAGCCCCAAAATGCTTCATTTCAAATTCATAATTCAATTGCTGCTTCAATTTGTTGATTTCCAACTTATTTCTTGAAGTAAGGAGTATGTCATCAACGTAGAGAAGTAAGTAACCTGATCTCCAACTTCTAATTTCCTCATGCATACACAACTATCATGTTTGCTCTATGTTAAACATAAAACAATCAACCCTCATGTACCATTGTCTTGGCTAATATAGTATTGGTAATGTGACATGTATTCTTTTAGAATATAATCTCACATCGAATAAAATAACGTGTTTATAAATAAGGATAATTTTCAACTTGCTAGCTGATTTAGTGGGTGTGTTTGAACTAATTATAAATTTCAATCACCATCTTCATTACTTTTTGTAAATAAATCAAAATCAGTTCAATTTTTTTTTAAAGAATTGTTTTTATTATAAGTGGAGTAATTCCTATTTTAATGAGAGTTAACCTTTTTTTATTAATTAATATTATAAAATGAATAAAATAGTGTTTACCAGTGTTTTTGATAAACTACGGGCTAACTCTGATTATTACAAGCGAGATCGAACTAGAAATCAGGAAATGTTGAGCAAATGTTTTGAAAAAGATCACAAATACACTGAAGTTACTTAGAGAGCAGACATGTTTTTAGAGTAAGAAGGGCATTGTCTCTCGACAGGTTTGAGTTTGCAATTAAAAGAAAAGGATAATCAAAGATAAAGGGTAAAAGTTTAAACACATAAATTTAAAGGAAATGTAAAATGCATTGCATTAAAAGTAAAATGATCTATAAATCAGTTTACATACATTCTGTATAACTCGTTTCCCTATGCGCCGACAATTATGTAAAACAATCACATTTAACTCGACCAATCAAATTCTACCTCATGTCTTAGCTATTAAGCAATAGCTTTGTCGGCCACCAGCCGCGGCGGCATTTTTCCTACGAATCAGTATTCCATTCCTCTTGTTTCTTTCTTTTCATACCCAGCTTTTAGGGATTTGTAGATTATTCTCTTGTACTTTCATTTTGCTGGATAATTTTTGTAATATTTTGCTTAAGGCGTTGTGTAAAGGGAATGAGGTTGAAGTTGCTGTTAAGGTTTTGGATGAGATGCCTGGGATGGGTTTGGTTCCTAATGTAGTTAGTTATACTACTGTTTTGGGTGGTTTTGTTTGGAGGGGTGATATGGATGGTGCCATGAAGGTTTTTCGTGAGGTTTTGGATCGAGGGTGGAGTCCGGATGTGACTAGTTATACTGTTTTGGTGGATGGATTTTGTAGGTTAGGGAAATTGGTGGATGCAATTAGGGTGATGGATGTTATGGAGGAGAATGGAGTTGAGCCTAATGAGGTTACTTATGGGGTTATGATTTAGGCTTATTGTAAGGAGAAGAAATCTGGAGAAGCGGTTAACTTGATTGAGGATATGATTGCGAAGGATTTGGTTGTGGGTTCGGAGTTGTGTTGTAAGGTTGTTGATGTGTTGTGTGAGGAAGGGAATGTTGAGAAGGCTTGTGAGGTGTGGAGGATGGTTTCGAGGAAGAACTGTGGCCTCAACGGGGCAGTTGTTGTGAGCACGCTTACACATTGGCTTTGCAAGAAGGGGAAGGTGTTGGAAGCAAGGAATATGTTTGATGAGTTTGGGAAGGGATTGGTTGCGAGTCTTTTGACGTATAACACGTTGATTGCTGGATTGTGTGAGGGAGGAAAGCTTTGTGAGGCGGCGAGGCTGTGGGATGAGATGGTGGAAAAGGGTGTTGCTCCTAATGCTTTTACCTATAACATGTTGATTAAAGGGTTTTGTAAAGTTAGAAATGCCAAGGAGGGTATTAGAGTTCTAGAGGAGATGTTGGAAAATAGGTGTTTTCCCAACAAATCAACCTACACAATATTAATTGACGGGATTTTGCTTTCAGGTGGAATGAAACAAGAAATCAACAAGGTAGTTTCACTGGCCATGTCCACTGGAGTTGATGCTGATTTGTGGAATATTTTTGTAAAACCTGTTGTGGGTAATGATGATGGTGGTGCAGCTGAACTGGATAGGATATTATTAGAGAATGCACTGTGATAATACTATGAGGTATGCTGTTGAATATGATCTTTGGAAGGTAATGGTAAAAGAGAATTGAATGTTTGGAACTGTCCTTCCATTTTTGAGCCATTCCCTTAGCAGGTAAAATTACCAGTTAGTGAACTTGAAAGTGTTCGTAGATTGACCGGGAACCATTTTTTCGTTGAATTTTTTTCTTTTCATTGTGGTCCAATTTTAATGGATGGCCATTACAGTTTCCATCAACACTGAGTTTTCTTATTACAATATTTAATCAACATCCTGTGCATCTTAAGGAATGTTGATTATGCAATTATGGTCACACGTGTGAGCAGCCTGTCACTTATTTATTGTGTTAGACATAATGAGGAATTGTGGGTTCACAAGTGGGAAATAGCAGGAAAGAATTTACTAAAATCAGCCTATCTTATTTTGATTTCTCAGTCTTTTAATGAGGTTGTGCAGTTAGAAGAAAAGGTATTCAGATTATTGTTGAAGTGCTTGCCTCCATCTAAGTCTATAGCTCTTTCTTGTCAGACTTTGCTTAATGTGTTTACAAATAGAGTTAATTTGTTTCCGCGAAAGGTGTTGACTAATGTTAATATGGCTGGTTGTGTGGGAAGCAGGCGGAATCTAACCTACATATATTTTGTTATTATACTGTATTGTCATTTCTGGAATATGATATGCTGTTTTTAATTGGATGGGAGTTTGTATGCCGTATGCCTATCCTAGTCCGTAGCCACTTTATTTGAGCTGTTCATATAATTCAGTGGCTGTGCTCGCAGTAAGAAAGAGAAGAATGTGATCTTTGATTTGCATTACAGTTATCTGGTTTATTTGAGAGTCCTGTAACATGTTTTTTTTTCTCAAGGAGCGATTTGATTTTGTAGCAATTTTGAAAGGGTGAAGATATTTTCTTGGAGGTGGCTTCTTGTTAAATCTCCTGGGTCTTTTGTTTCTTTTCTTACAGGTGTATAAATCCTAGAGATTGTATTATCCACATGAGGTATTTTCACTGTACTAGTATCTTCTATCCTCTCTTTAATCAATTTTTCCTTTAAATATTTTTTGCTACCATTGTCTATTTCTGAATCTTGGTGTGTTTCTATTTAATCTCTAGTTAAATTGTTTGCATTACATTGCAATTTATTTGTTGATGTCTGAAATCGTGGAACAAATACAGTAGACGAATATCTTGTACGTTGATTTACATGATTCCTTGTGTGATGGATTTGAAAATTGAGATAGGTTAAGGAAACTGAACCCGAGTGTGTTTAATAACTTTGATATTATATCCTTTGGTGTTTGATAGGAGAGTCTCATTCCATTTCTGTTGTTTGAAGAGAAAAAATCATACCTTCAAGAGTATTGCCAACTATATTTTAAATTATGAAAAGTGTAATGCAGTAACAAATTCGAAGGTTCACCTTTGCAAAATAAAAACTGGCCTTTCTTGCTTCCTTGTTTCCAGACTGCTACTCTGTAAAGCTTTCGTCATTTTCTGATGTGCTATGCTGCAGTTTTGTAATAAATTAATTGTGTGTTTGGTAGTCAGATCACATGCAAAACAATTTTGTAACATAACTACTCCCTTGTATTCAGCGGTCATATCATTGTGCTGTTGTATGTTCTACTCCTTCACCGGCTCTTCGATTTTCTCTAGAATACCTTACAGATATATTGCATTTGAAACTGCAGTGCTAGCTATGTATTTTGAAAGCTTTAGTTTGTATGTAAGATTTTTAGGTTGCAAACTATCAGACCACTATGTGTTTGTGTGTACACGTGGGGATATACTAATTCTAGTCAAGTCCTTCATTTTTTCAAATCAGTTTATGGCCACTTCTTGCTGTTTCTAGTGTTCTTTTTTGTAATATTTTAGACAGACCCACTTTATTTTCATAAACACATGCAATTTGTTTATATTTACACAAATTTTGTCAGTTTTGGTTCACATATTTTCTATACGATTATTTGCAGATTTCAAATTTTCTATGCGATTTTATATATTTAAACAAATCTTGTCAGCTGTAGTCCACTAGTTTGTGTTCTCTGCATTTTTCACTAGTTATAGACAGTAGCTATATGATATGTAGCGAGATGCCATGCTAAAATTTGAACCTTTAAATATTTCATTCCCTCCTCACTCTACAATGTCTATTTCTCATATTGGTGGAAAGAAAAGAAAAGAAAACGCATTTGTTCACTTTTTTTGCATTTTCTTGTGCATAAAATGCTACTTATTTCTTATTTCTTGCACTTAGTCTTACCTCCCAGGGGACATTTTCTTTGCCTGCAGATTCGTCTTTTCAAAAGCAGTATCCTAAATTTTGGGACTTTGTAAAGAGGGCATGTACCAAATTGATGAAAATTTTAGTTGCCATTCAGATGAAAAAAAAAAGGGAACAAGTGGCTATAGTCTTGGGATTTGTGGGTAAAGATGGGTATGTTCAAGAGAGATTTTTTGATCTCGTTCATGTTACTAACACTTCGTTAACATTGAAGGAAGGAGTTTTAGGTGTTCTTTCTCGTCATTGTCTTGATATTCAAAATCTCCATGGTCGAGGATATGATGGAGCTAGCAATATGCAATGTGATTGGAATGGATTGTAGGCATTGTTCTTGAAAGATTGTCATTATGCATACTATATTCATTGTCTTGCACATCGGCTACATCTCGCTCTAGTTACAGCTGCTAAAGATGGGTATGTTCAAGAGAGATTTTTTGATCTCGTTCATGTTACTAACACTTCGTTAACATTGAAGGAAGGAGTTTTAGGTGTTCTTTCTCGTCATTGTCTTGATATTCAAAATCTCCATGGTCGAGGATATGATGGAGCTAGCAATATGCAATGTGATTGGAATGGATTGTAGGCATTGTTCTTGAAAGATTATCATTATGCATACTATATTCATTGTCTTGCACATCGGCTACATCTCGCTCTAGTTACAGCTGCTAAAGATGGGTATGTTCAAGAGAGATTTTTTGATCTCTTTCATGTTACTAACACTTCGTTAACATTGAAGGAAGGAGTTTTGGGTGTTCTTTCTCGTCATTGTCTTGATATTCAAAATCTCCGTGGTCGAGGATATGATGGAGCTAGCAATATGCAATGTGATTGGAATGGATTGTAGGCATTGTTCTTGAAAGATTGTCATTATGCATACTATATTCATTGTCTTGCACATCGGCTACATCTTGCTCTAGTTACAGCTGCTAAAGAAGTTAGCTATGTTGATACATTTTATTAAAATTTGACATTGATTGTGAATGCTGTGACTGTTTCTCCTAAGAGACATGACCAATTACAGGATGCTCAAGCAACAATCATAACAAATTTGGTTGACAATGGTGATATTGAAATAGATAGTGGATTGAATCAAATAGGCACTTTACAAAGAGCTACGAATACTCAATGGGGATCTCACTTAAGCTTGGTTCAAAGCTTATTATGCTTGTAGGATGCTGCTTGTGTGGTTCTTGAAAAAGGTAAAGAAGAACGTAATTTATCGATAAACAATGATGCTAATCATGATTTTGATATCATCACATCGTTCGAGTTTGTTTTTATGTTACATCTCATGAGAGATATCTAAGCCATTACACGTGATCTTTGTCATGCTTTGCAATGTAAGAACCCAGATATATTGAATGCAATGCCTTTGGTTCCCGCTACTAAAAGTTTGATCTAAAGAATGAGGGAATCAGATTGGGGAAGTTTTTCTAAGGAAGTAATATCATTTTGTGTAAAGCATGTAATCAATGTTTCTGAGACGAATGTCTTGTACGTTCCTAAAAGAGGTCGAGCTCGTCCAAATATTACAGTTGAGCATTATTATTGAATTAATTTTTTCATTGCTACACTTGTCACTCAATTACAAGAGCTTAATAGTAGATTTTGTGAGAATATGCTGGAATTGCTACCGAGTACATCTGTAGATCTTAAAGATGAATACAAATCCCTCAATGTGGAGAAATTTTGTGAGTTGGCTATGAAGTTTTATCCTGATGATTTTACCAAACAAGAGAAGTTGCATCTTAAAATACTACATTTTGAATTTGATGTTTCTTTTCATTCTGAATTGAAAAATCTATGAACAATACTAGAGCTCTGTCAAGGATTGTCGAAAATAAGGAAACATTTGACTTATCCTTTGACTTATCGTTTAATTTGTTTGATATTGACTCTTCCTGTTTCAACTGGTAGAAGTGAGAGATCATTTTCTGCTATGAAGATTGTGAAAAATAGGCTGAGAAACAAGATGTAAGATGATTTTCTTGCTGATTGTTTGATTACTTACATTGAGAGAAGAATTGCCGAAAAGTTTGATACAAATTCAATTATTGATGAATTTTATGATATGGTGGAATGCGGTGTACGGTTTAGATAAACAATATTATGTGTTTTTCTTTTTTTACAACTATGATGTAGTCTTTACTATTTATTTAGTCTTTATTTGTTATTGAACTTGAAAATTGTAGTAAACAAAATTTAAATATCAGATCATATTTGAAAAGTTAAATATATAAATTATGGTGGAACTAGACACCACCATCATGCACCAGTAGTGTAATGCAATCTTTAAACACAAACTAAAAAGCATTATCAACATTTACAATCTTCTATCCACTAGTTTGATTTTTTTATTTTTTTTATGCAAAGAGTACTACTAGTTAGATCTTGTAAATTCTTTTGTGATCTCTTATCCCCACAGGTTACTTCTTTATTTTCTTTTCCAATTGAAACCTCAGGATTTATAAATAGAATGTCTGGCATGTTCATCATCTGTTCTCGTACATAAACTCTCCTCCATTTCATATATTCTCCGCCATTTTTCATCAACAGAAGTTCAGCATGATTCCATCCATTCTCAGATTGTACTCTTCCAATCATATCAAGGCTAGGTTTGAGCTGCACGTCTAGCAGAAGTATATGATTTGTATCAAATAAATTATTTTCAGACCATCTAACATAGAAAATGTGATTGCTTTGTTGATTTCTATCAATGATCAGGTCGAAAATATACTCATCACTACGTGCCGTAAAGTCACAACTACCTAAAACTCCAACAAGACATAGCGCCATTTCTGGCAATTTGTTACGGAACCAGAAGGACTGGGATTGTTCACATGTACGTTGATGGAACCAACTTGGGATACTTGATCCAGGATAAATGATGTATTTGATTCCGGAATTGAGCAGCATCTGTGTATCATATAATTAAAAAGTTTGAATTAAGTAGTCAACTTGGTCATTGAGCAAATACGCAAAGATCTATTTGGTCAAAATGAAAAGTATTAATTTGGTTATCCAAAATCTGTCGAAATATTTTGGAGGATCAAATTGGTAATTTTCATTTCTTAGGGATCAGTTTAGGACATTATTCTTTAAAAACTTATTTTATACCGAATGACCAAGAGAACCGATGGAATATAACATATACCTGATTTAGTAGCATTTCCTTGGATTGGGAAGTCAGTGATTCACAATTTATTGCACCAAGATGTTTTATGTTTGGTGGCAGGCCTCTGATTTCTCGAAGCTCCGTACAATTATTCATCGTAAGTTTCATCAAAGAATAACACGCGTTGATGCTTGAAGGAAGGATTGTAATGCTGCTGTAATCAAGAGATATATTTGTGACATAGTGTAAGAAAGGAAGAAGTGTGGCAAGAAATTCATATGGCAAATAGCAAAAGCTCAAGTCAACATCTCTATGAACCAAACAAGAACTAGCATTTCTCACATCTGAAGGCAGTGTTTCCGGCACTTGACCTTTTCTCTTCTTAATTCGCGCAAGCCCCCTGCAACAGTAAGCCTCTAAGGTCTCAAGTTTTGGCAACATAAAAATACTACTCGGTAGTTCAAGTAGCTTGTTGCATCTGTCTATAGTAAGGTTTACAAGACCCACAAGAAGTCCAATGGAGTAGGGTAATTCACTTATCTCGCTATTACTTAAAACAAGGTATTTTATGTTTTCCATCTTCCCTAAAATTTCTGGAAAATTCTTGACAGTTGTACAATTCCGAAGG
The DNA here is from genome assembly GCF_003473485.1 of Medicago truncatula. Lineage (NCBI taxonomy): Eukaryota > Viridiplantae > Streptophyta > Magnoliopsida > Fabales > Fabaceae > Medicago > Medicago truncatula. Next base: position 17,728,017 of record NC_053046.1, on the reverse strand, counting down.
GACATGGTTTTAAGAGAAGGTAAGTTGATGCCGTAAGGAAGAATCGTGAGACTGGTGCAATAATTAAGATTCAAATCTTCAAGTTTTTCAAGGAATCCAATGGAATCATGAACTTCAACCAAACTTTTACATGAATCAAGATGCAGTTTCTTCAAATTCGGAGCACCAGACATGTCAGGTACTTTCTTTAAGGATTGACACTTGCTTATCTTCATTTCCTTCAAAGACTTAAATTTCTGAAAAATAGAAACAATACTATTTTATGAATATTTCAGTAGCTAGGTCTTATTAAAACTCAGAAAACAGACAAAATATCAATACCATGATCATTTGATTGCCAAATGTAAAAAGTCCCGTAGAGTCAGACAGGTCAAGTATGACAAGTTTCTTTGGATTATAATGAGCCGGCAATGACGATTCAGGATAATCAAACCATTTTAGCACTCTTAAACTTTTTGGAAGATGATTAGGTCCTCTGGAAAAGCGAGTTTTCTCTATTACCAGTATCTTGAGGTTTTCCATATTCTTCAATGCATTTCCATCCCATTGAACTTCTTTATCTTTGAGAAGGTTTAGCACAATGATCTCAGTTTTATCAGATCCCTTCAAAATAAAAATCACATAATAATATACACCAATGATTATACAACATTGTAATATGACTTGTTGAGTAAAGCTCAAACTTATTCAAAATAAGACATTATGTTTCCAAAAAAGTAGAAAGAAAAAGGATCCCTTCACGTACCTTGTTCTCTTTGAGAACATGAAGAATATCTTTGGTGAACCATAATCTACTGCGGCCACCTGGCTTCGAGGGTGATTCCAGCCTCACAATTTCTCTACCCATATCTTCAATCATGTCATGTATCCTCACACGATATTCATTCATTTTTATTAGACTCTTATCAATCAAGACCTGGACAGCATAGTCTGGGGCGTAGCCACGGCCACTATGTAATATGTTCATGACATCACTTAGTTTGTATCCTTTGAAAAAGCAAGTGATGTCTAAAAAGATTTCCTTTTCAAATTCTTTTAAGCCATCATAGCTTACTCTAAGGATGTCCTGAATATTTTCATGAGGAATTCTTTCATAAGTATCTATAGCAGATTGCCATTCCAATATTGTTTTTCCATACAAGTCAGAACCTATTATTTCAATAGCCAATGGAAGACCCTTAGAATAAAGTAATACTTTCTTTGCAATGTCGAAATAACTAGGCTCGACTTCTTTTGATTTGAAAGCATTCCAAACAAACAATTCAAGGGCTTCTTCATGCTTCAATCCTTCTACTTCATAGACTCTTTCAACCCCATAAACCTGCAGCAAATGCTTGTCCCTTGTTGTGATAATAACTCTGCTTCCTGAACCAAACCACTCAAGTCCACCGGCAAGTGCTTTTAGTTGCTCTAAACTGTCAATGTCATCCAGAATCAATAGAATTTTTCTCCCACGAAGCCTACTTTCAATAATAGGAATTGCTTTATTTAAACTGCAGAGCTTAATATCTTTCTCCCCAGTTAATTCAAAAAGAAGCATATCCTGTAGTTCTACCAACCCACGCTTCTTCGAATTTTCTCTAATATCACCAAGAAAACAAAGACTATCAAATTGATCAGCAATGCAATTGTATACAGCACATGCAAGAGTTGTTTTTCCTAACCCACCCATTCCATAAATCCCCACCATGCGAACCCCCTCATTTGATTCAACTTCTAGAAGTGAGTTCACTTTTTGCACTCGAGACTCTAAACCAATAGGGTATTTGGCAACATGTAAAGGTCTATGATTAATCTTTTTAGAGACCTCTTGAACGATCTTCCCAATGAGCTCATACTCGTACCTGCTCGATTGCCAAATTTAAGTCTGAAGTGACATTAATACCATAATATTGAATATTGCATACCATAATTTAACTATGATAAAGAAAATTAATTAGTAAAAAGGAGTAATGAGCCACGCACCCGTGTTCGAAATGCCAACCTAATATACTAGCTGCTTCTTGCAAAGCTAACCTCCACTGTTTGACCATTATTTTGTCAATGGTTTTTTTTCTTTCATGACTGGCCAGTGCATTTGCGTAGCTCCCTTTCTGATGGCGCACATCAGCCGGGTCAACTTGATAAAAAATTGGCAAAACCAACCTGCCCTTGTGTTTTATGCACTCCATGATCTTTGTAAGTTCTTTCAAACAAAAAGTGGATGATGCATAGTTTTCTGAGAAAATCACAATTGCAATCCTTGATTCTTGGATTGCCATCATGAGGGCTGGTGTGATTTCTTCTCCTTTGCCAAGATTTTTATCATCTATGAAAGTATTAATTCCTTTTCCACAAAGAGCTTTATAAAGGTTTCCGGTAAAACCATTTCGAGTATCCTCTCCTCGAAAACTGAGGAAAACATCATAAGCCCATCGTTCAATGGTAGAGGAAGAGGAGGCCTGGGATTTTAACTCTTTTGTGGTAGTCATAACAAAATAACTCTTGAAAAGGAAAAAGATGTAACAGCTCCAATTAATCAGACTATCAGACTTGCAAATTACAATTATGGAGATGCCAAAGGTTGCTAAAGAAAACTGTGTGGCTGGCGTCCCTTCAATAAAACTTCCAACAAAGCATTATTTATAGTTGTTTGGTTGAAGATTTTAAATTTCGTGATTGGATAGATAAGAAATTGCAATTTTGTAGAATGACTTTTTTTTTTTTGTTGAACTTCTAATGAATGTGTTTCTCATAAATGCGTCAGATACATGAGACAACTTTTCACATAAGAAGTGGCGTTTTACATATTTTCTAATACTAGATAACATATTTTTAACAAATGAAAGTGATATTTTATATTTTATGAAGAAAAAATGTAGGTACATGGTTGGCATTAGCTTGGTTTGTCAGTACATAGTGAATGAATACATCTGATGCAGATGGACATTTCAGGGAAAGGACGAAAATAATTCGTTATTGCAGCAAACGTGATTCCAAATCATGCCAAATTAATCATGGCCATTCTTCTAATCAGTGAGGCCATCATGTGTAATCGAAATATGAACAAAGCTTTTATTTGTGAAGATATACATTTTATAGCAAACTAGAATTTCGACCCTTGTGACGCCCGAGTCCAGTTGACCATAATAAAAACCAATAATTTAGATTACCTATTTCCATTAATGAAGATATAAGTCATATGAGACAACTTGTATCACTATCAATATATAAAGGGGATGCACACTTTTGGGCTGAATTTTTTATTTTCAACTGTACCTCTTCATTTAACCTATTTTATAGTTTTTACCATTTTTTAATATTTTATTTAAATTATCAATTAAAAAATTAGTCAAATCTGATTAAAATAGGAACAATCCACAACAATAGGATAAATAAATCAATCTCAATAATAAAAATGGTCTAACTGTTGCTTATTTTCTCGTCTATGTAGATGATCTTTTGTTAACAGAAAATTGTGCAATTTTTCTTAACAAGTTCAAAGAATCTCTTGCTAAAGTATTTTCTCTTAAAGATCGTGGCTTTCCCGACCACTTCCTGGGAGTTGAAATGAAATCCTACCGTCGTCACAAGGATTGTTTCTCACTCAGCATCACTATATCGTCAATTGCTTGATCGTGCCAATATAACAGATACAAAGCCTGTCTCCACACGAATGTCCACTTCATTTTCCTCTACACATCAACCAGACACTACAAATTGTGATGCCTCCCTCTATCTTAGCTTGGTTAGACCACTTCACTATCTGGCACTAACACGGCCTGATGTTGCATTTCCTGTCAACAAACTATCACAGAATATGCAAAATCCGACAGTTTTTCATTTATGCAAGCCTTGAAACGTGTTTTCAATGAGTTTTGTGATGCAGACTGGGGTGGAGACAACTTTGACCGCAAATCTACTAGTGCATATATCATCCACATTGACTCAAATTCTATTTCATTGTCATGCAAAAAGCAATCCACTGTTGCACGATCATCAACTGAAGCAGAGTACATAACTATTATATTGCATTTACAACAGCTGAATTGTTGTGGCTTCAACAACTTCTACATGAACTCGGATTTCCTTCAACCATTCCTCATATTCATTCTGAAAACATTGACACGACATATCTCTGTTCCAATCCCGTTTGTCACTCCAGGATGAAGCATTTGGCTATAGACTATCATTTTGTTCTAACTTGGTCTCTCAAAACAAGCTCAAAGTCTCACATGTTCCTTCGAGTCATCAATTAGATGATCTTCTCACAAAGCCCCTTGGTTTCACGTCACAATTTTCTCAAGTCAAAGATTGGTGTTTTTGATTCCACCTCCATCTTGCAGGGGCACGTTGGAGCATTGTTCTCTTACTTAGTTTTGATTGTACTCTGAAATAACAAATTAATGAATTGAATCATTTTCATTTACTAGCCTATATCTCTATAGGTATTGCTTTCTGGCGGCATAATGTCTCTTGATAGATTAAACAGCTGGTGGTCATCCATTGCAGCCAAACATGTATCTTCTATCGTTATTTTTCAGATACGAATGGTAATTGGAGATAGCCTGCACTGTAAGATACATCTTTTCTTTTATGGGTTACTTTGTCATAAGTTGTTCTTAAGATAAGTTCTTAATAGTGGGCTAACTCTATCCAATGCATTTGTTTCTTACTTCTTATTGCTAGATAACATGCATATAAATGTTCAAATTATCAAAAAATTTATACATATTTATTTAAGTTACAGAGGAAATCATACATTCATTAATTGTTTGGAGGTATATAAACTATACTATCAACATTCATGAGGTTCTATTCAGTCATCTATCATAAATGATACTTGATGAGAGTAGCTACTAGCTAGATCTTTGGATTTCATTTAATTTAATTTACACACATGACGTTTTTCTTTTCCTTCTTTTGCATCATCAGGATTGATAATTTGAATATCTTCCATGTTTGTTTTTTGTTCCTGTACATGAAGTCTTTTCCATTTCACATCATTTTTTGCTAATGAAATCTCGGCATGGTTCCATCCATTCTTAATATTTAGTTCTCCAATCATATCAAGGTTAGCTTTGAACCTCAGATTCAGCAGAATTATATGATCTAAATTTCTACCAAAAGCATTCATTTTAGACCACCTAACATGAAAGAAGTTCTTGAGATGTTTACCATTAATGATCAGGTCAAATTCATACTTAACACAACATTTCGAAAAATACAAACCACCCGAAACTACCACCACAGTACTAAGAGCCATCGGTGGCAATTTGTTTCGGAACCTGAAGGACATAGATGGTTCTCTTTTATATTGATGGAACAGACTTGGGATAGTTGATTCTGGAAAACAGATATATTTGGCCCCAGAATTGTGAAGTTTCTGTCAATCAAATATAATAAAATTTTTGAATTAAACCTGTTGGCACTTTGGAATACATTTATTTTATTTTAAAGGAAAATTTGTTGATGACATTAAAGATATAATACCTGTAACATATCTTTGGATTGGGAAGTCAATGATGTACAGTTTATTGCACTAAGATGTTTTATGTTTGGTGGCAGCCCTCTGATTTCTCGAAGCTCCGTACAATTATTCATAGCAAGTCCCTTCAAAGATTGACATGTATTGATGCAGGATGGAAGGATTTTGATACTGCTGTAATCAAGGGATAAATCTGTGACGTAGTGCAAACATGGAAGAAGTGTGGCAAGAAATTCATCTGACAGATGACAAAAACTGAAGTCAACAACACTTCTCACATCTGAAGACATTGTTTTCCGCACTCGACCTTCGCCTTTCTTAATTCGTGCAAGCTCCTTACAACTGTAAGCCTCCAAGGTCTCTGTTATGATTTTGTAAAGTTGCAGAGGAAAAGATTAAAGGTGGTTGCTAGAACAAGTGGAAGAAGAGTAAATTTGTTATTCAATTCAAACGTACAAATAGAAAAGTACAGAATAGACAATAACTGCCCACTAATATCATGTTCCTATAAGTTAGGCCACGATAGAATACTAGAGTTAAACTGATTGCTGAAAACAAGGAGGAAATAAAACTGAACTAGAAATTAGGAGAACATATTTAAAATATTCAAAACAGAATTAAAATGAACTCAGCAAACGTGGCAGCAGTTCTAAACACAATAGTTAACACTCCTCCTTGCTTTAGATACTGCAGACACCAAGTTTAGTTCTCAGGTCTTCAAACTTGCTAGCTGGTAAAGGTTTAGTAAAAATGTCTGCTATCTGCTCTTCAGTTTTGCAGTAAACAAGTGCTACAACATTATCCTTCTGTACCTCCCTCACAAAAAACAGCTTGATGTTGAAATGTTTAGTTTTTCCATGAAAAACCGGATTATGGGAAATAGCTATTGCAGCTTGATTATCAACAAAGATCTTAGTGTCTTCTTTCTGCTCAAGATGAAGATCACTCAATATCTTCCTCAACCATAGAGCTTGATTTACAGCAGCAGTAGCAGCAACAAATTCCGCTTCAGCAGTTGATTGAGCCACTGTTTCTTGTTTTTTTGAACTCCATGAAAAAACTCCTGATCCAAAGCTAAAACAGTACCCCGAGGTACTTTTCATATCATCAATGGATCCTGCCCAGTCACTGTCAGAGAACCCAAACAGCTTATATTCCTTGCTTTTCCTGAACTTGATGCCAAAGTTGATTGTGCCTTTGATGTATCTAACCACCCTTTTAGCAGCCTTCAAATGAATTTCGCTTGCACAGTGCATGAACCGAGATAAGATACTCACAGCATTCAAGATGTCTGGTCTTGTTGCTGTAAGATACATAAGGCACCCAATCAGACTTCTAAAGTAGGCCTCGTCTACTTTTTCAGTTTCATCTTCTTTACTCAACTTCTCCTTTTGATTCATAGGAGTGCTTACTGACTTGCAATCTTCCATACGAAATTTTTTCAGAATTTCCCTTGCATATTTCTTTTGACAAATGAAAACTTCATCTTGACTTTGCTTAATCTCCATTCCGAGAAAAAAAGTCATCAGCCCAAGATCTGTCATCTCAAATACTTTTGTCATTTCCATCTTGAATTTATCAATCAAGGTTGCATTATTTCCAGTGACAAAAAGATCATCAACATAAAGGGATATAACAAGAATATCAACCTCACATTGCTTAATGTAAAGAGTGGATTCTGATAAACTTTTAACAAAGCCTAAACTCAACAGATGATTATCTACTCTGCTGTACCAGGCTCTTGGAGCTTGCTTCAGTCCATAGAGAGCTTTCTTAAGGAGATAAACCTTGTCTTCTTCCCCTTTCTTCATGAAGCCTTCGGGTTGTTCAACATAGATTTCTTCTTGCAGGAAACCATTTAGAAATGTTGATTTAACATCTAATTGGTACACTTTCCAACCCATTTGTATTGCAACAGCAAGCAATAACCTGATAGTATCTAGCCTGGCAACTGGTGCAAACGTGTCTGAGTAGTCTACTCCAAAAATCTGAGCATAGCCTTTAACCACCAGCCTCGCCTTATGCTTGTTGATGGAGCCATCAGCATTTAGCTTGGTTCGAAACACCCACTTCACACCAATGATTTTTCTGTCTTGAGGTCTATCAACAAGTTGCCATGTATTATTTTTCTCTATCATGTGCAGCTCCTCCTTCATTGCAACCATCCATTTTCGATCAAGTTTTGCTTCATTGAAATCAGCAGGCTCACAAACAGCAATGTTGCATCTTTCATAAACATCAGAAAGTAATCTAGTTCCTCTGATTGGAATGTCATCCACCATCTCATTTTTCCAATCTTCTTCACTAGTCTGCCTCTCAACATTTTTAATCTGATTTGAAGCTTGATTTGACACTTTTAAAGTATCCCATACCCATTCTTCATTTTCCACAAAGTGCACGTCTCTGCTTATGACAATATTTCCCGTTTCTGGTTGAAAAACTTTGTAAGCTTTGGATATTGTGCTATAACCGATGAAGATGCCTTGTACTGCCTTCTTGTCAAGCTTATCACGCTTAACTTGAGGAACATAGGTGAAGCACAAACAACCAAATACTTTAAGAAAGTTTAAAGAAGGTTTGTATCCATACCAAGCCTCAAATGGTGTCTGATTCTTTACTGCAGTTGTGGGAAGCCTGTTTTGAAGAAAAACTGATGTATTTGCCGCTTCAGCCCAGAACTTTTTTGGTAAGTTCTTCTCATGCAACATGCATCTGGTCATCTCCATTATGTATCTATTTCTTCTTTCACTAACTCCATTTTGTTGTGGAGTGTAGGGAGCGGTAAGTTGGTGTTTTATACCTGCTTCTTCGCAAAATGAATTAAATTCTCCAGATGTGTATTCTTTTCCATTATCAGACCTTAGAACTTGAATGTTGCAGCCACTTTCATTTTCCACCAGTTTCTTGAACTTCAAAAACACTCCAGCAACTTCTGACTTGAATTTTAAGAAAAAAATCCAGCAAAATCTTGTAAAATCATCAATGAAGACAATATAGTAAAGGCTACTGTTGAGAGACGATGTTCTATGTGGTCCACATAAATCAGTATGAATTAACTGAAGCTTTTGTGTTGCTCTCCAAGCTGATTTTGGAAATGATTGTCTGTGTTGCTTTCCATATTGACATGCTTGGCAGTGAGGAAGAGTATCTTCTAACATAGGTAGATCCCTCACTAATTTCTTTGATTGAAGCAGTAGTAATCCTTGATGGTGATAATGACCAAGCCTTTTGTGCCACATCTCTGTGACACTTTCTTTGACAGTAAATGCAGATTGCTTCTCCTCTAATGGATTAAGTGTGAAGCTCTTTCCCCTCATCTTGACCTTGAACATCTCTTGGCCAGAAGCATCTTTTATCAGGCAGTGTTTGTCTTCAAAGTGTACCTTGAAACCTTTCTCTAACAATTGACCAACACTTAACAAATTTTGGTCAATTTCTGGAACATAGAGAACATCAGAGATAAGTTTTGTACCCGAACAACTTACAATTGCAATGGTGCCTTTTCCCTTTACAGAAATATTCTGTCCATTGCCAATTCTGACTTTTGAGGTCTTTGAACTCCTTAATTCCTTGAAAATTTCTTTGTCATATGTCATATGATTAGTGCAGCCACTATCAATTAACCAACTGTCACTTGAATCACTGCCTGAAAAGCAAGTAGCAACAAATAGTCGGTCCTCCTCATCCTCCTCCTCTTGATCAGCAACTTGAGCATCTGCTTCTTGCTCCTTAAATTCAGTTCTGCAAATTACAGCTTCATGACCAATTTGGTTACACTTGCTGCATTTTGCATTAGGTCGCCTCCAACATCTAAAAGGAGGATGACCCATTTTGTTACAGTGTTGGCATGGAGGATAATTACCCTTTGAACTTACGATCTTGTTCTTATTGTTGCTTGTTGTAGCATCATCACTTGCACTAAAATTCTTCTTGTTCTTTTTCTTCCACATTTTCTCTCTGTCTTGATACTTGACTGAAAGTGCTCCTTCAACAACTCCTTCTTGCCTCATGGCCCTTCGTTGCTCTTGTGCTTGCAGAGCATGAATGACTTCTGCCAAAGTGATCTTACAAAGATCCTTTGTGTTCTCCAAAGAGGCTAGAGATGCCTCATACCTTTCAGGCACCGTAACCAAGATTTTTTCTACAATTCTGGAATCAGCAAATCCAGTGCCGAGTAGTCTAACCTTGTTTGCAATAGAAAGTAATTTGTCAGAGTATTCTTTTATTGTCTCTGACTCCTTCATTTTCTGCAACTCAAATTCTCTCATCAGATTCAGCACTTGCATGCTTCGAATTCTCTCATCCCCTGCATATTCTTCCTTCAAATAGTCCCAGATTGCTTTTGGTGTTTTGAGGGTCATGATTCTAGTGAAAACTGTTTCTGAAACACCAGCAAAAAGACAAGATTTTGCCTTTGCCTTCTTTGTTTTTTTCTCCTTGTGAAACTTCAATTGAGCCATAGTTGGATTATTTGGCAGCGGAGGAACTTCATAATCCTCTTCTATGGCTTCCCAAACGTCCAAAGCTTCTAGGTAAGCTTCCATTTTGACAGCCCAAATGTCATAATTGTTCCCATCAAAGAGAGGAGGAGCAACTTTTGAAAAACTTGACTCATCATCCATTTCACAGGCCCCTCAAGAAGAGAGCTCTGATACCAATTTGTTATGATTTTGTAAAGTTGCAGAGGAAAAGATTAAAGGTGGTTGCTAGAACAAGTGGAAGAAGAGTAAATTTGTTATTCAATTCAAACGTACAAATAGAAAAGTACAGAATAGACAATAACTGCCCACTAATATCATGTTCCTATAAGTTAGGCCACGATAGAATACTAGAGTTAAACTGATTGCTGAAAACAAGGAGGAAATAAAACTGAACTAGAAATTAGGAGAACATATTTAAAATATTCAAAACAGAATTAAAATGAACTCAGCAAACGTGGCAGCAGTTCTAAACACAATAGTTAACAGTCTCTAGTTTTGGCAACATAAAAATACTACTCGGTAGTTCAACTAGCTCCTGGCATCTATCTATTGTAAGGTTTGTAAGCCCTTCAAGAAGTTCAATGGAGAAAGGCAATTCACTTATGCCAGTATCGCTTAAACCAAGGTATGTTATGTTTTCCATCTTCTCTAAAATTTCTGGAAATCTCTTGAGACTTGCACAATTCCTAAGGGACATGGTTTTTAGAGAAGGTAAGTTAATTCCATGAGGAAGAACCCTGAGACTTGTGCAACGATTGAGATTCAAATCTTCAAGTTTTTTAAGGAGTCCAACGGAATCATGAACTTTAACTAAATTCTTGCAGGAATCAAGATGCAATTTCTTCAAATTTGGAGCTCCAGATATATCAGGTACTTGCTTTAAGAATTTACAACCGCTTAACTTCATTTCCCTCAAAGACTTGAATTTCTAAAAGACGCAAACAAAGACTATTTTATGAATTTTTAACTAGCTATGTCTTATAATTAAAACTCAGAACAAAAATAAAATATCAATACCATGATCATTTGATTTCTGAATGTAAAATGGCCCATAGACAAGTCAAGTATGACAAGTTTCTTTGGATCAAAATCAGCCGGAAGTGATGATTCAGGATAATCACACCATTTTAGCACTCTTAAACTTTTTGGGAGATGATTAGGTCCTTTGGAAAAGCATGCTTCTTCAATTACCAGTATTTTGAGGTTTTCCATATTCTTCAATGCATTTCTATCGCACTGGACTTTTTTATCTTTGAGTAGCCGTAGCATAATGATCTCAGTTTTATCAGATCCCTTTAAATCAAAAGCACTAAATAATATATTATACACCTCTGATGATACAGGATATTATCTTAGCAGTAATATATATTTCCGATGTTGAGAATAAAGAATCCCACTTTAGACAATGGTTATAACTTATAAGTGGTGGCAATCTTCACCCCATCCAGGAGCTAGATTTTGAAGTTGAGATAGCCCAAACCCATTTTAAAAAGATATTAGAATCTATCTGAATTGAAGTTGGTCACCCGCAAATGCAGATGTCAAACTTCACCCTCATGACAACTAATGTTAGGCGTGGTGTGTGTGCTGCTGAACAATGTTTAGTAGTGGGATTGAATCTCATACTTCATGATCAAACTTTCGTGGTTGAGTTAAGCCGCAGTTCAAGTTCTAAAGTCAACAAACAAATTAAACATACATGGTTATAAGAATAAGAATCCTAGAGACAATAATCATTTCACATACCTTGTTTTCTTTGAAAACGTGAAGAATATCTTTGGAGAACCATAATCTACTGCGTTCACCCGGCTTTGAGGGTGCTTCCAGCCGCACAATTTCTCTACCCATATCTTCAATCATGTCATGCATTTTGACACTATAGTCTTCAAATTTTATCAGACTCTTGTCAATCAACACCTGGATAGCATAGTCTGGGGAAAAGCCACGACCACAACATAGTATGTTCTTGACATCACTTAACTTTGCTCCTTTGAAGAAGCAAGCAAGGTCTAAAAAGATTTCCTTCTCAAATTCTTTTAAGCCATCATAGCTTACTCTTAAGATTTCCTGAATATTTTCATGAGGAATTCTTGCATAAGTATCTAAAGCAGATTCCCACTCCAATATTGTTTTACCATACAAGTCAGAACCTATTATTTCAACAGCCAATGGAAGACCCTTAGAATAAAGTACTACTCTCTTTGAAATGTCCTCGTATCTTTGATCAATTTTTTGTGTTTTGAAAGCATTGCATCCAAACAACTGAAGGGCTTCTTTACGATTCAGTCCTTCTACTTCATAGACTCTTTCAACACGATAAACATGCAACAAATGCTTATCCCTTGTTGTTATAATAACTCTGCTGCCCGAACCAAACCAGTCAAGTTCACCAGCAAGTGCTTTTAGTTGCTCCAAACTGTTAACATCATCCAAAATCAATAGAATTTTTTTTCCATGAAGCCTACTTTTGATAATAGAAACTCCTTTATTTAAACTGCACAACTTATGATCTTTCTCCTCACCTAATTCATGAAGAAGCATCTCCTGGAGATGTACCAACCCATGCTTCATTGAATTTTCTCTAACATTAGCAAGAAAACAAAGACTATCAAATTGATCAGCAATGCAATTGTATACAGCACATGCAAGTGTTGTTTTACCTAACCCACCCATTCCATAAATCCCCACCATGTGAACCCCCTCATTTGATTCAACTTCTAGAAGCGAGTTCACTTTTTCCACTCGAGACTCTAACCCAACAGGGTATTTAGCAACATGTAAAGGTCTACGATTAATCTTCTCAGACACCTTTTGAATGATCTTCTCAATGAATTCATACTCGTACCTGGTTAATTGCCAAATTTAATTCTGAAGTAACATTAATATCATAATATTGAATATTGCATATGATAATTTATCTATGACAAACGAAATCAATATGTACAAAAGAGAAATGAGCCACGTACCCGTGTTCGAAATGCCAACCTGATATACTAGCTGCTTCTTGCAAAACTAACCTCCACTGTTTGACCTTTGCTTTGTCAATTTTTTTATTACTTTCATGATCGGCCAATGCTTTTGCGTAGCTCCCTTTCTGATGGCGCACAATACAAGGGTCAACATGATAAAAAACTGGTAAAACCATCCTTCCCTTGTGTTTTATGCACTCCATGATCTTTGTAAGTTCTTTCAAACAGAAAGTGGATGATGCATAGTTTTCTGAAAAAATCACAATTGCAATCCTTGATTCTTGGATTGCCATCATGAGTGCTGGTGTGATTTCTTCTCCTTTCCTAAGCTCTTGGTCATCTATGAAAGTGTCGATTCCTTTTCCACAAAGAGCTTTATAAAGGTTTCCGGTAAAACCCTTTCGAGTATCCTCTCCTCGAAAACTGAGGAAAACATCATAAGCCCGCCATTCATTGGTAGAGGAAGAGGAGGCCTGGGATTTCAACTCTTTCATGGAAGTCATAACAAAATGACTCTTGAAAAGGAAAAAGATGTAGCAAAGCCTTCTAAGGAATGTGTTTTTTATAAAATGTGTCAAATACATGAGACAAAACTTTTCACATAAGAATTGTCGTTTTACAGATTTTCTAATACTAGATAACCTTCTTTTAACACATGAAAGTGATGTTTTATATATTTACTATATTTCTGCCAATTTTATATCGAAGCTTTAGAAAATGTAGGTACATGGTTGGCATTAGCTAGTGAACGAATATAGATAATGCAGATGGACATTTCAGGTAAGGACAAAAATAATTTGTTATTGCAGCAAACGTGATTCCAAATCATGCCAAATAAATCATGGCCATTCTTGTAATCAGTGAGGCCATCATGTGTAATCAAAATATGCACAAAGCTTTTATTTGTGAAAAAAAAACATTTTATAGCAAATAGTTGAAACAGAAACAACCACCGTGTGAAATCTACTGTCCGACGGTTTTGGCAACGGTTTTACCATAATCTCAATTCCCTAATTTTCTGTACTGCAAAATTTCTTAAGTTCGATTGTAACACCGACGTCGGTGGATCGCTAAACATGCAAACTTTCTCTACCATCTTACATCTCAATCTTTTTTTTCCAATTCAATAACCTATTCTTTTTTCTTCAGCATTTTCCTCCTGATTCTAGTTCTTGTATTATTATGTTGTAATTTATTTTAAATTTTTAATTATTTTATATTATTACTTTTACTGCTAATTTTCAGCTTCAGTTTCAGATGCTTCTGGTTCTTGCTTCTTGTCATAAATTTCGTTAACGCCCCAGTATTTTTTTTGGAACAAGCTAAACGCCCCAGTATTAGAGGGGTAGATTGTATGAATAGCGAATATAACCTCATAGAATAGCTCCAAAGGGGGTGGCTACATAAAAACATAAATTGGTAACTGTCACGTCAAACAGAAACCTTAAGATACAAGCAACCACTAGGAATTAGATATCCAACGGTTTTGGTGACGGCAGTTGGTTGGTCGGTGCAGGTGATTCATCCAGTTTCACTTCTGGCTTGCCTACACCATGTTAGTGTCTTCTTCTTTTTCTTTTTGTCTCTATTTGCGGGATTCTTCCACAACTGCTCCATTATGTAGAGATGCCTCTCCAACACTTCCTAATAGTTCTTAGTAGTTCTTCCTTGCATTGCTGGCTTACTTAACACCACCTGCATAGCTTCCAATATTCTCATCCTTGGTTTAATTTTTTTGTTGTTGGTTTTTTTCCTTTCCAATACCAAATACTCCTCGGATCGGAGCTTTGATACCAATGATAGATATTATATTTACAGGTAAGTGCAGGATAGTATATACTGAATGTAACTTATGTTATTATCAACAACGCTTTTATAATAACATTCTGCAGAGTTGGTTTCAAGATCAAGAAGTATAGTAACCCTAACATAAGTCCTAGTGATAACATGCCTATTACTAACAGAATATCTTTGGAGAACCATAACCTACTACGTTTACCCGACTTTGAGGGTGTGCTTCCAGCCGCACAATTTCTCTACCCATATCTTTAATCATGTCATGCATCCTGTGGAGGTATTGATTCAATGGTAAGATCAATTAGGTAGCCTGTTGAAAATATTATGTGGTTACTTCCAGGTTACCACGTCGTATAATTTCCCTTTTTCAACCCACCACATTGTTTCAATGTGACCCAATCTAGTGATACAATTATCATAATTACTTCAATTTGAACAAATACCTACTTAATCATTTAATTTAATACTAATACTACAAGTAACACATGACTTTGTGTAGCTACTTGCTACAATTATGTTGTAATGTATGAGTATAATTTTAGATTAAATGAATTGGGATGAAGTAATTTGTAAAAGTAACTTAGCAAAATTTCAAGTTATTTTCTGTTTATGTTTCAATTTCAAGTATAAAGTTTACCAACAACCTTACATTTTACTCCCTCCGTATCAAATTATATGTTATTCTAACAAAATATATTTGGAACAAGCTCATGTTTACCTTTGAATGTGCTGGTTCAACTGTCAACCTGGTTTTTGTTTTATTTTTTTCCTTATCATTTAGAATCCTTTTTTTAGATGTTCTGCTGCAATTTGTCACATCACATATACTATGAATTTTGTGGTTATAGTTGATCATCCACTCGGCTTCAAATTGTACATCTAAAATGAGTTTTGTCTC
The DNA here is from genome assembly GCF_003473485.1 of Medicago truncatula. Lineage (NCBI taxonomy): Eukaryota > Viridiplantae > Streptophyta > Magnoliopsida > Fabales > Fabaceae > Medicago > Medicago truncatula. The sequence goes on along the minus strand of NC_053046.1, from coordinate 17,712,405 downwards.
CTATCATTTTTTTTGTAGTTTTGAATGGTAATTCGGAGTTAGCCTCCACATGTGTTAGGGAAATAGGAATGATATGGCAATATTCTCTGACTCTGGGCTAGCATCCATTTCTGGTGTAAGAGTTTCTCTGCTCAGCTTAGCTAATCACTAATAATATACAGATTGGTCACTTTGATTTTACGGGTGCTATCAACATGTACGATTTATTTTTCTGACTTTTTCTTTGCTACTAGTTACAATTACAAACACCACAAAACATCATCAAATGTTCACACTCTTCTGTTCACTCATCTATCTTAAATCATACCTGACAAGAGTAGCTACTAGCTAGACTTTGGGATTTTGTTTTGATGATCTTTGATACCCACACGTGACGCTTTTCTTGTCTTTTCCTTCTATTGTAACCTAAGGATTTATAATTTGAATATCTGCCATCCTTGATTTTTCATCTCGTACATGAAGTCTCATCCATTTCATATCTTCTCCACCATTTTTTACTAATGAAATCTCAGCATGTTTCCATCCATTCTTAATATGTAGTTTTCCAATCATACCAAGGCTAGTTTTGAGCCGCAGATCCAGCATAATTATATGTTCTATATTTGTATAGATCGAATAGTATTTAGACCACCTAACATGGAGAAAGTTCCTGAGCCGTTGACTTTCATTGATGATCAGGTCAAACTCATACTTAATACAAGGATTTAGGACACCATAAGCTCCCAAAACTACCACCGTACAAAGATCTATCCGTGGAAATTTGTTTCAGAAGCTGAAGGACAGATTTGGTTCCCTTCTATATTGACGGAACCAATTACTTTTGATAGTTGATCCTGGAAGACAGATATATCTGGGCCCAGAATGGTGAAGCATCTGCCAATCAAATAAAATTTAAAAGTGTGAATTAAAGTAAAGTCGTTGACACTATAGAATACTTTTATTTTCTTGTCAAGGGACAACTTATTGATGAAATTAAAGATATGATACCTGATTCAGTAACGTATCCTTAGATTGGGAAGTCAATGATGTACAATTTATTGCACTAATATGTTTTATGTTTGGTGGCAGGCCTCTGATTTCTCGAAGCTCCATACAATTATTGAAAGTAAGTTCCTTCAAAGAGTGACATTCATTGATGCATGATGGAAGGATTGTGATAATGATGTAATCAAGAGATAAATTTCTGACATAGTGCAAGCATGGAAGAAGTGTGGCAAGAAATTCATCTGACAGATGGCAAAAGTTGAAGTCAACAACACTTTTCGCGCCTGAATACATTGTTTCGTGCACTTGACCTTTGCACTTCTTAATTCGTGCAAGATCCTTACAACTGTAAGCCTCCAAGGTCTCTAGTTTTGGCAACATAAAAATACTACTCGGTAGTTCAAGTAGCTCCTTGCATCTATCTATTGTAAGAGTTGCAAGCCCTTCAAGAAGTCCAATGGAGAAGGGCAATTCACTTATGCCAGTATCACTTAAACCAAGGTATGTTGTGTTTTCCATCTTACCTAAAATTTCTGGAAAACTCTTTAGACTTGCACAATTTCTAAAGGACATGGTTTTAAGAGAAGGTAAGTTGATGCCATGAGGAAGAACCCTTAGACTGGTACAACGATTTAGATTCAAGTCTTCAAGTTTTCCAAGGAATCCAACAGAATCATGAACTTCAACTAAATTCTTGAAGGAATCAAGATGCAGTTTCTTCAAATTTTGAGCTCCAGACATGTCAGGTACCTGCTTTACGGATTGACATCCGCTTTAATTCCTTCAAAGCCTTGAATTTCTGAAAAATACATACAATAACTGTCTATCAGTACCACATTACGAATTTTTAAGCTGGTATTATTATTAGTATTCAATACCAAATAAATATCAACATATTTTGAAACCATACTCACTATGATCACTTGATTATTAAAAGTAATACAGCTCATAGACAAATCAAGTATGACAAGTTTCTTTGGATCAAAGTGAACCGGCAGTGATGATTCAGGATAATCACGCCATTTTAGCACTCTTAAACTTTTTGGAAGATGATTAGGTCCTATCGAAAAGCGAGCTTTTTCTATTACTAATATTTTGAGGTTTTCCATCTTCTTCAATGCATTTCCATCCCATTGTACTTCTTTATCTTTGACTAGGTGTAGCATAATGATCTCAGTTTTATCAGATCCCTGCAAACAAAAAACATTAAATTAGATAAACCTCTAGATTAGAAAGCTTATAGTCTTAGCAATAACAAATATTGTCAATATTGAGAGTCCCTTATTAGATAATGATATGGAGTGAACAATGATTGTAAGTGGGGACAACCCTCACACCATTACCTAGCTTTTGGAGAAGTGGTGGCTTAAGAACCATGCGACTTTTCTAAATAAAAAGAAGGTATAAAATTTAGGATCCTAGAGACACTAGTCCCTTCACATACCTTGTTCTCTTTAAAGACATTAAGAATATCTTTGTAGAACCATAATCTACTGCGTTCACCTGGCTTTGCGGGTGATTCCAGTCTCACAATTTCTCTACCCATATCTTCAATCATGTCATGCAGCCTCACATGACGATCATCGATTTTTATCAGACTCTTATCAACCAATACCTGAATAGCATAGTCTGGGTCGAAGTCACGACCACTACATAGTATGTTCAAGATATCACTTAGTCTGTATCCTTTGAAGAAGCATGCAATGTCTAAAAAGATTTCCTTCACAAATTCCTTTAGCCCATGATAGCTTACTCTAAGAATTTCCTGAATATTTTCATAAGGAATTTTTTCATAAGTATCTAAAGCAGATTTCCACTCCAATATTGTTTTACCATACAAGTCAGAAACTATTATTTCAACAGCCAATGGAAGGCCATTAGAATAAAGCACTGCTCTCTTTGAAATGTCCTCATAACTACGATCCATTTCATTTGTTTTGAAAGCATCCCAACGAAACAATTCAAGGACTTCTGCACGACTCAATTCTTCTACTTCAGACTCTTTCAACACCATAAACATGCAGCAGATGCTTATCCCTTGTTGTGATAATAACTCTGCTGCCAGAGCCAAATCAGTCAAGCTCGCCTGCAAGTGCTTTTAGTTGCTCCAAACTGTCAACATCATCCAAAATCAATAGAACTTTTTTCCCACGAAGCCTACTCTCGATAATAGGAATTGCTTTATTTAAACTGCAAAACTTAATATCGTTCTTCCCAGTTAATTCAAAAAGAAGCATCTTCTGTAGTTGTACCAACCCACACTTCAGTGAATTTTCTCTAATATCACCAAGAAAACAGAAACTATCAAATTGATCAGCAATGCAATTGTATACAGCACATGCAAGAGTTGTTTTTCCTGACCCACCCATTCCATAAATCCCCACCATGTGGACCCCCTCATTTGATTCAAACAAAGCCTAAATGAAAGTAAGAAAAGTAAATTCAAGAGTTTGATTAAAAAAAAATTAAGAACTTGTGATAAGAAAACGACGTTTTTATATATTTTATATTTCTGCAACTAATGTTTGAATGGTTGTTTTATTTATTTATTTATTTCCCACAAATACAATACAACATTTTATAAATATACACGTCTTTGAAGGCAAAGCTACCGATGATGCAAGGTTAATTAAAAGAATTTGAGATCAGATGATATGAAAATGACGTTTTAATATATTTATTATATTTCTGCAACGATTTTATATTCCCGTCAATGTTTTATAGTCTTTTGAATGAATTATTTTTATAAATTTAATGACAAAAAAATGCAGGTACTTAGACTGAAAGATTGTTTAACAAGACTTGTAGTGGTGATGATTGATAGGAAAATCTCTGATAGTGTAGCTTGTTCGGCTTCTTTCAAGTGTGTGAGAGTCTTACTGTCTTAGTCTCATTTCAAGGTGAAGGTTTTTTCGTGGCAATTGGAGATACTTCTTGTGTTTTCTGTAATGAGCATCATGAATCGGCTTGTCACTTTTTTGCTAGATGTCATTTTTTAGGTCGGATGTGGTATCATGTGCTTAGGTAGTTGAGGTGGGAGTTTGTTTTACCTCCAGATGTAGTCATCGCTGCATCTTCTTAGTATTATATTAGAATTAGGTGCAGAAAAAAAACGAGGTTGAATTTTTTTAACGTGGAAAATCATTATGTGGTTCTTGTAGAGATCTCATAATGCTCACATTATTTTGGAGCAGAATACATAGGTGTTCTAGTTGGCATTAGCTTGGATTGTCAGCACATAGTGACTATAATATCTAAGACATTTCTGGGAAGAAAGAAAATATTTCTTTATTGCAGCAAACACGATTCAAAGCATGACAAATAAATCATGGTTGTTCTTATAATCAATCAGGACCACGCTATAGCAAATAGATTTTTTTTTTAACCGCAAATTTTATTAATAAAAGTCCATGCACAAGACGACCAGGGACGGGTAAGACAGAAACTACAAGCAACGGACGTCGTACATAAGTGGAACCTCAAAAGAAAATGCATACACCGTACATCTTAAACACCAATAAAAAACAAACCTCCAAAACTAAATCAACTCCAAAATCAAGCTAAAACCCCACAAACCAAAATAGCAAATAGTAAATTACATAAAAATCCAGTTACTTTATTTAGCAGCATAAGGAGAATAAAGTATTAATATTCAGTGCTTCTAAATTCATGTTCCAATAATGCTTTTCAGTTTGGCAACCAACTTCTCATGAGGAGGAAGTGTCTCCTTCACCAGGGGATGTTCCTTCAAGTTATTCACCCAAATGAAAAATTTCGGCATCTTTTCGGGTGTGAAGACCTCTATCTCACAGGCCTCCTGAAATGCTTCGTAGGTGCAAGAAGTCGCAGCTACCACAATGTCGAGGAGTCCTAGTGTTTCGCCGTTGAAGAAGTGGAATTTCTCATTAAAACCTTCCTTGACCCCTTCTTCAAACACCACAAGTATCTCTTCCATCTCTTCTGCAGCTTTCTTTCTCTCTTCTCCCCGTGATTGGAATATGCGGTAGCTACTAGGAATGATCTAAACATTTTCAAAATAAACGTACGTTATGTATCAAACAAGCCGACAGTTTGAGTGGTTAAAACTTAAAACATAGGTTTAAATGTGACAAAACGAGTAAATCCGCTCCGTTTTAATGAGCCAGACGGATTTGAGTCGTAGGTGCGGACCTTAATCCATCATACTTAAGTAATAGGTTAAACTTTCTGGGCTCAACCTATTTTACCTCCCAAAATATTAGAAAGTTACTTAAATTTGGTGTTCTAACAATTATTTTAACGACTAAGGTCTTTTCACTATAGTCATGAATATACTAAAAGCAAGATGATATTTTTAATCTTGTGTCTTCTCTTAATAATTTTAGGAACCAAATTGACTACCAAGAGAAAGTTTTTAGAATTTTGATACATGAGATGAGATATTACAATGACAACTCTTCACTTTTAATGATCAAAATATTTATTTACTCAATAACAAATTATTTGTAAAACACTTTAAGTCGAAAACATCATCGCAAATATAGAAGAAAAGTAGAAAGAAAGTAATGAATGATGTGTACTTTCTGATCAAAGTAGTTGGCCCAAAAACGAACTTTAGCTCTTTGATAAGGATCCTCTGGCAACAATTTGGGACTATGATCCCAAATCTCATCGATGTATTCAAGAATGATTTGTGACTCACAAATTGACCTTCCTTTGTGTAAGAGAATTGGGACCTTTTTATGGACAGGATTGTACTTTAAGAGGGAATCACTTTTGTTTCTCAAATCTTCGTCCACATACTTGTAAGGTATACCCTTCACTTTAAGGGCTAGTTCTACTTTGGTGCAGTAAGAGCTAGCCCAGTTTCCCAACAACACAACTTCACTTGTTTCTTCACCCATTGGATATGAATATGATGACTGTTGTTTGCTAATTATGTGGGTTTTATAGCTTTCATGCGTAAAATTTTTATTTTTTTAATGTCTAGTTGATGATTATTAATTATTTTTTTCTGATATTGGTCCATAGTCAAAGTGAGATAGTAGTATAACATATAACATATCATAATCTTAAGTGAATGCCTTGGTGGAAGATAAATGTAAATACATATATCTATAAATGTTCGTTGAGCTCCAAGATCTTTCTTACATGTATTGGATTAGGTCTTATCCACTAACCCTAAATTTTTATTATAAAAGTAAAATAATATAAATTCATTTTATATGCTGTAGCTTGAGTGATTTGATAAGCTTGAGGGTTGTAAACGAATGGGAGAATGTATTCAACCCTCTTGAACATTTTTAATCTGAAACCTATTTCATGACTTCCTTAGTGATGGGGTCACCAATATTTTTTTAATACAATGAAAAGTGAGAAAAGTAAATTCAAAAGATTGAATTGTTGTTTTTTTTATTTTTTATTCTCAAATAAAACATTTTTCTCTCAAAGAGTTTTATACTTGTACACATCTTGAAGCTAAAAGCATCCTAATCTCCGATGATGCAAGTTTGAATAAAACTTGATAAGAAGACCAGGCGATAAGAAAAGGATGTTTTATATATATGAGTAAATTACAATTCTCTCCCCTCAAAGATGCTTGAATTACACTTTCATCCCCTCTTATGTTAAAATATACGATTCCCTCCCCTCTATCATGTAAATATGTTAGAGTAAATTACACTCCCCTCCCCTCCCCTCAAAGATGCTTGAATTACACTATCTCCCCTCTTATGTTAAAATATACGCTCTCCTCCCCTCTATCATGTAAATATGTTAGAGTAAATTACACTCTCCTCCCCTCAAAGATGCTTGAATTACACTCCCTCCCCTCTTATGTTAAAATATACACTTCCTATCCCCTCTTATGTTAAAATATACACTTCCTATCCCCTCTTATTCAAAACATATTAGAAAATATTTCACTCCACTCCCTTGAGAGAAGCTTGAATTACATTCCCCTCTCCTTTTATGTTAAAATCTACACTTTAGTCCCTCAATTTTTTTTTATTTCTAATAATCTAACAAAAAAATATTCTAACACACTTAAAAGAAAAATAGCATTGCGGGTCCATTTTAATATAATCAAATTTTGAATACATATCTTTCTCTATTTTTTATTCACAATTTCATTAACATATAGTTTTAAACCCTATTATAAAATATGAAAAAACCCAAAATAAAATTAAAATATGTGAAAAATGACTAAAGTCGATTAAGTATGGTTATTTCAAAGTTAATTTTATACTCTAAATTATAAAATTAATAACAAAATATTTAAATTTAATTGTTATTGACATTTAGATTATAAAGAAACGAATTTATATTTTTTAAATGGTGATTCAAAATTAATATATATATTATACAAATATTTATTTATGTTAAAATAGATTAACGTGTAGTCCATATTTAATTATTAAGGGAGGGGGTTGTAATTCAAACATCTTATAGGGGAGGGGAGTGTAAATTTTACTTTTCAGTGGAGGAGAGTGTATATTTTAACATAAGAGAGGAGAGTAGTGTAATTCAAGCATCTTTGAGAGGAAGAAAGTGTAATTTACTCAATATGTTAACTTTTTAAAAAAACATTTTATAATATCCGTAATTTAAAACTGAAAAGTAAACTATCATTTCCTTCCTAAAAAGTAAACCATCCCTTCTTCCTAAATCTTCCGTTCAAACATGTTAATCTCGTGCATGTACTCGTGTTAGTGTTTTCATAGTTTATTATATTTATACAACTATACAACTGAAACTTTAGAGAAAAAAGTTCCCGTCAAAGTTCTATGGTCGTCCGATTGAATTAGTTTTATAAATTTAATAAGAAAAAATGCTGGTAGAAATAATGACTTTTACCAACATTAAAATTGAACTAAGATTCTTTAAGCAAAGTCTTCAGTACGAGCCTTGTTGAACAATGTTGCATCAAATCTGTCCGAAATATAGCTGATACTGTGTAGGGTATTGAATCAATGGTACCATTTTGAAAATCTCCCATTGCAGTCAAATTTCTATTCCATAACATTTGAGTTCACATATTTGCTCAAGTTACAACTTTTTTTTTTCAAAGTACATTAAAATCAACTAAAAAATAAAAATAGAAGTTCTACATGCTAATGTAAAATTGAACACAAATCAAAGTTAAAAAAAGGTCAGAATCACCAGTACTCACTTCCTACTATAGAAGCTAGCTAGAAAAAATAAGTGCTTCTAGATTCTACTTATGTAAAAATAAAAGGTACAAATTAAGTGTAACACTTGGTTGTTGAATAACTAGAGGGAACATCAATAGGACAAAATGAAGTATCCCAAAGCAAATTTGACTTCCATGCATCACCAATATTGAAATTCATCAATTCTTGTTCATCAATACGAGGCACATTCATATTAACATTATAAGGTACCTTAACCAATGCATTATTATCATATTGGTAATTACCAAATGGTAATGAGTAGTCACTAAATTGCTCTTGCAACCCACCATTCATGAAATTTGTAGTTGTAACCTCATCACATGTCTTGCTAAAGTCACCAAGCATTGAGGATGATGATGACATATTCAACAACATTGATGAAACATCCATTGTAGATTTGGAAATAATATCACTATTAGTGTTAGATGTTTCAAGTGGAGATGATGATGAGAATATCAAGCTTGTATTAAGATCTTCATGTAGTAATGGACTAATAATGGATTTATAAGGGGTAACATCTTCATCAAAATTTTGGCTATCATTGTTGTTAGTGTAGAAGTGGTTGGCCAAGGATGTGTTCTTTGTCAATGAGATGTTGCTTGAACAAAATTGGGTGATTTCTTGATTTTTGGTTAGCATATTAGAGGTTCTTGTTTCAGATAGGGAAGAAACCCAAGAGTGAGACAAAGCTCTTTGAGCCGTAGAATTTGTTTTCTTGAATATTCTACAGATAGCCCATGATTCCTGCATGTTAAAAGACAAGTTAAAGATGTCCATAAATTATATTTACAACCACAAACACTTAAAACCGAAGTTTAAAAAAAATAAAAAAAATCATAGACATCATACCGTAAAGATTTTTGTAGCGGTCAATCAATTATAACCGCCAAAATCATTAAATATATTTGACTTTAATCATAACTTTGTTTAAAGTCACATATGGCCAACTATATGATATGTTGACAATGTCAACAAGTTTTTGACACCGCCTCCATCTCACTATAACTTTTTCATTTGAAATATTTATCTCTCTCAAATTATTTATCACTTTAAAATATAAATACAACATTTTTTTTGTTAGCAATACCCTAATTTAATTATTTGGTCAACCTAGCTATTCCACTACTTTCAACTGCTCTAATTAATATAGATATTTTAGGCACACAATTTTTAACTATATATTTCAACATAAACTAATCATTTTCTTAAAAAGATACTTAGAATTAGATGGAATATCATGCAACCTATGGTGACATCACATGAGTTACATTTGACTGTGATTCTCCATAATATCAAGGATCGTAATGTGAGTGCATTGAAAATTATAACTTCGCTAAGATAACAATAAAATTTGGATTAGGTTTTACTCACATTAGCAGGAATGGTTTTCTCTAAGTACTTCTTTGGTGAAAGTGGATCTATGAGAGAAGGTAGCCTGAACTCATGCATCATCCAGTCAGTTTTGATTCCTTTAGCAGCTCTACCTTTGTAAAAGACTAAGGATTTCTTTAGGCCAATGCACTTGGAACCTTCTGAGGAGTAGATAGGTTTATCTGTCCCTGTAGCTTTCCAGAATCCAGCTCCAGTTACCCTATTAGGCCTTGCACTGTTTCTGTATTTTCTGTCTCTTGGACAGTAGAAATACCACTCTTTCTCTCCTGTACTTGCAAACTCTACACACATACAATCATACAAACACATTAGTACTTGTGACAAGTGGAAATTGCTTATGACAAGTCTTTAAGCTTTTTTTAGTTTATTTCGATAAGCTCTCCAGGATAACTTATGAAAACAACTTATGACTTCTTTTGTTGATAAAAGTTAGACATGCAAAACATTAACGTAGCCTGCGAACATCCCAACTAGGTTAGCACCTTAACTATTATCAATCTTCTTTCGTATGCGGCCTATATTGAACCAGTTTTACTTTTGTAATAGAAATATCTTATATACAAGTGTTTATATGATAAGTGTGTATGCTATAAACACTTAATTAAGTTGTTTACCCAAAGAGGCTAAGTTCAGTTTGAAAAAAGTGCTTATAAAGGGTTATGTATGTGAAGAACCAACAAAGATATATATGTGTCTTGTCTTACTTGGAAGATCCCAAGGATCATATTTATAGATATCAAGCTGCTTAATGAGCTCAATTGATAGAGGCCTTTGTTGAACCTTTCTCTTTAGGTAAAACCCAACAAGCTCTTCATCAGTTGGATGAAACCTAAACCCTGGTAAGATAACTTCATCAAGTTTTTCACCATCATTTCTTTCTTCCATATCTAAACCTAAACCTAACTATATTAACCCTATTTTGGAATATTTTTAACCAAAACTAGCAAAGAGAAAAAAAAGACTAAGAAACAAGGTAGAAAAAGTGGAAGATGTTTTCAAAGAGATGGTTGAAAGTTTTGAAAAACAACAACAATAACCCTAGAAGTGCATGAGATATATGTGAAGTTTTTCAAAACTTTGAAGACAATGAAAGGGTTAAGTGAGAGTGAAGTTTTTGAGTTAATTTGAAGTCATTATATGCTTCCTGATAAGGGGTCTGCCACCGAAGGATCAGCCACTTTTTCTGGTGACTTTTAAAGCATTGTGTGTTTTGCGAGGATTGCTTAGATTTGGTTTATGACAACAAGCAAAGGGCAATTGGTCTTAATTAAAAATGAACAATTCCCAAGAAAAATTAATTAATGTCACTTACTATTCAAGTCAATAAGAGATCACTATATTAGAGATTATATTATACGTACATTTTGTTAGCGAAGCTATCCTCACATACAATTTCACAAGATAATTGAAATCTATTTAAGAGGCTAATCTATTACAACAAACGATTTTTCATAAGTACGGTCAAAACCAATCATTTAGATCAAATGTATGCGAGTAGACTCCTAATATCTATCTCTTATGCCACATTATGTATCATAGTACAATATTTTTCTTTTAAATTTTTTTAAGCGTAATGCTTGATCTCCCGAGAAGCATGATCCCGAATTTGTCAGGAACGTGCAATTCTGATTTCTCTCTCATGTTAACATTTCTCTCTCCTCCATGTATTGTGCAAAAGCAAGCATTTTAATTGGTCAATCCTTTATTCTTGATAAATTCTGGACAATTTCTTTCCGTTTAAATAGCACTGCTCTTTTTTTAATGAGTTGGATTTTAGTTTTAGGTTTACTTGAGTTGGGAACGACCTAAGACTCAAAAGGTGTAAAAAATATTTATATATATTACTTACAAATGAAATCTTTACATTGACTACCAAATTCAAATAAAGCTAATATGAGTTGAATCTTTATCAATTGACCAAATCTTTGTGAGCTATCATAGTACAATGTTTTGTTTATAACATATCATAGTACAATACTACTTGCTATTATTTCTAACTTTGTAATATTTCTTTAATGGTGATATGTCCATGAGACTATGACCTTAATGGTAGAATCTCAATAAAATGCCTAATTTGTAGGTTTGGGGATTATGATCATATATTTAATAACCCTTTAAACACATTAATGTCATGAAAGCTTTGGTCTATCCAGTACTACAAGTCAAGACACTAGATCAAAGTTCCATGTAAATTAATAATAATTACATAACATAATGTTTGAAACTTTGAAATAACATTTGGAAACGTGGAAGTGAACCAGATTCCAAAACATAGCTCAAATATATAATTCAACTGCAAATTCCACTGTGACACACTTAGGATTATATTATTGTAGGCCTCTTGGAATCCTAAAATCCAGTTTCTATTCCATTCTCACAGCTTCTATTCTACTGATTTTACCAGGTTTGAATCAGTTGAATAATATTATTAATCTAAAATTTCAAATAAAAACAAGCGAGCGTGTGACCAAAGTCTAATAATATGCTTGAGGGGACCGCTTTGCCCTTTTAGGAACATTATGTCTAAATGTTTACCTTGAAAATGCAATTTAGCTATTTTTTTTACTACTATCAATGTGTCAAACATGAGAGTTAGGTAAAAACTTATTTTCAATGAGGTGTTACATTGTATTTGCCACTTTTTTGTTTGAGTTTTCTTCACCGAGTAGAACAGTAATAAACTCGTGAATTTTGACTTATTTGATAAAAAATAAGAATTAAATATATATTTTTCTGTATGAAGTGAATAAGTTTTGATTTTAGTTCTTAAAAAAATATTTGTATGAATGCACTTTAATTCATCTATAAAGATTTGGCTCCATGCCCGGTATTACGAGTGGAAATAGGTTTTGCAAGGTCTAAGTTTGACCTGTCAAAAAATTTAAGGCATATATTTGACATGCGGTTTGTCATAGCTTATTTTTTAGCCATAACTTTGCATGATTTGTCATGTTAGCTTATTGGTTTACGGTGTTTGGTTGTCATAGTAGCTCGATCTAGTGTTCTAGATCACCGTCACTGCCTGTGGTTAATGTTTTGGGGGTTCCTCGGCAGTGGCAGCTGTTTTGTTGTTCTAAGGTCGCCGTCAACGGCACAAATGGTGTTCTTTTGGGTTCACCATAGCTCTCTCAAACCCTTTTGAGTGAGATCCATCGGATCCGGTTTCGTGTTACAGATCCAGTTTCAAATCCAATTTGTACTCCAACACTTCTTTTGAATAATTTGGGGTTGTGCTTTAATTTGTTTCAATGCTTCATGATTGAATTGAGACTGTATGGCTAGAAATGGTTATGTACTCAATGTGATTTCATTCACTATGTTTGAGTTGGAATGTGGAGCTCGAAAGAGTCGTTAAGCTTGATGTTATTCGTTGTAAGGAGTTGATGGTACGTGGTCCTTCTTCTGTGTTTACGGACAATCCATTCACGGAACTTTAGACCTTTGTTTAGTTTGAGGATAAAATAGAGGCAATTCCACTTGTGTTGTTTTAATTTTTTGTATTACCCGTTTGGGTCAACCTACACTTTTATGTCGATTTTTTGGGTTAGGTTTATGTCCCCAAATTTTTTTTTATATATTTTTCCCATTTTATTTAATAATATATATTTTTGCCTGTAACAAAATTATATTTAAATAGGTACTTTAATTTATGTTTAATTATATTAGAGAGCTAATATATCAATTAGATTAAAATATTTTTTATACATAATGACTTTTCCGAGAATTTGACTATAAGTATGATATAATATTTCAATTTTAATTTACAATAATATATTTAAATATACAATAGTAACGTAGACTAACAACAAGATTAAATCATTGACCCCTTTAAAAAAACTTTATATTAACAAATTAAAAAAAATCAATTTGAAGTACAATATTTAATTTGATATAATAAGGGTTTTGTTAACGAGTGCTCTTGAGTATTGTTTAAGCATTTTAAATCAAGTAATTATTCTTTAAAAATATCAAATTTTTCAATTTCCAATACACTTTATTACACAAATTTCATAAAAAGTTATCATTTAAAGTCATTAACCAGTGCCTCGGTTAACATTTCTCATATATTATAATAGTAAATTAAATTATTTATACCGGCTTCATATGCCTTAAGGTTTCCATCATAGCCCATAAGACTTGACATTTTAAGTTAAATTAATAGATCTGACTGCAGTTGTTTTACCAATTAAAGAGAGTCGGTCCTAAGATTTTGAATGTCTTGGATGAATTGTGGCATAATTAATTAAAAGTCTTTCTTTTTTCATTTTTTTTTTACAAAAGATTCATTTATAATAAGACGATAACCTTCGTGTTTGATTTGTTTTTGTTTTTTTGTTTGTCTTGGGAAGGTGAGGATGGGTGTGGTTTTGTTCCGACTTCAATGACTCTGTTTTAAAATCTTTTATCTGGTTTTTATTGGATTCAGGATATGGGTTCTAAATTTCTGTTGTTCATCGGTGCATGGATTTGTCACATGATGTTACTCGAAAGGGCTATACATGTTGTGGTTTCTTCATGCCCCGTCAGTGTACTGTGTTGGAGTTTCGTCGTTTGTTCATCATTCGATCTGGACAACGATTTGATTGGGTCAGCCCAAAAGGGCATTTATGACTTGATATTCAGAGAGTTGTTGGAACTTGAATCATTTCTGTGTTGGCAGATGATTCATACACCTATTTAGATGTTCTAAACATTTTGCTCTGCATATTTTTTGTAATTTAGTTTCGCGTCCACATGTGAATGTGCTGGATTTTCCGTGATAGTTGGTGTTTTGAGTTTGCTTTTTATCCTTTAGGGTTGTTTAAAAAAAAAAAAGTTACAATGGAAAAGGATGAACACATAAGTTTGTACATGTTAATTGTCCAAGTTAATAATTCACCTGTCCCAACAAAAGAAAATCACTGACAAATTAAAGTTCACAGCCACTAGAAGAACCTCTTGCTCCACTATATATATTTGTGTGTTTGTTCAAATCTTATGTCTAAAAATTTGTGACCATTCAAGAAAAATCCCTACAAATAGTATTACACGATTTGTTCAGTTCAATTAATCGACTAGTTAGTTGTTGCTAGCAAGGCAATGAAACAACTCTTTTTTCCTTGACTTATGCTTTACACACCTAGCAATAAACTTTTAAAACAGTAAAAAGGTATGGAATATAATTAATGTAATTCCTTACGATCAAGTTTTATAACTTTCGTAGAGAGTTTCATAATAAATGAAGGAATGAAATACTGTTCTTAGCAATTTATCCCAAGCGTCATTAACTATTCATTGCTTAATCTTCTATGCATTTACACTTAATGATGAAGATATCCACTGTGATTCATCTTCTCTAAGAAACATTAAATGATACCTCTAATTTGGTTTGTCCTACATCTTTGTATATTGTTGTAAAATGTTTGCTCCTAAACTTTTTTGTTGGCCATGAAGGAGAGTTTCACTAGATTAGATCATCACATTAGATACAATCTCAATTCTCTCATCCAATACTATACTTTATGTCACATTTGACGCATCATATTATCTCTTTCTCAAGTGAGACTTTTTGCGTCCTTAGTCCAACACGAAGAATCTCTTCTGCTCCCTCGAGTTGGATCATCACATTAATCTAAAAGTACCCAGAAAAATGAGTTGAACATCATACATTCGTACAAAATCATTGGATTATGAGTTCTATCATTTATATGTTGCTCAATCTTAACACTTCCATCAAATGTGAGACTTTAACTCACACTTAATATATCACAGCCTTTTCATTTTTTAAGATCGTGAGGTTGTTTTGTTAAAAAAAAAAAAATCACAAGCTTGCCAATTAACTTGTTCAAAACCACACATTTGCACTTATTAAACATTCATTTATGATCAAATTTGAGAGTTTACACCTTTAAACCAAAGTACTAAGTTAACGCAGTAATATGAGTTGAGGTACCAAAAGAATTTTATATAAGAGAAAAACACAAAAAATGGAGTTGAATTGTGTTGATTTTTCTGAAAATCTTTTTTTAAGTGTTTAAAACAAAACATGCAAGATAATCATTGAGAAAGAGAAAATAACACAAGCAATTATCCTAGTTCATCCTACAATTCGATGTTGGTCCAATCTCCTTGCACTTTCAAAAAATTTTCCACTATAATCATAAAATATTACAATTACTTAGACACACAAATATAAGATTTCTTTGCCTCACACAAGAGGACTTCCACTACTAAAAAATCAAAAATTAGTGAGGGAAAACATAAAATCTCTCTCTAATTCCGTCACTAAATTTTGCGATCAAGGAATTTTTGAGGAATTTCATTTTTTCCGTCACTAATTTCCCTCGCTGATTTTTCTTTTTCTAGTAGTATTCTACAATCAGAGTTTACAAATAAGTTTGATTGTGTTTAGACTTTGACACTCAAAGAGTGGTAAACTATCTTAAAACTCAAGAAACCCCCAACACTTAAGAAATTTTAAGATTAAAAGTTTGTAAAAAAACCTTAGAGACCCTGTACCAAATGCATTCCTTTGTGTCCAGATCTTGGTGTTTCAAAACCAATAAGTTGACTTCAAAGTCATAATTTAATTATATAAACTTAGACACTTGAATACACATTAGAGTATCTAATTGTTCTTTCATACTTCAACAAAACTTTAGAGACCTTATTTTAAAATCCATTTTAGTTCAACAGTTTTTAGTTAAGCCAAATAGTCATGTTTCATCGATGAGTTAGGATTCTCCTTCAAGACCACATACCTAATTAATACTTTTATCTAGATTTTCTCCAATTTTTTTGCTTTGCCAAATATGTCTACTGGTTGGATAACAAGTACCGTACAATTGATTAATTGTAAATTTTGAGCAAGTCAATGACAAACTTGGGACTCAAAAGTCAGTGAAAGCTCCATTCACCCTAAAATCAAGCCCTCGGTTTGAACCATTATTGACCTTGGGTTTGCTACCCAAGCGTGTAACAAAAGTTTAAAACATAGTCAAACTCTAAAAACCCACAAATATATGCCTCTTTCTACGTGCAACACACCGTCACCACCAACCCTATCAATAAGGGGCCAAACTCCAATTTCTAAAGTTTCATGAATAACTTCAACAAATTAATGCTAACAACGAGTTGCCTCATGGCCTCATTTAAACATGTTACAAAAATGAAGGCACCTTAAACTAATAATAAATTGGTTTGTCATGTGTTTCTCGTCACTTTGTCGAGAGATAGTCATAGAGAGGGGAAGTGGACTTCACGAAAAAATATTAATTAGAAAAGAAAAGAAAAAACGTAGTTTTACTAGTCTCTTCAGCCCATGTTAGTTTCATGTTTTTAATACAAATTGTAATGTTGTTTACATTGACTTTTTGTTTAAAAAAAGTCAATCAAATCAAATCAAAAACACAAATAAATGTTTAACTAGTGTGATTGCATATAGGAGTGTATCGGTTTCGTTTGGATCGGTTTTTATCAACAAAAAAAAAATCCTAGAAATGAAATCTTCATTGGATCAGTTTGGTTCGGGATTTACTGTTTTTCAAAAAAGAAACCAAACCAAACTAGCTGTTTGGTTCGGTTTGGATCAATTCAGTTGATTGGTTTGTTTAAAAAAAAAAAAAAAATCATATTTTCACAAATTTGTATATCATACATGCAACATATTCAAATATTTTATGGAACTTAGTTTCCATGTTCACGGTTTTTTCAAACCAAGAGATGGATGATCCTAGTGACGGTGAGGAACGATGGGTTAGGTGTGGTTGACGGCTAGTGTTCTTTTTTAGTAGAAATGATATAGAGTGTGAGTGGTGAGATGAGATGAGGATGAGATGAAGTGAATGAATTAAGGAGTATTTTATGTTGGGCTTTAATTTTGAGCTTAATAATAAATGTTTGTGCGAGGAGGGTAATATTAGTAAAATGGGAAGTGGGTTAGCATCGGTTTGGTTCATCTATTCTTTGGATCTCAAATTTAAAAACCAAGAACTAAATCCAACTAGTTCGGTTTAGGTTGGTTCGGTTCAGCTTTGAACCAAACCAAAAAAGATTGGATACTTTTGCGGTTTAGTTTGGTTTGGATTTTTGGTTTCATCAGTTTTGTCTGAACCGCTTACACCCCTGAGTGCAGAAGTCTGAACAAATTACAACTATTATAGGTAGTAATAGTATGGTTATCACATCATAACGCGTAAAAATTAAATAAACTATTTATTATAATTCTTTGATCCATGAGCAAACTTCACAAGCATCTCAAGCCTCTAGCCTTTTTGCCAGAGTTTCTAATTGAATGCTCAGAAGTTTGTTACTAGCAAGTATATCATCCTCAGTGTTTAGATATATCATACATTTCTTCCTTGGGGCAGCCTCCTCCTTAGTGTGTACACGATATTCATTCAGAGACATATTTTCAATTAGTTCTCTTACGTCATCAGTTGTCTTGATTTTCATAGTTCCTCTTGCATATGCATCCAGTAACATCCGAGTGGTTGACTTTAATCCTATGGTGAAGGCCTGCTTGTTATCCGTTTTTGAAAACTTGTGACCGGGACACCTCTTCAACAAAAGTTTGAACCTTTCCCATGCGTCCTATAATACTTCTCCATCTTGTTGCTTGAAGCTGGAGAATATAATACCTTTCCCATGCATCATATAATACTTCTCCATGCGTAATATGCGTTAAATTTTTTTGAACAAAAATAAAATAAATTGAAAATAAAATAACAAAAATTTAATTTGAGAAAAATTAAATAACAGTTACAAATAAGTAATTTAAATTGCTTAGTGAAAAATATCAACAATCTCCGACAACGGCACCAAAAATTTGATGGTCGGATTTATGCAAGTGTACCAAATCGTTTACCAAGTAATAAAGCAGGGGCGGATGGTAGTACAAGGGAGGGGTAGCCCTTGCTACCCCAAAAAAAAATATTTTTCTTAGCGAGTAGGTATATTTTTATATTTAGCTACCCCTAATAATATATATTTAGCTACCCCAAGTTTAATTTTAGATGAAATAATTTTTTCTATCTTTATTTAACTTCCGGTCGAACTTCAAATTATTTGATAATGTTGTATAAGAATCGAAAGATTAACACCCAAAAGAGATAAATAATAAATAATAACAATATTTCGTTTATTTAACAAATAAAGTAATACAATTGTAGGCCCACACGCTCTCAGCCCACCAGCACCACACACTTTATAGCTATGTTTGTATTGGTTTGATACTTCCCGTCTCAATAACAACAATAAAGAAACCTTTTTCAACAATAAAAATGATCAAGACAATAGTCATAGACAAATTAAATGTACAATGAGTTTCTTGCAAATAACCTATTTATTTACATTTGAAAAGACTAAGATTTGTTAATTTTAGTCCTTAATTTTTTGTTAGAGATTAAATTCAAGACTAAAAACACTTTTTTTTTATAAATTTTTTTTAAAAATCAAAGACAAAAATTGAATAATTTTTTTAACCCTAAATTATAATTTATAGGACTAAAAATATATTTTATTCTTAAATTTAATATGTTTGTTTTTAAAAAAAATCTTCTTTATAATTGGCCCATGCATAAATTTTTTGCGAGCTTCGCCGCTGTAATAAAGTGTAAGTAGAGTATTGATGGACGAAATTGGCAAGTAAACCAAATCGTAAGAAGTAATAAAGTAGTAAGTTTATTGTTCTCCACAGGGATTGTCGTTCAACTTGAGAATTAATGAAACTTATTTTAAAAGGTGAAAGTAAACTTTGAACAAGATTAGGTTTGTAATTTAGATAATTAACGGTGATTAGGGAATCCTTTGAATCTTCCCTTAGTCTTTGTTGGAATTAAACTTTAAGAAACAAACAACTATGCGCGTTGCCTACTTATGATTTAATGATACCAATGGATAAAACTCACATGAAGCTTCTCACAACAACTATGTCTCGGGCTAACCTAGGTTATGTACTGCGTTGTCTAAAGAAGGGAGCAGTAACGGCCAAATTTCAAAATTCACAATTGAGAGTTTTAAAATTGTTGTATAAATTGCTTTTATTCTCAATTGAATTTATAGAGGCTAAAACAAGGTTCATGAAGCAAGGTATTCTTTCCAAAAAGGTTTTAGATGAAAATGAATGAGCTTGAAACAAGTTGATTCATGAAAAACTGAATTCTGGACGTTGGTAATCGATTACACATATTCCCTCCGGTCACATATATAAGCAAAAAATTATTTTTTAGGTTCATTGAATACATAATGTATTTGGTCTATATATACCAAATACATTAAATATTGAATGAATCTAAAAAATACTTTTTTGCTTATATATGTGATCGAAAGGGAGTAAGTGGTAATCGATTACACACTTCTAACGTTCATATTTTTGAATTTTTATACAGTGGTAATCGATTACAACTATTTGGTAATCGATTACCAGAAGTTTCTGCCAGACACGGTATTCTATTACACGAATCTGGTAATCTGTTCCAACAGTATAAAATTCAGTTTTTTTTTTCTTAAATTAAAAGGTTTGCTTCATACAAACTAATTAATTTAACCTAAAAAATATTTTGTAAAAAGTTTAGACATGATTTATGAGCATTCTAAGTTATCTTAGATGTGTAGAATTGATAAATTAAAATATGAGAGCCATACATACAAAATTTATAACTTTAAGTAGTCTACTCTCTATCTTCATCATCCATCTTTCGGTGGGATTTAATATGGGAAAGGATCGTTGTTTCCCACCATGGGAAAGTAGATTTAGACCATTAGATTAACTAAAGAACATATTTTTATCATAGTCCTTCAGTATTAAATCTAACGCCCACCCTCTACAAACCCATCTCCCTCTCCTTCTCCCTCTTCGTCCTTACCCCACCGCACATTCATCTTAGAACTTTCACGAATTTTATTTTTTTTGAATCAGAACTTACATGAATTTTATTATTCAGAAAAAATATATTTTTAATTTAAAATAGAAAACTCAATTAGATTAAATTAGGATTCTTAGAACTCATCAAATTCTAAATCTAGCCCAAAAACTTGAGAAAACGGGGATCTGTTGTTTCAAACTTCCAACCCACAATGAAATTGGAAAGAAAGAGCATTCATTGTCAATAATATTATAGAAGAATTTTCTTACTTTCATTCTTTCCTTGATTTTTGCCGACAAAAACTTCCCCATCTTAAAGCTTTGCGATGCGCGTTCCTGGATTTTTTTAACACATTTTGCTTGTAATGAAAAATAATATTTGCATGACTTTCCTTTAATTTGGTCTCTTCTAAGAATCGTAAAAAGCGTGACTAAAAAAAATAAGAATTGGAAAAAGCTTTAGTCTTTTTCAAAACTTTGATTGCTTTTCATTTGTTTATAGATTCAACTCCTTCTTTAGTGAAATCACCAAAAAGGGGAGTTCAACAATCGTTTGGGAGATGTGACTGGCCAAAGATTGTGATGAAGGTTAATTAGATTTGAATTAGGAGACTAAATCAGAAGAGGGGAGTTTTATTCATAAGAATCAAACATATTTTGTATTAAAAAGAAATAAAAGAATCAAACATGTTAATATGATTTGAATCAGCATATTAAATCAGAAGAGAAAGCAGTGTGATGACTGATGATGGTGGGTGAGTGCATGAGTGGGAGGATGGAGGAGAGAGAATGATAATGGATGATATGGTGTGGGTAGACTATCATAAAATATGTGTTCCTCTTGAATCTGATCGTCAAAAAAAACTTTCTCATGGTGGGAAACAACTATCCTTTCCCATACTAAATCTCACCCCATCGTGAGCCTCTAATGCTTTTTCTTCATTTTGTGATGAGATGTTGTTATCATCAAAACTCAGCCAAGTCAGGAAGATACCTTCTTCACAAAACATAGACTTCTTAGTTGGTTCATCCCCTAGTAGTTCCTTCTTATGACTCTTCAGAGAGCTTATTAGAGTCTCCAATCCAAGTTTGCTAAAGTATATTTCTTCTTGAATAATAGTTACCTTGGATATCCACCTGACAGACAAGCTTCTCAAAATCTTCTTGACATAGTCTTTTGTAGTATAGCTCTTATTCAAGACTTGTCGGCCAGAGACTAGAGTCTGAAATCTTAAATACATGGCTTCAATATCTTCATCCTCCTTCATTCTGAACAACTCATACTATTAGACTAGACGATTTCCATCGACTTCCTTCACTTGTTGACTTCCATCATAATTAGAAGAGCGAGGCTAAAAAATACTCTTAGCAATAGATTTATCAACAATTTTAATATACTCTGAATGAGGGAAAGCTTCAACCAAAATACTACAAACTCTATGATGCTTTCTGTAAATCTTTCTCTGAGCATCACTTAAGCTCTTTCTATAAATAACCATGCGCTTATAGTCTATTGCAAAACTTATACAATCCTCATTGATATCTCAAATTTCATCATCAACACCAATAATATCGTTATACATTTTTCTTTTCCACTAAGAAAAGTGTTTAGCATCTCCATTGAAATATGGAGGTCTCGTTGAGTAAGAACTTTTATCAGATTTGGAGTTTGTGCTGTTGTAATCATGACTCACAACATGATTACGAAAGTTGCATTTTAAGTTGCAGCAATATTGATGTCTCCCAAAACACTATGAATATTTTTGAGGTAGAAATATTGAATGTCAGTATACACTGTTCATATTATAGTATAAAAAGATATTGATCCCATATAGATTGCAGTTGCTAGTTTTAGGTGCTCGCATGTTCCTCACGAAGAGCTATAACTTGTTTAACATGCAACAGTTGCTAGGTTTAGGTGCTCACAAGTTATAGGAAGCTTTTCAGCATAAAACTTTTTGTCTATGACTAAAATTATATTTAATTTAAAATATTTTATATAGTTGTGGAAAAAAGATTTTGTGAAATTTTCTTTAACAACTTTTTAATAAAAATATATTTATTGAAGTCAAAATAAGTTATATAGTAAAAAAAACATAATAAAAATATTATTTTAATAAAATCCATCGTAAAATTATATTATAAAATTTATAGTTTACTTTATTTAATCATCAATCTTAATATAACTAATTTTTTTACATTATATTTTCTATAATTAAATTCATTATAAGGATTGATTGTTTTATTATGAAATATTAGTAAAAGACCTGTGCTTTCGTACAGGTCACGTAACATTGCGATAATTATATAAAAAATAATTAAATTGTTAATATTATAGAATGTTTATAGATATTAAATGAAAATTATGGGTATTAATGTAATGTTTCTGTTAAATATTTTTCTTTTATATATACAATAATTTGTTAAATAGTTGAGTCACACCAGTTATGGACATTTTTTCTTCGCTAAACCAGGAGAGATGACAGACATCAAGGAGAAGCAACGACATCCCAATTAGATTGGCACCCCGATGAACTCTCATTCTATACCGTCAATATTAAATTTTATTAAAAAAAATGGGGGAAATACAAGAGGGGGGACTAGGCCAAAACCCTCAAAGGAAAAACAAAAAAGCGAAAAAAACATAAAAGAAGAGCAAAAAAATAATAAAGACAACCGCCTACGGAAATCTAAACCGAGGCATTCCACAACGTTACGAATTAAAGTCCAACTGCAAATCAGATAGTAAAATCGACAACCAAACTGTACCAAGTGACCCATAGCAGCCAACCTGTCAACACAACAGTTACCTTCACAGAAGATGTGAGAGGAAAGAACCTGAATACCAAGAGAGCGTACATTGTGCCACCAGTTGCGAAGTAAAACCAGAACCAGCGACACATTTTTAAATTTTTTTAAGGCAATTTTAGTGTCCGAGTTACCAAAACGACGGACATTCCAGTACAAAACTGTCAATGATCAGTAGTAGAATTATCACCCGTAGAACGGGTTTTGTACGGCTTACCCACAATGGTCTTCTTTAGGTGTTGTTTCTGTTTCCTTGTTAAAATAGGGAGGAAAGGTGATTCAACACATTTTTTATCATACTGCTTAACTCGGCGCCATAACTACATGTCTTGCTGAATCCTAGAATTACTGTGAACCTTTGGCATAACATATTGCGTTCGACCACCCTGAAAGACAACCTCTTTCTCGAAATTTCCAGTCCTATCAAGGGACCCCTTTGTGGCCTCAAAAGATACCAAAGAAAGATCAATAGTACGATCAACAGGTGGAGAGTTGTGTGAGTCAGATTGCAAGTCATTGCGCTCCACAAAACGATCTGCTTGAACCTGTAACAGATCAACAGACACCTTATGCACGTCATCATTCTCAATAGGGGATGAGTGTGAGACATGCTCATGGGAACCCTTGAGACTCTCCACCAGCTCCCGCCAGCTTAAATGATTATGTTCCACATCATCAGAAAGCGTAGCAGTAACATCATCAACCATGAAGAGGAAAACTGAAAGAGTTAGATGACAGAGACAGTATGGACACAGGGACGGTTGTCTGAGAAGTAACCATTGTTGAAGAAACAATATTAACCAACACCATCTGTGTATTAAAAATCAAATTAGAGGATGGAATATGAGCCAAAATTTCCTGAGAAATAGAAGCTAGTGTTGTAGGGGAAGAAGGCGTTGTAACCCTCTGAGTGGTAGTTAATGTGGAAATGATAGGAACCGGAACCCAAGTCCATGTGCTTCCATTGGCCAATGTTGATGCCCTAACATCCTGATGCTGCCATGAAGGTTTAGGGGGTTCGACCCTAATAGGTTGTTTCCCACAGTCAATTTTATCCTTTGTTACTTGCGGATGTAACCACCGACAAGTGGAGACATTGTGTCCAATGGAATTGGCTCTCATATTGGACTTCCACTTTGAAAGCAAAACCATCCCGCTCAACTAGGATTTCATCATAGGCTCTCTTTGATAAATCAATATCAACTAAAATGCGTGCATAGTGCCCAAAAGTATGGTTCTGTGTCAGACCATCAATGTCGATAGGGGTTCCAACCATGCTTGCAATTTCCTTCAATGTTCTCTCCCACTAATACTCCTGCGGTAACTCAACCAAGCGAATCCAAAGTGAAACATGTGTCTGCTTTTGAGAAAGGTATTTGAAGTCGTTGTTCCACTGAGATAACCTTAACAAACCCGGGTTAAGATTTATGGTGCATGCTTCCCATATTTTACGTAATTCATCCGCCGAATCAAAGGGAGAATCATAGTATCCTTTGTCGAGAGGTACCATTTTCCATCCAGACAGTGTCTTCCAAATCTTTCCTATCTTAGTACATTGGTCACGTGCAACATAGGGTTTATCCCCCTTATTCAACGCTAACCTAGATCGTAGTGCATTCTTGCACTATTCTACACCACTTTGGTATTCGTCCTGACAGATTTTGATGCTCAAAGCATCTCCTTTCATGCATGGTATCGGAAAAGGTCTTTCGTCATTCACATTCTAACCTGCCATTGCGGTAGCAAATGATTTTGATGGAGCTTCATGTGCTTGCACAAAAGTTGATAAAATTTTGAAAACTCATGAGTATTTTCAAAATCAAAATTAATGTAGTGTTTCTATTAAATAACTTTTTATTTTATATGCAAAACATTGTTCAATGTTTGCACCGCACCGTTGCAGATTTTATGTACTTATATGAGAAAGTTATAAAATTTTAAAAACTCATGACTATTTTCAAAATCAAAATTAATGTAGTGTTTCTGTTAAATAACTTTTTATTTTAGGGTAAATACCTCTTTTCGTCCCTGTAGTATTAGCGAATTCTGGTTTTAGTCCCTGTAAAAAAAAAGATTTAGATTTTGTCCCCATAATTTCAGATTCTTCCACTTTTGGTCCCTCATTCCACCACGTAAGCAGAATTTGCATACATGGGACATAAAATGAGGGACCAAAAGTGGAGGAATCTAAAATTACAGGGACCAAAAGCGGGAGGAATATGAAATTACAGGGACGTAATTTATGCAGATTCTGCTTACGTGATTAAAGGAGGGACCAAAAGTGGAAGAATCTGAAATTACAGGAACAAAATATAAATCTTTTTTTTACAGGGACTAAAACCGGAATTCGCTAATATTACAGGGACAAAAAGAGGTATTTACCCTTTATATGCAAAACATTTTCAATGTTTACACCGCACTCGTTGCAGAATTTATGTACTTATATCTCCACAAACTAATTTTTATATACATATATGAGAAAGTTGATATGATAAAATTTTGAAAACTCGTGACTATTTTCAAAATATCAACATTAATGTTGTCTTTCTATTAATTAATTTTTTTTTATTTTATAATGCAAAACACCGTTCAATATTTGGACCGCTCCCATTGCAGATTTTAGATGTTTATATCTTCTGAGGAGCATTACTTCAATTTTTATATATTGTTAGATGTTAGTAGATATGCCCATTATCCGTAATTCATTTTTTTTTAAAACGAATAAATTAGTTTCATAGTTATCCAAGGAAATTGGTTACAATTGTGATTAGCTTCATCCGTAATTACTTTTAAAAAAATAAAATTTTCAAAATAACTATTATGGACATAAAATCTAGGAGATCTTATGAAATTTTGTTGTACTTCGATTTTTATATATTGTTACTAGATAATAAAAAATGTAGACCGTAAATCATATACTTACTATTTATAAATCTTAAAAGTAATATTGGTCAAAAGAAAAAATCTGAAAAACTTTATTTTGGTCAAAAGGAAAAATTCTTAAAAGTTATTCTATACTATTTTTTTTATATTTTATTTTTAAAAGCTTACTGATAACTTATTAAATCACTATATAAAAACTATTATAAATAATGTATGTTGTTATCTCTAGTTTACACAAGTTTAAACCTCAAGTTATCTCTCATTGTGAATATGGATGCTCGAAAGACTTCTACTGCCAAATTTGCAATCTTATTGATTTTTGTTATCTTTGCATCAGGTTAGAAATCATGTTTTACTCTTAATTTCTTCACGATGGTATCGGCTTGGGATCTGGGAGTGTGCTCCTCCTTGAAGTTTTAGGATCGATTCTCTTCGGTGCCAATTTAGATGGGTTAATTTAGCTTTTTCAAAAATATATATATATCACCAAAACATTATAGTTGTGACTTTTTTTAAAAAAAACATTTAATTTTACCTTCGACTATTTTTTTCTGTAAATATTATATTGATTTTAATGATGATCATGTTATATTTGTGTATGTACTGTGTAGACATGTGCAAGAAATCAGCTGCAAGGGGACCCATTGTCACTTTCTGGTGTCAAACTAACGATGCATGTGAACATCGTTTTCCAAATCATGGTTATAAATGTATTAATCATTTGTGCCAACCCCCCAAAATCAGCCACAACGACCTACAATTTATTTCCACCTGAGTTACGTACTTAGACAATGTGATACAACTAAAAATAATACAAAAATTAATAATAAAGGATTGTATCCCAATGTATATTCCAATGTTATGCATGATGTGAAATAAAATTCAATCTTTTCATTAACAGTTTCTCTAATAATTCTTAATTGATTGATATTTTGCACATAATTTACACTATAAAAAGAGTTATAAGATTCATAAAAGACACATTTTTTTAAATTCCAACATCTTTCGTATAACTAAAACTTATGCTACCTCAACATCTTATAATGAACAAAAATATAAGAAATAAAAATCTCATTACATTTTCCGAATACAAGTAAACCACTTTTCTTAAAAAAAAAAATTAAAAAAAAATTTGAGTGGTTCTTAAAAAATATTTATTAATTATTACAAATAAAGAGCAAATTAGTTTTTTTTTTTAATCAAAACTTTTTGTCGTGGGAAATAAAAGTAGAGAGAGAATAGAGAGGACAGAACATGGATTTGGTCCTAAAAAATGTTTAACAGGAATTTGGGTCCCTCTCCATTTACATTGGATTCTCTAAAATAATTTCTCCTTTTATCTCCATCAAGAAAAACAAACAAGAGCCGAAAGAGAAAATGATAATGAATGAAAAATTATAGTGTATCTTCATCCACACAATCCCTCTCTCCATTTTCTCTTTTAATTAATTTTTATATATCTCTATTAATTTTATATTTTATATATCTCTATCTCTATTAATTTTTATATCTCATGAAAACGGAAAATATGACACAATTTTTATATCTCATGTCTAAAACTGCAAGGATAACAGAAGTGATGCAAAATATATACAAGTGTTTTATATTCGAAAATTGAGTGATTATATTCAAGTGGTTAATAAACTTTATAAAAAGATGAATTGTTCGATAAAATATGAGAGTTCAATTATTGAATGGAATAATTATTGGTAGATTTACACTTTTAATCTCTTAACTTAATTTTAGGTAACAATTTGGTTATTTATCTTTTTTAATTTAAATTTTGTCTTTTTAGTCCATTTTCATATGAATTTTCAAACTTCAAATCTAATATTTTTATGTAAACATAGATGAAGACTATAAATTTGAAGTTTGCAAATTCATATGCAAATGGAACAAAAAGGACAAAATTAAAATTTAAAAATATAAAATAAAGGACCAAACTGTTACCTAAAATTAAGTTAAATGACTAAAATTATAATTTTGCCAATAATTATCATTCAAACTTTATTTATTTTCTAGTTAAACTTTGATATACTATGATCCCTTGCAGGCCTTTTGTTGACTGTAGCATGCATCATGATCATCATCATATAATAATTAAAAAAGATTCACAATATGAGTACACAAACCAGCCAGCCATTTGGAGGATCCATGTTCGAATACACACACGTAGGTTTATCTATTTCAAATTAAAAAAGTTATTTATCATATAACATACATGAAAGAGACGACACACATATGGTTGAATCCTTTTTATCAAAAGATACGGTTGAATCTTTTCTTCATATATATTAAAGTGTCTGTTTGGCACAACCTTTGTAAAAAGAAATTCGATGAAAATCACGGTAAAAAAAATATATTAACGTAGAAGTTAGTATTCAGAACTTCTGAAAATCACAGCAAAAACACATCGTAAAACGTGCAAACATGTTTTTGTGTATTGCAAACGATAAACCAAACACGCATAAAGTGGAAAGTCTCTCTCGATAAGCATAGTTGATAGAACTATAGTATGTAAATGTTAGAGTTTGAACTTTTAATTCTTCACATTTTTACTTGATTTGATAGTGGGTGGTTTCCTAGTTTTTACACTATTAATACGTTTTACCAAATTTTTAATCACTAAATTACTTGATAAAAATAAGAAGTTGATATATGGTTTTCATAACTTTATTTTCTAGTATTTCATGACATGGTTTCCTAATTTTACACTATCTTTTTTTGAAAGAAGAACGCTTATAGCATTTCATTATTAATAAAATGTTCAATATAATGAGGTACATGATAATAAATTTTACGACTAGCTGATAATGTGGCAACCCCCGCTAAGGTGTGAGCTATCTCATTTGCTTGTCGCCTACTAAACTCGATCTTAGAGTTTGTAAAGTGTGTGGTAAACAATTGTCGGCATGTCGTAAGAATATGACCAGTCTCTGTAACATCCACTCGATTCTGATGAAAAGCATTCACGGTAACCTTTGAGTCGGAGCAAAAATCAACATGGTCATAGGACATATCACTCAACAATTCCAAGGCATGATAAAGAGCTACAGCTTCTCCCATAGAGATTGAACACAGTGGGAAAATAGGAATGACTTTAGCTAAGACAAACGTACCTTTGTCATCTCTTATGCAAATGCCAACCCCCGTATTGTTCCGTTGATCCGAAAATGCAGCGTCCACGTTACATTTTACTCTACCATAAGAAGGGGGCTGTCATTGGACCTGATTGTACGCTAAGCTGTCTGCAACACTAATTTTACACTATTAGTATGTCTTCTAAAAAAAATTATGTCTCAGGTATGATATGTCCATAATTAGACAAACTATTTCTTCGTAGAAGCATAAGGTGCAACAAAACTCTCCTTTTAGAATTTTAGCATTGATCTTTAGTTTTGATTTAAATTTATATAAAATTTTAGAAAAAACCATTTTAAATGTTTGAGTTTGTGTAAGTATTTTAAAAAAATTCTTTTGTTCAAATAATTGTTTTTATGAAGAAAGTAAACATTTACTTTAACTATTTTTTTTTCTTCTAAAATATCGCTTGTAATTGAAAAAAAAAATACAAACTCTATTTTTATTATTATTTCAAACAAAAACAAAATATCACCAAAAAAATATATCATACTTTTTAAGAAATCTCTAAAAAATTATTGCTTATTTCTTTTGGACAAATAGTCAAATGACAATACTATTGAAAATTTACTTAGACTCCGAATCTGAATCTAGTCAAGTCCCGTCTTCTCTATTCTTGTATGGAGACTCCTACGGAATAGATTACCGACGAAGGATAATTTGTTTGTGTGTGGTGTTATTTCTCATGATAACCAACATTGTGTGGTAGGTTGCGATGATTTTGAGACTGCGCAACATCTGTTTCGCTCTTGTTCGTTTTATGCTGCCTTGTGGGGTCAAATTCGGTCTTGGTTAGGGATAGCTACCGCCGAGCCTTTTTGTGTGTCAGATCATTTTTATCAGTTTGTGTATTTCGCAGGTGCCTCCCGTACTATTTTCTCTTTCATGCAACTTATTTGGTTGTGCTCGTGTGGGTTCTGTGGAGTGAAAGAAATAGCAGGGTCTTCAAAAATAAGGACCATACCGTTCACCAATTGATAGAGAAAATCAAATTACAGTCTTTTTGGTGGATGAAGGTTACTAATATTTCTATCCGTAATAATTTTCATATGTGGTGGTTAAACTCTTTTGTTTATTTGAGCATTGGCTAGCTTTTAGTTTTTTCTAGCACACCTTGTGCTTGAAATTTCTCTTTGGGTTTTTAATATATATTATATTTTTGTTTGTAAAAAAAAAATTAAATTTTTTTATATATTTTTTTATATGTTTAACGAATGAGTTAGCATTTGCAGACTGCTCCCTAATTATTATTTATTTGAAAGATCCCTAAATTATTTATGACAAAATTGTTAAAAAACAAAAAATACACACACCAATCCTTAATTAATTAAGTGAAAAAACAATTAATAGAACTTCTAAATTCTCTCCACTTTTCCTCTTTCCACTGTTGTGTTCATCTGAACATGATTGACGCTATTGAATCATAGGGTTTTAGAGTGAGACTTTTCACTGACTCATTCAGCTTCTCTTACTCAACCAAACACCAAACAACAAAAACATCATCATAGTTTGGTTCCTAGATCTTCTCAACCATTGCTTCCTCCAACATCATATGATCGGTATTGTTTTTTATTTTAAAGAATCATTTTTTTATTCAAATGGGTATTCGAAAGTTGAGTTTTTTTAGGTTAATTTTGTGTTTCTAGTAATTTATGTTAAGTAAGATTTGGTGGGTCATTTTCCTTTATAGCATTGGATTTGTTCATTAGTGTTCATCTTGTGTTGGAAGCTCTGTAGCTTGATCCAATATGAATATGATTCACGTGTTTATCATATAAGTGCTTATGTATGAGTTGTTTCTTTAACAGAAGATAAAATAAAGTCAAATTGTTTTCGTAAAAGCGTAGCTATAAGTTGTTTTCGTAAGTTTTCCTGCAAAGCTTATGGACATGTCATAAGCTCTCTCAACAAGTGCTTATATTGGTAACAAAGCTCAAATAAATCGATCCTAACAGACCTTTCAAAGTCTAATAATTGGTTCATATTAGTGATTGAAAAATGTAACTGATAGCAACTTGTTGGAGCATAATTTTGTTTATTGGAATTGGATAGTTGTTAGTCTATTCTGAACCTTGTTTTGCATTTTTCTTCTTCTTCTTTTAGGCACTATTTGGTTAAATGGCTTAATTAAGCACTTCTAGCGTAAGTTGTTATAATGTAAGTGATTATGTATAACTTGTTATCAAGTTGTTTTTCATAGAGACTATAAGTTGTTTTCATAAGTGATCTTGGACAACTTATGGACATGTCATAAGCTATTCCATTACCTCTCCCAAATAGTCTCACAACTCGCAAATACTTATGCTAGTAGATAAGCTAAAATAAGTCAATTTAAACAGAGCTTTCAAAGTCTAATAATTGCTCATATTAGTCATTGAAAAGAGTAACTGATAGCATGTTGTTGGAGCATAATTTCATTTATTGGACCATGCTAGTTGTTAGTTTAAATCATTGGAAAGTTATCTTGCTTTGACTAAAGGATTTTTATGATTAATCTCGAGTGGATGGTGTAGAAGTTAGCCTTTGGAATCTGTTAATCTTTTGTTTATGAAGTTCTGATTATTTTTCAGGTTCTATATGGCTAAACCAAGTTCATCTGGTAGTAGAACTAGAAGCTTTGTGCAGATCTTTATAGTAGTTGGTCTATGTTGTTTCTTCTACATATTAGGTGCATGGCAGAGAACTGGTTTTGGAAAGGGAGATCTTTTACAATTGGAGGTTACTAAGAAAGGTGCTGGTTGTGATATTGTTCCAAATTTAAGCTTTGATTCTCACCATGGTGGAGAAGTTGGCAAAATTGATGAGGTTGATTCAAAACCTAAGGTATTTAAGCCTTGCAAGGCTCGATATATCGATTACACGCCCTGCCATGATCAACGGCGTGCCATGACCTTTTCTAGACAAAATATGATTTATCGAGAGAGGCATTGCCCTCGTGAAGAAGAGAAGTTACATTGTTTGATACCAGCACCGAAAGGGTATGTTACTCCATTTCCATGGCCAAAGAGCCGTGATTATGTTCCATATGCGAACGCACCCTACAAGAGTCTTACAGTTGAGAAGGCTATTCAGAACTGGATCCAATATGAGGGAAATGTGTTCAGATTCCCTGGTGGTGGAACCCAATTCCCTCAAGGGGCTGACAAATATATTGATCAAATTGCTTCTGTGATACCGATCGAGAATGGAACAGTCAGGACAGCACTGGACACTGGTTGCGGGGTACGTATGTCTGCGTGAATTCCTTAGGGTTTGTATCATATTCTTTTGTCTTTTTTCATGTTAATTTGATTAGCAGAATAATTTAGTTTAGGGTTGTCAAATAGTAGCTCTGGCGCTATAGCATAGAAGTATTTGAACAAATCGCTATTATGTAATACGCTATTTAGTACAAAGTGTTGTCAAATAGAGGCACTATAGCACTGTAGTGGAATTTGAACAAACGAATATTTTCCATAATCCGCGACTAACATCACTGAGTTAGTTTGTTTTAGCTACGTATCTGTAATGTGTAAGGTTGTTTTGCACAGGTTGCCAGTTGGGGTGCATATCTTTGGAGCAGAAATGTTATCGCTATGTCATTTGCACCTAGGGACTCACATGAAGCACAAGTACAGTTTGCACTTGAAAGGGGTGTACCTGCTGTCATTGGTGTCCTAGGAACCATAAAGTTGCCTTATCCATCTGGAGCCTTTGATATGGCGCATTGTTCTCGTTGCTTAATTCCTTGGGGATCAAATGGTGAGAAATTTACATTAAGAACTATAATTTTTCTTCTGAAGTATTTCCAGTAAATAAGGAAAGTGCATCTTGGGTTGTTATTGGCAGATGGGATTTATTTGATGGAAGTTGACCGAGTTCTAAGACCTGGCGGTTATTGGGTGCTTTCGGGACCTCCAATCCATTGGAAGGCTAATTACAAAGCCTGGCAAAGACCTAAGGAGGATCTTGAGGAAGAACAAAGAAAGATTGAAGATGTTGCTAAGCTCCTTTGCTGGGAGAAGAAGTCCGAGAAGAATGAAATTGCCGTCTGGCAGAAAACTGTTGATTCTGAAACATGTCGACGTAGACAGGAAGATTCTGGTGTGAAGTTCTGTGAATCAACAGATGCTAATGATGTTTGGTATGTACTTTCTTTCAGTGTTAAACATTTTATATATTTTAGCATCCATTGTTGATATTCCATTCATGTATTTCTACTTACCAACAAGATTATTCAAGCATGCATAAATATAAGAAAAAATTGTGTACGAAAATCTTGTACTGAGTTGGAATGGATTTGTTTTGTGGTTGCAGGTATAAGAAAATGGAAGCCTGTGTTACTCCTAATCGTAAAGTCCACGGAGATCTTAAGCCTTTTCCACAGAGATTATATGCAGTTCCTCCTAAAATTGCCAGTGGTTCTGTTCCTGGAGTTTCAGCCGAGACATACCAGGATGATAACAAAAGGTGGAAAAAACATGTAAATGCTTACAAGAAAATAAATAAGCTCCTGGGCTCTGGAAGGTATCGCAATATCATGGATATGAATGCTGGTTTGGGTAGTTTTGCTGCTGCTATTCAATCTCCCAAGTTATGGGTCATGAATGTTGTGCCTACTATAGCTGAGAAACATACACTCGGTGCCATTTATCAGCGAGGACTCATAGGCATTTATCATGATTGGTATAGTTTTCTAATTTCTTCCTTCTATTTTATTCACGGAGGGTCTTGATTTTATGTTTGAAAATGTTTGTTACGATAATACTAATGTTGAACTATTATTTTTTTGAGAAATGATACGTTGACGTCAGAATTTGATGTCAAATACTGTGTTCGTTGGTTTTTACGTGTATCTTTGAAATCCATGTAAACTGTATAACATAAAAAGTAAGAGAGAGATAGAGATAGACATATATGGTGTCACATACGGCGTATGTTTTTTGATGTTCAAATAACACAACTCAATTCTTTTTTCTCTTCTTGATGTATTACATGAAAATGTAGATTCTATCTTTTATTGTTAGTACAATCTTCTGTGATCAGGTTGCTTCTTTCTCGCATGTTTTTCCTTATTTATTTATGCCTTTATGATCCAGGTGTGAAGCTTTCTCTACATATCCAAGGACGTACGACCTCATTCATAGCAATGGGCTCTTTAGTCTGTATAAGGACAAGTGAGTGTTCCTTTAATTATATGGTTATTCAGTTATTCTTACAGTTATTTACTTATTTTTGAATTTGATATAAATTCTTAATCAATAGTTTAGCCCTTGTATGTGGTATGAAAATGAATTCTAGATAACGATTATCAGTGATGAAACCACTCGGTTTTAGTTCTCTTTTTCCCTTCATCAGTTGTGTTCATTCTTGTGTCTCAAAATCCTGTATCTAATCATCAAATGCAGATGTAACATAGAAAACATTCTTATGGAGATGGACCGGATTTTACGACCTGAAGGTGCCGTGATATTCCGCGATGAAGTTGATATCTTAATCAAGGTAAAGAAAATTGTTGGAGGAATGCGATGGGATACTAAACTGGTCGACCATGAGGACGGTCCACTTGTTCCGGAAAAGATACTAATTGCTGTCAAGCAGTATTGGGTTGCTGATACAAATACCACATCAACACAATAACCACTCAAAGACAAATTGGAAGGCGTGGCCATAAATCGCTGGTGCCTTTCTCTATACAATCCTTATAGAGTTCATATGGTTTTGTAATATGAGAATTTTGGCTTGATTATCATCACACCTATGGTACACAAGAAGGGCTGATCTACATACCACCGACGTTTCAGATTGAAAGTATGTATGGTTTCTGACATTGTAGTTATATTCAATCACTTCTATTTTAGCAAACTCTACTACCGGTGTCTGCGTTATGTTTAATTGTACCTTAGCTTGAGGTTTATGCTATTAGGCATTTTTTCCCTCAGAATTTAGTTATCTTGTTCAGAAATCAAGCAAACACTGGCTTCTTATTGAATAGTTTTTTTCTTTCTCATTTTCTCTCTATATTAAGTCGATGTCCCTCTACTTTGCAATGTAATGGATGATAACCTGTCCATGTTTTGTAATCTAACAAGTATATGATAATATATCTTCCTGACTAGAATTCCCTCATTGCTTGCTAGTGAGACTTAAATTGAATTGCTCTTTGATTTGGCTATTCTTAAAGTTTTTGATCTTGTAAGAAAGGTTGCAGGATTATAACTATTCTCTTTGAGTTTGTGATAAATGATATGATTAAATTGATTGGATTAAGTTTGAGTCTGAAGCAATATATGTTCGTATGTTTTTAAACATATGAAAAGAAAGTTATGTCCCCTGAGGATGTTGACCTTCTAAACAAAAGTTTCAAAGGTCATGCATAGTAATGTTATATCCCCTTCTTAAAAAACAATGTTATACTTATATCTCCTATGCCCAAAAATGTTGTGTTTAAAAGATTGATTTTGACATCTAGAAAGGGTTAACAACGCAGTTTGTTACCCGTTATTCTTCTATTTCTCTTGTAGTGCATTGTTAACCTATTTCTCAGAGGTTTGCATAAACCTATACTTTTTCAACCTAGCGCAAAAGCTTCATTTTTTTTTTTTGATTTTAAGTTTTAACTTAACGTTTACAAATGTACTTTTGATTGAATTTTATTTTACTAGATGTGTCCGAGTAAGTGGCAGTTAGATATGATTTTAAATATGTCGATTTGTTTAGTTAAAATTAGTTAAAATTCAAGATTTTATTTTTGTATCAACTTTTTTTATGGTTAGAAGCACATTTGACGTAAAATTTTGTGTGATCTCTTCAATCTGAAAATTAATCTCTTTATATATGAGACCCACTCACTTACATAGATTTAACTAAGACAAATAGTATTAATCTTTCCTAAAAAAATATAATTTTCAACAACTTTAACCAAACAATTGGACAGAAGTGGTGAACGAGCTCCTCCAAAAACGAATTCTTCAAAAGAGCTTGAGTTTGATTATTAGATACAATAATTCTTAATCATATTTTACTTATCTTTCGGCCGAGCTCCAGACTACTATAATCCATTTTTTCTAAAAATCGGAGGGTTAAAAAAAATTATTATTTTTAGGGGAACAAGAATAAGTATTGTTATAATTTGTTAATACTCCTTTTATTTTCAACAAGTACTAATAGGCATCTTGACAAGAGACAGACACCATTACTGATTAGCTATTGATTTAATTTTCCAGAAATTGATCCAACTATAAATTGCCGGGGGGGTCTGGTTGTTATAATTGACATGAGACAAATGTATTCTATGCAATAGCTGTAGTAGAGAATAGTATATCCATGTTCCATAATTTCAAGAGACAGTGCATTTTTTTAACCAATTTTACTTAACATAATATTCTTTGCTTAGCTAGTATTCCTTGATGTAATGTGATAACGAAAATTCAATTTATTACTCATCTTAAATTATAAATCGTTTTTAAAAGAAAAGTTGTCCTATAATATCTTCTCCCCAAGGGGAAAGAGAATGAAGCTTCTACTAAACAATTAACACAAACTTTCATCTATGTAGAGAATTAATGAATTATCAATGAAAGATAATATTGTAAAATAACTGATAATTTTTCTTATATAAAATTAGTTACATTTTTTAATTTGTATGAAATTTTACAAAATGGCTTACAATTTAGAATGAATGTAGTATATTACTGAAAGGAAAACAAGTCGATAAATGTGTGAGACGCCATCACTATAATCTCTAAATGTATTGAAATTGCAAACATATTTTTAGTGTCTCTTTTGTTGATAATTTATGAACTAAAAAGAAGAAAAAAAATACAATTAAACATGACACATATGCACATGTTTACAATTTCGATACATGAACCAATGTGACAGCGAGTTACACACCAAAATTATGGTTTACCATTATTTAAGGCAGCTTTGACAGGTGACAAACCATTACCATGTTTCAATTATCTATTGATTTTGTTTCAGAAATTGATCCAACCATAAATTGCCGGGGGGGTCTGGTGGTTATAATTGGCATGAGACAAATCTGTAGGCTGTCGTGTAGAATAATAATATATCATTGTTTCACAATTTCAATAGAAGGTACATATCATTTTTATGACAAATTTTACTCTGACAGTGCAAAATTCTCTACTTACCAAATAATATTCTTGCTTCTCTTAACATTTGTAGCCATATAGGAAGCTATAGCAGCCAGAAAAATGTAAGATATAGAAGTTGAAGAATAAAACAAGTGGTGTCAGAGAAACAGTAAGTGTAATGGAAATATATACGGCTAGCCACGTTCACACACAAGAGAAGTATTTCCAATTTCCTTTACACATATTTACACGTACATATTTCTTGGTCACGGGGATCAAGTGAAGCCAGCCTCCCATGATGCATGGTTTTGGACAGTATTGGTAAGCAGTCAATTCTAGAGATGAGGTAGTACATTGCTGCTGAGAGTCCAAGACAATCTAGGCTAGTCACCGTGGGGGTCTGCTTCATTGCATGCTCTCATTGCCACACAATTGTTGTAGTCACTAGCTAGCAAGGTTGGTGTGTGAAATTAATGAAATGGAATGGAAAATTCTTAAACGTAAGTGTGTGTGAGTGGTTGCATTGAAATGGTGGACACAACATGTGTATTAGATTAATAGGTGTTAGAAAATTTAAGGGTGAGTGGTTAGTTTCATGTTGGTAGCTCGGTTAGTGTGAGTTAAGGGACATTGAAGGAGATCGATCGTTGAAAACTAACATAATCAGCAATTTATTAACGTTTGTGTTAACAATATAGATAATCAGAGAGAATAATAAAGAGACTAACAAAAACGGTTAAGGTTTCATAGATTATAATAGTTTGACATTACAAAAAGTTACAAAAGAATATAAATAAAACGTAACGGACTGCTAACTTAGTAATATAAAACTTCAATAACTTAAACTTAATATTTTATTTTCTAACCGTTTGTCTATAAAAAAAAAAGTGAGTGGTTAGTTTCAAATTATGGATTGATATATAAGAAATATATGATTGATGTCTTGATCTATTATGAGTGTTGGTTATTGATCCGTTGTTGATTGTAATGCTTTCTAGACTCCCCCAACAATATGCCAATAAATAACAAAAGGGGTTTGACCTATTGATTAATTAAGTGATTAAGGATCTTTAAAAATAAAATAAAATTAAGTGATTAAGGAGACAACAAGAGTTTAGTATGAAAACAATGATTACTTTAAATATAAATAGATCATGAAATGTTTAGCTAGTCGATCGTTGTTTTATTGTTGGGTTATCTATTCTCATCAATGTATTGGTATTTAAATCTATGGTATAGAATTAGTGATGGTACAATGAAAAGACGGTCGAAAAATGAGGAAAGAAAAGGAGTATCAATCATTAAGGATAAACAATGAGACAAAGACAAGGATAGAAATGAAAGCATTTTGTTAGTCATACTTTTAATTTTGGGCTGTTATTCCTGTTATTGTATTGATATTAAATCTATAGTTATACTAGGCGAGATTATATAGGTGGATTTCGAACGACGATGGTGTTGCTAAAGTGCAGCGGAGAGCGAGGGTGTGAGCTCTCTGGCGGCGATATATTTATAAGCACTCGGGCGTTCAAGTTAATGGGATGTTGAGGTGGGCACGAGGTAGTAGTATGATATGGTGCATTCATTCCTCTTTAGTGAAGGAGGTTCTTAGATAGGGTAGCTAATCAGTAGAATAGGATAGAAGTTCAATAAGGACGTTGAGCCCCCACGTGATTTCCGCCCTGATGAGCAGAAATCAAATCTCCATCATATGATGATGGTTTTTGTAAAGGTGATGATACGCGTGTGGTGTTGGTTTTATCGAAGTGGTGTTGGTTTTTGACTCAAAATTGACTTCTATTGAAGTAGTAAAAATATCGTTCCACAAGGACTGGTTTTAATCTCAATAATTCAATCACGTTGTAAATTAGGATGTATAAAGGTTCTTTTAATTTGCCGCTAGGCAGTTGATTGGTTTGTTTGCATAAGCAATAACATAAAATAAAGATTGGTTTTAAGAATAAGAGAGAGATGAGTTTAGATCTTCCGAATCATCTATGTTCCCCTAATTGGTATACCGCACCTATTTTTGTGAATGAGTCCCTAGTTTAACGATAGTTAACAAAATAGTCCTAATCAATCCCTTGAGTTAGGACCCTCTTCTAGGGTTACAGCCCCTAATTTCTTAAGTGATCTAATAACCGTCGAAGGTTTAAGCACGTTAACCTAATATCACTAATAAAGGATTATCCATTCCTAGACTAACCATGTTTATTAGAACAATTCAATTAGTTCTAAGTCGAAAGCTATGGTCAGTAGTCATTCGTTCTCACTAAATCATGTTTATATTTGATCAGGATATAAAAAGCATTAAGAACAATTGAATTGAATAAAAACTAGATTGTCATTCACAAATAATAGAGTTTCACAGCAACATGAATCAATTAGGGTTACAAAGAATCATCTCAGACCTAACCTCTAATGGATTTAGCTACTCATAATGGTGTTTACAAATAACATAATCATTAGAGGAATCAATACATACATGAACTGGTAAAAGAGTGAAGAAATCGCCCTTCTCGCCGTCTTGTAGTCTCAAAATCGCACTTTGCTATCTCAAAATCGTAACCCTTGTTTTCAGAATAGTCTTCAGCTTAAATAGGCAACATTTTCTGCGTCCAAAATCGCGCCACGCCTCATAAAATCGCGCCACGCCACCAGAAATCGTACCACAATTTCCGTGGTAGAACCAAACCTTCATTCTGGTCACAAAATTGCGCCACGCCACTCAAAATCACGCCACGGTTGCCAATTTCCAGCACTTCCAGAATTTCTGCTTTTTACACCCCCAGGCTGTCTAAAATTGCTACAGACTCAATAAAAACATCAAAACAACTGTTTCTTCAAAATCTTGTATTTTTCATGCTTTCCTTGTTGTTTAAGCTTTCTTATGAACTCAAAATTATCATAAAAAGACTCTAAAAATAGCAAATGACTGACTGTCATCAGATAGCAAAGTCGTGTTACGATTGTGCTCCTCCACAAATTCAGAATTTTAAGTCAAGTTTTCAACAGGTTCAATTCAAGTAACGTATGGTCAATGTCGGTTAAGTAACTTGATTAAACGCCAAGAAAGCCACTATAACATGGGGTCCTCAGACCTATTTAATTTCTACCAGTTATCTTATGTTTGCTTAAAATTGTGGTGTATAATACTAGTATTTGTCAATTTTTAATGTCTGGTTTTGGATTTATATGAAATATGATAGGTTAATTAATGCCACGGGTAATAAATAATTTAATTTTCTTGGTGTGTGATCAGCAGTACTATCAATTTTTGTGTGGTCAGAAGGATCTCTCTGAATGAATCAAGTAGACAAACTAGTTGGTTACTCTCTATGTCAGGAATGGTTTTTGTGGTTTTGGCATTGCAACCTTGTTAATATTCTAGAATGTACTCGAGGAATTGGTATATGTCAATGCATCATTCTTGATCAGTGTCGACTATACAATACAATGAATAATTATATCATCTACACAGTGATTGTAGGTAGTGCACATGGCAAATTTGTGTATTAAAATAGCATAACTATAGATTTGTTGGATCATCTGCTATCTTCCCACAAAAGTCATATTCTCCATGTCGAGTCTTGAATGCGAGAGTGCGTATTAAAAGTCTTGCATTTAACGATTATAATAGTTAGTTTTGCAGGATGGAGTTAGATTTGACGAAAATTCTAAAAATTCTTTTTTAAAAAATAGTAAAACAACTGCATTAAATGCAATGACCATTTAGTTCCTACATGTCTCTTCATGTCTGTCACAATAAAATCTCACTAGCACGTTTGTGTTCTATTCCATTTGAATTATTGGAAGATGCATTAAAGTACAATGGACTATTCACTAGGGAAGGGGTTAGATCCAATTGTGAAAAGGGAAAAAGACAATACTTTTAAAAAAAGATGTGACTACATATTATACAATCAAGTAGATTAGAACATGTTCCTCTCTAGTAGTTATCATCCTTCCTCCTGGAAGGGGACAAATCATAGGCTTTTCCAATATAACAATAGAAACAAACCATGATTAATATAATAAGCACCTAATCTTTGTCTATTAAATATGTGATTAGACAAACGTTTAATATTATAAACTGTTATTAGACAAAACCAAAAGAAGTTTTTGCGGTCAACAAAAGTTGATTCAGTTAGTATGATTTAGATTCGGTTAGAATTCAACTCATATTTTAATATGACTTGGATTTGAATCTAATGTCAATATAAATACTACGTTGATAGATAATATATAAGAACATCTATAAATATTTTGAGTCTTAGATTTTCTTTGACTTTGGTGAACCTTAGACATCAACTGAATCTTAAGTTTTCTCTGACTCTGGTGAACCTTGGATATCAACTCGGAATTTCCTTGTAAACATTATTGGTGAATTGTCAATTAAGCTACAAGCATATGGTCCTACTTACTTGACATTTTGCATCTTCCATTAGCCTACTTATAGAGCTACTCTTAAATATGCTACTCATTTAAAACCCTCTCTTGCATCTACTTCCTTTCTTTTCTATCTAGCTTTAGTCTTTTCCTTCACATAATTGTGTTTTCCTTTAAGAACCTTTCCAATTCATCTGACCCTTTTGCACTCGAAAAAGTCATCATAATATTACTACTTTTACTTCATTTCTCAAAGTGTTATAGCATCTTTGTCTTTACCACTTTTCTTTATTTCTCAAATCCTTTTAACCATGGTTATCTCAGCAACCACTTTCACCTCTCAGAATAACAACAATAACCTTCGTGGTGGTTCTTTCTCTTCATACTTGAACAACAAGGAAGTAAAGGATCCTTTTGCTGATTCAATCCACCCCTTTATCAGCAACAGAAAGGAACCTCTTCACCTTGGAGTAAAGAAAGAAGAAGATGGAGAAATTGGAGTTTTTGATGCTGAAAAATACTTCAATGGAGTTGAAATAGAAACTCCAAGAATTGCTACCTTAGATGCCAATAAACTCAAGTACTTGAAAAACCAACAAGAGAATAGAAAGTGCAAGGTTCAATAT
The DNA here is from genome assembly GCF_003473485.1 of Medicago truncatula. Taxonomy (NCBI): domain Eukaryota; kingdom Viridiplantae; phylum Streptophyta; class Magnoliopsida; order Fabales; family Fabaceae; genus Medicago; species Medicago truncatula. The sequence continues at coordinate 17,670,089 of NC_053046.1, read as the reverse complement.
GGAACTCCAAGTGTTGGCTCAGAATCAAGCTTGAATAGCCAAAGTGCACTTTTACAAACTACTTTGAAAAATTCTACTTCAAGTAATAGTAGAAAAAATCAAGTTCATAGAAAGAGTCTTCTTGCTACTCTTGGTTGCAAATGCTCTTGTTATGATAAGAATTCTGTTGATGTAAGTGATCATGCAGGTGAAATCAGCTTCAACAAAAGTGCAGTTCAAGGAAAAACAACCTCAGAAAAACTCTTCAAACATGATCAAGATGCTTCTGATCATTCAATTAAGAATAAGAAAACCGAGACGCGTGCTACATCGGAACTCTTGATGAACAAAGATGTCTACTTGCAAAAACAAGAAAAGGTTTCTCCTTACAAAATGCAACTTCAACAAGTAGATAATCCAAGGAAAACATTGGAAGTGTTTGGTTCACCAATATTAGATGAAAGATGCAAGTCAATAAGCTTTGATATGAGACTAAAAATACCATCTTGGGAAGCTGCTTCAAAACTTGAAGAACAAGAAATTGATTTTTCTACAAATTGTGATGATGATGATGATGATGTTGGAAGTGATGCAAGTTCAGATTTATTTGAGATTGAAAGCTTCACTGGTAATAAAACAAGCTCATTTTTATCAAGAACAACAACATCACATGTTGCTTCTGGTTGCACTAGTCCAAATTTTTATGCACCAAGTGAAGCAAGCATTGAATGGAGTGTGGTAACTGCAAGTGCAGTTGATTATTCAGCTGTTTCAGATCATGAAGATCAAGGTTCAGTAGTAACTATAAGGAGTCCAATAAGAACATCATTTAATTCATTGAATGGCAAACACAAAATCAACAAAGAGATGCCGAGGCGGCGTCCGGGGAAATTGTTGGGTTGTAATAGTCAGAAAGCTGTTGGTGTTGCTGGTGATGCTTTCACTGCAACAAATGAGAAACATGGTACAAATGCAAAAATGTTGCCTCAGATGACAAGGTTTAAGGTGGAAAGTTTTGGTGCAAGAAATGAACAACATGGTTATGGAAAACCTCCTCTTAGGAGATCAAATTCACCACATGGTGCACAACTTTTGTATATTTAGATTTAAGATAGTGTTTTTAATTAAAACAAGCATATCTTTCTTTGTAGTTGGAATTTGATCAATTATGTGTACCTTGAAAATTTACTTGGTGTAATGCAGTTGTTTATGAATTTTAGCTACTATGTTTTCAGAATAATGTGTAGAAGAAATAGATGAGAGATAAAATACTCTTTGTTTTCAAATTAATGAAAACAGAAAACAAAATTGAAATAGAGAGCAATTTAATTGATAATTAAAAGTACAAATGGAAAAGTATCTAGTTTCTAATAAGTTTACGGTTTAAATAAGTTTTTTTGTCTCTAAAATATTATCAAATTTCATTTTTTGTCCCCAAAAAAGTGGCATGATTTCGTTGATACATAATATTCAAAATTGTTTATTGTTTAATTATCCCTCATTTCTTAATTAAACTTTTGAATAATTTTTTGGCATGTTTAGAAAATTAAGAAAAGTTTATGTACAAAAATTATAATTTTTTAAAATGGAGGATGAATCAAATATGACATTTTTCAATTTCAAAAGTTGAAGATAAAGATAACGAAAATCTCGACTTAGAAATTAAATTTTGAGCTTCTTTTATTTGGAGAACAATTTATAATGTTTCAAGCATGTCTACAAAAATAATCATTCAAAAATACATTGATTTAACAACAAGAACCAAAACAACTTGTAGGAGAATTTTGTACTGTCGAAAACATGAGACTTTATTTCATAGAGATGAAAAATAAAATTTGATAATTTTTTATGGACGAAAAACTTATTTAACCCTAAATTTCTCCCTTCTTTTTTCAAAATATTTGAGGAGGAAATAGTTGATTTCAATTATGTAGAAAACAATTACATAGTCTTTTTGAACATATATAACTTGGTTGGTAGAAATATTGCATTATGCAAGGCCAGATTCGAACCCCAAAAAAATTTAACCACTAAACTATTTGACCCAACGAAAAAACAATTACATAGATAACTCAGTTATTGCTATGTCATTTTCAGCTTTTCTTTCTAAAATGCATGTGAAAAGATATTCAAACCGACTATTAGCCTATAAAGAATCAAGATGGAAAGTCTTGTTGAACATTGCTTTTGCGACACATGATAAATTTTCATATCTTAAGTGTGCGACGTGGATTGAAATTAATTTTGTCTGTAAAATTGATTTTAAAGTTAAGATTTATAGTTTTGAACTTTTAATGTGATTTGTTTTAAAAAATATAAAATTGATAGCTTCAAACGTGATTTTATGTTCAAATTTATTATTCAATTCAACTAGGGGTGGGAATAAGCTTAGGTCGAGCTAGGCTTTGCAAGATCTGAGTTTGGTCTGGCAAATTTTTTGAAGGACTAAGTCTGGTCTGTAGCCTGTCATAGGCTTACTTTTTAGGGTTGAGCTTAGTCTTTTGAAAGTTTGATACGGCATGTTAGTCTGTTTAAAAGCATAATTCATATGAATATCTTTTGATAAGCAATGTGATTTAAGTTTCAATAGACTAGCAAACTAATATATCAATTAGATTAAACTCTCTTTTAATAATCAAGATGAGTTTTTAATTTTTATGGAATTTGACTATATATATTGTATCATATTTCAATTTTAGTTATTATAATACATTTAAATATTCAAAAAATTAAAGTAAACTAATGAACTTAAATTACTAAAAAAGTTAATAAATTTTTATTTAATTCACAGTACAAAATATAATATAATAGTAAATAATATTAGGGTTAAATATGTTTTTGGTTCCTATAAAATTGGGAACTTCTAAGTTTAGTCTTTACTTAATTTTAATAGGTTTTTTAGTCCTTACAAAAAAAAAATTACTTCTAATTTTAGTCCCCGTTACAACAAAGTTTGTTTAATTATCCTTAAACTCTTAAATTTTTGAACGATTTTTTTAAGATAAGTTTAGAACACTATGAAAGGTTCATTTACCAAAACTTAGATTTTTTTAACATGAAACGAATTAAATATGAATTTTTTTAAAACGGCAAAAGTTAAAGATAAAATTAACAAAATCTGGACGTAGAAATCAAATTTTGCGACAATATTTTACAGAGGAACTTTTAGTAATGTTCTTAACACGTCTGCAAAAAATCGTTTAAAAACTCAAGAGTAAATTAAACAAATTTGAATTGAAGAGGGACTAATACTGAGTGCAGAATTTTTTTTAAGGAATAAAAAAACTATTAAAATTAAGTAAGAACTAAACTTAAAAGGTCCCAATTTTATAGGGACCAAAAACATATTTAACCCATAATATTATTCATATTTACTTAAATCGACCGGCCTAAGAGGCTTTCTGAATGGCATGTGGCCTGACCTTTTAAGCTAAATAGGCTTCTAAAAAAGGCTAGGTCTTCTCTGTTTAAGAAAAAAGTCTAGTTTAAACTAATTTATCGTAGGCTAGATAGTAGACCTCTGTAGGCCGGCATGGCCTATTCCCATCTCTAAATTCAACTCACTTTTATTTTAAAAAATCAATTCATTCAAAATTAATTTTTGTTACCACAAAATCAAACACTGTTTTTAATGAATGTGTGATGAGTCAAATGTGACGAATCAAACATACACTTAGTTTATAGTGAAAGAAAGCATCTTTATAGGCATGAAATCCCTACTTCAAATGTGAAGTTTCTTATGTCTCCTCTAACTTATCTACATATATTCTTCTGCTTGTTTTTGTATATGATGCTTCCAATCGGTTTTTGCACTTTCTGGTAGAAAAATGTTTGATCAGAATGAATTTCTTGTATTCATGCATTTGGTTTTTATGCAAAGAAAAACAGGATGTGAAAGGTGATCCTCGTACTGTCAAAGCATTGGAAACTACCTACTCAAATGTTCTTTCTCATCAACTGCCTGCTAGTTGCATAACAACTTTTTTGTTTTTATGCTTTGTTGGGTCTCATTCTAAGGATCATAGCTATGTATAAGAATCCATTTAACAAAGATATTCAAGACTTTTCCCTTTTCAAGATATTTAGCAAAAGAAAAAAATTACAAATTAAACGTGGACATTTTTTTAGGGAAAAATAATTGTGACATGTATACCTCTTTTCAGGAAAAAATTAACTTCCTCCGATCAAATTATAAGTTGTTTTGAAAAGAAAAAAAATTGTATTTTTTCTTGTCCCATAATAACTGATCTATTTGTAAAAAAATATTGTTCCAAGAATATTAACTCAATTATAACTATAATTAATATTACTTTCATCACTCTCAATTCAATACTATATTATACTTTACATTTATGATAAAAAAAGAATGCATCAATACTTAACAAAGGCACTCAAAACTATTTTTCTCTCTTTCATTTATACACTTTTTTTAATCTGTGTAAAATTGTCAACTAGTTCATCCAATCATCAAAGAGGAAATTAAGTGATTATAAAGCTAATCATTCTTACAACAAAGGGACATTGTAAATGTCCAACGATAAACCAAAGACTCAATCCGCAAAGATCCATGATCCATCTAATCATATGCTGACTCGCAAATCACATCAGCGTCATAGCAACGTCATAACTGCCTCGGACCTCGTGTTCCCTTCACCTATAAAAGTATTCAGTCACAAGGAGAGTTCGAGGGATCATCTACATAAGTGAGTTGGACGTCACATGTTTACCAAAATCCTTATGACATTGAGTTTCTGGGTCCTGTCAATTTGTTAAGTGTTCAACTCCATTTTTCTAAGCAATACGAGATTTCTAACTCACACTTGTCGCACAACAAAAAGGTCTTCGACCCTTGGTGAAATGTATGTTATCTATTCCAGTTCAACTCTTGACTCACCTAAAGCCCTCATTTACTTGAGCATTAGAGTCCTAGCACGAACATAGCCCCTCTCGAAGTAGCAATGCCATCCTCCATTGTCTTCAAGCAACTTCGGGATCCGACAGTCGTTGTAGATTCACTACTCCGGATAAGATGACAATTATGTAGTATAATTTCTTCTGCTCTTAGGAGCATATTGTGATTATGTCGTGATAAGAGATCATATCTATATGTTAATGATGTCCACCATTAGAGATTAGTTCAGTAGTAAGAGTTTGATATTTTAACTTGAAAGAACCAAGTTAAAATCACCCTTTGTATAGTTCCAAAATAGGATTAGTACGACTTCAATAAAAAAAATATTATTTTCCCTTTTTTTATGAAAAATCTCCAAACTCATAAAAACAAAAAGTGTTGTTAATAAAAAACTTAGTGATCAGACAACTGTTTAACGGATAACCCTTCAATTTCAAGGATAGTATATCCTTACAGCAACATTCAACTATTAAATTTAAAAGCGACATTATAAATATGACCACCAAGGAATGAAAGCCAGCTGCATTCAATGCTAAAACCACCTCATAAATAAGGGTGTCTATTTAGTAATGAATCATATTTTCTGAGCATTACCTATGGTTCAGAAATCATAAGATATAATTTAATAGACGGTGAGACTTACATTACCCCTTGATGAATTGAGTGAAATTCATCCCTAATAATAAGTAGGATTCGATTCTGGAACGAAGGAGATGAAAATCACATGTTAAATGAAGAAGATGAAGAAGTTTTTGATCGCAATGTAAATATAACTATGTTCTCAAGTGCGTAATAACAGCAAGTGAATGAGAGTTAATGAAGTTTTTCCACAAAAAGACCTACATGGACAGGGACCAAACATGCTGCCATGTGATTTTGTGGTCAATAAGCTATTTAATTGTTAGAAACAAAAGGCAGATAAGATATTAATGCTGCAAAAGGATTAGATATATGCATAATCTAATGTCATGATTCATTGCTTTGAACAACCTTTGTATGTGGTGCAAATTATCAGATTAATGGTCCATTCAATTCAAGTCTGCCTGTCACATTATTATGCAGTTTAAACATTAATGTTTCTCCATTATTCTTTATTTTGGACTAATGACAACTTGATTTTTGATAGCTATTTCATGCACTTACTAAAAATATTTCACAATTTTATAATATTCTCAAAGTACATTTGATACGGAGTGGATATGAGGCGGGAACCGGAGTTGAAGCTAATAATGGAGAACGGTGGTGAAGCTCCACAGACATGTGATGTATCTGCAAACACTTTGATGTTCAAGTTAGTATTTTGTCAGGTAAAGTAAGCGGCTTATTAGGATAGTGTGTGGACCTTTCTCTTGGAGTATGTGTCCTTTTGTAATTGAAATTTTAGGTAAATTAGAGTAAGTCTCGTTCAAACTATCGAGAGAATCTTGACGTAATATGGGGATCACTGTGTAACGTTGTTTGTGCGGTGATTGTTAGCTAAGAAGGCACGCTAGCGTTAGTCAACGGATCAATTACCCTATGTTTTTTTGAGTCAAATTGTGTACCCTCTAGGTAAAACCGACTTCGTGTTGGGTCAAGACCTATTTTGGAACAACATTCATTACTTCTTCCTCCAAATCCTACACCCCGTACATTTTTAACGGTAAGTTGAAATTCAGCGTGTACATTAGATTAAAAATAAGTGTTGAACAATATGATGTTTGAAAATTTTAGAGAAAGATACGATATCTAACTAACTTGTTTAATCCTGTAACAAAAAAAAAACTAACTTGTTTAATTGTTGTTCGCTCAACGTGATCATTCTCAGGTGATTTAAGATCACCTAAAGTTAGAACAAATTGTTCTTCACTCAACGTAATGATTCTCAGATGATTTAAGATCGCTTAAAATTATAACAAATTGTATGCTGTCAACTTTTTCTGTTTATATTTAAAAAATAAACATCGTGATTAATTGTGGGGTATAACTATAAATTTTTGGACAACTCTTGTGGCCAAAGAGGCAATTGGACCATGAATAAGATGGTAGCATTAAAGATTTAAAGACCAATTATTGGGTGGTGCCTTTAAGAGCCTCTCAACTCAAGAATATGATATTAAACTTGATAGGTAATGGAGAGAGAGAGGGGTTTCTGCATTCTGCATATATGCTTTCTCTACTTTGTAACTGTTTTGCTTCTGGCTGTCTTTGGTTTGTTTGTTTCATTTTTAGACAAGTTAATTTACTATGATTAGCATAAAACCAAACTTAACCGATAAACCTAACCATACCAACAAAGACTGAATTGTGACAAAAATTTCGCCGATTGAACTAAACTAGTTCGACTCCATTCAATTCATGATTTATCGGATGATTTATCAACGGAATTCAGTTTAATAATTAGGTTTTTATAAATAGTTCTAATTTTCGATTGATCATAAAACCACATTTTGATTTTTTTTTTTTTTTAAGTTATTTATGGTTTTGTTCGGAATCATGGATCTGGTGCACCAAACAATAATAACAATTCGGTTCAGGATACATCTTTATTTCTTCAGTTCAGTTTTTATGATTTATGAAAACAATTTGGTTCGCTTTTTGTCGTGAACCGAACCATGAACACCTCTAACCCAGATCGTGGATAGGTTGTGTCGGGGTTGACTCCAACACTATTTCTCATCACTTTGTGCAGTTCACTAGTATGTCAGGTTTCGACAAAGCTAGGAGGTCTTTTCTACAGTTAATATGGCTTCTGACATCTTGGGTGATTTGGAATGAGCGTAATAATCGTTTGTTTAAAAATGTGATTACCGAGGTTCCTAGATTACTTGATAAAATTAAGTTGTTATCTTTAGCGTGGCTGAAAGCTAAAAATGCCACTTTTGTTTTTGGAACTCAGGTGGTCAAGTCCTATGGTTTGTTTGGGCTTTGGCTAATCACTGGAGGTTGTTTCCTCTTGACTTTGTTACTTTGTTCCTCTTTGTTTGTTGTTAGTGGTCTTTTGGCACACCTTGTACTAAGAGATTGCTATCGCTTACATTTTGGCTTGTTCAAAAAAAAAACAATAGACATTTTAGCATGAAATATCTACTTCTTAAAATATACACACACATACTATTAAACTTGAAAATTAACCCCCAAAAAATGTGACTAGAGGTCATATTCTAGCGTCTATTTTTTTTTTTTTTATTAGATTCTAACGTCTAATATCTTCATTCTTAACCATGAACCAAGAGTAAATGAGGTATATTTGTCCGTAGCTATAAGATGAATACGACCTAACGTGCTTGATTCAAAATACTAACCAATTATTATTTATACACAGTTAGGGACTTAGGCTTGATGATTTAGATGGATGGAAAAACATGTTGGCCAGCTATTATATCAATAATGGCAGAGCAAGGATATAACTACCAGTTCTTTTTTAAATAATATGACTCTATCTGTGTGAGGGACGTGTAACATGCTAAAACAGATAATGCTATAGCACTTTATGAGATAATATATTTTCAGAGTTTTATTTGAAATTTTAGAATTATTTTATTTGGATGGTAATGTTTGGATGTGATAATTACATTTCTAAAGTTATTTAAAGTATCTTTTAAAATTACAATTGTCCAATGAAATTTGGTTTTTTTTATAATTTATCCTTTGATGAATTCGGATAATTTACACATTTCAAAGAAAAATCTTATTTTTTTCATCTTTATCTTACAATCGATTACCATTTTTATCTTAAGAATATCAAATTTCTTTACCTTCTTCCTTCAACATATGGTTTCCTTCTCATTCGTTCTACAATAGAATCATACTTGTCATTAGAGGTAATATAGACCTCACTGATAGAATTTTTTTCTTACAACCAATTACCATTTTCATCTCAATAATATTAAACTTCTTCATCTTCTTCACTCAACATGTGATCTCTATCTTCTTCGTTCTAGAATCGAATCGTACTTGTCATTAGGGGAATTATCCAAAATTTATCGAGGGGTAACGTAGGTCACCAATGCTCTCATCAAAACATACTCTTGATAATTTTTAAAATGGATGGATTTATTTTGGTCCCTTAACTATTTAGGTAGTATCGCTTTGGTCCATTAATTAAAATTCGATTTATTTTGGTCTCTTAAATTCTCTCTGTTACACATGTTGGTCAACTTCAGATGGCATAGTATTGGATTATTGCCACTACAACTTCAGAGATCATGTGGCTTTTAATATGCTCATTGAACTTTATATTCCAAGGACCATGCTACTATTTATCTTTGTGTGATCTCAACTCTACATTCTTCTGGCATGAAACATCTCTCTCCTAATTATTACTTTTTTTGTTAGCCAGTTCAGTATGGAAAACTGCTAGTAACATGTAGATTTACTTACCAAGATAAATGTTACCTGGTGTAACTCTATCTAGAGGGGGCGTGTTGAATCCACCTAAATTAAATTCAATATAAATCATGTACTATGAGTCTATGATTTATCTTTTCCTAATCTTACGCAAATCCTTTCCTTAGCGTAGGATTCATGTTTTGTCATATTCTGCAAAAAAAATCGTTATAAAGATTACCTCCGGGAAGAAGAAGATTTTTACTTTTTTTTTTAAAAGATTATTACTTGATCACGTAAGTAAATAAATGTGGACCCAATAGATTAATTATTATATTTGGTATCAAAATACAAATTGCCACTTGATATCAAATGATTATGTCTCTGCTAATGATTGCACCCAAGTGAACAGAAAAACACAAGGAAGTGTGTAAAATAAGATAACTCTAAACTGGGAAGTTTGAGTTGCTCAATAGTGCAATACAAATTTATGGATGGATTTATCAATTTGTAAATTTCTGAGACTAGTTTGATATATGCTTGAAACATGTTGAAGTGACCGTATTGTTCTGTATATTTTACGGATGTTCTGTGATTATTAGCAGAATGTTCTACTATATTTTACGAATTAAAGTTGATTGCAAATAAGGGTTCTCGTTTGGTTGAAACCGATTTGGCGGAGGCCATGGGTATTATGCAGACAAGTTACGTGACTTGTGTCTCCAAGACCGTTTCTGAACTTTTGATGGTCTAGGACGAACCTACAATTTGGGACTTGGGTCCTAAATAATGAGTATACAGCTCAATTATTTGAGAAATGAGAATTAGAAATATCAATCAAAAAAAAGGAGCATCAGAGATTTGAGCATTTTTTCTGATGGGAATACACTTTGTCCCCACAAACAATCTAGTCCACACTAGAATACAAATGATTGGTGGATACATTGTACATTATACATACACATATCCATCACATTAAATCATAAATGATTATAAGCGTCACAATACATAACTAGAACCAGCTATCAATTTACCATTACAATAATCAAATTCAACAATAAATCTTTGGACATAAATTGATCTTTCTAGAAAACAGAATGAGAGATGCAATACAAAGTCTGCAAAACAAATAAAGGACTATGATAGTATCAAAGATTGCATAGGTTTCTCCTCAATATTCTTTATTAAAACTATCTAATATGAACATAAGAGAAAGAAAAATATTGTGTATCTTTGTTACCACGGGCGAGATACATCAAACGCACAGCCATATAATAGCTAACAGTCCTAGCTTCCATGCCGGAGAGTGGTTTCGACGTGGTTCCGAACACTTCAATAGAATAGGACACATCATATGTAATGTATATACAGGCATGATCACTCTCGGTGCTCGTCATCATAACGTGGGAAGAAAAAAAAAACAATACTGGTACACATTAAAAATACTCATCAAGCAAAAAGATTAATTACTCATATTAATTACTCATTCATCCTTGTAAGCTTTACAAGGTCTAGATTCAAAACCACCACTAGCTCTCTTCTCTAACGAGTATGGCATGTGGGTACCCAAGATTTTGTCCCACATAACAAAGAACGGTTGCGAGAAGTTGTACTTGTTTCCGTACAGTTGATGGTGTACGTCGTGGTAAGCAGAATTGTTATTGAAAAACATATGGAATAGATTCCCAGGAAGCCATAACCCACAGTGGTCATCCACAGTTTTAATGGTGGCAAAGGAGAAGAAAAAAATGGATGCTCGAGGACTCATACCAGATAGGAGGAAAGATAAAGCTCCGCCGATTGTGTCGAGAAGAAGCCCCTCAATGGGATGATTGTATAGAGCTCCAAACGAATAGGGTACAATGAGTCTGTGATGTAGAGAGTGAATGTGTTTGTATAGGAACTTGTTCTGATGCATGTATCTGTGCATAAAGTATTGCCATGTGTCCATTACCAACATTGCAGTAATAAATTGTCTTGCTAAAACAAGGAGAGAAGTATTCTCATTGGTACTACTTTGGCTATCACTTCCTGTCACCTACACAAAAACAAAAACCCAACCACGGTTTAGTTATAGTTATAGTTTATCCAGATACAATCACAACTTCATTACTTCACAATAATTTAACATAATAAACACAAAAAGTACAGATTATATAGTGTTGTCAACTCTGGAACGTGGAAAATAGAGGGGTTGTTCAAATTCTCTATGTTATAGCTGCTATTTGAGAACACTTTGTTGTAGTAAATAACGTATGTTTAGAATAATAGCGATTTGTGCAAATTCTGCTATGCTATAGCCGCTATTTGACAACACTGGTGATATTAAATCAATGACTCCAAAGTAAAATCCACACAAGATTTGACTCGAAAACGCTTCATAGAGAGTAAATGCAAAAGATCTAAACTTTGAGACAAGTCAATGTTAGCAACGGTTCACAATTTATTTTTTCTAATTTTTGAAACCGAAGAACAACTCATAACCACTAGGACCCAATTCAGCAATGGTGTTCTATGCTCTTTTTTCCCTTCTTGGGTAGAACTATCTTATTTTGTGCATATAACATATTACCATTAAGGAGTTCCTATAACCCACTATAGTATCTACTATCTACAGATGCAATGCAACTTTCCCTTTTGATGTAGCCTAAGATAAACACAGGCTCAAAAACTATTCAATCATCTAAAACATATTGAAATACTCCAACTCAAGAGATTCATTAATTAACAAATACCATATAGAAACAAAACCTTATCAGAATCTACAACAGCAAAAAGGAAAGCATCATACACAAAATCAACCCATATTTAGCTCTAAACTCTAAACAACTAGGCAAAACATAGTATTTGCAAAAGATGGTAAACTATGATAAAAAGGACAAAACACAAGAGATATTGAAAACAAAATTGTTTGTTGTCTACTTTTCCTCAAAAGTCAAAACACATAAAAGGGTCCAAATAGAACAATTCATTAAGCAATTAAACCTCCATAAACCAGTTTAGGCAATATAAAATCAACTCAATTATTATATCTACTAGTAATTAATAAGTCCTAACTCGACTGACAAATGCTAAAATTGTTAGGCCGGATATTTGTTGTGTCCCGAATTCAAACCTGGGAACTCTCATTTGTGTGTGAGTTTCATGTGATATTTGTCGCACCGTCTACCGACCGAATAAAGGAAAGCTGTAAAAACTTTGCATCTCAAAAAACTTACTGCAAACAAAAGGGTTGCAACCACAGCTTGAACAGCTTGTTGAAGAAGAACACCTTTAACAACATCAAACTTAGAAACCAAATTCTTATCATCCTCATCTTGTTTTGTATGTAACCTATAATCTTCAGCAAACAACCCCAAAACAACATAAAAACCAGAATAAATCCAATAAACTAAAAGTGGAGCAAAAGTCCCTAACATCTCATCAGAAACCCCCAAATCCAAATCCATCATCATTTCTCACACACCCAGATGAAAAAATCAAATCTTTTTCCTTGATTTGATTTATAAATAACCCACAAAACCCAAAATTTGCATCAATTTCAGAAAAAATAAATGAAATTCTCTCTCCACTTAATCTTTAACCCTAACCCTTAAAATTGAAATTCTTTCTTTCTCTCTCCTTGTTCCTTCAAGGTTTGGATGAATGAATGATTGAAGAAAACCCAAAACCAACGAGAAGCGAATTAAATATTGGATTAGGTTTTTCCACAGAAGGAGGAAGGTTCCAAAGAGAGAGAAGAGAGAGAATGTTGAAAATTGTTTTGTTTGCAGGTTCCAGAATCATGCGAACAAGAGGAAAAATATCGGATAATCATGTGTGTTACGGTGTACGAAGTTATCGTGTGTAGACGTACTTTGGATTGTTTGTTCTTTTCAAATCGTAAATGTTACCCTTTTCTTCTTCTTTTAAAGGGGTGATTTTTGAGTCGTTTGTTTTTGTGATTTCGCCGTCTAACGACTTTGTTTGTTTTTATTTTCCGTCTTTGTGCGGTGTGTTTTTTATTTCCCATCTTAGTGCGGTGTTTATTTGATTCAAGTTGAAAGATTAGCTTTGAGCAAGTGTAAATCCGATCAATGACAATGACTTTGGCGTCGTCAACCTTGCAGATCCGTAGACATGAGTATTTCGGAGAGATGAATATAATCATATTAGTCATATTTGTAGGCATATGTACTTTGCCGTTTTATGCTATTAACATGGATGTTGTGAGTTTGTTCACAGATTCATCTCTTTGTTTTTAGTGAATTTGGATTTGTATTGTATCGATGTACTCTATCAATTTGAATGAGTGAATATCATTTATTTTTGTCAAAAAAAAAAATATAAGCATATTGTTACAATTTGAAACCGCAAACATTAATACGTATAATTTTAATCAAAATCTAATTATTTTCATTCAAGATATTGTTTATAATGTTCATAATTTAAATGGGTTAGAGTTGTTCTTTTCAACGTATAAGAAACAAATACCCAACAAATCTTGTATTTAAATAGAATGTTTAATTGATCATTCGAACTATTAACTTCTTCTTCTTCTTCTTCCTCCTCCTCCTCCTCCTCCTCTTCTTCTTCTTCTTGTTGCAGGAATCATAGTTGTCAATGAAGAAATGCGGCATGGCCACCCTAAAAATTGACACGGCCTGAAAGAGGGCACGTAATAGGCCATTTTCGGTGTCACGGACATTAGTATATTTAATACTAAAAATACTATACCGTTGAGAAAGAAATACTAAAATATCTTAAACATTACTCAAAAGTCATGAAGCATTCATAATTTGAAATAAAAACCACAAGTCTTAAGTAACATTAAAACATGCTTGCAAACAATACCAATAAAATTTAAGGCAAACAAGACTTTAAGCCTCTAAAGCTTAGAGTAACAAAGATACTAAACATCAAAACTCAAATAAAAAGTTCAAGAATCATGAAAATCTTCATCATCATTTCTTCCACCACTATAGTGATCCATGTACTCTTCTTTGTCCTCTTTCTCTTCAATCTCATCCTCTTTTTTTTCATCCTTCCAATTACCAAACTCTGGGTCATATTCATCAATTTCTACTGTAACACCCCATTTTCCCAATATAAAAATTTCTTAAACAATTATCAGAGTAAACAACATAAACAAACGGGATATCACATTTAACATAATTCAATAACAGTTAAATAATAATTTAACCAAATAACTTAAACGTTGCAGCGGAAATTATTTCATAATCCATAAAACGTTTTGGCACGTAGGCCCCATCATAGTATTTCAAAAGTTAATCAACATTATCCAAATAACATAAATGTTTCACATAATAGAATGAAGCATGCATATCAAACACCCCATCCCGTTACGTATCAGAGCGACCTAGACGACACAGTGAGGCAAGGCCACTCACAAACAGCAACTGCAAACTTAAGCACGATCACCTGCAAGTTACTCATACGAAGAGCAACATTTTCAAGCAGAAGGGGTGAAATTTCATAATACAATAATATCAATCGTTATAATTCAAAAATCATAACTAACATCATAATCAGTCTTAATCAACATTGCATCTTTGATAAACAATTATCACTTAATCACAACTTCAATCATCATCAATGACATAAACATCTTTAAAACTCGACAATGCGACAATGCAACTTAGACACTTATATGCATGTGGTACCAAACGTCATCATAAGTATTAATATACTTTAATCGTGCGGAGGACAAAGCTCCTAAAACGTGTGGAGGACAAAGCTCCTATCATGGTGAGGACAAAGCTCAATGAATGCTAATGCATGGACTCTAACAACAAAACACCTTAATCAACTTATCAACATATACTGAAGGTGAAAAACACAAGAAGGGGGGGGGGGTTGAATTGTGTTTTCTTTTTCTCTTAAAAAAGAGATTCTTCTTCTGATAAAACTTCAGAAGCAGTTTGATTGCTTCTGATGAAATGATCAGAGTCAGATTGCAGCGGAAAAGAACAGAGCAGAGAAAAGAAAGACAAAGACACAGGCAGTTATCCTGGTTCCTTCCACAACACGGAAGTAGTCCAGTCCCCCTTGCACTTCCAAGGAGATTTCACTATAATCACAAGATTACAACTGCTCAATACTTTCAAAGTATGAGACTTCACAAAACAATGCTCAAGCACACACGCAAGAGTCTTCCAATGCTCAAGCACTAAGCAAGAGACTTCTAATGCTCAAGCACGCAGGCAAGAGACTTCTAATCAAACAAAAATACAGAGAATTGAGTTTGAATTGAACACTTGATATACAATCAGTGGTGTTCACAATACAATACAGAAAAGACTCTAGACTTTGAATTTCTAAGATGTATCAAATCAGTGCAGAAATTCAGTGTGCTTTGTAGAATCAAATTGACAGAGTTTTGGCGCTTTTGAACTTATGTATCTCTATAAAATCTTCAAGTCTTCACTCCTTTATATAGAGGTGTGAAAGAGACGTTGAGATAATCAGCACGTCTAAAGAGTCGTTTGAAATCCTTTGATTATCCACCAGTGATCCTTTGCCTGATTTGGGTGTAGTCCTTTGAAGGATAAACTTCAAATTCATTCCCATCTTGAGTTGTACAAATTCTGCAGGCATGGCTGTTGTTTTGTCTTGTAGCGTAGACAGAAAACAGAGTAGTGGAGGTAGTGGTTGTACACTTGTACTTTGTCAACTCTATTAATGAGAGACAAGTGCAGAGTGCTTTCCATATATCCGTTGATACCTCCCTTTCAATTCTTCATTCTTCTTTGATAAGACTGAATTGAGAATCAGCAACTTTGAATCTTCAGTTTGACTAAAGGATCAAATTTAGCTTCTGGTGAAAATATTGCTTCTGATGAAAACTTTTGCTTCTGATGACTTTCTGCTTCTGATGACTTTCTGCTTCTGATGACGTCATCTCTTCAGGAGCAGTTTAGCTTCAGGAGCAGTTGAGCTTCAGGAGCAGTTTTCTTCAGATGCTCAGAATTTCTTTTTCTTTCCATTGTTCTTCCAAGACCTATCAAAATAACTTGAGTAGCTTTTGGTCCTGTACACTTGAACAATTATTAGTAATAACCAATTGACAATTTTTAATACCTTGTTATCATCAAAACTTAAAAAGGTTCTTTGTGAAACACATTTTGTTCCAACAATCTCCCCCTTTTTGATGATGACAAACAATAGTATTTAAAATGTTCAATTGTTGTTGATCTAATTAATAAGTTGACTTCTTGGGACAGAGGTTTGTAAGCTCCCCCTGAGTCCAATAGATCTTTAAGGTGAGGTTTGTAAGCTCCCCCTAAGTTCTATTCTTATTAATTAAATTTCAATAAAATACTCATAAAAATCAAATCAGAGGTATTTAAAAGAAATTTAGAAGTGGTTATAGTAGGGCTCAGTGCCTTAACAAATACTATACATTTACTCCCCCTTTTGTCATCAACAAAAAGAATAGAAACAAAAGAAAGAGTATCAGAGCAAAACAAAACAAAAGAATAAACATATAACTTTTAAAGATAGTTTTTCAGAGCAAGCAGCATTGAAAACAGTAAATATCATCAGAATTAAAGCTTGTAAAACATATTGAAGGTGAAAAAGCACAAGATTCAGAAACAATGATAATATATATATAGAAAGAAGGATTAAGATACAAAGACACAGCTACTAAGAACAAAAGTAAAAAACAAGCTAGAGTTGGGTGTGCAACTAAGGTTGGGCTTGCTTATACAACTGTTCTAAGAGATACTTGATCTGATCATCCTTCTTCTGAAGTAGCTCATCCTTTTCTCTCATTCTTCTTTTGTATCCAGCCTGAATTCTAGCAGCCCTAGTGATGTACTCTTCTTCTGGATAGAAAGGAGTGATGTCCAGCAGAGGCACAAAACTCAGCTTTTTCTCCTTAGCTGCTTCATGCATATCATCCAAAAGCTTCTTCAGCATAGCAGAGTGAGATGACACACATTTAGTTCTAAGCTGATCCAGCAGCTCATCAAAGCTTTTCTGTAGATCCATCCACTGATCATAATAGTGAATAGGAGGTGCAGGAACTGTTCTGCGAAGAATCAGTGCCTGAATCTCATCACTAAGTCTGATCAGTTGTTCCTCTATATACTCAGACTCCAGGATATGGTCAGGGATGGGTGAAGGTTCAGTTTGAGTTGTATGTGATGTGGAAGGTTTGTCAGAGGTTAAGTCTATTATAGTGGGTGAGTCTGGTTGTTGTTGTTGTTCTGTTGTTTGGTCAGAAGTTGTTTGGTCAGGAGCAACTTGTTCAGAGGCAGTTTGCTCCTGAACAGTTTGCTCAGGAATGGTTTGGGTTTCTGTTTGGGTTTCCAAAACAGTCTTTTCAGGAACTGTCTTAGAGGCCTTAGTGGGTGTTGGTTGCATTTCACCACCTAGATGTTTTTCTAAGTTGTGAAGGGTTGAGTATTCTTGGTGTTGGGGGGTTTCTGAAGTAGTTGCATCTGAAGCTACTTCAGAGGCTTTTTGTGTGGTTGAGTTTGTTGTAGGTTCTGGGTTGGGTTGAGTTTGTTGTACACTAACAGGTTCAGGATTATCTGGATAGAGTGGATGAGTAGGAGGCAAATTGAATTTCTCACAAAGTTTAATTCTATTCTTAGAAAATTCTATTTGAGTTTGCTCCCAGTCAAGTGTTCCTAAATCTGTTAGTTTGGTAGGTTTGGTTTTTAGAAGCTTGTCTATGTGTTGGCTAAGGGGTTGGTCATCTGATTCTGTTGATGATGAAGAGGGTGAAGAGGGTAGAGATGGAATCTGAGTATTAGTTGGAGCGTTAGATGGATTACCTGAAGACTGAGCTTCTGGATGAACTGCTTCTGGAGCTTTTGAAACTGGTTCTGATGAAGTTGCTCCTGAAGCTTGCTTATTCTTCAAGGCTTGAGAAAGCAGAGTTGCTCCATATTTAACAGTTTCTAACTCCGACGCTAAAGCAGCAATGTCAGGAGTAGGCACATACCCTGCAGCCTTGAGACGTTCATCCCTTTCTTGTTCATACAAAATCTTCATCCTTTTCTTTTCTGCTATCTTGGATGCAGCAACTTCCCTAGTATACTGCTCCATTTCTTCAGTCATTTCGAAACTGGGCATGACTATGGGCTCAGAAGTTGCAGTCCTTTTTGCTTTCTTAGGGCTTGAGTCTTCATCCCAGTTCTCTTCCAGTTCTTCCAGCATTTGTGCCCTTCTTCCTTCAGCTGTCTTCAGATTTCTTGTTAAATTAGACCTTTTCCTTTTGATGGTCTGAAGAGCAGCTTCTCTTTTATTTTTGGGACTTGGAGGCTTTTCAGAAGCAGCTTGATCAGAAGCAGCTTGTTCTGAACCAGCTTGTTCAGAAGCAGGCTGTTCTGCTGTTTCTTGAGTACTCCTTGTCCTTTTCTTGATAAGAGGGACATCATCCAAATCCTCCACTTCCTCAAGAATGGTGGACATAGCAGATTTTACCTTCTTAGCTTTCTTATGCTTCTGAGCACCCACCTCAGTAGCATTTTCAGCAAGGTATTCTTCCTTGGTGATCTGCTTCTTCTTAGATTTTCTGCTTTTGGCCACAGGCAGCTCACCACCATACATTTGGTCAGGAACATCCTTCAAGCTGATTTTCTGGTTATAGGTTTTGTAGTGGTCCATGATATATGCCCTTTGAACCTCCAAGGGATCTTGTTTGCAGATGGGAGGAAAGTCTGGGATAAGATCTGATTTGGCATCAGAAGGTTTCAAGTCAGTAGGACTCTTCTTCACATCTTTTGCTTTAATCAGATGCATAGCCCTTAGAGTCTCACCATTGATAATCTTTCCTCTAACAGTTCCCAACTGTTCATCTGTGAAGATCTGAGCTTCTTTCAGCATCTCAATAATTCCTCCCTGATGGAAAATCTCAGAGAGTAGTCTTCCATAGGGTACCCAAGACCTTTTATTCAGTTGACTCTCTCTGAGTTGATGAACCATATGTCTGAATATGTATCTGGGAATATTTGCCTCTACACCCTTTAAGACAAAGTGTAAGAGGATTTTATGTTCCAGAGAGGGCTGATCACCACCACCACCTTTTGGTAGTAGGTTTTCGTTCTGAATCTTCAACATAACCTTTGTCTTGGTGTTCATGTCAGCATAGGCAAAGTCCTTTACCTTGTTGTAGAGAGTTTTGTTAACAATAGCATTCCAGGGGCTGTCCTTTGGCTTTGAAATCCCAGCCTCATGTTCTCCTTCTGCTGGTCTTCTGATGACAAAGGCAATAGTGTCCTCAGTGATCCAGACACGGATTCCCATGATGCTTGATCTTATCTGGGTTTTGGAGAAAGTTTCCAAGCCCATTTCCGCTCTAGACTTCCCTTTGAGTTCAGGATTGAGAAGAACTTTTTCATCTTCTTCAATCTTGGCGGCTTCTCTGTCGTAGATGCTGGCTCTAACCCAGAAATGACGAACCAGTGTTTGATAAGTTGGTCCATTTAGAAGATTGAAGTACCTTCCCAGACCTTGTTTCTCGTAGTACTTGCCAATGTCACAGTCGTGAGCGGCCAAAGAATCAAAATCCACCGGACTTTCTGATTGAATGTTTAATTCCCATTCCTCCAAGGACATGGTTCTTCCCTTTATCTCATAAGCAGGAGCTTCTCCTTGTTGTTCGTTTGATGATGAACCAAATGCAGAACTTGAAGAAGCCATTGATATGAAGTGGTTTTAGGGTTCTAAAGAGTTTTTGAGAGGATGAGAGAATGCGCTTACGTTCGCAGAGGGTTGAAAAGAAAAAATAGCAAGTGTTTGTTGTGAAGTGAGAAGTGTGTGAAATGACTTAGTGTTTTTATTAAAACGTTTGTAATTCAGAGGGGACAAACAAACACAGCATTAATGACAAATTGGGGGCGCGTGTAAGTATGTCAAAAAGCGAATAAAAACATCATTGCCCTTTTTGTTATACTCCAGTACAAATAAACCACGTCAGAGACTCTTCAGAAAACTACCTTTTGGGTAATGAGACAGCTGTTACATAAAGTAACTTCCAACGTTCCCACTAACCAAGCTATTCAGAAGCAAAGAATAACACTTCTGAAGTTTTAGTGCTGACGTCATCTTCAGAAGCACATTTTCCTCAGAACCTCAGTTAAGAGCTTCTGATGAACCAAAATGCTCCTGAATAAACTTCAGAACCAAACTTCTTATTCAGAGGCAAGCAATTTTTCAATCAGACACAAAATGCATGTTCAAATTTTTCTTAATAAAATCAAATCTTTCAACAGACAAAGGTTTTGTAAATATATCAGCCCATTGATGTTCAGTATCAATGAATTGTATATCTAAAATTCCTTTTTGAACATAGTCTCTGATAAAATGGTGTTTGATTTCAATATGCTTGGCTCTTGAATGTAGAATTGGATTCTTTGACAAACAAATAGCAGCAGTATTATCACAATAAATGGGAATACTGTTAGCATTGATCTGATAGTCTTCCAACTGATGTTTCATCCAAAGTAGTTGTGTGCAACAACTTGCAGCTGAAATGTATTCTGCTTCTGCTGTAGACATAGCAATAGTTGCTTGTCTTTTGCTTGCCCAGGATATCAGATTCTCTCCCAGGAATTGACAATTTCCACTGGTTGATTTTCTTTCAATCCTATCACCAGCATAATCAGCATCACAGAATCCAATCAACTTATAATCTAGGGATTTCCTATACAGGAGTCCAAGATTAGTTGTTCCTTTCAGATACCTGAAGATTCTCTTAACTGCAGTTAAATGAGATTCTCTAGGATCTGATTGAAATCTTGCACACAAGCATACACTGAATAAAATATCAGGTCTAGATGCAGTGAGGTATAACAGAGAACCAATCATACCTCTGTAAAGCTTCTGGTCTACTACTGTTCCAGTATCTTCTTTGCTTAAGGTGCAGGTTGGATGCATTGGAGTGTTCATCATTTTACAGTCTTCTAGCTTGAACTTCTTCAGAAGCTCCTTTGTATATTTTGTTTGATGAACATATACTCCTTCTTTACTTTGGTTGATTTGAATTCCCAGAAAGAATTTCAATTCTCCCATCATACTCATTTCAAATTCATCCTGCATTAACTTAGAAAATTCTTTGCAAAGAGATGCATTAGTAGAACCAAATATTATATCATCAACATATATTTGCACAATCAAAATATCTTTCTTAAGAGTCTTTCTGAAGAGTGTTGTGTCAACTTGTCCTCTTTCAAAATCATTTTTAATTAAGAAATTACTTAGTCTATCATACCAAGCTCTGGGAGCTTGTTTCAAGCCATATAGTGATTTCTTAAGTTTATAAACATGGTCAGGATGCTTAAGATCCTCAAACCCAGGAGGTTGTTTAACATACACTTCTTCTTCAATGACTCCATTAAGAAAGGCACTTTTGACATCCATTTGATATAATATTATGTCATGATTAATTGCGTAGGATAGAAGTAACCTGATTGCTTCCAATCTTGCAACTGGAGCAAATGTTTCAGTGTAATCAATGCCTTCTTGTTGACTGTAGCCTTGAGCAACAAGTCTGGCTTTGTTTCTGGTTACTTCTCCTTGTTCATTCAGCTTGTTTCTGAATACCCATTTTGTTCCAATAATGTTCTTCTGAAAAGGTTTGGGTACCAGATCCCACACGTCATTCCTTTGGAATTGATTTAGCTCTTCTTGCATAGCTAATATCCATCCATCATCTGAGAGAGCTTCTTCAACAGTTTTAGGCTCAATTATTGAAAGCAGTCCTATCAATGATTCTTCTTGTCTAAAATGTGATCTTGTTCTTCTAGGACTATCTTTGCTTCCAATGATTAGCTCCTCAGGATGTGAAGATTTGTGCTTGAATTTAGGTTGAATAACCTGCTGAGTGTTATCTTGAAAGTCCTCAGAAGCACTTTCATTCTGTACTTTTGGGCTAGGTTCTGCTTCTGAATTAGACTCAGCTTCTGGAGTGATTTCAGCTTCTGGACAAGATTCAACTTCTGTATACTTTTCAGAATCAGAAGGTTGATCAGATTCTGATGCATCTTCAGAATCAGTTGTACCTGCATTACTTTCACTTTGCTCTGAAGTTTTACTTCCAGGCTCTCTATCATCAAATTTTACATGCATAGATTCTTCAACACATTGTGTTTCTGAATTATACACTCTGTATGCCTTTGACCTTTCAGAGTAACCTAAAAAGATTCCTCTTTGAGCCTTGGCATCAAATTTCTTCAGATAGTCTTTAGTGTTTAAGATGTAACAAGTACATCCAAACTGATGAAAGTAAGAGATATTGGGTCTTCTTCCTTTAAAGAGTTCATATGCTGTTTTCTCCAACATAGGTCTGATATAGATCCTATTTTGAATATAACATGAAGTATTGACTGCTTCTGCCCAAAAATGTTTAGCTAAGTTGTTTTCATGGATCATGGTTCTGGCCATTTCTTGTAAGGTTCTGTTCTTCCTTTCTACAACCCCATTTTGTTGTGGAGTTCTAGGAGAAGAAAACTCATGGAGAATCCCATGTTTTTCACAAAAAAGTTCAAATGGCTCATTTTCAAATTCTCCACCATGATCACTTCTGACTTTCAAAATTTTTAATTCTTTTTCAGATTGTATTTGAGTGCAGAAGCTGCTAAACACTTCACATGCATAGTCTTTACTTTTAATGAATTTTACCCAAGTCCATCTGCTGTAATCATCAACAATGACTAATCCGTATTTACTTCCATATAAAGATGCAGTGTTAACTGGACCAAAAAGATCAATATGGAGTAATTCTAAGGGTCTGGAGGTTGATACAATGTCTTTAGATTTGAAAGAACTTTTCACAATTTTCCCTTTCTGACATGCACCACAAAGTGCATCTGAATGATAATCAATGTTAGGCAATCCTTTGACCAGTTGTAACTTGCTAATTTTAGAAATTAATCTCCAATTAGCATGTCCCAACCTTTTATGCCATACCCATTTTTTATCATTCATTGACAGAAGGCAAACTACCTTCTGATCAGCCAGATCAGAGAAATTTATTTTATAGACATTCTCAACTCTCTTTCCCTTGAATGTAATGGATTTGTCATCCTTGTTGACTAGTGTGCAGTTGGTCTTACTGAACGTTACATCATACCCATTGTCACAAAATTGACTAATGCTCAATAGGTTATGCTTCAGACCATCTACTAGCCACACATTATTAATTGAGATGGAGGAATTACCAATAGTACCTGTACCAATGATCCTTCCAGTTTGGTTGCCACCAAACTTCACTTCTCCTCCATCTTTCATTGTAAGGGTAAGGAACAAAGCTTTCTCTCCAGTCATGTGCCTTGAACATCCGCTGTCTAGGTACCATGACCTTTGTTTCTCTCTTGCCCTTAAGCACACCTGCATTTTTGGCCAATTCAGATTTAGGTACCCATATCTTCATGGGTCCTTTTGGGTTAGTTTTGGAGGTTTTACTTTTCCTCCCTTGTACCTTAGGGTGAATGCTGAGTGGCTTCTGATCATTCAATACTTTAGGTTTGACACCTTTTGGTATTGTTTTCTCAGAGGCAGTAGCTGCTTTGTTCTTCTGATCCTTTTGTTTTGGAATTTTAGATTCTGGTTTAATCAGATTCTGATGAACAGGTTCTGATCTTTTCAGAATTTTAATCTTTTGACTCTTAGGATCAGATTTTGTCATTACCTTGATCTTAAGATTCTCTGGCTTTGATGTGATCTTAGCCTGTGAACCTGAAGCTTCAGGTTTTGACTGAACAGCAGTTATAGCATTTGTACCTTCAGGCACAAAGGTGGATTTCAATCCATCCTTGATACAATCACAGTAGCTCTTGAGACTGTATTCTTTGGATTTCTCCTCAGAATATCCAATCCCTTTGCCTTTGTTCTTGTATGTGCTGTAGATCATAGAAGCAACTTTGCTTCTGTCTATTCCAGCCATAATAAAATCATCCAAGGCAATCTCATGTTTATTGCCTGAACCTTTATCACATTTTTCTTGTAGCTTCTGACAAAGACTCTTGAGTCTATCTTCATATGTTGTTGATATGAGGTTAAACCCTTTGAGTTCTTCTTCAGAAGCTTTCAGTTCCAATAGAGTTGATTTTTGTTGTTTCATCAAATCAACATATTTTTCTTTTAAATCTGTCAACTCATTGGTTCTGTGTTCAAACAGTGATAAAAGTTCTTTTAGAGAATCAACAAGTTCTTGTCTAGGGATTTTGGAATATACCTCATTTTCATCTTCTGAATCTGATTCAGCTTCTGATACTGCTTCTGATGATACTGTTGCCACTAACCCAACGGCTGCCTTAGCATCATCATCAGCTTCTTCTTTTTCAGAACCAGATTCACTATCCAAATCTTCCCAGGTCGCCATCAAGCTCTTTTTGATTTGCTTTCTGAATTTACTGGAGTTGAAGCTTGATTTCTTGGATTTGCCTTTAAACTTCTCCTTCTGAAGATCAGGGCAATCAGCAATGAAATGACCAGGCTTCTTACAATTGAAGCATCCCTTCTGATCTTCTTTCTTGAAGTTCTTGTAGCTACCTCTCTTGCTCAAAAATTTCTTCTGCTTCCTTGCCAGATACTCAAGCTTGTTGGACAGCATAGCCATCTTTACAGATTGATCTTCATCAGAATCTCCATCAGGTGATTCTTCTTCAGATTCACTGGCTTTGTAGGCTTTGGAAGACTTTGAGGTCTTTCCTTTAGATGGTAAAGCAATGGATTTACTCTTCTTAGAGGTTTCATGCTCATTTAAACTCATTTCATGCACTTTGAGTGAGCTAACAAGATCTTCAACACTTAAAGTATTTAGATCCTTAGCTTCCTCAATAGCAGTTACTTTGGGTCTCCATCTTGAAGGTAAGCTTCTCAAAATCTTACTAACATGATCAGAAGCAACATAGCTTTTCTTCAGTATCTGCAATCCAGAAACTAAAGTTTGAAATCTTGAGTACATTTCTTCTATACTCTCATCATCCTTCATTCTGAAAAGTTCATACTGATGAACTAGCATCAAAGCTTTAGCCTCTTTCACCTTCTTGCTGCCTTCAAAGTTGGCACATAGTGACGCAAACATAGCCTTCGCAGTAGATTTGTCACTCATCTTCATGTATTCAGTGCGAGGTATAGAAGCCACAATAATCCCTCTGATTTTGTGGTGCTTCTTGTAAAGCTTCTTCTGAGCAGGAGTATGTATTTTTCTATCTATAGCAGCTCCTTCTTCATCTAAATCCAGGTCATCAACTCCATCTTCCAGTATGTCCCATAACTCTTCATCTAATCCCATGATAAAGCTGTACATATTAGTTTTCCACCAAGAAAACTCTTCTGGATCTCCATTAAACCTTGGAGCTTTTCCAGAGTCTGTTTTCTTGTCAGCAGTATCATAGTCATGCTTGACACTTGTGTATTTTGGAGTAACTGATTCCTCATCTCCAGACATGTTTTTCTAATAGATCTTGAACTGTAACACGGTTAAGTGCTGTGATAACAGAGCAAGCTCTGATACCAATTGAAGGTGAAAAACACAAGAAGGGGGGGGGTTGAATTGTGTTTTCTTTTTCTCTTAAAAAAGAGATTCTTCTTCTGATAAAACTTCAGAAGCAGTTTGATTGCTTCTGATGAAATGATCAGAGTCAGATTGCAGCGGAAAAGAACAGAGCAGAGAAAAGAAAGACAAAGACACAGGCAGTTATCCTGGTTCCTTCCACAACACGGAAGTAGTCCAGTCCCCCTTGCACTTCCAAGGAGATTTCACTATAATCACAAGATTACAACTGCTCAATACTTTCAAAGTATGAGACTTCACAAAACAATGCTCAAGCACACACGCAAGAGTCTTCCAATGCTCAAGCACTAAGCAAGAGACTTCTAATGCTCAAGCACGCAGGCAAGAGACTTCTAATCAAACAAAAATACAGAGAATTGAGTTTGAATTGAACACTTGATATACAATCAGTGGTGTTCACAATACAATACAGAAAAGACTCTAGACTTTGAATTTCTAAGATGTATCAAATCAGTGCAGAAATTCAGTGTGCTTTGTAGAATCAAATTGACAGAGTTTTGGCGCTTTTGAACTTATGTATCTCTATAAAATCTTCAAGTCTTCACTCCTTTATATAGAGGTGTGAAAGAGACGTTGAGATAATCAGCACGTCTAAAGAGTCGTTTGAAATCCTTTGATTATCCACCAGTGATCCTTTGCCTGATTTGGGTGTAGTCCTTTGAAGGATAAACTTCAAATTCATTCCCATCTTGAGTTGTACAAATTCTGCAGGCATGGCTGTTGTTTTGTCTTGTAGCGTAGACAGAAAACAGAGTAGTGGAGGTAGTGGTTGTACACTTGTACTTTGTCAACTCTATTAATGAGAGACAAGTGCAGAGTGCTTTCCATATATCCGTTGATACCTCCCTTTCAATTCTTCATTCTTCTTTGATAAGACTGAATTGAGAATCAGCAACTTTGAATCTTCAGTTTGACTAAAGGATCAAATTTAGCTTCTGGTGAAAATATTGCTTCTGATGAAAACTTTTGCTTCTGATGACTTTCTGCTTCTGATGACTTTCTGCTTCTGATGACGTCATCTCTTCAGGAGCAGTTTAGCTTCAGGAGCAGTTGAGCTTCAGGAGCAGTTTTCTTCAGATGCTCAGAATTTCTTTTTCTTTCCATTGTTCTTCCAAGACCTATCAAAATAACTTGAGTAGCTTTTGGTCCTGTACACTTGAACAATTATTAGTAATAACCAATTGACAATTTTTAATACCTTGTTATCATCAAAACTTAAAAAGGTTCTTTGTGAAACACATTTTGTTCCAACATATACATCCAATAATTTGGAGTTCTTCATCAGCTTATTCATAACATGCAACTTAGTTAAATAACATTTGCCGCATAATCAAATCACATCATGTTCAATAACAGATCATTCTCAACAATTTCTTGATCATTCAATAATAATTCAAGTAAAGGAAATCAATTCATATTTCATTTCATAATCTCTAAACAGTTCATAAAAACTTCACAGTTCACAGTCAATATCTTTAATAGGTCTCATTAGTACCTAAAGTTCCTCTTCTAACCAAACCAAACATCTCAAGTCTCACAATCCTCAAAAGCATTCAGTTCTGGAAGTGCTCGCGAGGCGAGAGCATCAGCTCGCCATGGCGAGTACAAGCCAGAATCCCAACTAAGGTTGTTCTATGTTCAATCTCGTTCTAAATCATTCCCTAATCAATAGTAGGCACCTAAAGGTACTCAAAGGCATCTAAGGTTCAACTCAAAAGTCAAAAACTCAGAAAATGACATGCTCTCTGGTCATGCTCGCT
Source organism: Medicago truncatula (assembly GCF_003473485.1). Classification (NCBI taxonomy): domain Eukaryota; kingdom Viridiplantae; phylum Streptophyta; class Magnoliopsida; order Fabales; family Fabaceae; genus Medicago; species Medicago truncatula. The sequence goes on along the minus strand of NC_053046.1, from coordinate 17,642,596 downwards.
GTGGCGAGTAAGGTTGCTCGTTGTGGCGAGCTACGACATGTAACTCGCGAGGCGAGGGGCTTTGACTCGCGTGGCGAGCGATGAAGTTCATCCCTCGCCGTGGCGAGGATCATTGCTCGGGAGGCGAGCGATGAATGTCGCTACGGGCAGAATGCAGTTTCTACATGAATTTCATCATCTAACATGGTTCTAAGCTTAATTTCACATCCAGAATTCATCCAAAACATATTCTAAGGTTATAGAACGGTTTCTACATCAATCTAAACAATTTTTACCGTTTGATCATCAATTTTAGAGTTTTAACCTAATTCCAAAACTTTTCCAAATCGATCCTAACTTTGTCAATTAATCATCAGAACTACAACAATTAACATTACTGAATTATTAGTCCCACTCTTACCTTGTATGAAGAAAATCGCAGCACTCTCTTGGTGATTCTTCCTTCTATGGCTTTTTCTCCCTTTTTCCAAAAACTGATCGTACGTACGTTATGTTTTTCTAAAACTAGGTTTCCCTATTTATACCTCCTCCAATTATCTTATCTTATTTATCTTTCTCCCCCAAAACTATCTAAAATCTCAAAACAGCCCTCAACATAAATATTTTTATTTTCTTATCAAATCTTATTTTATTTAACAATAAAATAAGTCTCATAATCTTATCAAATCACCAAAACACATCAAATCATCCAAATCGACTTAAATCATCTTAACTCAACAAAACTCACACATATATTATAAAAATATAATATAATCGCTTAAACTCGATTAAATAAATAATTAAACGAAAGTGGGCGTTACATCTACCACTTTCTTTGCTTTTGCCTTAGAACATGAACATTTAGGCCGAGACGGAGGTTGCTTGAACTATGGGCTCAGCAGCACCACTTGCTACTATCTAGCCAACCAAACTCATCATTATCATAGACAACATCAACTTGACCTACACAATATTCATCTCCCTATAACCACTCGCTACTAGCATTAATATCATTCAATATCACCGTATCAATCTTGTCATTACTATTATTGCGTTCTTTCAAAGTTTGGCTATATTTGATGAAAAACAAGTTCTGCAACATCTCATGTTCAAGCCTATTTCTTTTCTTGGATTGAATCTATTACAAATTATAACTTAAATGTTAGTTTAAAATAAATGATAGATAATACATTATGAAACTCTAATTCTAAAGAACATAATATCAAATATGCACATGCTCAAAAGCACTCCAATTCATCTCACGTTCGAATGAGCTACAAGTCAAAATCATTATTTTAATAGCAAGGAGCTGCAGATTTATCGCATTTGATCCATACCTCTTCCACCACTCAGTTGTAATGCAATTAAATTATTTGTAATAACATATAAGAATTATTATGTATCCAATTTTATATGAAGTTGTCATATCTCATAATTTACCTGGATGTGTATCTTTTCTTTGCCTTATTGCTTCACTCAATTTAAAGTGAAGCCAAGAACTATAAAAATTCAATTGACAAAGGATGTAGCTTCTTTAAGTTAGTTGAGGATGATATTACTAATAAAAGGAATTTGAAGATTGAGAAGCAAAAGAGAAATAACATGTAGTTGAAAGATTGAATTTGTAAATACAAGAAAATGGTCGAAGACGTCATTTTGTATGTCCGTTTGGAGATCTCTTTGGTATTCGGAAAAGTGATAATGTGTAAAAGTATATCAATTTGTATTTTGATTTTAATTAAAATTATATGTTTAAATGTTTTGCACTTTCATATAGTAACAAATTATATAGTATTAAACTATGTATTTTTTTTTCTTCAATGACATCAACAAGATAATAAATATAATAAAAATTCTCATCTTTTTAAATGACATCGACAGTATAACATTGTTATAAAAAAATTGTTTAAGATATAATTGAAAGTGAACAAGTCACCCCAATAGAGTATAAAATATATATTTGTTTTTTTGTTTTTAAAATCTCAAATTGATTGAACCAAACTAAATCAATGTGTTCTTTTTTTTTTGGTTACAAAATCAATGTGTTCTTATCTATATAGTTTTACTGAAATATTATGAAAAAGATTGTAAATATCGAACCAAGTCAATTACTTCTTTCGTATTCTACATAAATTAAGATTGCTCACTTATTTTGGAACAATTTGTTTATAAATAAAGAAGAAAGTCATTCTTATTGGTACGTATTTGTGTCTTTTCTAAACCAAATCAAACTAACTAGTTATACCTTTGTCTTTTTGTCGAGTTAAAACAGTGAAAGGTTGTGATTTGTGAGATACAGGGATCTTTAGTAGTTAGGTTTGTAGAGGATTTTTTTGACGTGAGTATTGTATTGTATGCTGGCTAATAATAATGGAATTATATAAAAAAAATAATGGAACTATAAAAAGGATGCCAAGTTTGACCAGGCAAAATGCAAATGGGGCAACTTGATTGAGTTGACAGAGAGAAGTCTCTTAGGTTATTACATACACGTTTCTTCATGGCATGCCTTCTTTGACACGAACAACATGGGTCAATGCAAAAGGAATCAATATTTATCTATTAGGAAAAGTATAATCATCATGTTTTTTAAATATAGTATTAGATTATCTTAAAAAAATTAGAGTTAAATATATTTTTGGTTCATATAAATATGTCAATTTTCCGTTTTAATCCTTTTAAAATTTTCCTTCAACTTTTAATTCCTATAAAATTTTCAATCACTACTTTTGGTCCCTATTTTTAATTTAATTTTTGTATTTTTTAATGAAATTGTGCAGAAATGTGTAAAATATTCTAAAAAAATTCCTAAAAAAAACTAGAATTTTTTAACAAAACACAAATTAAATATGAATTTTTAACCTTAAAATATATAAAAATTCATATTAAATTTATATTTTGTTAAAAAAATCTAATTTTTTTTGGAGTGATTCTTATAATATTTTTAATTTTTTCTGGAAAATTTTATTAAAAAATATGAATTTTACATATGAGTTTACTTTAAAAGAGGGACCAAAAGTGAAGATTGAAAATTTTATAGGGACGAAAAGTTGAAGGAAAAGTTTAGAGGGACTAAAACAAAAAGTTGACATATTTATAGGGACTAAAAACATATTTAACCCAAAAAACTATAGTATTAGATTAGATTAGTATGTTTCTTTAATAAATTTTTAATAAGTTCCTTAATTATCCTTCAAAAAAGGATCTATAGTATTACCTCCGTCCCTAATTATAGAACCTTTTTGAAAAAATTATGGGAATTAAGATAGTGGATATTTGTATTAAATATGTTTCTGATTACTATTGTTTTGACAATTTTATTTTTTAAGAGAGAGATGATGGTTTATGTTTTCAACATGTTATTTATTGTTGATTGAAAAAAAAAAAGATGTATAATAAATAGGGGCATGTATGTAAAGAAATAATTAATGTAGTTGAAAATAGTAAATGAGTCTTATAAGAAGGGACAAAAAAAATTCTCTAAAAGATTTTATAATTAGAGACGGATGTAGTATTAGATAATCTAAAAAAAAAACTAATAGCATTAGATTAGATTAGTATTCTTTTTTACGTATTTTACTCAAAAGTATAGAAGTTTATGTTAACCTGTTAGGGAGGAAACCAAACTTTGATGTCAGTTGTTGATCGATATGACGATAATAGGAAGAAGCTAGCGGGGTGAATAGCTTCTTGGGCTAAAAACGTTTGCAAAAGTGTGGTTTAAAAATTGAATTTTGCAAGAGCTTTAAAGATAATAGAATAAGCAATGAACGAAGATAATTCAATTACGAACGAGATGTTCAACCTTGAATTATTTCGTAGCAAGCAATTAATCAATACACACAACAATTTACTAAACATATCACTATATCAAACCAAACGTACTCTTAAATAAGAAATAACTATAAAAGTAATTACACACTTTGATATATGTGATGAATTAAGCAACAAGTTAATCTCTACTGCAAAGGTGATTAAATCGACAAGCTCTTGAAAAAAAAGTTTTTAGAATTTATTCATCCACAACACAAATAGAAATTAACCTAATTCATCATCATAAATATATATCAAGAATTGATTTGCTGAAATTTAAAGATTTAGGGAAAGAAGAACATCGAGATTTATAAAGGTTTCCCCTTTTTCGTCCTCACTATGGGTATGTCATCTCTTCGTAGAAGAAAACGTCTCTTTTACAGGCCTCTTTTGATTAAAATGTTTACAAGTGTATAATTACAAAGACTCCTTTGATTCCCAATCTTCTATGTTAATCAAGTACACTATATCCAATCTTTAAGGTCTCTTGAAATCAGCCACGAGGTCTTTGAATCTCAAGTTTGCATGCAATCCTTTGATCTTTTACTCCAAGAAATCGTCTTTGCTATGCATCCTCTTGAACCCCCACAATTACCTTTGGAGGTGAAAAGTATCTCCATTTGTCTTAGATCTTTCATGCACCACCAAGATCCTTGAAAGTAACCTAAGCACCCTAACAATCTAGATCTCAAATTCTACAATAGTTCTTAAAAAAAGTGTTTAAACTGAAGAAGGATGTAGAAAAGAAGAGGTTGGAGACTTTATAGTGTTTTTGAAAATTGATTCTATGGGTGAGAAAATGAGTGATGTATATTTAGGTGTGAGTGAAAGGAGAAAGTTTTCCTCAAAATAACACTAAAAATACGAGCTTGAATCAAATCATGCGAAGCATGAACCGATTCAATTAGTGTAAAATTGGAAATCTGGATGCTATGAAGATTGACACGAAGGTCAAGAACATTGAATTGATTCAAGCAAGTTTCAGTTGAAGAATGAATCGATTCAAAACTGCATAGGCATGCTTTTGAATCGAATCATGGCTTCCATATGAAGATCGATCTAATTTAAAGAACTTTGATACGATTCAACAGCTAGAGGCCAAAGACTCGAGGCACTGAATGAATCGAATCAAAATCCTTTTGAATCGATTCAAACCACTTAAACCAAACACCCAGGGTAGAAAATGATTGAAATCATAATTTCCAAGGTATAATTTTAATCGAATTAAGTGTTTGAGACAGAGATTAGCTTGGATGCTCTTAAAAACTTGAGAAAACTTGAATACACACTCCAGCTCGTAACATATTTGTGGATCACATATTCTAAGTGTGTTCATATCATCATATGCTTAAACATGAGTTTAGTGTAAAATCAATCCAAAACAATCTTATCATTATCATTGAATCATTTTCTCAAAGTCTATTTCTAATTAGTTTGAGAAAGAAAAGTACCAACGTACGTTTCTAGTGTGAAAGCAAAAGAATTGTAAACTATGTCGTGGTTGATAATACAGTGTAAGAAACTAATCTAATGTGATCGAGAAGAATAGAGTTGTCTAGAACATTCTGGTAGCTAAAAACTATAGCGGAAAATCTCACACGAAGTATGAGGACTGAACTAGCCTACATTGGGTCTACTAGGATAACCCTCTTGCCCTTATCTTTTATTATTTATCTTAAACACAAATCATGCACAATCACATTAATAACAATTTCATTACACGATCCAGAATGATATGGTCCTTATTAAATTAATTGCATAACATCTATCTAGAACAATCTAGTATTTAGTAAATTATTTGGCTAATATTTATCATTATATTATCTAGAACGCTTTGGTAGTAAATTAACCTAGTATTTATCATTATACTATTCAGAACAATCTGATCCTTAAATTAAGTCTGACCTCTACCAAGAATTTCTTGAGTATATAAGTTTTGTAAGTTGCAAGACTAAATTTGATTGAAACCTCAAAGCAACCAATCTTTCTTTAAATCTCTCTATGCTATCATCTGCATGTCTTTTAATTTTGTACACCCATTTATTACTAATAGACAACATCAGGAGATAGATCAACAAATTCCCATGTGCGGTTTGCATTTAGTGCTTCTACCTCATTTTGCATAGCAGTAATCCATCTAGAATCCTGACTAGCAGCATGAAAACTAGTAGGCTCAACTTTACTAGTGAGAGATAAAACATATGCTTGATGTTTAGAGGATAATGTTGAATAACTGAGAAGTTATTGATGGGATAGCTACAAGTTAGGGTTACAAAAGTCTTGAAGATGAACTGGTGTTAGGCATTCTAGTTGAAAGGTAGCATTATCCCAAACTTTGTTGGATAAATAGAAAAACCCACACACATGAATTTACAGATTCACTATCTAATACGAGTAAATGAACAACTATATGTGACTCATTTTGAAGCCAAATTCCAATGATAAAAAGTAACAGTCTGTACAGAGTTCTTGCTATAGATTAATGCTTTGGCAATTCCCCAAAAGAAAACTAACAAAATTGAGAACATTGTAAGAATAATCAACTAGGCCACTTCTCTTATGTTGCTACATAGATTAATGCCCATCTTCATGCTTTGTGTTATACTGTACTGAACTTCCACTTGAATTAACTTTCATCACAATACGAAGCAAATCAAAGAATACCACCATCTTACATCGCCTCCAACTTCTGGGTCTCAGGAGCTTCCTTGACGAAGTTGAGGCGAGTCTGCTTTGGTTTCTTGCTGGGCACTACAGAGAGTTAAAGCAAAAACAAGATTAACTGTCTAGATCTTTGGTTGAGACATGGTATAAGAAAAGTGCAAGAACTGTCTCAATACCTTCTTTCTTATCTTGTTTATTGGATGTAAGGACTGAAGATTTCCATTTCTCATAATCTTTTGTTTCCATCTGTTTCCTTTTTTTATAACTTGAAACCTGGATATACAGACAAATGACTATTTTATTATTCATATGAATTGGAAAAGCCACTATACATAAAATGTTAACATAAAACTGTAAGAATACAAGGCAACAGAACAACACAATGGTGAAAGTAAAAAATGAATCAAACAGCAGAATATTGTGGTACTGTGTTTTAAACTGACTCCCCATCATCACTTTTTAAACTAAATACAACAAGATTTTATTTGAGAATTTCTATTTAGATCAAAACAGAATGAGTTCAACTGCACTTTCTGCTGCACACATTTAAATCCACTTATCCAAACTATGCACTAGGTTTTTTCCCAGGCTGAATTGAAATTATCATAATTAAGCGGAATTGGTTTACTATGACCCTGCCAAATAGAGGCCACTACAAAGAACAAAACAATGCAACAGCTCATAAACAACTAGTATAACCTTCAAAGAGAAGCAATTGTCACTAAAATGTTGAGACATTATTATGAATACACTATACTTGGTCCAATTATTGAAAATCAATTTAATTACCTTACAAAATTGTTCAACAGAAAAATGCGATGACTGTTAATAAATAAACCAACCATAAAAAAATGCATCAAGGAGAGTACTGTGAACATCTCATTCACATAAAACTGTAAGAAAAATCAACTTCTAGCTTCCTATTATTACACATGAAGCAACTTAAATGCAAGCTTTTTATACATTTACTATTGCAGCTATCAAACTTGCTTTGATACTGTAAATATAGTTTTGCTTTGTAAAATTTAGATCTGACTTTGGATTTAAACAAAAACCATCAATTAGTAAGGATGTGCCACATCAGTGCACAGAACATCACTAGCTCATCAATCTAATAGACCCTGGTGTTTAATAAGCCAGAGTTGTAAAGGGCAATAATGCATTATGCATCCACCAACTTTGCCATTGATGACAAGAATGCATTAGCAAAAAATAAAATAAATGGACCATTTTGGGTATTCTTGCTGTCTGGTCATCAAAGAATTTCTAAAAGGATAAAAGCATTCTAAACTATGACAAAACTCCATATGTAAAGTCGATGTTTTACTCTTCATATTCTGGTTTAATTTACCGCAAACCTTGTGTTGCAGATTTCAACATTGCCTATAATCACTTCACATTAATCTTCATTTGTAGTTTCGTTAATCAAGCCAGTGTATGGATTCAACAGATAATACAAAAAATGTGGGATTTAAGACAGGGCAACAAGGGATGGTCAATAAAAAAGATCAGAAACACATGGAGAACCAACAGATAATACAAGACATGGAATTTTTCCCATAAATTTTTTTCTAAAAATTTAACTGTAAACCTCCAACAATATAGTACAGTAGACATGACCACAAAATTAGTCTATCCGCAATAAAAGAGTTCAACTTGGGTAAAACCAATATGAAATTTGGTCTATAAAGATCAGTTTCATATCCCAGTAAAAAATAACACTGATGAAAAGAACCAATTCATTGTTTTTTACAAATAATTTAACAATGTTACACCAAAACAAATTATAATTAATCATGTAAGCTTCAAAGAGAGAGTAGCCATTGATACCTCTTCCCCATCATCAGACAAATAGCCGCCATCCTCAGCTTTTCTTTTGCTTGGTAAGACATCAAGCAGATCTGCCCAAAGAAGCAGAGAATCAGAAAAGAACACGCTTAATGCAAAAACATGAATCGAAAAGCAATAACTGAATAGAACATGCTATGTTAAGCAATACATAAAACTGAAAAAGGGGTATATACCTCTATTGGTCTTCACTTCTTTAGGGTCTTTCTTTTCTTTAGCAACCCCAAAAACATCATGGCACAAGTCTTTCATAGTAGTAGAAACCTACAACACCAATTCACAATTCATTTAAAGTCATTAACACCGCTCACAAACCTAATAAACCCATCACACATTAGAGATTCATTGTACATTTTGCGTATAAAACACTTACACTAGAAAATTCAGATTCAGATGTACCACAAAGTTCAATCAGCTTAATCTTATCAACTTTTAGCTGCAAATAACAATCATAAATCATATCATTACAATATATAACCACATACTGTGTGTTTGCATTAAGATTATTACAAATGTACCTTATGTTTCTTTGCACATAAATAAAAAGCAACAGCCATAAAAACCGGACGAGTAAAATCAGCACTTGCACGACGAGCAGCCGGCAACGATGAAAGAAACCGTTCCTTATAACTACAAACAACAAGAAACCACTTCATCAAGACATCAACACATTCACATCAGCATTTTATCAAACACGTAACATACGTTATTCAAACAACAAAATCAAGAACTTACAGTTTCAGACCATCGCGAACAAACGGTATAATCCGAACACACCCAAATTGAATCGCCAATTCCCTCACATCAAGCTTCAACCTAAACACAAATTCATCATTAAAAAATTATAAAAAAGAAAACAAAAAAGAAATAATTAAAAATGTAAAAAAAAGGTTAAAAAGATTAATTTACTTGACACCAATTGTATTATGAAGTGAATTATAGGATCTAATATAACCCCTATCAGACATTCCACTAAGCTTCACCGCAGAAGATCGATCGAAAAGAACACCAAGTTTCGTCGCAGCGATTTCCATACAGATAATAGCTTTTGCAACTTCACCCTAAAAAAAAGATTGTAAGAAACGGTTATAAACAAAAATAACTGAAAACGGTTATAGAATTGTAAGTAAACAAAAAGCGACTTACGACGCCGATGATGGAGGAATCAAAGTGAACATCGCAGAGGCGACGGAGTTCAGCGGCTTTACGGATGAGAAGTTTGGAATCGGAGAGTTTGAGTTTCTTAGCGATCTCTGAGATATCCATTTTTGTTTTGTTTTTTTGGAAGTGAAGAAGGGAAATGAGATTGGCATGTTAGTGTTTTTTATTTTACTTTGTTTTTTGGGGTTTTGAATATTCTCGCGCGCTGTGTTTGCCGGGAAATATTTTTCGTTTGCCGCTTATGTAGGTTGTGAAATTTGATTTGGAATTTTAAATGAGATGCACACTTTTTATTATTAACATTAATTTGTTTTCTTCATTATTGTTTTTTCTTTCTAAAAACATATAAAACTCTAATAATAATTGATTAAACTTGACTCTTGATAATGCCTTCGTAAATATGTCTGCAACTTGATCTTGAAGTATGATGGATAATTTTTTTTTTTTGTGGTGGCCAGGATTTGAACTCTGAACCTTGCATATTTTATGCATTGTCCATATCAACTGAGTTATGCTCACGAGGACGTATGATGGATAATTTAACAAGTATACTAAATTTTCTTCAACTAATAATATTTATAAAGTTCGTATCTATAAGGATTGAAGCGTCTACTTAACAATGTCAATTTATATTAGGATGTAAAATAGGGGGATGCACATGCTCAGTTAGAAGCATGGGCGCAAGGAGGATGCACATGCCTAGTATTTATAGTGGAGGATTTCTGTAACACTCCGTTTCCCAATATTTAAAATTTCTTTAAAAGCATAACATTTATCAGAGTAAGCATCAAGCAACGGGATATCACATATAACGTAATCCAACAGTTAAATAATAATTTAACCAATATCTTAAACATTTGCAGCGGAAAATCATAAACATAAATCATAAACGTTTTGGCTCGCAGGCCCAACAAGTATCTCAAAAGAGTTTATCAAAGCATAAATTATCATGGCAGTTCACGTAAAAGAATGAAGCATGTTATAGCATTAACCCCATCCCGTTACGTATCAGAGCGACCTAGACGACACAGTGAAGGCAAGGCCACTCACGACGGCAACTGCACACTAAGCACGATCACCTGCAAGTTACCCATACGAAGGGCAACATTTTCAAGCAGAAGGGGTGAGATTTCATAATAAAATAACATTAATCAATGTAATTGCGAATCATAAATTAACATCATAATCATTCCATTATTAACTTTGCATAAATGCTAAACAGTTATCACGTAATCATATATCCAATCATTATAAACAACATAACATAATCAATGAACACTTATCACGTAATCACATATTCATTCATCATCAACAAGGCATCTTAATCATGACAATGTGACAATGCTCCTAGACTCCTTATATGCATGTGGTACCAATCGTCATCATAAGTATTAATATACTTTAATCGTGCGGAGGACAAAGCTCCTATAAAACGTGCGGAGGACAAAGCTCCTAATATTCGTGGTGAGGACTAAGCTCAATGATATGCTATGCATGGACACATATGAACAAAACATCGTAATCACTTATCAACATGCATCCAATAATTTGGAGCTAAACTTCATCATATAATTATGCACTTAGTTAAATAACGGAAGCAGCATAAACAGGTCACATAACAAGATGATATCATTATATCAAAGCACATAATTTGTATCATTATCACATCTTCTTATCTTGCATGAATATACAATACAATAGTTCATATTCAATTAATATTAATATAACTCAAACAACTCTACAGTCTGCATTAAACGACATCACTAGGTCTCATTACCAGTTAGGGGTTCACTCTTAATCAACAAGTGCGACACAGATCGCATAAACACGTAAACAAGTTCATCCTGGTTGTGCTCGCGAGGCGAGAGTACTTACTCGCCATGGCGAGTACCACTCAACTCCCAAACTAAGGTTGTTCTGGGTTCCCTCTGATCCTACACTCATTCCTAATCAATACTAGGTATGTTCAGGTGCTCAAAGGCATACAAGATTCAACTAAAAAGGTCGAAACACGAAATATGACATGCACTCTGCCTAAGCTCGCGAGGCGAGGAAGGGTTGCTCGCCATGGCGAGTTGCACCAAACAACTTGCGAGGCGAAGGAAAGGGGCTCGCGTGGCGAGCGATGAAGTTCATCACTCGCGAGGCGAGGATCATCCCTCGCCGTGGCGAGCGATGAACAGAAGCACGGGCAGACTAGGGTTTTTCTCAAAAATCCATCACACAACATGGTTCAAAGCCTAATTTTGATTCCAGAATTCATCCTAAACATATTCTAAGGTTAAAGGACGGTTCTTTCATTAATCTAACAAGTTTTACCGTTTGATCATCAATTTTTAGGGTTTTGACCTAATTCCAAAACTTCTCTAAATCAATCCTAACTTTGTCAACTAATCATCAGAATTACAGTAATTAACATTATTGAATTATTAGTCTCACCCTTACCTGGTTATGAAGAAATCACAGCCCTCTCTATGCTCTCTCCCTTCTAAGCTTTTCTCCCTTTTCCAAAAGTTTTCACGTACAATGAGTTTCTAAAATATTAGGTCTTCTCCTATTTATATCTCTTCCAAATTACTTATCTTATCTCACTTTCACCCCCAAAACTATCTAAAATATCAAAACAGCCCTCAACTAAATATTTTATATTATTTTCAAATCTTTATTTTATTTAACAATAAAATAAATTCTCTAATCTTATCAAATCCTCCAAAACTCATAACTTATCACGTCATCAATCAAATCATCAAAATCACCACAAATCATCAAAACATATCAAAATCATGCATATATTATATAATTATAATATAATTGCCTAAACTCGATTAAATAACGATTAAACGAAAGTGGGCGTTACAACTCTCCCCCACTTAAAAGATTTTCGTCCTCGAAAATTTACCTTAAGTAAACAACTCTTGATAAGACTCTAGCATCTTACTCTCAAGCTCCCACGTCAAGCTTTCACCAGTCGCTCCCGACCAAACGACTCTCACGAGAGGTATCTCCTTGCCTCTCAACGTCTTCACTTTACGATCATCAATCCTCAACGGTAAAGTTTCTACCGTAAGGTTGTCTCTAACTTGCACATCGTCACTCTGAATTACATGAGATGGATCCGGAACATACTTTCGAAGTTGCGACACATGGAAAACGTTGTGCAAATTCGAAAGATGCGGCGGTAAACCCACTCGGTAAGCCACCGTTCCAACTCTTTCCAATATCTGATACGGACCAATGAACTTCGGGGTCAACTTCTTTGACTTCAAAGCACGTCCTACACCAGTCATAGGAGTGACTCTCAAAAACACGTGGTCTCCTTCCTGAAATTCAAGGTCTTTTCTACGCTTATCATGATAACTCTTTTGTCGACTCTGCGACGCCTTCATTTTCTCTTGGATCATCTGAACTTTCTCAGTAGTTTGCTGAACAATCTCTGGTCCTAAGACCACTCTTTCTCCTGATTCAAACCAACACAACGGAGTTCTGCATCTCCGACCATACAAAGCCTCGAACGGTGCCATTCCAATACTAGAATGATAGCTATTATTATAAGTGAACTCGATCAACGGAAGATGACTATCCCAAGTTCCTCCTTGCTCAAGAACACAAATTCTCAACAAATCCTCTAGCGACTGAATTGTCCTCTCCGACTGACCATCTGTCTGTGGATGATACGCCGAACTCAATCTCAACTTCGAACCCAAAGCCTCTTGCAAACTTTTCCAAAATCTAGAAGTAAATCTTGGATCTCTATCTGATACAATGCTCGAAGGAACACCATGCAGCTTCACAATCTCTTTGATGTAAATCTCTGCCAACTGGGCAACAGGGAAACTAATATTAATAGGTAGAAAATGAGCTGACTTCGTCAACCTATCAACAATAACCCAAATTGCGTCACTCCCTCTCGGAGTATTCGGCAAACTCGTCACAAAATCCATCGATATACTATCCCATTTCCATTCTGGCACATCTAAAGGTACCATCATCCCAGCAGGTTTCTGATGCTCGACTTTCGACTTCTGACAAACTAAACAGGAATACACAAACTGTGCCACATCTCGTTTCAAACCAGACCACCAGAAAATCTTCTTTAAATCATGATACATCTTCGTAGCTCCCGGATGAATACTCAAGCTACTTCTATGACTCTCTTCAAGAATCATCTTCTTAATCTCTTCATTGTCTGGGATACAAATTCTTCCTCGGAATCTCAACACACCTTGATCATCGATTTTAAAATCACTGTCTTCAGTCTGATCTCTAGCAATCAACAAGTCCACAAACTTTACATCAACTTTCTGTGCTTCCTTGATATTTTTCAGAAATTCACTATCAATCTTCAGCATACCCAGTTTCACACTCTGAGGTGACCATTCGCAAACCAAACTCATATCTCTAAACTGTTCAAGCAATTCGAACTCTCTGACCATCATGGCGGACATATGCAATGTCTTCCTACTCAAGGCATCTGCAGCAACATTAGCTTTACCTGGATGATAATTCAAACCAAAGTCATAATCTTTCAACAATTCGAGCCATCTTCGCTGTCTCATATTCAATTCCTTCTGATCGAACAAATACTTCAAACTCTTGTGATCACTAAACACCTCAAATCTCGAACCATACAAGTAATGTCTCCATATCTTCAATACAAAGACTACGGCCGCCAACTCGAGATCATGCGTAGGATAATTCTTCTCATGAACTCTCAACTGTCTTGAAGCATAAGCTACCACTTTACCTTCTTGCATAAGCACACCTCCTAAACCCAACTTGGACGCATCACAATATACCACAAAAGGTTCATTCGACTTCGGCAAAATTAACACTGGAGCAGTCGTTAAACGCTTCTTCAATTCACCGAAACTTTTCTCACAATGGACGTCCCACACAAAAGTTTTACCTTTACAAGTCAACTGCGTTAGCGGAAGAGCTAACTTAGAAAATCCTTCAATAAACCTTCTATAGTAACCAGCTAAACCCAAGAAACTTCTAATTTCAGTAACGGACTTAGGAGTATCCCATTGCGATACAACTTCGACTTTAGACGGATCCACAGCAATACCATCTCCGGAAATAACATGGCCAAGGAAACTCACTTCATTCAACCAGAATTCACACTTAGACAATTTAGCATAAAGTTTCTTCTCTTTCAACACTTGTAAGACAATCTTCAGATGCTCAGCATGTTCTTCTTCAGTCTTGGAGTAGATCAAAATATCGTCGATAAACACAACCACAAACCGATCCAGAAATGCATGGAAGATGTGATTCATATACTCCATAAACACTCCAGGTGCATTGGTCACACCGAAAGGCATAACTTTATATTTATAGTGACCATAACGCGTTCTGAAAGCTGTCTTCTGCATATCTTCATCCTTTACTTTAATTTGGTGATAACCTGATCTCAAATCAATCTTGCTGAAAACTCGTGCACCCACTAGCTGATCCATCAAATCATCAATTCTCGGAAGTGGATACCTATTCTTGATAGTTACCTTGTTCAACTGTCGATAATCAATACACAACCGCATACTACCATCTTTCTTCTTTACTAGCAAAACCGGCGCTCCCCAAGGTGAAACACTTGGTCTAACAAACTTCTTCTCAAGCAAGTCTTCCAACTGTTTCTTCAACTCAGATAACTCGGAAGCAGACATACGATAAGGTGCCATCGAGACCGGCTTCGTTCCAGGAACAAGATCAATAGAAAACTCAACTTCTCTCTCTGGAGGCACATCAGGAATCTCATCTGGAAAAACTTCAGGAAATTCACACACCACCGGCAACCTATCAATCACTGCTTGATTCTCAACAGATAAAGAAGCCATCAATGAAAACATCAAGATACCATCGCGTTCCAGTTGCTTCAGCTGCTTAGTAGATAAAAACTCTGCACCACTTTCTTCTTCGACGGAAGAGAAATGGACTGACTTGCTAAAACAATTAATAAGAACGTGGTTGTACTCTAACCAGTTCATACCCAGAATCACATCCATACCACTCAAAGGTAGACAAACTAAATCCATTTCAAAATCACGACCAAACATAGACAAAGGACATTTCAAACATACGAGAGAAGTAGTCACCGAACCCTTAGCCGGAGTTTCGACAACCATCTCTCCATTCATATCAGACAAATCAAGACCCAAAGCAGAAACACAATCGAAAGCAATAAAACAATGCGTAGCACCAGTATCAATAATAGCAACTAAAGGAGTATTATTAATATAGCAAGTACCTCTGATCAAACGATCCTCATTCTCTGTCTGAGTCCCAGTCAAAGCGAAAACCCTACTAGTAGTCGGCGCCCTCTTAGGCTGAGTACACTGTGAACTAATGTGACCCTCTCCATTGCAATTAAAGCACACAATGTCTGTACGATTGCAATCAGCTACAACATGACCTTTCTTACCACACCGGACACACTTCTTGATTTCCTCGGGGCAGGCGTTGCTCTTGTGGCTCTTCTCACCACAATTGAAGCACACAATCTCCGCAGCATCCTTCTTCTTAGGCCGCCTAACATCGACCATCTTCTGTTTACCTTTGTCAGCGGGGGCACTGTAAGGCTTAGGACGACTCTGCTGTCCCTTGCCCTTCCTTTCATTCACTACCTTGTAGTGAGCCTTGGTATCCTCCTCATAGATCCTGCAGCTGTTAACCAAATCTTGAAAAACTCTCAGCTGTTGGTATCCAATCGCCCGCTTGATGTCGGGCCTCAGACCATTCTCGAACTTGATGCATCTCGAGAACTCAGCATTCTCAGCGGTATAGTGCGGATAGAACTTAGACAGCTCCACGAACTTGGCAGCATACTCTGTCACGGACATATTTCCTTGTTTCAGCTCAAGGAACTCGATCTCCTTCTTCCCGCGAACATCTTCCGGAAAGTATCTTCTCAGGAACTCTCTCCTGAAAACAGCCCAAGTCACAACAGCTCCCTCCTGCCCAAGGGTAGGCAGAAGAGCAACCCACCAGTCATCAGCTTCCTCGGCTAGCTGATGAGTACCAAACCGCACTTTCTGATCCTCCGTACACTGCATAACCCGGAAAATCCTCTCGATCTCCTTAAGCCACGTCTGGGCTCTATCAGGGTCATAACGTCCTTTGAAAGTCGGAGGGTTCTTCTTCATGAACGTCTCCAACATCCTAGCTTCAGCATTCGCACCGGCATTCACGTTAGGTTGTTGTCCCACAGCTTGGGCAACAGCTTGTAGAGCAGCAGCTAACACATCATCGTTTCTTCCAGCCATTTCCGAGATTCTACAAAAGTAGCAAGAACAACATAAGATAGTAATATAAATATTACTAAGACTCGACACGACTCTCTAATTGACCGGACGGACCAACCTGCTCTGATACCAATTGTAACACCCCGTTTCCCAATATTTAAAATTTCTTTAAAAGCATAACATTTATCAGAGTAAGCATCAAGCAACGGGATATCACATATAACGTAATCCAACAGTTAAATAATAATTTAACCAATATCTTAAACATTTGCAGCGAAAAATCATAAACATAAATCATAAACGTTTTGGCTCGCAGGCCCAACAAGTATCTCAAAAGAGTTTATCAAAGCATAAATTATCATGGCAGTTCACGTAAAAGAATGAAGCATGTTATAGCATTAACCCCATCCCGTTACGTATCAGAGCGACCTAGACGACACAGTGAAGGCAAGGCCACTCACGACGGCAACTGCACACTAAGCACGATCACCTGCAAGTTACCCATACGAAGGGCAACATTTTCAAGCAGAAGGGGTGAGATTTCATAATAAAATAACATTAATCAATGTAATTGCGAATCATAAATTAACATCATAATCATTCCATTATTAACTTTGCATAAATGCTAAACAGTTATCACGTAATCATATATCCAATCATTATAAACAACATAACATAATCAATGAACACTTATCACGTAATCACATATTCATTCATCATCAACAAGGCATCTTAATCATGACAATGTGACAATGCTCCTAGACTCCTTATATGCATGTGGTACCAATCGTCATCATAAGTATTAATATACTTTAATCGTGCGGAGGACAAAGCTCCTATAAAACGTGCGGAGGACAAAGCTCCTAATATTCGTGGTGAGGACTAAGCTCAATGATATGCTATGCATGGACACATATGAACAAAACATCGTAATCACTTATCAACATGCATCCAATAATTTGGAGCTAAACTTCATCATATAATTATGCACTTAGTTAAATAACGGAAGCAGCATAAACAGGTCACATAACAAGATGATATCATTATATCAAAGCACATAATTTGTATCATTATCACATCTTCTTATCTTGCATGAATATACAATACAATAGTTCATATTCAATTAATATTAATATAACTCAAACAACTCTACAGTCTGCATTAAACGACATCACTAGGTCTCATTACCAGTTAGGGGTTCACTCTTGATCAACAAGTGCGACACAGATCGCATAAACACGTAAACAAGTTCATCCTGGTTGTGCTCGCGAGGCGAGTACCACTCAACTCCCAAACTAAGGTTGTTCTGGGTTCCCTCTGATCCTACACTCATTCCTAATCAATACTAGGTATGTTCAGGTGCTCAAAGGCATACAAGATTCAACTAAAAAGGTCGAAACACGAAATATGACATGCACTCTGCCTAAGCTCGCGAGGCGAGGAAGGGTTGCTCGCCATGGCGAGTTGCACCAAACAACTTGCGAGGCGAAGGAAAGGGGCTCGCGTGGCGAGCGATGAAGTTCATCACTCGCGAGGCGAGGATCATCCCTCGCCGTGGCGAGCGATGAACAGAAGCACGGGCAGACTAGGGTTTTTCTCAAAAATCCATCACACAACATGGTTCAAAGCCTAATTTTGATTCCAGAATTCATCCTAAACATATTCTAAGGTTAAAGGACGGTTCTTTCATTAATCTAACAAGTTTTACCGTTTGATCATCAATTTTTAGGGTTTTGACCTAATTCCAAAACTTCTCTAAATCAATCCTAACTTTGTCAACTAATCATCAGAATTACAGTAATTAACATTATTGAATTATTAGTCTCACCCTTACCTGGTTATGAAGAAATCACAGCCCTCTCTATGCTCTCTCCCTTCTAAGCTTTTCTCCCTTTTCCAAAAGTTTTCACGTACAATGAGTTTCTAAAATATTAGGTCTTCTCCTATTTATATCTCTTCCAAATTACTTATCTTATCTCACTTTCACCCCCAAAACTATCTAAAATATCAAAACAGCCCTCAACTAAATATTTTATATTATTTTCAAATCTTTATTTTATTTAACAATAAAATAAATTCTCTAATCTTATCAAATCCTCCAAAACTCATAACTTATCACGTCATCAATCAAATCATCAAAATCACCACAAATCATCAAAACATATCAAAATCATGCATATATTATATAATTATAATATAATTGCCTAAACTCGATTAAATAACGATTAAACGAAAGTGGGCGTTACAACTCTCCCCCACTTAAAAGATTTTCGTCCTCGAAAATTTACCTTAAGTAAACAACTCTTGATAAGACTCTAGCATCTTACTCTCAAGCTCCCACGTCAAGCTTTCACCAGTCGCTCCCGACCAAACGACTCTCACGAGAGGTATCTCCTTGCCTCTCAACGTCTTCACTTTACGATCATCAATCCTCAACGGTAAAGTTTCTACCGTAAGGTTGTCTCTAACTTGCACATCGTCACTCTGAATTACATGAGATGGATCCGGAACATACTTTCGAAGTTGCGACACATGGAAAACGTTGTGCAAATTCGAAAGATGCGGCGGTAAACCCACTCGGTAAGCCACCGTTCCAACTCTTTCCAATATCTGATACGGACCAATGAACTTCGGGGTCAACTTCTTTGACTTCAAAGCACATCCTACACCAGTCATAGGAGTGACTCTCAAAAACACGTGGTCTCCTTCCTGAAATTCAAGGTCTTTTCTACGCTTATCATGATAACTCTTTTGTCGACTCTGCGACGCCTTCATTTTCTCTTGGATCATCTGAACTTTCTCAGTAGTTTGCTGAACAATCTCTGGTCCTAAGACCACTCTTTCTCCTGATTCAAACCAACACAACGGAGTTCTGCATCTCCGACCATACAAAGCCTCGAACGGTGCCATTCCAATACTAGAATGATAGCTATTATTATAAGTGAACTCGATCAACGGAAGATGACTATCCCAAGTTCCTCCTTGCTCAAGAACACAAATTCTCAACAAATCCTCTAGCGACTGAATTGTCCTCTCCGACTGACCATCTGTCTGTGGATGATACGCCGAACTCAATCTCAACTTCGAACCCAAAGCCTCTTGCAAACTTTTCCAAAATCTAGAAGTAAATCTTGGATCTCTATCTGATACAATGCTCGAAGGAACACCATGCAGCTTCACAATCTCTTTGATGTAAATCTCTGCCAACTGGGCAACAGGGAAACTAATATTAATAGGTAGAAAATGAGCTGACTTCGTCAACCTATCAACAATAACCCAAATTGCGTCACTCCCTCTCGGAGTATTCGGCAAACTCGTCACAAAATCCATCGATATACTATCCCATTTCCATTCTGGCACATCTAAAGGTACCATCATCCCAGCAGGTTTCTGATGCTCGACTTTCGACTTCTGACAAACTAAACAGGAATACACAAACTGTGCCACATCTCGTTTCAAACCAGACCACCAGAAAATCTTCTTTAAATCATGATACATCTTCGTAGCTCCCGGATGAATACTCAAGCTACTTCTATGACTCTCTTCAAGAATCATCTTCTTAATCTCTTCATTGTCTGGGATACAAATTCTTCCTCGGAATCTCAACACACCTTGATCATCGATTTTAAAATCACTGTCTTCAGTCTGATCTCTAGCAATCAACAAGTCCACAAACTTTACATCAACTTTCTGTGCTTCCTTGATATTTTTCAGAAATTCACTATCAATCTTCAGCATACCCAGTTTCACACTCTGAGGTGACCATTCGCAAACCAAACTCATATCTCTAAACTGTTCAAGCAATTCGAACTCTCTGACCATCATGGTGGACATATGCAATGTCTTCCTACTCAAGGCATCTGCAGCAACATTAGCTTTACCTGGATGATAATTCAAACCAAAGTCATAATCTTTCAACAATTCGAGCCATCTTCGCTGTCTCATATTCAATTCCTTCTGATCGAACAAATACTTCAAACTCTTGTGATCACTAAACACCTCAAATCTCGAACCATACAAGTAATGTCTCCATATCTTCAATACAAAGACTACGGCCGCCAACTCGAGATCATGCGTAGGATAATTCTTCTCATGAACTCTCAACTGTCTTGAAGCATAAGCTACCACTTTACCTTCTTGCATAAGCACACCTCCTAAACCCAACTTGGACGCATCACAATATACCACAAAAGGTTCATTCGACTTCGGCAAAATTAACACTGGAGCAGTCGTTAAACGCTTCTTCAATTCACCGAAACTTTTCTCACAATGGACGTCCCACACAAAAGTTTTACCTTTACAAGTCAACTGCGTTAGCGGAAGAGCTAACTTAGAAAATCCTTCAATAAACCTTCTATAGTAACCAGCTAAACCCAAGAAACTTCTAATTTCAGTAACGGACTTAGGAGTATCCCATTGCGATACAGCTTCGACTTTAGACGGATCCACAGCAATACCATCTCCGGAAATAACATGGCCAAGGAAACTCACTTCATTCAACCAGAATTCACACTTAGACAATTTAGCATAAAGTTTCTTCTCTTTCAACACTTGTAAGACAATCTTCAGATGCTCAGCATGTTCTTCTTCAGTCTTGGAGTAGATCAAAATATCGTCGATAAACACAACCACAAACCGATCCAGAAATGCATGGAAGATGCGATTCATATACTCCATAAACACTCCAGGTGCATTGGTCACACCGAAAGGCATAACTTTATATTTATAGTGACCATAACGCGTTCTGAAAGCTGTCTTCTGCATATCTTCATCCTTTACTTTAATTTGGTGATAACCTGATCTCAAATCAATCTTGCTGAAAACTCGTGCACCCACTAGCTGATCCATCAAATCATCAATTCTCGGAAGTGGATACCTATTCTTGATAGTTACCTTGTTCAACTGTCGATAATCAATACACAACCGCATACTACCATCTTTCTTCTTTACTAGCAAAACCGGCGCTCCCCAAGGTGAAACACTTGGTCTAACAAACTTCTTCTCAAGCAAGTCTTCCAACTGTTTCTTCAACTCAGATAACTCGGAAGCAGACATACGATAAGGTGCCATCAAGACCGGCTTCGTTCCAGGAACAAGATCAATAGAAAACTCAACTTCTCTCTCTGGAGGCACATCAGGAATCTCATCTGGAAAAACTTCAGGAAATTCACACACCACCGGCAACCTATCAATCACTGCTTGATTCTCAACAGATAAAGAAGCCATCAATGAAAACATCAAGATACCATCGCGTTCCAGTTGCTTCAGCTGCTTAGTAGATAAAAACTCTGCACCACTTTCTTCTTCGACGGAAGAGAAATGGACTGACTTGCTAAAACAATTAATAAGAACGTGGTTGTACTCTAACCAGTTCATACCCAGAATCACATCCATACCACTCAAAGGTAGACAAACTAAATCCATTTCAAAATCACGACCAAACATAGACAAAGGACATTTCAAACATACGAGAGAAGTAGTCACCGAACCCTTAGCCGGAGTTTCGACAACCATCTCTCCATTCATATCAGACAAATCAAGACCCAAAGCAGAAACACAATCGAAAGCAATAAAACAATGCGTAGCACCAGTATCAATAATAGCAACTAAAGGAGTATTATTAATATAGCAAGTACCTCTGATCAAACGATCCTCATTCTCTGTCTGAGTCCCAGTCAAAGCGAAAACCCTACTAGTAGTCGGCGCCCTCTTAGGCTGAGTACACTGTGAACTAATGTGACCCTCTCCATTGCAATTAAAGCACACAATGTCTGTACGATTGCAATCAGCTACAACATGACCTTTCTTACCACACCGGACACACTTCTTGATTTCCTCGGGGCAGGCGTTGCTCTTGTGGCCCTTCTCACCACAATTGAAGCACACAATCTCCGCAGCATCCTTCTTCTTAGGCCGCCTAACATCGACCATCTTCTGTTTACCTTTGTCAGCGGGGGCACTGTAAGGCTTAGGACGACTCTGCTGTCCCTTGCCCTTCCTTTCATTCACTACCTTGTAGTGAGCCTTGGTATCCTCCTCATAGATCCTGCAGCTGTTAACCAAATCTTGAAAAACTCTCAGCTGTTGGTATCCAATCGCCCGCTTGATGTCGGGCCTCAGACCATTCTCGAACTTGATGCATCTCGAGAACTCAGCATTCTCAGCGGTATAGTGCGGATAGAACTTAGACAGCTCCACGAACTTGGCAGCATACTCTGTCACGGACATATTTCCTTGTTTCAGCTCAAGGAACTCGATCTCCTTCTTCCCGCGAACATCTTCCGGAAAGTATCTTCTCAGGAACTCTCTCCTGAAAACAGCCCAAGTCACAACAGCTCCCTCCTGCCCAAGGGTAGGTAGAAGAGCAACCCACCAGTCATCAGCTTCCTCGGCTAGCTGATGAGTACCAAACCGCACTTTCTGATCCTCCGTACACTGCATAACCCGGAAAATCCTCTCGATCTCCTTAAGCCACGTCTGGGCTCTATCAGGGTCATAACGTCCTTTGAAAGTCGGAGGGTTCTTCTTCATGAACGTCTCCAACATCCTAGCTTCAGCATTCGCACCGGCATTCACGTTAGGTTGTTGTCCCACAGCTTGGGCAACAACTTGTAGAGCAGCAGCTAACGCAGCATCGTTTCTTCCAGCCATTTCCGAGATTCTACAAAAGTAGCAAGAACAACATAAGATAGTAATATAAATATTACTAAGACTCGACACGACTCTCTAATTGATCGGACGGACCAACCTGCTCTGATACCAATTGTAACACCCCGTTTCCCAATATTTAAAATTTCTTTAAAAGCATAACATTTATCAGAGTAAGCATCAAGCAACGGGATATCACATATAACGTAATCCAACAGTTAAATAATAATTTAACCAATATCTTAAACATTTGCAGCGGAAAATCATAAACATAAATCATAAACGTTTTGGCTCGCAGGCCCAACAAGTATCTCAAAAGAGTTTATCAAAGCATAAATTATCATGGCAGTTCACGTAAAAGAATGAAGCATGTTATAGCATTAACCCCATCCCGTTACGTATCAGAGCGACCTAGACGACACAGTGAAGGCAAGGCCACTCACGACGGCAACTGCACACTAAGCACGATCACCTGCAAGTTACCCATACGAAGGGCAACATTTTCAAGCAGAAGGGGTGAGATTTCATAATAAAATAACATTAATCAATGTAATTGCGAATCATAAATTAACATCATAATCATTCCATTATTAACTTTGCATAAATGCTAAACAGTTATCACGTAATCATATATCCAATCATTATAAACAACATAACATAATCAATGAACACTTATCACGTAATCACATATTCATTCATCATCAACAAGGCATCTTAATCATGACAATGTGACAATGCTCCTAGACTCCTTATATGCATGTGGTACCAATCGTCATCATAAGTATTAATATACTTTAATCGTGCGGAGGACAAAGCTCCTATAAAACGTGCGGAGGACAAAGCTCCTAATATTCGTGGTGAGGACTAAGCTCAATGATATGCTATGCATGGACACATATGAACAAAACATCGTAATCACTTATCAACATGCATCCAATAATTTGGAGCTAAACTTCATCATATAATTATGCACTTAGTTAAATAACGGAAGCAGCATAAACAGGTCACATAACAAGATGATATCATTATATCAAAGCACATAATTTGTATCATTATCACATCTTCTTATCTTGCATGAATATACAATACAATAGTTCATATTCAATTAATATTAATATAACTCAAACAACTCTACAGTCTGCATTAAACGACATCACTAGGTCTCATTACCAGTTAGGGGTTCACTCTTGATCAACAAGTGCGACACAGATCGCATAAACACATAAACAAGTTCATCCTGGTTGTGCTCGCGAGGCGAGAGTACTTACTCGCCATGGCGAGTACCACTCAACTCCCAAACTAAGGTTGTTCTGGGTTCCCTCTGATCCTACATTCATTCCTAATCAATACTAGGTATGTTCAGGTGCTCAAAGGCATACAAGATTCAACTAAAAAGGTCGAAACACGAAATATGACATGCACTCTGCCTAAGCTCGCGAGGCGAGGAAGGGTTGCTCGCCATGGCGAGTTGCACCAAACAACTTGCGAGGCAAAGGAAAGGGGCTCGCGTGGCGAGCGATGAAGTTCATCACTCGCGAGGCGAGGATCATCCCTCGCCGTGGCGAGCGATGAACAGAAGCACGGGCAGACTAGGGTTTTTCTCAAAAATCCATCACACGACATGGTTCAAAGCCTAATTTTGATTCCAGAATTCATCCTAAACATATTCTAAGGTTAAAGGACGGTTCTTTCATTAATCTAACAAGTTTTACCGTTTGATCATCAATTTTTAGGGTTTTGACCTAATTCCAAAACTTCTCTAAATCAATTCTAACTTTGTCAACTAATCATCAGAATTACAGTAATTAACATTATTGAATTATTAGTCTCACCCTTACCTGGTTATGAAGAAATCGCAGCCCTCTCTATGCTCTTCTCCCTTCTAAGCTTTTCTCCCTTTTCCAAAAGTTTTCATGTACAATGAGTTTCTAAAATATTAGGTCTTCTCCTATTTATATCTCTTCCAAATTACTTATCTTATCTCACTTTCACCCCCAAAACTATCTAAAATATCAAAACAGCCATCAACTAAATATTTTATATTATTTTCAAATCTTTATTTTATTTAACAATAAAATAAATTCTCTAATCTTGTCAAATCCTCCAAAACTCATAACTTATCACGTCATCAATCAAATCATCAAAATCACCACAAATCATCAAAACATATCAAAATCATGCATATATTATATAATTATAATATAATTGCCTAAACTCGAATAACGATTAAACGAAAGTGGGCGTTACAACTTCTAATTGGGTTTGAGCTAAAAACACGGGCTAAACCCACAAAAACGAATAAAATGACAATTTTCACCCCTGCATTTAAGTAGACGTGTCAATCCTTGTTGAATGAGTGTTTGTCTTTTCGCATTTTTAATTGTGCTAACGTGAATAAATTATAAACAGTGTTTTATATAAAATTTTGATTAAAATTTTAAGTACAAATATTTGTGACTTTCAAATTATAACAAATCCGAAAAAATCATGTTTATCTTTTTCAATAACAAGAATAATTTAACAAATATAATATAAATTTTTATCTTTTTTAACACCACCAACAATACAACATTAATATAGAAAAATTTGATTAAGGGTATAATTAAAATTTAAAAAAAATCAGCCCATAATCTCAATACCATTCATGTATAATATTGATAATATTGTTCATATTGTAGTGAGATATTTCATATTTTAATGAGATTTAATTTTTTTAATTAAAATTTAAAATAATATTATTAAAAGATAAAATGGTAAATAAAATAGTTTAAATGAAGGGTAAAGTAGGTAATGAAAAAGCCAGCCTAAACTCATATATTTTTACACTAGCGAAAGACGGACACGACTTTTTATTGCGCTAACCTAACGTTTGAAAATTATGAACGTTATTTTTTTTATAAAATTTTAATTTTAATTTTGATTAAGAGTAAAAATATAAATGTTTTTTTTTTCTTTCAAATTATAATAGATCAAACTAATCATGATTATATATTTCAATGATACTAACAATATAACAAAAAATATAATCTAAATTCTAATTTTTTTAATGACAACAACAACAATCTTTATTCCTTAAAAAAAAAATATTTATTATAGAAAGGCCAAACTACACTTTTCGTCCCCTAAGTTTCAAAATATTGCGATTTTGGCCCCCTATTAAAAAAATAGCAAAAGTAACCCATGTTTAGGAAAATATGCTCTTTTGACCCATAACATAAGGGAAATATACTTTTTGACCCTTTATCTTTACAAAAAGTTGAAATTATGGCCCCTTTTTTGGGATAAGTGGCATGTTCTCAGCAATTTTGGGACGAAATGGATCAAATTTTCATTTTTTTCCAATAGGGGGCTAAAATCGCAAAACTTTGAAACTTAGGGGACGAAAAGTGCAGTTGAACCTTATAGAAAAAGTTGTTGTTTAGGGATATAATTGAGATGATGGAAAAATAAATATAGATACACTCATCAAGTTTGTTACATTTTTTAAATGATAAAGAAATCAACAAATAACAACTAATTTTTGTGGATTTCAAATGTAACAAACTCAACAAAAAATATTAATCTTTTTCAATGACAACAATTATATAACAAATATAACAAAAATATTTATCCTTTTTAAAAACAAAAATTCTTATCTTTTTTAATAACATCAATAATATAACATTGTTATAGTAAAATTTGTTTAAGAGTAGAATTAAAATAACAAAAAAAGTAAACCCAAATTCATGGAAAATTCCTAATACCTTTATATATAGGATGGCTAGTATAGATTAACTTGAATATTTTTATCAACTACTAAAAGAAGACTGGTCGAGGTTATTCGAACCCTAATCAATTTTAGGGTTTTCGCTAGAAACAGAAGATGAATTTTCGAGTCGCAAGTGATCCGGAATATTTTGACAAGAATTGGAACATTCTAAAACATGCAATTCGTGAGATATTCAAATGCTACCACAACGCTAGGCATCTTAGTTTCGGAGAGCTTCACAGGTTCTTTCTCATGATTCCCATTATTGCTTCATCCAAAGCTTTGTCTTCGTTTGATCATAATGTGCTTGTCTTTTAAGATATGTACTTGTAGTAGTTGTCGTTGGATTTTGTTTAGGGTTTTTGAAATTATCGATTAGTGCCTAATAAAGCAAATTTTCAGAAATAATTGGAGTAACATATGGAAATCTATGAAGTGCATGCACACGACAGACATACACACCTACACGTTAACACAACAATTTAATAAAATAGATTAATTGAATATAATTACATATGTCAGCGTCATGTCAGTGTCGTGTCAAACACATGTTAGGTACCCAATAAGCCTTCACTCACAAGCATAGTTACATATTACATGTTTGGTAGTATGAGGATATAAAGCTTCAATACACATCTGTTTGTAGTGCCCGTATTACCTAACTTTTATCCAATAAATGTCTTTCCAACTACGGAAACTACTCAAATACGATCTCTGCTCCGGCACTCAAAATTTCTTAATATTTAAATAGTGCGAAAAAGTGTAAGTATTAAATAGCCAGTTGCAACAAACTAGTGCCCACTTACCACGACATTTTTTATATTCTCTTTTCTTTCATTTTGTTTATCGATGTTAGTTTGCAAGAGATATTCTCTTTCTCTAAACTTGAAAGAGATTTTCTGCAAACTCTATTTGCACCAAAGGTTTTCCTATATCTTTTATCTCCTATTCAACCTCTACTTCACCTACTTATCTCGGTTAGCCTCGAGGAATTATCGGAGAATTTGTGCGAACCAATTCACAAAAGTACCACGAACCGGTACACAAATACTAGTTCATGGTTCATAGCATATGTCAAGATAATTATAAGACTATGATCAGAAGCATCGGAGCTACATAGATGAAAATTGATGATGTTTTGTCCTTGGTTTTCAAATGTTATTCTGTTTAATTTTTTTTTATCATAACTGTGCTTGTCTTATTAGATATGTAGTTGTAGTAGTTGTTGTTAGATTTTTCTTCAGGGGTTTTTGTAATAAAATGGTGCCTAATAAAGAAACTTTTCATAAGCATTTGAAAGAACTTAGGAAAGTTGATGATGATACGGACGCGATAAGGACACGTCAACATTGCTAAGTTGCTAATGTTAAAAAACATAGGACTCCGATACATACATACATTCATATGCACATGTGCGTGCGTCCAGAGACACACATAATTTTCTTGTAGGGCGTGCGCGCACACACAAATGTGTGCAATGTGTGTCGAAGCAAAGAAAATAAAAGTTTTATTAGGACACTCATGAAATTTTTTACATGAAATTTGAGTTAAAATGCTACAAGCTGTGATTGGACATTCATTATTGTCCTAACCTTGATTTACTATCTCACACAATCTGAAATAATGAATCATTTTGGCATATAAGATGATCTTGCCAGCTATATAAACATTTTCCTATGGTACGTTATGTGCATATCAAATGGATGTTGTATTTATTTTTTTACTTTCCATCATTGCATAGCGACAAATTTTATGTTTCTAATATTTCATTGTCTTTATTTTGTGGATACAGACATGCTTATTATATGGTTCTTCACAATTTTGGTGAGAAGCTATACTCTAAGCTGGTTGCTACCATGACTTCTCATGTCAAAGAGATAGCCAAATCTGTTGAAGCCTCTGAAGGAAGTTCCTTTCTTGAAGAATTAAACACGAAATGGAATGATTATTATAAGGCATTAGAAATGATTAGAGACATTCTGATGTACATGGACAGGACTTATATCCCAAGCACCAAAAACAAACCTGTTTATGAACTTGGTTTGAACCTGTGGAGAGAAAATGTTATTTATTCAAACCAGATAAGGACTCGACTGTCGAATACGCTTTTGGAGTTTGTACTTAAAGAGCGTGCCGGGGAAGATGTTAACAGAGAACTGATTAGAAATGTTACAAAGATGCTAATTGATTTAGGTCCTTCTGTTTATGAGCAAGTATTTGAGACTCCTTTTCTGCAAGTTTTAGCTGAATCTTACAAGGCTGAATCCCATAAATATATTGAGTTTGTGTAGTTGCTTTAGTTGGAATCTTATTAAGGAAACATGTTGCAATTTTAAGTGCTTCTCCCTAGTGTGATTCTAGTAAGTTAGAAATAGAAATCATACTTCTTACCATATCTTTAAGCATTTTGTTTTGCCTTTCAACAACACCATTCATAGTAAAAAAAAGTTTGTATAGTGTGTTGTGAGACAATACTGCATTCCTTTGGGAATTTAGCAACTAGTCTTGGGTGTTGTTCACTTGAATTATCGTATATATATATATATTTTTTTTTTTTTATCAAATTGAACCATCATTTATTTTTAAGGAAAAAAAAAATAATGGTTCAATTTGATATCTACCACAATTTCATTTGACACAAGTCTTTCTAGATACTTTAAGAAAATAAATTACATATTTTGATACTATTTTTTTAATAGTACAACTGTTAAGTAGGGAACATTTTCAGTTGCCAGGACAATATAAGGGAGTTTGAAACATCCACAAATTAGAAGGTTTGTAAACCTCGACTAACCGGTATAAGCATGATAAAAAATTATTATGCCACTTTTAGAACAACCGAAAATTAAAACCATTGAAAAATTGTTGAAAATCTTGCAAAATGGACTTGTGATTTTTAAGTTTTTCCGGTGGGTCACTACACCACTTTACGGGGATTTCGATCTACCAAAAATTAAAATAGTCGCAAAATTGTTTAAAATCTTGCAAAAATAGACATGTGATTGTTAATTTATTAATTTTTTAGATTGGTCGTGGCCCACCATATCCCATGAAGGGCTTTGTCGTCGCACATGTGTGGCTAGGTATCAAAGTTTATGTTAACCCCCGAAAAAACCAAATTAAGAAACATATCTTCCTTAGAATGCCACGCATAACAATTAGAGGAATGCTTCTTTTCATGCCCTTAAGCTCCACAAAAGAAAAAACTATCATCATCTGATTCAATCAACTTTTGTTGTCTCTTTTGAGACATTGTATTTGCAGTTTCCTTATTCTTGCACTTTATTGAATTAAAGTTTGTCAAAATCTAGCGTATATATCTTAGACTTTTTGTTCGTGAGTGACAAACCTTTTATCAAAATATCTTAATGAAATCCTTAACTAATAATTATCTTTTCAGATAGTTGGCCCTTGAATCTTCTTCATTATCATCAAGAACGTGCAATTTGACTTCTCTCACCTTTCAATTTTCCTCTTTATTTGAGAGATACTCTAATCCACAAGAGGTAAAGGAAAATCAGACCTTAATGCAATGTCGATAACCATAAATATTTACTTTCTAGAACTTAAAGTTTATGCCATTTAACAAAGTACTTGATGTTGACAGTAATATCCACACGATCATTTATAACTAAATAGAGAACAACAAACAACCACAATATGCTCCAAATAAAATTAATAATAAATTGAAATAAAGGTAATAAATAGGAAAGTACCCCTCCCTGAATTATAAAATCTTGCAAATAACCAAACACCCCCCTCCCAAAAAAAAAAAGAAACGACAAAATACCCGTTAAAATTGTTAAACGTTAATCAATTTGATCCCTCAATAAGTTTTCTCTGTTAGCCAATATGACATGGTTGTTGACTATCTACGCAACACTGCCGTGTGGTCTGACAGGTTATGCAACTTAATAAAAAGCATTTTTTCAACTTTTTTTTTAAAGCAAATTTTTAATTTTAGAGAGAGAGAGAAAAAAAACACAAAGTGGTGGGGTATACATTGGTTCCATCCAATAAAAGAGTGAGGGGTATAGAGTATTCAAAAGTGAGTGTTGCTAGTATTCCTCGTGTGTGTGTATATATATATATATATATACACACACACACACACTCCCTTCCTCCCATTATAAGTGAGCTTTTTGCTCATTTCGCATATATTAAGAAAAAAATGTATAAGTGAAATAGAGAGAAAAATGATTTTTTTTTTGTTGACAAAAATAAACGATATTCATTGAATCAAATTGATAGAGTACATCGATACAAAACAAATCCAAATTCGCTAAAAACAAAAAGGATGAATCTGTGAACAAACTCACAACATCCATGTTAATAGCATAAAACGGCAAAGTACCTATGTCTACAAATATGACTAGTATGACTATATTCATGTCTCTGGAACACTCATTTCTCCGGATCTGCAACATTGACGACGCCAAAGTTATTGTCATTGATCAGATCTGTACTTGCTCAAAGCTAATCTTTCAACCTGAATCAAATAAACGATGCACTAAGACGGGAAATAAAAAACACACCGCGCAAAGACAGGAAATCAAAACAAATATAGTCATTCAGAGACGACGAAATCACAAAAACAAACGAAAGAAAACAGAAAAGATGTGAAATCACTTATTCAATTAGGATAGAAGGAAAAACAATTCGGAGGGGTGATTTTTGGGTCAAAATTGACCCTAAATCACTCATCTGAAAAGAAGAAGAAGAAAAGGGTGACGACTAGGGTTTGAGAAGGAGAGAAGAGAGAGGAAGAAAGGAGATGACTCCACTGAGAGAAAAATGACTTTAATTAGTGTCTTGTCAATTATTGATGCATTTCTCAATATCATAAATGTAAGGTATAATATATTGAATTGAGAGTAATGAAAGTAGTATTAATTAAAGTTATAATTGAAAAAAAAATTAATATTATATTAAAAAGTAAAATGAATAAAAAAAAATTTAGACAATTTTTTTTCTCCAAATAACTTACTTATTATGAAACAACTTGAACTCACAAATATTTCAAGGGGTAATATAATTGACTAAGAGAGTGACAAATTTCAATGGGTGTTTTGTCTGTTAGTTTCTATCATATTTTTATGCCATGAGTTAATTTATCATAATGTATGCATTAATCTGTCGTAAGCATTGTCTCATAGTGTGAGCGTTAATCTTACTAAGTAGTATAAAGTACCTCAAAGTACTATAAGCATTATGGAAAAGGATTATGTCATGTCAAAACATATTGTTCAAAATTCAAATCTTGTTATTAACAAATAACATTTTTTTTTAATGTTTTTCCTATTGTAATTATGTTGCACATGGTCTTATATCAGCTGTGTAAGAAGTGAAGCATGGATTCACACACAAATATTCAGGGGCGTAGCCCTTCGTATAGGAGGGGTAGCCTTTGCTACCAAAAAAAAAAATATTTTTGAAGTGGTTGGTATGTATTTTTATTCGGTTATCTCAAATAATAAATATTGAGCTATCCCAAACAAATTTCGTTGCAAAAATTAGCATAAATAATAAAGTAAAAAATTACTACAAGATTGATAGATTTATTTGTATTTGTTTAATCATTTTTCCACTCATTTCCGCGCTTCAGAGGGTACTCGACCTGGAATTCAAGGTTTAAATTTTTGGAAGTTGTCTTATGCTCAATCAGGTAGTTTAATTCGTCCTTTCTCTCTTGATGAAGTTAAACAGGCTGTGTGGGATTGTGAGAGCTTCAAAAGTCCCGGGCCGGATGGTATTAACCTTGGTTTTATTAAAGACTTTTGGAATGAGTTGAAAGATGATTTTATGAAATTTCTTCTCGATTTTCATCGTAATGGGAAGCTGACGAAGGGTGTCAACTCCACTTTTATTGCTCTAATTCCGAAGGTGGCTAGTCCACAGAAGCTTGGTGATTTCCGACCTATTTCTCTTGTTGGTTGTATGTATAAAGTGTTGGCAAAGGTTCTTGCAAATCGACTACGTTCTACTTTGAGTTATGTGGTGTCTGATAATCAATCCGCTTTTGTGAGAGGCAAACAAATTCTTGATGGCATTCTTATTGCTAATGAGGTAGTCGATGAAGCAAAGCGTCTGAAGAAAGATTTATTACTGTTCAAAGTTGATTTCGAAAAGGCTTATGACTCGATTGATCTCAATTATCTGAATTCTGTGATGCTTAATATGAATTTTCCGACTCTTTGGCGGAAGTGGATAATGGAGTGTGTTGGAACAGCTACTACTTCGGTCCTTGTGAATGGGTGTCGGACAGATGAGTTTCCTATTCAGAGGGGGCTTAGACAGGGGGACCCTTTATCGCCTTTTTTATTTTTACTAGCGGCAGAAGGTTTTGATATATTGATGAAGGCTTCAGTGTCGTCAAATTTATTTAATGCTTATGGTATTGGACCTCAAAGTGAAATTAAAATTTCTCACCTACAGTTTGCTGATGACACTATCATTATTGGAGAAAAATGTTGGTTGAATGTTCATACCATTCGGGCGGTATTATTATTACTTGAAGAGGTGTCCGGGTTGAAGGTAAAATTTAACAAAAGCATGTTGACAGGTGTAAACATTTCTCATAATTGGTTGACGGAAGCGGCTTCGGTGTTGAACTGTAAAACTGGTACAATTCCCTTTATGTACTTAGGATTACCTATAGGCGGAGATAGTAGAAGACTCAGTTTCTGGAAACCGGTAGTGGACCGTATTGTTGCTAGATTGTCATCGTGGAATAATAAATTTCTATCGCTTGGTGGTCGCTTGGTTCTTCTGAAATCTGTCCTATCCTCTCTTCCGGTTTACTTTCTTTCCTTTTTCAAGGCACCTGCAGGTATAATTTCTTCTATTGAATCTATTTTAATTTTTTTTTTGGGGGGGTTGTGAGGTCTCTAAAAAAATTTCTTGGATTAAATGAGATTCTATTTGTTTACCTGTGAATCGAGGTGGTTTGGGGGTGCGGAGGTTAGGTGAATTTAATTTATCTTTGTTAGGGAAATGGTGTTGGAGGTTGTTGATTGACAAAGAAGGCTTGTGGTATCGTGTCTTAAAGGCACGGTACGGGAAGGTTGGTGGTAGAATTCAGGAAGGAGGGAGAGAGGCGTCCGGTTGGTGGAGTATGTTGTGCAAGGTGAGGGATGGAGTAGGATCGGGAGTAGGTAACTGGTTTGATGTTAATGTTAGGAGGGAGGTAGGAAATGGTAGTAGCACTTTCTTTTGGACTGATAAATGGCTAGGTGGAGTACCTTTAAAGATTCAATTTAGTCGTCTTTATGATTTATCGGTGCATAAGGAGTGTTCGGTGGCAGACATAGAGCGTTGGAGGTGGGTTGAGGGCGGCAATGGGTGGGTTTGGAGACAGCGGTTGTTAGCTTGGGAGGAGGAGAGTATGAGGGAGTGTATCACTTTACTGGATAACATTGTTTTGCAGGTTCATATTCAGGACCGTTGGCGGTGGTTACTAGATCCTGTTCATGGTTATAGTGTTGGTGGGACTTATCGCTTTCTCACAAATTCTGAAGAACAGGTGGCTAATGACGTTTTTATTGACGTGTGGCACAAATTGGTCCCGACAAAAGTGTCGCTTTTTGCTTGGCGGTTGCTTCAAGACAGAATTCCTACAAGAGAAAACTTGGTGCGTCGTCTCATTCTTCAACCAAACGACAATTTGTGTGTTGGAGGGTGTGGACTATCCGAAACGACGGGTCATCTCTTCATTGGATGCGAATCTTTTGGAAGTGTTTGGGTTTTACTTGGTCACTGGCTTGGGTTTTCTTTTGTTCCTCCAGGCTCTATTAAGGATCATTACATTCAGTTTACTCATTTGGCGGGTTTGCCTAGATCTACTTATGTGTTTCTTAAGGTTATTTGGCTTGCTTGTGTTTGGGCAATATGGAAGGAGCGAAACAACCGCGTTTTCAATGATACGGTTATTGATCCGTTACATATTGTCGAAAAAGTTAAGTTAAATTCTTTTCTCTGGCTTTCTTCGAATATTGAGCCTATTGCTTTTGGCTTTTACGATTGGTGGAGACATCCCCTTTTTTGTATGGGTGTGATTTAAGTGTTTGGACCTTTTTGTTTAGGTGGTGGCATTTTTTTTTAGGTGTTGTGGTGTTGTAACAGATATTAGAGAATTCATCATTTTAGCACACCTTGTGCGGGATGAATCACTCTGTTTTTGAGTAATATATTCTATTTTGATTTGTTCAAAAAAAAAAAACAATAGAGAAACTTTTTTCAACAATAAAAATTATCAAGACAATAGTCATTGACAAACTAAATGGACAGTGAGTTTCTTGCAAATAACTTATTTATTTACATTTGAAAAAACATTATTAATCTATTATTAAACAGTCAATTATTGATGAAATTGGGTTCTTGAAACGCATTTCGCCCGACGTTTCTAAATAGCGATTTTTATGTTAAGTTTCTAAGATTTGTTAATTTTAGTCCTTAATTTTTTGTTAGAGATTAAATTCAAGACTAAAAATACTTTGTTTTTGTAAAATTTTAAAAAACTGATAAAAATTGAATAATTTTTATTAAGGACTAAACCTAAAAAATTATAATTTATGTGACTAAAAATATATTTTATCCTTAAAAATATATGTTCGTTTTAAAAAAAAATAAATCTTCTTTATAGTTGGCCCCTGCATTTTTGCGAGCTTCGCCGCTGCAAATATTTAAGCTATGTTTTTTAGTTATTTTCTTTGTATTTGGAGATAAATAAGAGGTCGTTTAAAGGAGTTGTCAATGATTTGAGGAATATTTTGTATTGTTTTGAGTCTTTTTAGTGAAAAATCATGTAAAGTAGCAAAACAAGAAATCACATCAAGGTTATGAATAATGAAGATCAATGGTTATTAGAAGGTTTTTGAAGACAATACAAGTTGGGGAAAATTCATCCTAAGTTCCAAGGCATTTCAAGACCGAAGAACGCTCGAAAAAGGGACGAAAACTTTCGAACATGAGCTATTACCCTATGCGCCCTTGCGCATGAGACAACATTAGCTGCTGTCTCATGCGCCTCTGTGTGTGAGTCCATGCTTCCCATGCATGGCTGCGGCCAAAAATTGTTGTTTTGCTTGTTTTCTAAGTTGGATCAATGAAAATGTCCACTATTAATCTCTTAAACCCTAAGTAATGATGCACTATAAATAGAGAGTCTTGCACGCACTTTTATTCATTCAAAAAGTTAGATGTACAAGGCAAGGCTTAAATATCAGAGCTTCAAGGCAAATGATTTCCCTCCTCCTCCTCTGGTTCTTTCTAGGGTATGTTATTCTATTGTTTTGTAATGATGTGTGCTTCCATGTGCAATTAAATTGTTGATCTATCCTATCCTCGATCACCCGATCGGATTGCTTTATGAAGTCGTGAGCCAACCATAATACATTCTCCTCGATCCCAATCACTATCCCCCCGTTTTGTGACACCCTGGCTAGAGCCCCAACCATCCCGTTAAATCTCACCGTTGGCGAATGCGAGAACAGACGCGGTGGCCTTAGGTTGAACCTATGGTTGCCACCTCTCTCTCTCATAGTTTTTGGAAAAAAATTATAAAAAAAAAGTTTTTATGTACCAATATGAGAAAATTGATATGAGTAAATTCTAAAAAACTCATGATTTTTTTTTCTTTCAAAATTATATCACCACTAATTAAAGTAGTGTTTCTATCATTTTTTTTTTCATTTTATATGCAAATCACAATAGATATTTGCACTACATTCGTTGCAAATTTTATGTGTTTGCTGAAACAAATTTTTATATATAAATATGAGAAAGATTTTTTTTTACACAATATGAGAAATTTATGAAAACTGATGCTTTTTTTCAACATGTCAATATTAACGTACAGTTGAGCACATCAACATTAATTAATGTAGTGTCACCATTACGTGCATATATCTGTGAAAGAAAATTTCAGTTTATTGATTTGAGAAAATCAATATAATAAAATTTTAGAAACTCATGATTATTTTTTTAAAATATCAACATTAATGTAGTGTTTATATTAAATATTTTTTTTATTTTATATGTAAAACACTTTTAAATATTTGCATGCACTCGTTGATGAATTTATGTGCTTATATATGTGGAAGAAATTTTTTTATGTATTGATATGAGATAATCATTATGATAAAATTTTAAAAACTCGTAATTATTTTTAAAATATCAACATTAGTATAGTGTTGCTATTAAATATTTATTTATTTTATATTATATGTAAATTACTGAGATTAAGAGATTAAAAGAGATAAAAATAAATTGTTCTTTTGTATCTATATTTATGGTATAAGAGATGAGAATAAATTGTTTTCCTATATTAATGGCATAACAAATTAATTTATTTATTTGGAAAATGGTCATTAGACCCATAAAATTAAAAAATTATAAATTTAATTGAGGTTAATTATAAATATTATCTCGAGGAGATAACTACTTCAGTGTTTATACTCCTTCAGGTTCTCTTAATAAGAAAAATAAAAAAAAAACATTAAAACCAATACAATCAATAATTGTTACCACTTTTAAATAATGTTTTTACAAATATACCCTCGTAAAATTTTATGAAGTAATATATCCACTAGTATTAAAATGATAAACATTGAATGAGGACTAAAGAAAGTCTTTTATGTAATAAATACATCTTAAAAATTGTGACATTTTCTTATAAATAGAAACTTATATATTTTCGGACTTCGGCCCTCTTTGTAATAAAAAAAAAAAAAGAAACTTATATATTTTAACCAAGTTGCTTAGTTTCTAGTGGCAAGGAGCCCCTTCCAAGGACGTACTCGGGGAGTACCGGGTTCAATTCCCAGGAGGAACAACGCTTCGCATGCCTCTACGCATGAGCCAGATTAGTCGTCCGTCTTTTGGTGGGTTGGAAACCGGTGCGAAAGCCAAAAAAGAAAAGAAACTTATATATTTTTTAAAATTTTCTTATATAAAGTACAAGATGGAGTAATAAATAAGTGAAGCAGTCCCCGTGAACTTAGCTCAATTGGCAGGGACACTGCATAATTTATGCAGGGTCGGAGTTCGAACCCCAGACACCGCACTTCTCTACATCTAAATGTGTGAGCTCCGACTACTAGGCTACTATAAAAAAAATAAAAAAAATAAATGAAGGAGTATCTTAGAAATTGTGGCCCACAATTAGACAAGGGACTGACGCGTAACATACATGTTGTCAAATGAGGCCAAACCCTTCTAGTTCTAGGTTATATTCCAGCCCTAACCAAAATACATAAAAAGAAACCCTAAGCACGTTTCGCATAGCTCATCGTTCCTCAACTTCGTCTCTTTCAGTAAATTCTCTAAAACAATAATATTGTTCTTGTTATCAATCTTTGTTACAATCCTTCAATTTGAGGTTTTTTTTGGAATCTGAGTAAGAAGAAAGTTGCGTTCGAGTTTTTGTTAGAAAGAGAAGATGAATTTTCGAGTTGTAAGTGATCCCAAATATTTTGACAAGAATTGGAACATTCTACAACATGCCATTCGTGAGATATTCAAATGCAACGACAACGCTAGGCATTTTAGTTTTGCAGAGCTTCACAGGTTCTTTCTAATGATTCCCATTGTTGCTTCATTGAAAACTGTCTTCGTTTCATCATAATGTGCTTGTCTTTTAAGATATGTACTTGTAGTAGTTGTCATTGGAATTTTGTTTAGGGTTTTTGAAATGATGGAATTGGTGCCTTATAAAGTAAATTTTCAGAAATATTTGGAATATCCTATGGAAATCTATGAAGCACATGCACGAAAACCGGACACACCGACACTAACACGTTGACACTAGTAACGATTTGAGAAATTAGATTAATTTAATATAGGGAAATGTTAACGAGTGCCCCCGGGTACTCTTTAAGCACTTAAAATAGTAGGTTTTTAATGAAAAGTTGTGTAGTAATTGCATTGAAAATTGTAACAGTTGACTTTTTAAGAGAATAATTACTAAATTTAGGATGCTTAAAAGTGCCCGGGGGCACCCGTTAACAAGACCCTTTAATATAATTACATGAGTCGGTGTCGTGTCAATGTCGGACACTAATACATGTTAGACACCAAACACACATTCGATCAGAAGTGTGAGTTCTACATATATGAAAATTGATGATGATATGTCTGTAGTATTCAAACGTTATGATGTTTAATTTTTTAATCATAACTGTGCTTGTCTTTTAAGATATGCAGTTGTAGCAGGGTCTTTTGAAATGATCAAATTGGTGCCTAATAAAGCAACTTTCCACAAGTATTTGGAAGAAAATAGGAAAGTTGATGATGATATAAACATGATAAGGACACGTCGACATTGCTAAGTTGTCAATGTCAAAATACACAGGATACCGATACATACATACATGCACTTTCCACACACACACACAATTTCCTTGTAGCGCGCGAACGCGCAGGCGTGCACACACACACACAGATGTGTGTGCAAGGTGTGTCGAAGCAAATAAAACAAAAGTTTTTTAGGATAGTTTTCTGAATAATCTGACATGTGTCGTGCGGGTGTTATGGGACATGCCTAATTATGGGAGTGTTTGTGCTTCATAGATGATATATATGTCAATAGTTTTCAGCTCATTTGGTAAGTTCTTCCAAATTTTTCATAACTCATAAGGTGCTTTCATATTATGCAGAGTTTACCCTAATTTTCTCTTTGATTAAAGAAGTAAATTAAATATAAGGTCTTATATGATAAACACTGGTTGAATAATTGTTTCATTAAGATAGTTTATCTAAAAGCAACCTTTTCTCTTTTGCTTTTAAGGATTGTTTGAATTACATATTCATGTTCATTGACTGGTGTACATGTTTATCTTGCTGCTTTATCAAGTAGGAAGATAGATATTTATTCAACAGAGTTGCATCAATCTTATGAAGCTTGAGTTAAAATATTATTGTTTCTAATATTTCATTGTCTTTATTTTGTGGATTCAGACATGCTTATTATATGGTTCTTTACAATTTTGGTGAGAAGCTATACTCTGGGCTAGTTGCCACCATGACTTCTCATCTCCAAGAGATAGCTAGATCTCTTGAAGCCACTCAAGTAAGTTCCTTTATGGAAGAATTGAACACAAAGTGGAATGATTATTATAAGTCGTTACCATTTCTTAGCGACATTCTGAGGTACATGGAAAGGACTTATATCCCCAGCACCAAAAAGACACCTGTTTATGAACTTGGT
This sequence comes from Medicago truncatula, assembly GCF_003473485.1. NCBI lineage: Eukaryota > Viridiplantae > Streptophyta > Magnoliopsida > Fabales > Fabaceae > Medicago > Medicago truncatula. Next base: position 17,602,290 of record NC_053046.1, on the reverse strand, counting down.
TTGAACCTGTGGAGAGAAAATGTTATTTATTCAAACCAGATAAGGAATCGATTGTCGAATATGCTTTTGGAGTTTGTATTCAAGGAGCGTGCCGGGGAAGATGTTAACAGAGAACTGATTAGAAATGTTACAAAGATGCTAATTGATTTAGGTCCTTCTGTTTATGAGCAAGTATTTGAGACTCCTTTTCTGCAAGTTTTAGCTGAATCTTACAAGGCTGAATCCCAGAAATATATTAAGTGTTTTGACTGTGGGGATTATCTCAAGAAAGTTGAGAGGTGCTTGAATGAGGAAACGGATAGAGTTCATTACTTGGACCCTAAGACTGAAAAGAAAATTATTAATGCGATCGAGAAGGAGATGATTGAAAATCCCATGCCTAGATTAATCAATATGGAGAACTCTGGGTTTGTAAACATGATTTGTGGTACTAAATATGAAGATTTGGAAAGAATGTATAACTTGTTCCGACGTGTTCCTAATGGTCTCTCAAAAATAAAAGACGTGATGATCTCACACATTCGAGTGTCCGTTAACAAGCTTGTTATTGATCCAAAAAGGTTGAAGGATCCTGTTCAATTTTTGTGGAGGCTCTTGGATGATCTCACCATGCTCAGGAGGCTTGCTTCAACCCATATAAAGATTTTCTTAGTCTTAAAACTTGGCCTTCATTTCCTTTGACTACAATCCTTGTGGATTCTCCACATAGATCTCTTCTTCAAGTAAGGTATTTAGAAAAGTAGATTTCACTTATAGTTGAAACATGTTTCACCCTTTTTGTGCAAAAAGAGCTATCAAGGCTTCATGGTTAAGCCTTGTGCATCTCTATTGAGCCATCTTGATTAAGCTTTTTTAATTGACCCGTTTAATTTCAATGATATTTTTTTCCATGTGGACAATCTACAAGCTCCTAAGTATTATTCCTCTCGATAATTTTAATCGTCCTCCATTACCTTGACCAATACTTCTTATTTTGATGCAACATCATAGTTTTCAGGCTCAAGCATGGCCATGTTGCAAGTTATATATAAGTTGTGAATACGGAAAAAAAAACTCACACCAATACTTTGATACGTGGAGCAAAATTAGCAACAACTAAAACTCAAGTGATTAAACAAGCATAAACAATATAATAAGGTAAAAGGAGAAAGAGAAGAAGAACACAACAATATTTGTTTACTTATTTTGGTCTAAATTGACCTACTTTGTGTGAGAGATCAACTCTCTTGGTCCATTAATCGAAGATTTCACAAAGAGATACAAAGGGTTATAAAAAATTAGCCTTAAAAAAGTTCTATACGAAACAAATCTTAATTTGTATCCTTTTCTGAAATCTCTTCCCTTAACCAAGAGACTCATGATTAATTTATCCCCAAGGTGTTTCCCAACCCTAGTTTATATACCATAATGAGAAAAACATTAGCCTCTTGATATCCTGAGGACTCCCCTCACTTTTGCTTTTTTTCGATATCTCTTTTTTTGATATCCTAATGATTCTCCATTTTGCTTAAAAATAAATGAAACACTGTGTATATATATAGGGTTTTGTTAGAAGACACATTTTATAAAGATGTCTTTTAGTAGGTTATTCTATGAGCATTTGCTAAAAGACACCACTAATTTTTATGAAGGTGTCTTTTAGCAAAGTTATAACTAAAAAGTGAAAATCACACCTTAAGGTGTGGATTGCTAAAAGACACCTTAATGGGTGGCTTCTAGCAAAATTCATATATATATATATATGAGGAATGCTACAACACACCCTTCAATTTATATGAAGGTGTGTTAGCATAAAACACCTTTTTGTTAGGACAAAACTAACCAACATTCCTTTTTGAAAATAAGCCAAACTGAAGGGCAAATATGTAATTCAGAGATTATTTTTAATATTATTATTATTATTCCAGTTATTCTCTCCCTTCTCGTCCAAAAAAAAACAAAAATTAACTTCTTCCTCAATCAACGCAGGTGCAAGGAAAGAAAAAAAATTGGGGTTTCTCACCTAGGATCACTGTATTTTAATTCTCTAATCAACACCAAGTTCTCTCATTATTCAATTGTATGTATGCTTTCATTAGACACTTTCCTTTAAACAAAAAAGAAACTATTTTTTTTTTAGTGTTTTCATGGAAGAAAGACCAATCGAACCTAAGAAAAAATATACATAAGATAAGAGAGGTGTTCCTGTTTTGGAGAATTAGACATCAAATTTTTTCTTTAAAATTGTCCTTTTCTTCTATATTCTTTCTCGTTTCTGACTTGTACGTCTGAAACCCATGAGAGCCTAACGGAGTGATGGTGGAGGGTGGAGAGAGAGAGAGAGAGTGAAATTTACTCCAGAGAAGAAGGGACCTTCAAGAGTGGTTGGAATGGAGCAGTTTGTGAAAGCAAAGAATAGAGGAAGAAGATTGAAAAGGAGAATAACCGGTAATAGAAAATGATAATAATAATGTGTAAATTACATATGTGCCCTTCATTTTGGCATGTTTTCAAAAAGAAATGTTGGTTTGCTTTGTCCAAATAATAGTATTGGCCTCCTTATTTCTTTTTAAGTCTAGGCAATGTGGGATTTCTTATATATATATATATATATATATATATATATATATATATATATATATATATATATATATATATATATATATATATATATGTATATTTTCAACTAACACAAACAATTTTCACCTTGATTGAAAATGATACATCTATTTCCATTGTCATATTCCACTTTGTGCCACTCTGACTGGAGCCCCACCCCCTCCCGTTGAATCTCACCGTCGACGAATGCAAGAACCTAGAGCCGCCGCCTCTCTCTCTCTCTCTCATCGTTTTTCGAAAAAAAAATATAAAAAAAGTTTTTATGTACTGATATGAGAAAATCGATATGATAAAATTTTCAAAACTCATGGTTTTTTCTCTTCAAAATATCACCATTAATTAAAATAATGTTTCTATCAATATTTTTTTTTTTCATTTTATATGCAAAAGACCGTAAATATTTGCACCACACTTGTTGCGTATTTTATGTGCTTATATTTATGGATCAAACTGACTGAAAAAGGATATTCAAAGGACCAAAAAGATTTTTTTAAGAGTTATGGGACTAAAATGACAACAACAAATAAATTAGGGGACCAATTAAAGAATAAATTAACCGAACAAGTTTTTATATATAAATATGGAAAAAATATTTTGGACACAATATGATAATGTTTTAAAAACTCATGACTATTTTCAACATGTCAATATTTTTTTTTTTTGAAGGAGAATGTCAATATTAATGTAGAGTTAAACATGTCAGCATTAATTATGTAGTGTCACCATTATGCACATATATATGTGAAAACAAATTTTAGTGTATTGATATGAGAAAATCAATATAATAAAGTTTTAGAAACTCATGATTATTTTTTCAAAATATTACTTTTTTATAAAAAATAAACGATATTCATTCATTCAAAATTATTGAGTACATTGTTACAATATAATTTCAAATTCACTAAAAACAAAAGGGAAGAATCTGTGAATAAACGACTATATTCAAGTTACCAGAATACTCATGTCTCCGGATCTGCAACATTGATGACGTCAAAGTCATTGATCGGATATGCATTTGCTCAAATTTAATCTTTCAATCTGAATCAAATAAACACCGTACTAAGATGGGAAATCAAAAACACACTGCACAAAAACGGGAAATCAAAAGAAACAGAGTCGTGCAGAGACAACGAAATCACAAAAACAAACAAAAGAAAACTGAAAATATGTGAAATAACTTATTCAATTAAGATAGAAGGAAAAACAACTCGGATTGGTGATTTTGGATGACCCTAAATCACCCCTCTAACAAGAAGAAGAAAAAGAAAGGGGTGACGACTAGTTGTACTTGTTTTTTTTTTATTAAATATATATTTTAATTTTATATGTAAAACACTTTTAAACAAATTTGCGGCGCACTCGTTGAGGAGTTTATGTGCTTAAATCTGCGAGAAAGAATTTTTTTTATGTACTAACATGAGAAAGTCGTTGTGATAAAATTTTGAAAACTTGTGATAATTTTTAAAATATCAACATTTTTTTTTGTTACAATATCAACATTAATGCAGTGTTGTTATTAAATATGTATTTATTTTATTTTATATGTAAATTACCGAGATTAAGAAATTAAAAGTGATAAACTATTTTTTTTTGTATCTATATTAATGGTATAAGATATGAGAATAAATTGTTTTCCTATATTAATTGCATACCAAATTAATTTTTTATTTGTAAAAGGTCATTAGACCCACAAAATTAAAAAGATTATAAATTTAATTGAGGTTAATTATAAAATTTTTCTCGAGGAGATACCTACTTCAATGTTTATACTCAATCCGATTTTTAATATAAGAAGAAAAACCAAAAACCATCAAAACCAATAAAATCATTAGTGATCACATGCTCCCACCATCCGATTTTAAACTGATTGAAAAGACCGGGTGCATCATAAGGCATAAGAATAGCAACACCAATCCACCTAAAAATATGATTCCAAACATCCCAAAAACATTACAATGTAATAATAAGTGAGCACATATTTCCACCATCCGATTTTTAATATAAGAAGAAAAACCAAAAAATCAAAACCTATAAAATCATTAGTTATTACAACGTTTTAAATGTTTTTACAAGTATACCTTCATAAAAACATATGAAGTATTAAATGTTTCCACTAGTATTAAAAAGATAACATTAAAGGAGGATTGAAAAAGTCTTTTATATAGTAAATACACCTTAAAAGTTATGACTTTTTTCTTATAAATAAAACCAATTTTTATTTGTTTAAAGTTTGTTATATAAAGGACAGGATGGAGTAATAAATAACTGAAGGAGTATCTTACAAATTGTGGCAACAAAACATGTTGCCAAATCAGGCCAAACCTTGCAAAGACTAATCAGGTCTAGGTTATATTCCAACCCTAACCAAAATGTATAAAAACAAACCCAAAACAACCTTACGCATAGCTCATCGTTCCCCAACTTGGTCTCTTTCAGTAAATTTCTAAAAAAAAAAATATTTTGTTATCAATTATTGTTACAAGACCATCGATCTTTCATTGCTCTTCAATTTGACAATTAACAGGTGATTGATTGAGGCGTAACATAACATGTTATCAGATTTGCAAAGACCAGTCTAGGTTATTCATTCCAACCCTAATCAATTTTAGGGTTTTTTGGAATCTGAGTAAGACGAAAGTTGTGTTCGAGTTTTCGTTAGAAAGAGAAGATGAATTTTCAGGTTGCAAGTGATCCGGAATATTTTGACAAGAATTGGAACATTCTACAACTTGCAATTTGTGAGATATTCAAATGCTACCACAACGCTAGGCATCTTAGTTTCGCAGAGCTTCACAGGTTCTTTCTCATATTCCCATTTAGATATGTACTTGCAGTAGTTGTCGTTGGATTTTGATTAGGGTTTATGAAATGATCAAATTGGTGCCTAACAAAGCAAATTTTCAGAAATATTTGGAATATCTTATGGAAATCAATCAAGCACATGCACGAAAACGAATACACCAACATTGACACGATAATACTTACAATTTGAAAAAAATAGATTAATCCAATGTGATTACATGTGTCGGTGTCGTGTCAATGTCGGACACCGACACCAAACACACATTCGATCAAAAGTGTGAGTTCTATATAGATGAAAATTCATGATGATATGTCTTTAGTTTTCAAATGTTATGCTGTTTAACTTTTTATCATAACTGTGCTTGTCTTTTAAGATATGCAGTTGTAAGTAGGGTTTTTTTGAAGACACGTCGACATTGCTAAGTTGTTAATGTCAAAATACATAGGACACCGATACATACATACATGCGCTTTGCACACACACGCGCACACACACACACAGATGTGTGTGCTAGGTGTGTCAAAGCAAATAAAACAAAAGTTCTTTTAGGATACTTTTCTGAATAATCCGACATGTGTCGTGCGGGTGTTATGAGACATGCCTAACCATGGGAGTGTTTGTGCTTCATAGATGATATATATGTCAATAGTTTTCAGCTCATTTGGTAAGTTCTTCCAAATTTGTCATAACTCATAAGCTGCTTTCATATCATGCAGAGTTTACCCTAATTTTCTCTTTGATTAAAGAAGTAAATTAAATATAAGGTCTTATATGATAAACACTGGTTGAATAATTATTTCATTAAGATAGTTTATCTAAAAGCTCCCTTTTCTCTTTTCCTTTTAAGGATTGGTTGAATTACATTATCATGTTCATTGACTGGTTGTACATGTTTATCTTGCTGCTTTATCAAGTAGGAAGATAGAGATTTATTCAACAGAATTCCATCAATCTATGAAGCTTCAGTTTTGTATGCAATGAAATTGAAGTTTGTTCAAGTCACTCATGTTGAACAAGTTGCTAATTATACCATGGTTTTGCTAATAAAATTAATTAGGAAAGTGTAGTCATCATGTGACAAGAAAAATGTGCAGCTGCTAATAGGGGAAATAAAATAATCTTGTGTACGACGCGATTTTTGACATTTCTTTGCATGAAATTTGAGTTAAAATGTTACAAGCTGTGATTGGACATTTAATCAGAGTTTGTGGCAACTTTCACCTTGATATGTTATTGTTTCTAATGTTTTATTGTCTTTACTTTGTGGATTCAGACATGCTTATTATATGGTTCTTTACAATTTTGGTGAGAAGCTATACTCTGGGCTAGTTGCCACCATGACTTCTCATCTCAGAGAGATAGCTAGATCTCTTGAAGCCACTCAAGGAATTTCGTTCCTGGAAGAATTTAACACGAAATGGAATGATTATAATAAGTCGTTAGCATTTCTTAGGGACATTCTGAGGTACATGGAAAGGACTTATATCCCAAGCACAAAAAAGACTCCTGTTTATGAACTTGGTCTGAACCTGTGGAGAGAAATTGTTATTTATTCAAACCAGATAAGGACTCAACTGTCGAATACGCTTTTGGAGTTTGTATTTAAGGAGTGTGCCGGGGAAGATGTTAACAGAGAACTGATTAGAAATGTTACAAAGATGCTAATTGATTTAGGTCCTTCTGTTTATGAGCAAGAATTTGAGACTCCTTTTCTGCAAGTTTTAGCTGAATCTTACAAGGCTGAATCCGAGAAATATATCGAGTGTTGTGACTGCGGGGATTATCTCAAGAAAGTTGAGAGGTGCCTGAATGAGGAAACGGATAGAATTCATTACTTGGACCCTAAGACTGAAAAGAAAATTATTAATGCGATCGAGAAGGAGATGATTGAAAATCCCATGCTGAGATTAATCAATATGGAGAACTCTGGGTTTGTAAACATGCTTTGTGGTAATAAATATGAAGATTTGGAAAGAATGTATAACTTGTTCCGTCGGGTTCCTGATGGTCTCTCAAAAATACAAGAAGCGATGATCTCACACATTCGAGTGTCCGTTGACAAGCTTGTTACTGATCCAAAGAGGTTGGAGGATCCTGTTGAATTTTTGCAGAGGCTATTGGATGACAAAGATAAATACGACAAGATTATAAACATGGCATTTAGTAATGACAAGTTTTTCCGGAATGCTTTTAATTCCTTATTTGAATTTTTCACTAACTTGAAGTTGGAAAAGTCATTGAAGTTGGAAGCTTTTTAGAAACTTCCTCTACGTCTTGGAGTGTGAACTATCAGAACTGCGAAGTATTTGAAATAAACTAATTGCATACTCAGATTTTTTGAGTTGGTTGGTTGGGGGAGATATAATTTGTACAAGTTTAGTTTTTGAACTTAAACTCAAGTCACAATGGATGATAAATTGATAATGGAAGGTTCAATTATATGTGATGCCAGTTTGTTGATTCTTTTTATGTTCACTCAATTAGATGTTTTTTCTTCTTCAATTTTGTTTATTAAGTTCCTCTACATTTTGTTCTAGTTGTAATGAAGGAAGATGTAATTAACCAAAATATTATAAACCTATTGGGACCATCTTTGAAAACAATATTTAGGCTAACAATAACTTTGAATTGAAGAACTCTCCCTCTCCAACAAATAACCGGCCCTAGTTTTTCCCACCTAACATCTCTCTTCTATTTTCTTTATTGAGATGAGATGGTGTTTGCGGTCTTTGTTGACCCGAAATCACCCCTCTTCATCTTTATCTCATCGTTTAATCTAAATAAACGATTTTCACATAGATCTAGCTTTCTGTATCATAATTTTATCGTCTCAGTGTGACGTTGATTTGTTTGTTGTTTAGGTGCAACATTTTTATACGGTGTTCTTTTGGTTCACGTTGATAGATCAACTTTTATCAATTTCACTAAATCCACAGGAAGAAAAAATCATGAGAAATCTTGGAAAACTACGATAGATAAACCACGGAATAATGAGTCCAATGTTAAGGGTTCATTCAGAACCTGTTACATCAATTTATTCCGCCTTTGTCTAGGGTCTGAAAATCCACTGGAACAACAATTCATATGCCAGCTATATAACTCATGTGATAACAGATTCTGCTGTAAAGGAAGAGCAACCATGGAAAGTGAACATGGAATTTGCAGCAAGGAAAGCTGTTTCTCCCCAAGCTTCTGTAGCTGACGCAACGCGAATTGTAAAATCTGCAGATGTCTTAGTTTACAAAAAATATTAGAACACCATATTGTTGTCGGTTTGTTTTGGATTTCTCGTCCACTCTATACATTTTGTCCTTTCTATTAGAGTGTTTATAATAGTATTTAATTTTGCTTCCACTTATCAAATATTACTTTGTTTAAATCTGTGGCTTAACATTGAGCCTAGGCGAATCCCAAAAGAAAAAAGAAACAGCATTCATATCATTGAGCTATTTGTGTACACAATCTTTTGAAGATGACACCAGAATTGTAAACTTGTATCCTTCCTACATATATATTTACATACAAAGCAACACCCAATGAAAAAAAAATACAGATTGTACCCAGACGAAAAACTTTTGGCTCGACATACCATAGCCTACAATGCGGGCATAACAGACCGTACAAAAATCTTGCAAGAGACCCCTTTCCAACATCAAAAGAGGGTATTGTACCTCGAAATTAGAGATTTCTTTCATGTGGTTCAAGCCAAGGAAAGCCCAAGAATTCAAAAACCTCCTTTTCAGTATACAACTTCATATTTGCAGTACCTTTTGTGCCCTGCAAAATCAAGCATATCAAGACAACATCGTTCTAATCTATTTTGTAATTTAAAAAATATATGAAAACATAAAATACATCATACCCGTTTGCCACCAGAACCCTGAATAGCTGGAAACAATCCTGTATCATCAAGACGGAATCCTTTAGATTCTGCTTGCTGTCTCAACCTGCATTCAAACACCCAAGAGAAAAAGCAACATAACTCAACTATAGATCACAACGAAATCAATGAAATAGATATATATACATGAAATTCCATCAAATCGGTAATCGTAAGTATGGTTATTGAAGCAGCCATTTTTTAAAAGAGGGAAGAGGCAAATGTAGGGGTGACAAAAAGGATGGATTTGGATGGTAATGAACGGATCAAAACAATTCATCAATCCATTAAAAATTATTTTTTAAAAAAAACCAATCCAATCCGTTTCAGCCACAATGATAATGGAAAGTTCAGAGTAAAAGGAAGCGAGCATACCTCCTATTTAATACATCATTTCCGGTCCAAGCTACAAGTCCAAAAGCATATATCTCTCTTGGGTAAACCTGCCAAAACATTAAAATCCATCATATACACGTCTGAGTTGTGCATAGCTAAGAACTATGGATGTTAAAAGTTGGCCAAACAACAAAGTACAACATAAAACGTGAGCAATTGAGAACTGCACTAACATTTTATGACGGTATTCAATGGTTTAGTGCTAAGCATTTGACAATAAGAGAATAATTGAAAAACAATACTAAGGTATGATTGGTCACAGAAATATCGTACAAAAACAAAAATTAAGAAAAATTGAAAAACAATACTAAACTACAACAGTACAATACTATGTCAGAAGTTACGAAATCTACTAAAGAAATTGTTTAAACTCCAATCAGCCGTCATCAGACATTCTATGAAGAATTTTCTTGAAACTTATAATAAAGAAATTTATATACAATGCTATATGTCACCTTTAAATCAATACGATGCCGTAACTCCCGTCCAGGATAGGTACAAAAACCAAAGTATGTATCAACACCAGAATCAGTGCCCTGTGCATACAAGGAAAGGTTATTGCAGAAATATCCACCAGATTGACTTGCACAGAAAAATATTACTAGATATTGAATCAGTAAAATGTATATTTAAGCTATAATAATTTTAAAATTAAAGGAAGATAGCCCTATCTTAAATAAGGATTACATTATGAGATGCTTATAGAATAGGATGATGGTTTATGTCAGATTCTCATGGTGTATAGTACAAAATAACAGATAATAACATGCGCCTTATTTTAAGATTATCAATTTTCAATATGTTAAGACATTCATGTAAGTTCTGAATGCAAGAACACACTTATTTTAGATGTTATCATGAAAGCTTAGTTGGCCAAATAAAATACCATTTGTAACACAGACAATATGAAGAAGCTAACAATACCTCTTCACTGTGAGTACTATAAATCAAATCCTCCCTCAGGAAACTCATATCCTTTAAACGCTTTACAAACTTGGGCAAAAACCCTTTGTGACTGCAAGATATTAACAAATCTAGTGAGCCTCTTAGCTAATGTTCTACAAGTAAATGAGAAGTGCAGAATGATGGCTGACGATCACATTTTCCTAACCACAAGAGCGAAGGGATAGTCATTGCATGGTTTATACATTTTTCCAATAATGGAGATGAAAAGGGACAAGATACATGAAGGAAACTTCAAAATTACAACTTAACTAACCTATTTAACATTTCATAACACGACAACCATTCAATCTATCAGAGCAAAAACTGTATATAAAGCTAGCTTACTTCTAAAGGAATCTTTAAGAATTCTGTGTTACCAAGGGAAATTTCGGCTGCATGGTACCAACAAAATATTACCATATTCTATACTGGTAGTTTGACCTTATAACCTTAAGAGAGGGAGTTCAAATTCGCTCAAGGACGGATGTAAAGTGGTTAGTAGTGTCACGTTAAATAATAATAATTCCTACCGTCCCCAATAGAAAAGAAAAAACAAAAAAAGACAAAAGGACATATATGAGTTGATTGAAAAGCATACTTTCAGTTGAAATTCGAAAACCACTACATTTAACTGCATATTTCTCGGTGAATACACAATATAGAAAACAAAGCAGTACCTTGTTCCATCTGGATGTGTTACAATGATATCAATGTCCCCGCAGGTAGCTTTTCCACGTCTATATGATCCTCCACAAATAATCGTAACCTAAATGAATTAGTAGCAGAGTAACTCGGTTGTCAATGGCACGCTTCATTTCCGGCTGAAGTAGCAACAAATAAAAAGACTTTGGTGTATGACTAATATAAGAATTATCAGAAATTTTTAAGTGAAAGCATGAACTGAAATACGTGAGGCAGTAGATTTTAGAATCTAGGGATCCCAAATATATGAGTAACATAATGTAAATCACAAAAATTGAGAAGTACGATTTCAGACAGAGGGCGGAAGTTTGAGATTGTAGATTTCTTAATAAAGCTTGAACCATTCATCATCTTTTCTATATTATTTGCGTCCCAAATTATGTTTGACATATTTCATATAACAAATTCTAATAAAAAATTCATGACAAGATAGAAAACACATATCAAAACTCAGTTTATCCAAAATTTTGTAGTGCTCACCCCAGGCAAAACATTCCCCCCAACTTTCTGCAAAATCTGTTCCATCTCTTGAACCTATCAAATCAAAAAGAGCATCAGTAATTTAGGGAAAAATAAAACGAGTACGTTTTTTGCGAAATAACAGTGTATAAAAGGTACCACCAGACAGACCTCATGGCGTGGAATTCGATGCCTGATATCATCAAAGTATTTCAACCCTAACTTCTGTGCATTTGTAAGTGAATCATCGTTCCTAAGATCATCTAATGTACGATGTCCTTTCTCATACAACTTCAGTGCTGTGGCTGGACCTATACCCCATACTTCTCCAAATAAGGATATTGTTTGCACCTATTGTTGAATTGAATCAGATTGAAGACAATAAGGCAGCAAGGTTGCAATTAAAATGTCAAAATATACAAGGTTTATTATTTATGGAATATATGCTATTTCCTATTACATATCGAAAACCAATAAAAGATAACATTAAAAAAAATTCAATCAGTAGTACAGTAAGACGTAAGTTATAAAATTAAACAAATATGATGCAAAAGTGTTTAAAAAAGGCCAAGGAAATAGTACCTTTTCATCAGTTTCAAAGTGTTCCAATTTCGATAACTTCCCAGTAGTGATTATCTCCTGAATCTACACAGCAGAAACAATTGTTTGTCTATTACCTGACCCAACAAATCCCTCACTAATTACATAAGCACAAATGTTTATTGAGGACTAAATTCATATGTTTGTATTAACATTGGAGAGTCATTCCCTTTACAATGAATAAAATAAATTTTAAAAAACTGACAAAAGAAAAAAGTAAATAAGAAGCATAATTGAATATTAGAACCAAACAAACATGTCACTATAGCAAACATCGTTTGATAACCTAAAACAAACTTTCTAAAAGTCCGTATCAGACAACAAGGATCATCGGACAGCTAAAAGATATTATTAAACTAAAAATAGCTGAAATTTTAGCCGAGGAGGATCTAATAGAAGAGAAGAACCATTAAGTTATAGCAAATTGTCATTCAAACAAGCATCCACAGAGTCAAGACAGAGTGTTTAGTCACAGAATTCACTTACATGATCCTCCATTGATTTTCCAATTGAAGGGAGGTTTTTTATCTGGTCCGCACTTTCAATTTTAAATGGCAACTTCTCAATCACTGAAATAGCCTTGTAATAGCTAAAGGATCTCCGGTCCTCACCCAATGCTTTCAAACATCATTAGCACAAAAAAACAAGATCATTAGAATAGCCGGAAAAAAGAAAAAAGAAACAACACAGCAACCTGTTGGAGTTATATGAGCCTTATACCTCTATATATGTTCACAAGTTTCCCGAATATCTCTATAATTTTCTTGTTTAGGTCAGGTGGGCAGTACGGCAAGGACGACTGCAGTGAGCTCGCCATGATTGATAGATAAGTTTCAACAAGGAATAAAAATTAGAGTATGAGCTTAAAATAAATAAAATTTCATGAATGCATTATGCATGTGCTTCAAAGCCATTTACATTAATTTCCCTCCAATCTATAAATTATGATTTTTTTTCTTTTCAAGTTTATACTATTCAGAAAAGCTAGAGCAAAGTTTTGGATGAAATATATTTAAAGAAAATAATCTTCAACTGTAGGGATAAAGATCTCACTGCCGCATTTTCAGAATCAAGGTGTTGCGGTCTGCTGTCTACACAATTTAAATGCTCAACTTCACCATGACTGCTTGCCGTGTTTGCTAATGAAAGTGGTGCATTTTCTCTTCTATCTTCATTACTTTTAAGGTTTACAATTTCAGCATCCTCAGAAGATGATTTGATCTTCTTATTTTGTAACTGCTGAGGTTCACTAGAAAGGCTACCATCAATTGGCTCAGGATCCAACGATGTGTCAATTTCATTGATACCTTCACCTTGAGGATCCAACTTCAGTACATACAGATCCTCTGATTCTTTCTCCCCTGATTTTAAGCTGTCTTCCAGCCACTGATAAAGGAGAAGTGACTGCAAAAAGCATCATCAACCAATAAAAATGAAAACATGTAATGTAAAATCCCATTGCGACCCGGACTCCCCAACACTCAATAATTTAGATTATGTGTTATTTGTACATGGCTTCCCTTTACTTTGATTTCAATCACTAAGCTTATTCATTTTCTCAGACTCTCTTTATTTACAAGAGTGAAACCAAGAAATACATTTGGAACATGCTCTGAATTACAAGGTCTTTATTATGAGAGCAACACAATAAGTTTCAATAGTCAATGACGCATAAAACAAATTTTAAAATATGGGTCTTTTTTGTTGGTTGGCCAAATGTAAGGGTATTAGTCATTTTGGTCCTTCTTTTGAAAAAATATAAATCATTTTGGTCCTTGAATGTGTAACGAGTAGTCACAACAATCCCTCAATTAATCGAAATATCAAAATAGTCTCTGATTGTGAACTATGTTAGTCAAAAGAGTCCTTGATGTTAAAACAATCCTTCAATGTTGACACTGACTCTTTTCTTATAGGGACTGATATGGCAATAAGCAGATACTTATAGGGACCAATATGACATTAGATAAGTATACTGAGGGACTAACTTGACAATACTAATGGATCATTACAACGTCAAGGACTACTTTGACTAACAGAGTGCACAATCAAGAACTATTTTAGAATTTTGATACATTGAGAGACTATTGTGTTAGTTTTTTTCCTCTTCCACGTGAGCTTATTTTTTGAGTCAAAAAAGAGTTGTTGTGGATTGCTATTCTTAGGGAAAAATACTTGCTGAGTTAGTCCACTACTTTTCCCACAATCTGATGCACACTCCTATAGTAACTGAATAGTGCTAAAGATCAGCTGATGGGCAAGGCTCTATAAAAGGGAAACGTAGCAATGGTTGGAGGTTAGTATTCTTAATTTGTTTTCGCTTAATGGTTTAAATGTGTTGTTTATGTTGGTTAACATGTTTAAATCGATTAGAAATATTTGCATTTGGTATAGAGCAATTTGCAGATTGAACAGCTGCATAATTCAACAAACATGCTCGTTAACCACAATTGAGACAAAGTAAATAAATTACATAGTTTACCAATGCAAATCACGCTTAAATATATAAATCTAGTGACACAACACCTGCCTGAGGGCTAAAGTTTTAGTCAACTAGATATAATCTATATAATCTGAATCTAATTAGGTAAAACTTTAGCCCACTGGCAGGTGTTATGTCACTAAATTTATATATTTAAGCATGATTTGCATTGGTAAACCATGTTATTTATTTACTTTGTCTCAATTATGGTTAATGAGCATGTTTGTTGAATTATGCAGTTGTTCAATCTGCAAATTGCTCTGATACCAAATGTAAATTAGTTCTAATCGATTTAAGCATGTTAAACAACATAAACAACACATTTAAACTCGTAAGCAGAAGCCAATTAAGAACACTAACCTCCAACCATTCCTAGGAAAGAGCACACTCCTCCTCGAGGTCTCAGGTTCGATTCTCCCTAGTGCCTTTAGCTTCTTCAAAAAAAAAAAAAAAAAAAACTCACTTTTCCATTGTGTAGTTTTCTATAGAGAGAAGAGTACCATGAAACAGAGTGAATGCATTTCCCTTCTAAAGAGCCCTGTCCATCATAGTCTGGAAACGTGGGCTGATCTTTGGCACTATTCAGTTACTAGGAGTGTGCATCAGATTATGGGATAAGTGGGCAAAGGAGTGGACCAACTCAGCAAGTTTTGTCCCCTAGGAATAGAAATCCACGACAACTCATTTTTGACTCAAAATTTTGGCTCACGTGGAAGAGGAAAAATCTAACAATATTCCCTACACATTTAGGGACCAAAATGACTATTAACCCGTCGTTTTAGTAGCCTTACCCTTTTGCCTGACCCTATTTATTATTTATCAGAATTTGGGTTGGACCTAACTCAACCTCGGGCAACAGAATTGCTCTCGCTTATAAACACATTGTAAAGTCTCAATGCTACATATATATATATATATATATATATAAGAACTCAACAGGGAATAAGAATTAGAGAAAGTTAGAAGTTAAAGAAGCGAACCCCTTTGAACCGTGACAAACGTTGGCTATCAAATTCATGTAAAAGAGTATGTGAATCAACAGCAAAAACATGAGTAACCCGTTTTGAAAAGCGGTCCTCTATAACAGCACCCATCTGCACCATTCTCTGCTTCCAAATCTTACAACACACAAAATGAAAGAAATTTGAAAAAAGCTACAAACTTTGAAACTGAAAATGAAAGATAGAAAATGGATTTTGAGAAGAAAACCTGTAATCGACGTGCTTGAACTCCTTTGGAGACAAAGAAGACAACCATACCAGAAAACATTCCATTTTGCTCCGCTTTTTTCTTCATCTGATGCTTCTTCTAAGTGACGACATTGAAGTTGATGTAACTATGTTCTGTTCTAAGTTCTTGTTCCTGTCACACACGTGTGGACACTACATAGAGAATAATAAATTACTCATCGGTTCCAAAATAATTGACTTATTTAAAAAAAAAAATATTTCCTCTCACGGTGAGTGTCGTTTAAAATTTTGACATACTTCCTCCGTCCCTAATTATAAGAATTTTGAGAATTTTTTTTGTCCCTTTTTATAAGACCCTTTTGTTATTTCCAACTACATTAATTATTTCTTTACATACATGCCCCTATTTATTATACATCTTTTTCTTCAATCAACAATAAATAACATGTTGAAAACATAAACTAACCTTCTTTCTTAAAGGATAAAATTGTAAAAACAATAGTGATTACAAACAACTTTAATACAAATATCCACTATCTTAATTCCCGTGATTTTAGCAAAAGGGTCTTATATATAGGGACGGAGGGAGTACATATTAAAAAATGAAATGAAATAATCATTAAACATAACATTTTTATTAAACTGCCCTTACTTTATAATTTTTTTTTAAGTTGTATAGAAAATTGTGTGAGAGAAAAGTTGAAGTATTTATTGAGGATAAAGTTAGACGTAAAAAATTAAAGTTTTATTGAAAACGTAAAGTGACATTCATTTTGAAACAATTTTATTTGACTAAAGTGACACTCATTTTAAAACGGAGGGAGTATTATTTTCAACTCCGCACACTAGTTAATAGTTAACTAGTGATTGCTTGCCTACCAATCAAATTTCAGGGCGCGAGTTATTGACACAGAGGCGTGTCAGTGTGTTTCTGGTTGTGGCCAGGTGGAGGATGCTCGTCATTTGTTTTTGTTGTGTTCGTGCTTCGAGTCACTGTGGCCTTTATAGTGCGGTCTTGGATTGGTTTCGATGGTGTAGACCATGATGATATTTTTGTCCATTTTATTCATTTTACTAATTCTACAAGTGGTTTGAAATCGAGGAGGTCCTTTTCGCAATTAATTTGACTTCTTACTGTTTGGGTTTTATGGAATGAAAGATATGCCAAATTATTTAAACAGAAAGAATGCTCTTTAGTGCAGCTTTTAGACAAAGTAAAATATAACTCTTTGTGGTGGTTGAAAACCAAAAAGGCTACTTTGTTTTTGGTGAACACATGTGGTGGTCTAGTGTCGTGTTTAGGCATTTGATAGATTATATTTTTATGACTTGTGAACTGCTTCTTTTCTAGTGATCTTTACGGCACACCTTATGCTGTGGAGATTACTATTGCAGTGTTAATATAATCAATTTTTGTTTGTTCAAAAAAAATTTGTCTTATTTTTTATATAATTTTTAGTGATAAACACATTATTAAAAAAAATTGATAAATATTTGTTATGTACTTTTACGTGCATAAATTACATATATTAGTGCTTTTTCGTACCGTGGAGAATACTATTGTAGTGTTAATATAATTCATTTTTGCTTGTTCAAACAAAAATTTGTCTTATTTTTTATATAATTATTAGTGATAAACACATTATTAAAAAAAATCTGATAAATATTTGTTTTGTACTTTTACGTGCATAAATTACATATATTAGTGTTTTTTGTACTGTGGAGATTACTATTGTAGTGTTAAGATAATCCATTTTTGCTTGTTCAAAAAAAAATTGTCTTATTTTTTATATAATTATTAGTGATAAACACATTATTAAAAAAAAAAACTGTACTTTTACGTGCATAAATTATGAAATTTATCATTGAAAAATATTTGTCTGACGTTTTCTTGATATTAATCAATGATAAATATTTATCTTATGTTTGTGTAGGTATCAGTGATTAATAGTTGTGTAATATTTTCTTTTTTAATTTTATCAAGGACAAATAATTGTGTAGTGTTTTTTATGTATTAATATAACATATTTGTCTCATGTCTGTTATGTATCAATAACAAATAGTAGTCTAGTGTGTTTTTTTAGATTTTTTAGTGATATATATTTCTTATATATTATATTTTATGTATTACGAACAAATATTTGACCTAGGGTTTTTTCTTTATATGTGAGAAACATATGAATAAAAACATATGTCTCATGTTTTTTATACATAACAGAAAAATATTTGTCCTATTTTTTTATATTTATCAGTGATGAATATTAGTCTTGTGATTTTTTTTATATTTTTTAGAGATTAAAAATTATCTGTTTTTTTTATAAATAAACATTCATCTCTTGTTTTTTTAATGTATCAATGACAAATATTTGTCCAATGAATTTATTTATATTTATTAAGGACAAATATTTAACTCAAATTTTTATATATATCAATGTCAAATATTTGTCCTGTGTTTTTTTATGTATCAACTACTAATATTTGTGCGTTTTTATATATTATTAGTGATAAGTATTTGTCCCGTGTTATTTTAATATTTTCTAGTGACGAATTTAACCGAGGATAATTATGAAATTTTGTTGGAGTACGATTTTTTTATAGTAGTAATAGATTATAATTTAAATGTTCTCGTGAGCTTAGCTCAGTTGATAAGGACGATGCATAATATATATAAGGTTCGGGGTTCGAATCTCGATCACCACCAAAAAAAGATTATAATTTAAATATCAAAAACTGATCCAAGCTAAACCGAATAAAACTAGATCAAATATTTTTTAAGAAATCATCCAAACCGAACCGCAAGTATTTAAATTTTTGGATCTGATGACTTAGGAAGCAAGTAATATTATTATTTTTTTAAACCAAAAAGGGAACCACTACTTTGCCATCATTTTCCACATTTCAGCTGAAGAATCCATTGAAGAACAATTGACAATCTGAGAGAACCAGCTCCAAATGTTCCTTGCATACCAACAATCAAACATAATGTAATTGATTGTTTCTGTAGCCTCGAGGCACAAGCAACAAATTGATGTAATTGAACAACCTCTGAGCATTAAGTATCATCCGTGGGAAGCTTGTTATGCATGAATGACTCTCCACACATTAACATAAATTTTGAGGGATGGATACTAATATTCCAAATTAACAGCCTTTCTTGAATTGTTAACTCATCATTTGTAACCTGAAATCTGAAGCTGAAACTGCACTTGCTCAACTTTCTCTTCAGCTTTTTTGACTTGCTCATGTATATTACCAAAAGAGTTCATGTTCCAAACTTTTAATTCCTTTTTCAACAGTTTCAATTTCTTATTGAAAATAACCATTGGACAACCTATGACATGAGTGTTCCAAAAGTTTTCAATGATAGCGTTACAGTCAGGATGGCTAGACCACATTTTATGAAATTTGAACTGAGAAGCAAAATTAGTTTCCTGAAGTTGAAAGTTTAAAATAATTGGGTCATGATCTGATTTGTGCCGAAAAAGAGTGGAACAAGAGATAGAAGAGCACATATCCATCCATTTCTGTTTGCATATAGCTTTGTCTAGTCTCTTTTCAGTCAGATGTGAACCAAAGATTTGGAGCTAAACTATCTCTATCATCAACATCGAATAACTTTAAATCAACCTTGCAAGCCATCTAGTAGGAAAAGATTTATAGTGCATCCAAGGCTCAACAATCAAAACAAAATTAGGTTTATTTACAGTAATTAACCTTTTCAATGCTAAAGGGAAGTTAGCCAAACCTCTAACATTCCAGAAAAGACACTTCATGGTGGAACAATTTTACTGCCTACCATTGACATGGTACTATAGTTACTTTTCTGAGCTATCTTCTTTTTTTGTGCCTTCTTTGCTGATCTAGACAAAACTTCTTGAAAGCTATCAGTTGTTGAATCATCATTGCTAGTACTTTTGTCTTTGCAAGCTATCTCATCATCTTTTTGTTTCCCTTCCAACTCAGGCATATTCGCTCAAGATTCATTCAAAAAGTCCATATCCTTTTGAACAACATCATAAATGATCTCCTTGTTTAATTGATTAACTTCATTATTTTCTTCCTCAGTATTCTCATTGTCTTCAATTTGTGTGGCATCCACAAACTCAGACTTGTACCATCTGAGTGATTACCATTCTCTGAATGCATAACTGGCCTGTCATCATTCAGATGATCATTTGCATTTTCTGCATTCTTCAACTGTGAATTGTTCTGCCTATCGATCTACTCATCTACTTATTTCTTCAAATTATCATCAATTTCTATAGCTAACGCATTGTATCTAATTACCATATTGTTTAACTCTTACCATGCCTCTTGATGAAATTTGAGCATTTGTTTCCTTTTCAGGCAAGTTATCTAACTCTGCGTTATTTTTGTTTGATGTACCCTCCAACTCCACAATTTCAATAGCTTTTCCCTTTCCTTTTTTTGTTATCAGTAACAATTACATAAGCTTGCTTTGGCTCCTGTCTTGTTGTTCTTCTATTTCTTTGTTTTTGGCTCTCTATCTTGAATTTCCTCTTCATTGAATTGTACTTTCTTACATATTTCCAAATAATGACCCACCATTTTGCAGTGAGTGCAGAAATCTAGAAGGTTATCATAGTCTAGCTCAACAAAAAATGTGAAACCTTTCCTTTCAACTAACACCTTATATCTAATAGGTTGTGTTAAGTCCTTATCCACTAGAACTCTCACATATTGGCCAAAAGTTCGTTCAAAAATTGGTTTACTAGCGACATCATCAGTACATATAGGATTTCCTACGTTGCTCGCTATAGCAAATAGGATTTTTGGGCGCCAATATTCTTGTGATTAGCCACAAAGCTTGTCGCAAACGCAAACTTGCGCTGATGTATTCTTTTGTAAATTTATTAGGATTAAAATCTCTTGACCAAGTGAATAATTTAAGATAACCAGGTTCCAATTTCCATGAATTTATAGATCTTACTCTTCTAACATCTTCAATGTTTGAGAATGAAAATTCATAGAATCCCTTACTAAGAGAGGTGATTCCCCATCTAGCCAAAAACAGTGGTGGTAAAGAGCATCAACATTCACAATCAAAAAGCATAAACATATCAGATGTGCATATATACCCTTAATCCAACAACCCATAAAAGGGGTAAATAAAAGAATCAAACTCTAAAACTTATAAAATATGCTTCCAATTTTATCATTCCAAAGGTCCCCAAATCTCATGACAAATATACCTATATATTTTCAAATGCAAGCTAGGATCAAAATCCTAAAATAATTGTAAACAACTCATCTTTTATAAGGCTAAATTGTATGTTAGATATCTTACTTTTATTTTTAGTTTTAAGTTGGTCGTCTATGTTGAAAAAGATTCAAATTGGTCCCAAGATTAGATAAATTTGAAGGGGAATATATATACTCGAAACCAAGCCAAATTCTCAAGGAAACCCACTTATTCATCACCTAACTTATAATACTAATTTTATTTTTATTTTACTTTTGTTTGGTATAACTTGATATGATCATAATTGGAGTAGCATCATGTACATGTCACATCCATTACTAGATAGCCTCGCACATCATCACATGACATTATTCGAAGAAATCAAAACCAGACATATTTGCAAATTAAAAAGCTGAATTCATTACTTTTCAAGTAAATATCATTGCAACGAAAAGTTGAAGTCTCAATATGCTTAAAACCTAGATCGCAATTTGCACTAAAAAGAGGAAAACAAAGCACTCTAAAAAGACTAAAAAGAGAGGAAGCAGCCATTGAGAAGGAGAGATTAGGGTTTGCTTGCTTGCTTGCAGGAGAAGATTGTTTGTTTGCTTGTTTGGCGGTAGGGAAATCGGAGGCCAGAGATATATATATTTCCTAACTTGGGTAAGTAGAAAGTACTTGCTTGATTAACAAGAAATTAAAGATAATTGTGAATTTCTAGCCATTATTTGACCCAGCAAAATATAATAAAAGATCTTATAAAAAATAAAATAGTAAGAAATTATTATAAAAAGAGAAGTCAATGATAAGGGATTGCTTAAATTTATTTATATAAAAAATTATGGGTTAATATATATATTTTTTAAGGATTATGGGTTAATATATGTATATCCCTATAATATCAGTGGTTTCTAGTTTACTCCCTGCAATATTTTTTGTTAAGATTTCAACATTGTAATTTAAAGATTCTTTGATTTTGGACTTTCATGATATCAAAATTTAAAATTTAAGGTACTTTCGCCCCCTGTAATTTGAGAGAATTTTGGTTTACCCCTCTGCAATATCGTCGATTTTGTACGGTCAAAATTCACAAAGGTCCAAAACTAAAGAACTTCACTTTATACTATAGGGTTGGAATCTAAGCAAAATATTTTACAAGGGGTTAACTAAAAACTAAGAATATTATAGAGGGGTAAACAAATATTAACCCAAAAATTATCATCACGCCACCGTTTGGTTTGAGCTTATTTCGACCTTATGGAAAATAACTTACGTAAATAAATAAGCTTTTATTTTAATTTATAAGCTTTCATAAACGATTTTTTCATAAACTACCTTAAAAACTTATAAATAATACATAAACACCTATTTATTTGCATAAGTTGTTTTATATAAGCTCTAAAATAAGCTAATCCAAAAGGACCCTAAATCTTTATTTGTGAGTTTGTAGGGGAAGGGATGGGAGGAGTTTGAAAGAAAAAAAAGGGAAAATGAGCAAGTGGAAGAAATATATGAGATTGAGTGGGGAAGGCTTTGGAGGTTCATTTTTCTTTATAATACTAAATCCTCCTCATTTGTGGGAACTCAAAAATGGTATGGAGGAGAGTTTTGGGGATTTTGGAGGATTTTGGAGGGTTTACATGAATTCTTCAAATTTAATCTATGTAGTTATAATATTCTTAAAATTGAAAATATATTAAGCATAAGCATTAATTTATCATTCCCTAAAAAATTACTCTTTCAAAAAATGTGAAAGATTTGACCATTTACCACTATATTTCTAAATCTCCAAAGTCTTCCATTCCCCTCCCCTCCAAAGCCTAAGTGAATTTGATAGTGGTCAATTGCTGGAAGAAAAATAGATTTTTCCTTTCAGAATCGAAACTGACAACTGTAACACGAAAATGTGAAACAAAAGAAGATTTTGAGAAACGTTACTTTTGCATGAAAGAGGAAAAGGGATTGTGAAGTTCAATCTGTTGACTGTGAAGTTCGATGATGAAGTTTGATGGATCTGCGATTGTGATGCTCGTTCGGTGAAGATGAAGAAAGGGTGATGCTCGGTGGGTGAAGTGTGAATCTTGACGGTGAAGTGAGAATGCGCGACGATGGAGGAGGTGGTGAAGTGAGAATTGAATGTGTGACACGTAATAATGAGATTGTTGCTCTTCTGTCAATCTCCATTATCACTAACCAAGACCTGAAGAAACGCATACCCGATTTCTCTTTACGATGTTTTATTGTTGCTGTTTGGTTATATGCAATGTGGGTTCAACCTAATTCATGCAAATACCAATGCCATTTTTTCATAACTATTAACAATAGTAAAACCGTAAAATTTTCAACCAAGTATAAGTGTTGACTGTATATCAAGAGAACTTTATTATTCCCATTGCATATAATATTGGATAGTATAATTGATTTGTTGATATTACAAAACTAGCTCTAACTGAAAATTACAATTACAATTAGAACAGTCAAACTGCACATTTAGAAATAACAACAGTAAGCAACCCCTACTATGCTTTCTTCTCCAAGGCATTAAAGTGCCTGTTAAAACCTAAGGCATATGAAGATAGGCTAAGCAACTTACCCGACAGTGTTATCCTTCATATTTTGTCATTTTTAAACACCAAAGAAGTTGTTCGAACTTGCGTTTTGTCTACAAGATGGAAGATACACTTTTGATACTACATTTCGTGAAATCAAGAAGCAAATAAACATGAAGACACTAGTTGCTTCATTTCATGACATCAACCTAAAGACTTTTGCAGCAGGCTTAGCCATCTTCCCCATTTTAATACCTGTTCAAAATCTAAATTCATAAGTAAATTCAATGAAAAATAGATGAAAATAAATTAAAAAAAAAATATCAAATAGAAAAAAAATATATAACATGTTATCAACCATTGATTAAACTATGCCATCGAGATTTATTAAATCATTCCTAAAAAAAGATGCATTCAATTTAATTCAAATAAAAATGACGCTACACCTTGAAATAAAACCAATCAATTCAAAACAAACTATAATAGATGAAGAATATTACATCTTAAATTCATAATTATAATACTTTTAAGACAAAATCATATTTTCATTCATGTGTACCTTCTTTCATATTTAATCAAAGAAATCACACTCGTCGGAAATTAGTTTTGGACATTGTACGAGTGCACGACAAAAACAATGATTTCCATTCGAGTAATCCTGAAATGTTAGTCAATGAATTAGATTTTGTCGCCTTGTTATAGATCTAGTAGAGAACAAAATTGAAAATAAAATCATAAAAAAGAAGCAAACAACAAAAACATAGATATAATCAATGGTAAAAATAGATGAATGCCCTTAGATTGAACATATATATAGAATTGATTTAACTGAAATGAAATCATAAAGAATGTATCTCCCTTACATATCAAAATCAAATCAATGTTGCAAATAATATGTGTGAGAATATTTACGAATGAGAGAAAGTGAAGATGGGTGGAAGCGTCGTTGATCGTTCTATGAAAGTAAACCTAACAACAAATTTATAAGGAGTTCATTGGAACAGATTTTGATATTAGGTTAAGTTTTTAAATTGTAGATTTTAAGGGTCGGCCCATTACAATTGAGGCCCCAGGTAGATTATAAAATAAGGCCTTTTTTTTTTTTTTTTGTCTAGTAGCCTGGTGGCTGGAGCTCACACAATTTAATTGTGGAGAGGTGGAGTATCCGGGGTTCGAACCCTGACCCCTGCATATAATATGCAATATTCCTACCAACTGAGCTAAGCTCACGGGAATAAGGCCTTTTTTGATTAATAGTTATATTTAAATAAAAGATTTTTTTTTTATATTTAAAAAAAATCCACAATCATTAATTCAATTATGATAATTGACCATGGGGGGTTAGCTATAGCGTAATAGGCTATACTCCCTCAAATAGAATTATCTTCAATGGAGGGAAACTATGAGGAACAAAAAAAAATCATTGTACTAGTGTACTACCAAATAAGTTGAAAATTATTCTTCCGCAATGTATCTTAGATAATCACTCAAATTTTGTACCAGGACGGCCGATTCTTGATAATGCCTTGGTAGCAAGTCATCCACCTTATGAAAACTAAGACCCGTGGTCATGAGGGGTGTGTGTCACTGAAACTGGACATCACTAAAACGTATGATCACATGAATTGGGTTTTTTTTTAAGCAGGTAATGATTAAAATGGGTTTTGATAACAAATGGATTCATTGGATGAGCATTTGTGTGTGTGTGTGTGGAGTCTATGGACTATTATGTGTTGGCTAACAATGAAGTCATCTGGCCAGTTATCCCTGGGTGTGGCCTCTGTCAAGGGGACCCTTACATATGAATGAGACAAAGAGAGGATGGATGCAAAGAATGTGTGTGAGTATATATATGATTGAGATAAAGAGAGGATGGGTGCAAATAATGTGTGTGAGTATATATATGAATGAGACTAACAACACATTAACTTATGATTTTCAATGCAAACTTATGATTATAAACTTAAATAATATTGGATAATGATATTCATGCAATTCACAACATGTTCAATCTTAAACTTTATAAAAAACTATAGAGTAAAACATAGTGAATCCTAAGCTTTTCAAGTAACTATTACAGTGAAAAGTTAAAGTCTCTATATTAAGTTAGTCACTATCAAAATCTTATTCTTCTTCTCTACAATCTTGAATCTTGACATTAATCTTCACATCATTGTTACATTCCTGAATAAAGGAGAGAGTGGAGGAGACTAGGGTTTGCGGCCATTATATCTGAAGGTCAACAATTGTGATGTGATGTTCAAGGTTGAGGCTTCTAATGATTGGTATAATTTGAGATTTCTACAATAGAAAATTTGTGGTGGATAATGATAGAAGTTTGGCAAATGTACCAAATATTATCGAAGTAGTAAAAATATCGTTCTCACAAGGACTGATTTTAATCTCAATAATTCAATTACATTGTAAACTAAGATGTATAAAAGTTATTTTGTTTTGCCACTAGGCAGTTGATTGATTTGTTTGCATAAAAGTAAAGACATAAAATAAAGATTGGTTTCAAGAATAAAAGAGAGATGAGATCAGGTCTTTTGAATTATCTATGTTCCCCTAATTGGTATACTGCACCTATTCTATGTATGATTCACTAGTTCCACGATAGTTAACAAAATAGTCATAATCAATCCCTTGAGTTAGGACCCTCTTCTAAGATTACAACCCCTAATTCCTTAGGTGGTCTAATAATCTTTGAAGGTTTAAGCACGTTAACCTAATATCACTAATAAAGGATTATCGATTCCTAGACTAACCATGTTTATTAGAACAATTCAATTAGATCTAAGTCGAAAGCTATGGTCAGTAGTCATTCGTTCTCACTAAATCATGTTTATATTTGATCAGGATATAAAAAGCATTAAGAACAATTGAATTGAATAAAAACTAGATTGTCATTCACAATAAATAGAGTTTCACAGCAACATGGTTCAATTAGGGTTACAAAGAATCATCTCAGACCTAATCTCTAAGAGATTTAGCTACTCATAATTGAGTTTACAAATAGCATAATCAATGAAAGAATTAAAACATACATAAACTGATAAAGAATGGAGGAAATCGCCCCGTTCTTCAGTCTCTAGGTCTACAAATCGCACTTTCACTCTCCAGAATTCGTAACCCTTGTTTTCAGAATAGTCTTCAGCTTAAATAGGCACAGAAATTCACCTAAATCGTGCCACGTTTTTAGTAAATTGTGACACGTTTTTCCTTGTGTAACAAACCACCCAAATTAGGGTTTATGAAATTGTGTCACGTTTTTGCCATCGTGACACATTTTGTTAATGTCGAATCAAACTTCTTTTGGCTTGTTGAAATCGTGTCACGTTTATACCAAATCGTGGCACGTTTTTGGCTTTGCTTCAAATCTTCAATTTTCCTGTTTTTCGCTCTTAATCATGCTCAAAATAGTTGTGAACTCCAAGATACTTCAGAAAATTACATTAAAAATTACGTAATGACGAGATGTCATCAGATAATTTGATTGAAACTAAACTACTAGATTGGTGAAAATATGAAATTGAGAGTTTGTGTTCATCAACACTCATGGTTTTTGAATTCCCTTTCTCTGACACGATAAGGAAGTTTATAAATATTCCAGTCTTATTTTTCCATTCATGATTTGTTATATTGTTCAGTTCAATGCATGCATACTTTGGTTGGAGGGGTTGGCATATGGATTTACACTATATACGTAATGAAGGTATTGTTTTGAAGTTTGCCTTGATTGTTAGAATGCAAATATTGAAATAACAGTTAGAAAAGTAGCATTGACATTTTTCCTCTATTTAATAACTACCTCTAACTTAAAATTACAATTACAATTAGAACATTCAAATTACACATTTAGAAACAACAAAAATGAGCAACCCCTATAATTGCTAAGCATCTCATATGTTCTTGCAGAAATTTCTTACTCTTCTACTATCACATGCTTTCTTTTCCAAGGCATTAAAGACGCTGCTAAAACCTAAAGCCAGAGACACTACTATCAGCATACAAGAGGACAACATCAAGAGACTACTTGCTACATTTCATGACATCGACCTTTGTGTCCTCAGACTTTTGCATTTGTAGTGCCAATTTGTTCGTCGAGAACAAACTCCACCTTAGCAGCGGGCTTAGCCTCTGGCAGTACAGTGTAGCTCCCCTCGATATAATGCAGCCAAACCTGAATGTTGTTACTCCCCACCTGAGAAACTGGCAAGGGGTGTTGAAGCCCTGCAGTTCGACGAGAGAGTTCGTTCAGTGCCACAAAAAGAGCGTTGACCTCTTCTTTAGTGTACCCTTGGCCTCCATTTCCAGTACCAAGTCTTGGACCAGCTCGACCTGTCTGACCTGTTACATGAATACATAATGTAGAAAATTACTCCTTATAAAATTCATTTTCTAAAAAAATTGGAAAAAATTGATGAACATAAATTAAAAAAATATCAAATAGAAAAAATATATAACACGTTTTCAACCATTGATTAAATTATGCCGTCAAGATTTATTAAATCATTCCTAAAAAAAAAATGTATTCAAATAAAAATTATAATACGCCTTGAAATAAAATCAATCAATTCAGATCAATCAATAATAGATGAAGAATATCATATTCTAAGTTCATAATTATTATAATTTAAGACAAAATCATATTTTCATTCATGCGTACCTTTTTCATATTTAATCAAAGAAATCACACTCGTCAGAAATTAGTTTTGGACATTGTATGAGTGCACGACAACATCAATGATTTTCATTCGATTAATCCTGCAATGTTAGTCAAAGAATTAGGTTTTTTTGCCTCGTTATAGATCTAGTAGAGAAAAAAAACTGAAGATAAAACAATAAAAAATAAGCAAACAACAAAAAATTAAGATATAATCAATGGTAAAAATAGATGAATGCCCATAGATTGAACATATATATAGAATTGATTTGATTGAAATGAAATGATAAAGAATGTATCTCCCTTGCATATCAAAATTCAATGTTGCAAATAATGTGTGTGAGAATTTAAATGAAGGAGATAAAGAGAGGATAGATCTGATCCAAGCGCCGCTGATCGTTCTATGAAAGTAAACTTAACAACGGATTTATAAGGAGTTTATAGGAGCAGATTTTGGTATTAGGTTAAGGTTTTAAGTTATAGATTTTCAGGGCTAGCCCATTACAATTTAAGGCCCAAGGTAGATTATAAAATGAGACCGTGTTTTTAATTAATAGTTATATTTAAATAACATTATCATATTTTTCTTAAATTATATTTTTTAGGCTTTTTAAGATCCATAGTCATTTTGGTAAAAAAAAAAAATCCACAATCATTAATTAAATTATTGTGAATGGGCTTTAGTCCTCAAATAGAATTACCATGAATGGAGGGAAACTATGAGGAACGAAAAAAAAATCATTGTCTTAGTCTGCTAGCCAATAAGTTGAAAATTATTCTTCCACAATGCATCTTAGACGATCTCAACTTTTGTATCAAGGCGGCCGATTCATGATAATGTGAAATTCTAGCGCGTTAGCTTTTAAATGTTTTATATGATGTTTCAACACCAGACACAAAATGGATGTTGAGATTAATGTTTAAACATTGTGCTAACAATAACAAACATAGCAAGATAAAAGTAAAGGACATGAAGTAAAATGCATAGGAGTTTGTTAACCCAGTTCGGTGACAAACACACCTACTATGGGGGCTACCAAGCCTGGAAGGAAATTCACTAGTGTTGTCCTTGTTCTAAGTTCTCAGCAAATTCCAAATTCACAACTTATAACCTAGGACCTACCCATATTGACTTCAACCTAGGAACTCCTAGATCTGAGATTCCATCTCACTTCCACTCAATCACACACCCTATGATTCTATGATTACAAACACGATGATGAAGTTACCTTCAAACACAAACTACCTTCGTGCTTCAAAGCTTAGGAGTAGTATACAAACTTACAACTCAATAAAACACAGTCCTTATCATGTATCAAAGTGACACAAGAAAAGCTCACGGTAAACAATGACTCAAAATCCTAAAAGCTCTAATATCAAATGACGGCTTGAATGATGAATTAGGTTTTGCGTCCTTGTATAAATACTCTGAAGCAATATGGGCTGAATAGACTTGTTGAGCTTCAGAAACATTGTAGATCCACGAGCTAATCCGCTCCACAAGAATCAAGAACAATCAGGTCGTCTCCTAAAATGTCGGAACATCTTTAGGAACAACTAATGCACATCCAAAGTTTCCTAAAAAACTGTCACTACTTTAGGAAATAATCACATAGCTGATTCTGGACTAAAAACACGCGTCTTGGCCAACAAGTAAATAGGCGTGGATTCCTTAAATAGATAAAGCACACGTATATCATGGCACATTAACAGGGAACATTGAACTGTGCCAACATGTTGGAACATCGTATCCAACATCATGCATGAATATTTGTTTTAGCAATAATGAAGCCAATATACAAATATCCAACATAATGCCATGGTAGCAAGTCATCCACCATATGAAAACTAAGACTCGTGGTCATGTGGGGTGTGCATCACTGAAACTGGACATCAGAAAGCCGTATGATCATATGAATTGGTTTTTTTTAAGTAGGTAATGATTAAAATGGGCTTTGATGACAAATGGATTCATTGGATGAGCATGTGTCTGGAGTCTGTAGACTATTATGTGTTGGTTAACAATGAAGTTGTTGGGCCAGTTATCCGGGGGCGTGGCGTCGGTCAAGGGGACCCTTACATATGAATGAGACAAAGAGAGGGTGGTTGCAAGCGTCGATGATCATTCTATGAAAGTAAACCAGCTAACAACAAATTTACAAGGAGTTCATAGGAGCATATTTTGGTTTTAGGTTAAGTTTTGAAGTTATGGATTTTTTAGGTCCGACCCATTACATATTGAGGCGCAAGGTAAATTATAAAACAATGCCTTTTGTAATTAATATATTTAAGTAAAATTATCATATTTTTCTTAAATTATATATTTTTTTTGTTTTTAAAGATCCATAGTCATTTTGGTAAAAAAAAAAAAGAAGTCCTTAATCGTTAAAGCAGATATGGCGCAAAAGCAGATATGGTCCGGTATTCCCTTGTTCCCTGTATTGGTTATGTTCTTCATTTCTCGTCTAGCAGAAACTAATCGAGCTTCGTTTGATCTCCCAGAAGCGGAAGCTGAATCAGTTGCAGGCTATAATGTAGAATATGCGCGGGATGCGATCCTTAATAGTCCACTATTGGCGGAAGCCAATGTCCCGGGGTCCCGGGGACTCATTCTGACTGAAACAAGGGGTGGG
Organism: Medicago truncatula; assembly: GCF_003473485.1. Taxonomy (NCBI): domain Eukaryota; kingdom Viridiplantae; phylum Streptophyta; class Magnoliopsida; order Fabales; family Fabaceae; genus Medicago; species Medicago truncatula. The sequence continues at coordinate 17,571,184 of NC_053046.1, read as the reverse complement.
TCTTTACCAACTGTAAATGACCATTGGGTGTTAGATCTAGGGTTAGGGTAATAGGCTATACTCACACAATGTTGCAAAGTAAGGTATGAATTCCGGCTAAGAGATGAACGCATATTTAGTGTCTGACACCTCTCAAATAAATTTATATTCAATGGAGGAAAACTAAGAGGAAAAAAAGTTATTGTAATGGTTTCATTTCAATCAATAATAAAGTTAATCCATTCATTTTTTATTGAGACAATGTTCATCTTAATTAAAAACGAAAGTTTCTAGTTTTTGTATATATCATTAATTTTAATTTTGAATACCAGTAATGCGAGATCGGGACATAAAATGACAGACATATGTATATTTATGTTCCAAGGAAGGTTGCAACAGGTTAGACACCCGACGATGATCAATGTGAAAATTTACAGAATTTGGCATTGTAATCACAATCCCATCACCGATCAAACTCTTCTCCCAAACATAAATATTTACTCCCGAATCAATCACATTGTGAAAAATAAAGTATATTGCTTTGAAAAATCGCAAGATTAAACGGACTAAGGTTTTTAAAACCCATTCCTCAATCAATCTCAGACTGGTCAACAAGCTTTGACGGGTCAACAACCTGTGACTTTTCAGGCTGTGTAGTCTGAAGTCCCTGAACCATCTCCCAACCTCTTCCCCTCTTTGGGATGTACCCGCTTTGCCTCTCCTTCCGGTGGCTTTGTGTCATCCCACGCCTACCACCAATCATCTTAGATGAATCAATAGTGTCCTGATCGGCCATATCAACACAAAAAATTAAAAAATTAACATCATTTCCATAACCTAGTCAAACACATTAAAACTAAACTAAACATAAACATAATCAAACACATTAAAAGTACAACAATGAACATCATTTTCATAATCTAAAATCATTCAATATAATCATCATTACAATAACATTTATGTCCATCATTTCCATAATAATCTAAATATCATTCAATAATTAACATACACTTAATCATTTTTATACATTTAATCATTTGTGTCCATCATAATTCTCATAACCTAAACTAACTAAAAAATCAATATACACTTAACCAAACTATAATTAACATCATTTCTATCATTTCCATAACCTAAACTAACTAAATAATCAATATAATTTTCATTGAGGCATTTGATCAAACACTTTGTATGCAAAGTATAAAACATATTCAAATTGTGTTCATTTGCCACCATTCAAAACCACATTATGATTTAAACAACATAGGCCACAACTACATTCATTTATCAATAAATAAACTACACATGCAATGATGAAATTGTCAATTCATTTATCAAACCTAACCACATACAAACTACTCAAATTTTTTAAAAAACTTAACCTAAACAAATTAACATTAACATTGCAATGATTAATGGTACTTACCTGTGATAATGTGGGGATGATTGTCTTGCAATTCGTGAAAATGGAATTTGAAGAGAATTTAGAGAGAATTTGAAGAAAAGAGAAACTGCAAAACTAAGTTTATGTTTCTGCATATGTTCAGCACGCCTCGGCAGTTAACTGTAACCGGATTTTTAATTCATCAGCAGTTACCGAAGAAACATTTACGTATTTGCCTCAGCCTTATAAAATATGTGCACATCAATTTTCAATTTTTCGAGGGATTAAACCGGAGAGTTTGTAAATTTACGGAGAGAAAAAAACATATTTTAACCCTTGAAAATAAATCGTATTAATCTTGGTCTACCTAGTACAAAACGAACGAGAATGACAGACAAATGGGTACTTCTAACAACACAGTCATGATGAGATGCTCTCCCAGCAACTCCCTCTTCAAAGCTCTGAAACCCAATTTCCGAAATTCGAATCTTGTTCCCAATTCATCACTTCCATTCTTTTCTTCAACACAGATCAACAAAGGAGCATCAAGGTGCTCTCATAGTCATAGTCATGGTGGTGGGACTGGGAGGGCATATGATGCATTGCTGTTAGATGCTGGAGGCACCCTCTTACAATTGGCCAATCCTGTTGAGGATACTTATGCCACTATTGGATCCAAATTTGGTTCGTTACTCTGTTCACTCATTGCTCGATCAATTATAGCTTATGAAAATAGCTTATAGTTTAGATGAGAACAATTTGATTTATTTTATCTTTTCATATGGACATAACTTATGATGCTATAAGCTACAAATTAAGTTGTTTATCAAATAGGCATAGATAATAGCTGATAAACTTTAGTGAATAATTAAGAGATTAAATTTGAAGTATTTGATAATTGATAAGTTAACATAATGAATTAACTCATAAATATATAGTGAAGACCCAATATGATCGTTCACAATTTTGTCACGGCCAAATTCAGTATTAGACAAAAAATAAACTTAAATTAGTCTCTAACATTTTTATACTGGGGACAAATTAGTCCCTCCGAAATAATGAGTTAGGGACTAATTCAGTAATTTGTCATCGGTACGAAAATATTAGGGACTAATTTGGGTTTGTTTTTTGTCAGTTGGACCACTAGAAAATTGTGAAAGATGAAGGACCCGTTTGGTTGGCTTATTGTTTAGCTTATGCAAATAAATAACCTTTTATGTTAATTCATAAGTTCTCACTAACGAAAATCGTATCTTCATAAGATGTTTTTTCATAAACTACAATGGCAAGCTTATGAATAATACATAAAAGCTTATTTATTTGCATAAGTTCAAAAACAAGTTAATTCAAACGGGTCGCAAATTGTGTTTTCATTCTAAATATAAACCGTCATAAAGTTAGAAAAAATGACATGCTATAGGTTATGACACAATATCTAAAGTAGCATTTAGAACATGTTTTAATCCAGTGAAAAAAATGCTATAAGCTCGTGGGTGAAGCACGAGAGGGGAACTGTGTGGCTAGAGATGTTATCGTATCTATTTTTTGACTGTCATATAGCTTCAATGGTATGGTGTGGAGTAGTGAAATGGTCGGGGGTTATCTCTACATTGCATAGGGGCTGTTGTGAACATTTGGCTCAGTTTGATGGTGAGGAGATTAAGTTGCTGTAATGGAAATGGCTCAAAAGTAAGGTTAAGGGATTCCTTTTGGCTATTAACCAATGGTGTGAAAATCTGCTAGAGTAACTTGGTCTCATGTAAGGTTTTATCGCACAGGAAAGTGTTGCTATGGTTTTATTTGCTTTCATTTGTCAAGAGGTGTTCGATGGATTGCCTGCAGTTGAATGAATTTGGAAAGAAAGGAATGAGTATGCGAAGAACAAAGAAATGAGTGTGAACTGGTTGAGGAGATTAAGTTGCTGTGATGGAAATGGCTCAAAAGTAAGGCTAAGGGATTCCTTTTGCCTATTAACCAATGGTGTGAAAATCTGCTAGAGTAACTTGGTCTCATGTAAGGTTTTTCGCACAGGAAAGTGTCGCTATGATTTTATTTGCTTTCATTTGTCAAGAGGTGTTTGAATATATGGTGTGACTTGGGAGATCTGATGTGCTGTTGTGAACATATATTTGATTCACCAACTAATTTCTACTCGGATAGTGGTTTCAAAAATTCCTGGTGCCCTGTTATATCACATGCAGGTGACATTTTGAGTGAATCAAGAACCTGGAGTTTGCGGGTGCATTTCTGATTTATAGTTGCTTGTGTGATGACTTGTGGTGCATTAATGTGGGCAATATATCATAGTTCATATGCGGCTGCTGGTGTGTTATTTTTTGTTGAATGAATCTTCTTTTGCCTTTGCAAAAAAACAACTTGGTGGTTTGACCTTGCAAACAGAACCTAGTATGAGATAAGAATAGAGTGTTCTGTTGAATGTTCTATTGTTATTATCTCAAATCTGTTATCATTCAAAATAAGATAAGAGAAAATTTATAGAAAATATATGTTTATCATTTGTATAGTTTGTTAGAAAAAACCGGCTTGCAAGGTGAGAGACTCTCCTCGGTTATAAACACGTTTTCAAGTCATATTACATCTAATGTGTGCCTCTTAACAAATATACTCATTAATAAGAGTTGTTATATCGCCACACCCCTTTATTGTCAGCATTTTCCTTCTATTATTATTCTTTTTGGATAAATGTATTCATTTGTTATGTCTGGTTTCAGGTTTGACTGTGAATCCAGCTGAGATAAAGCAGGGATTTAAGAGAGCGTTTTCTGCTCAATGGTCTGAAAAACTACGATATCAGGTCTAAATGCTCTACCATTGTTATATTTTCTTGTAATTTCCGCATGATTGCCCATCGTCATTTTAAACCATTATTTCCTCGTCAATTTTTGTCAGAGCTTATTGTATTATGAGTAATTGACCTGAACCTATAAATTTGGTGTATAGAAAATGTTTTTAATGATGTCAACAGTTCCTATAAGCTTGCTCTTTTCTATAAGTGAAAATAAGAGGTAAATTTTGAAAGTTTATGGTAAGTTGTAGTGTGGTTGTATGTAGACAATATTGGTCGTAATGATACTAGTATGAGGAAGGTTACTGTTTTATTAAATGATAATATGATCAACTCCCAGTGTGTGACGTTGGAGGAATAGTAACCTTCAACTATACCATCCATGACAATGTAGAAGAAAGAGCAGAAGGTTAACAAAGAGATGGAATTGATGTAGGGAAAGAAGAGAAATTCACACCACAAATCATGCATGCGCTCTTCATTTCGCTCCTCTTCCTATATATACCCAATTCAAGTCACTCCTCTTAATTTCATCTCTCAATCGGGAGTTATTTAGCCTTTGGCTCAAGCCTCTCCTAGCTCCCAAGATTTCCAAAAATTTCTCAACTGAGTTTAGATTCCAATACTTATTTTCTTGGTTGTTTTTGCTTCATTTGTCTTTAGGCTTGTCCTAGATGGCAACTTCATTACACCGGCTTATTGTCATTATTGTCATGTTGTACCAGAAAAGATTCATATGATAGCAGGACAAGAAAAATTAATGTTCTCACAGTTTCACCAGAATCACTACAAAGGAATTTAACTATCATGATAGGCAAAGTGATAACTTGCTCAACTTCTGTGTCAACTTGCTCAATTAACTCTCTGGCCAAATTTGGGTTATTAACATTCCAGTATATTCAAGTCGCTGATTTTTCATGTTACATTAGATACTTTCTAACATGAAACTTAGTTACAGTTAATTTCTAACATGAAAACAGATATCTGTTTGGTAAATGGCATTTATTATGGCAATTACATGCACTCTTTGTTGTATTCACTACAGGGTGATGGGAGGCCATTTTGGAAATTTGTAGTTTCTGAAGCCACCGGTTGCGGAGACGAAGACTTTTTTGAGGAAGTTTATGAGGTAACCTTTCTAGTTCTGTTTTATTTGTCATTCGTTCATTTCCAATCTACGAAAATTCAATCAGCTGGAGCTAATTTATCTGTACAATGCTTTGATATTTATGAAGTAAATTGCAATTTCTTTGTTTTTCATCAGCTTCTTTTCAACATAACTAAAATATAAAATGATCTATTGGTTTTGAAATTGTATCAGTACTATGCAAAAGGTGATGCATGGCATCTTCCCAACGGAGCTTTTGACACAATGACTCATCTCAAGGATGCTGGAGGTCAAATAAATTAAATATTTAATTTTTCCTAAGCTATTTACATTACATGTAAGTTTTGTACATTCTTTGAAGTTAGTCCTTGCTAACGTGACAAACAGTGACACAGTTAAGATGGCTGTTGTGTCCAATTTTGACTCTCGCTTAAGGAAGCTATTGAAGGATCTTAACGTTTTACATCTGTGAGCATTAGCCATTCCTTCAATATGATAATACTAACTACATTTCATTATTGGACATTATATTTGCATCTTTGGTGAGGTGTTCATCTAATATTGTTTGTCTAACCGCATACTTTGCAGAAAAGTCTGATGAATGTATCATTACATGGTTTTTAATGTTTCGTTTTTTGGTTTTCATATCAGATTTGATGCTGTCATTATATCATCAGAGGTTGGATATGAAAAACCAGACCAAAGAATATTTCAAGCTGCTCTAGGTATTTCTTAGCTACTGTTGTGCAAACTTCATTTGTCAAAAAATATGTTAACTGTATATGCTCTGTTTCTTCCCCGGGAAGGGAGGGTTGAACCAAAACAAATGTTTCACATATTACCTCCTTTCTTGGCATTCCTTTTTTTTTTCTTTTTCTCTTCTTTAAATCATCACAGCTTGCCTTTCTTCCTGGCATTCCTTAAGCATATATAAAAGTACATTACAGACGTGTCTTGTTTTCTTGTGGAACAATAACAAAATATATTTTTTCTTAATGTTTTCCTCATGTTGTTTTTTAAAGTCTCGCTCTTTCAAGGGTTTCTTTTGGCTTCATTTTGAATCCCCTTAATTTCTGATAATGCCTCAATAACCATGCTTATCCCACTAAGCTGTTTATAATATAAGGATTCAATAAAACAAAAAATGGATCAGATATAAATTAACGGTTATTGGGTAATACTTAAATATTTGCTGATGTGTTCTTGCAAGATTTAATTGTGGCAATAATGCTTCAGTTAGTTAAGTCTCAGTGCCAATGTTTTCTTTGTAGATCAATTAAATGTAGAGGCTGGCAAAGCCTTACACATAGGAGATGATCAAAAGGCAGATAAATTCGGGGCCAATGATGTAGGGATAGATTGCTGGTGAGAGCATTTTCTTGTCTAAAGTGATTATGGCTTTCTAACAAATTTTTATATCTTAATTACGGTTCTAAATTGATATGTCAAAACAGGTTATGGGGCACTGATGTGAAGACATTCTCTGAGATACAAATCCGCATCCTTAATCCAGAGGCATAATTTTACTTATGGCTGTCAACAGACAACAGTATCAAGAGTTTTTGTGCTGAACATTGTGAATGTTGAGCTGAAAAATGAAAGCAATAACCAGAGGAGTCTATGTTATCTGCATTATTTGATCATCTCTTTTGTAATTATTTTTGACAAATCTGTTTAGCCCACACATTCAACTCACAAGTGATGACAGATATCACACAAAGAAGTCAGAATCAAATGGGGGAACTTAGTTGACAATTTGTATCGGTACTATATCTAGTCTATTAAAATATACAGTGCACTAGATTAAATTAACATAAATTGTCTAATAAACTTCTAAGAAAATCTTATCCTTTTGGGGAATCAAACGCACCTAATACTTGTTGATTAAAATCTAATAATTGTGGCAATAATAAGAGTTCCTCAGACCTTGATCGTTATACTAAATGTATTAGGTGCGTTTGATTCGTAAAACAACAAGTATTGGATAGAATAGTACAAAACTCTACTTGGGATTGATAAAAAATAATATCTTTTATGTAGAAAATAAAAAGCGTGTTTTGGTATTTTTGATAGCCTGTACTCTTGGACACAACCAAATGATTGAGATACTAAATGATTGAGATATGTAATCTAGAATGTCTGATCTCAAATCAATGATTGAGATATCTAATTGTGTGAAATTGTGTCACACAACCAAATAACTGGAAAGATGTGTTTTGGAGGCAATGATATTATTATGTTAAGGGTCTGTATGGATTGACTTAATTCAACTTGTTTACTTGCATAAGTTTTATGACACTTTTTGGGAGAATTTTTATTAATAGCTTATGACATTTTTTCATAACCTTTTTTCAAGCTTATTTCATAAGTTGTTCAACATAGCTTATGAAAACAACTTATAGTATATACAAAAGCAATTTAACTTTAATTGTTCATTTACTATAGAATAATAGAAATAGCTTATGAAAGCGTATACTTAAGCACTTATCAAAGTAAGCACTTGTTTTATCAGCTTATCCAAAAAGGTTCTAAGTGATGAAGATAATAAGATAAAACAGGATAGATATTCATTAATAGGTATGAATATGTAACGAACTAGTGCACCATTTAAGAAATGGAAGATTGAAATAGCGGATTCCCAAAACCATAACAGCATCAAAGATCACAAAATCAATAAATATATCAGATGTGCATATATACCCTTAATTCAACAACCCAAAAAAGGAGGTACAAATAAAAGAAGCAAACTCTAAAACTTATGGAATATGCTTCCTCAGGCACCAATTTGAACATTTCAAAGGCCTCCAAATCCTATGAACACTACACCTATATATCTTCAAAAGCAAGCAAATAATTTTTCAGTTAGGATCAAAATCCAACAGAATAATCGTAAACAGCTCATTTTTGATAATTTAGTAGCCTGGTAGATCTTCTAACAGGAGAAGTGAAACATTTTACTGCAGTTTTCCCATCCTTTTTAAGCATCATGTGACTTTTCTTGGCAATGCTTCTTGTCAGCACCCTACTACTACACAATTTACCAGTTTCCTTTACAATCTTCTTCTTGGTACGTTTCTTATCCATGCGGTCACTTGATAATATGTCAAAATCCAATTTCTTTGCGTAAAGTGGAGACCTAAGACTATCAGGCTCATGGGTAGGATCAAATTCAAATACACTCATAAAATATTGACTATTTTCAGCTGCAGCAACACTTGAGACTCCATTTTCACCATTAGAAATCATGTCAACCTGCGGTTGAGACAAATCAAGACTCGCAATGTTGTTATTGCCTTCCGGTTCCATATCTTCCTGCTGAGACAACTTAAGACCCGCAATGTTGTCATTACCTTCAGGTTCTATATCTTCCTGCAAAGTTCCATCAGCTGCTTTTTTGTGGGGTGAAGCATTTGAGAATCCATTTTCACCATTATAAATCACACCAACATGTGGTTGAGACAACCTAAGATTCGCAATATTGTTGTTACCTTCAGCTTCCTGTGAGGTCTCATCAGCTGTTTTTTTGTGGGAAGAAGTATTTGAGTCGTCAAAACCAGTAACTTTATCCACGTTTTCACATTCATTTTCTGAACTATGAGCTGAATAATTTTTCCAATTGTGTGGAAATCCAACCGAGAAACGGCGACATACCTGTTGAAAGACATTCAATATTTCCAGAAAATTAAATGCGTCAATAACAGACACAATCACACACAAGGGTATTTATTCAATCCATTGAAGATTATGTGTATTTTGTTTCGCTAATAGAATTGATTTTGTCAAAAGGTATAGATTTGGGTTCCTGTCAGACAAAATTGTCGGACTCTAAATCTCATGCACGTGTGTGTGCCTCTGCCTAGTTTCACATAAAAAAGTTAGCAAAAATATAGGAGTTTGATTTCTACCAAATAAAAGTGATTGATTGATAAACCTCAATTACGGTGTCTGTGGAACATGAAGCAAACACATGTTGTGATAAAACAGTAAATTTGGCGTAGAATTAAAAATTTGACACAGCTTTTGCATCAAACTTTTTTTAGAAGTACAAACATGTGAACATAAATGAAATTAACTTCAAACTCAATTAAACCAAAACTAATTCTAAAAATTTAAGTGTATGTTTAAATTCACTTTTAAGAGAGGCCTAAAGTGATTCCAGACATGTTTAAAATATTCTTATGTAGAATCACTTATGCCTCCAAAATGAATTCTAACTCGAAGCTGAAATTTATAGCTTTTGCTTCCAAATTTGATTTTTACTCTCAAACTATGATTCAATTCAGTTTTACTTGAATGCATCAAAAGTCAAAACACACAATGTTTTACATACAACTCAATTTTAATAAAAAATCAATTCATTTAAAATCAAATTATATCAAAGGACTTACAGCAAAACCAAACACACTAGTTATATTCAAAATCAACTCTGTTAGAAGCTAGTGCAATCAAACGAGCCTAGAGAAGGGTCAAGAGGAGTGAGAAAGAAAAGGGTAACCCACCTCAGAAGAAAAACCATTTTGAGATGTACGTGAAGCGTTGATCAAACCGTGAAACATTACAGTGATGCCATCTTGAGTCTCTACAACATTGGGTTCATGTCTCTCTACAATCACTGAAGAAAAAAACATTCTTTCTCTCCTGCATGCACCAATAGTCACAATAAGTAATTACTCAAACAGAGAACCAATCAGAAACCTAAAAATGAAAGTAAAAAAAATTACTCCATTGAAGCAATGCCAGCAAGCGCTAAACCCTTGCATTGGTTTGGAGGTTTCACAAGCCACCATTCATGTAAGAAAATCTACAAAAACAAGCAAGTAGCTTCATGAGTGTGTATACTGTGAATAATTTCGTGAAGAATAAGAAACAAGAGAGAAGACTGAATGGCAAATACGTGTTTAGATTTGAAGATTGAGTTGGAGAGGGGTGTAGTGGTGGATCGTATTGGGGTCTTGGAAGCCATTCTGATTTTCTTGTCGAGGAGCAGTTTTCTTTCCGTTATCTCTCTTTTATTTTTGCTTAGCTTCTCGCCTTCCCTTTTGTAGGAAAATTTTGCTCCTAAACATGTTCAACCATATTTTCATTTCATAATTAAACAATAAATAAATCTTATAATTTGATTGATAAAAAAAAAACATAATTATGAAATATTACTCCCGCCATCTCACAATAATTGACATATTTGCTTATTTCGCACATATTATGAAGGTATCATGGCTTATGTATATTTGACATTTGAAGTGACACTCGATATATTATAGTGTACACTTGAAATGTGTATAAATGCAAATGTAATATATAGAATAACTAAACGATGCCCAAAACAAGCTTTAACAATTGACGCACATGTACTATTTACATAGTCTTAGACACAAATCATGACAACTTGTGCCACTGAGTTCATGAGATTAAGCATTGATACATGTTCATATCGGCACAAAAGAACAAGTATTACGAAACTCAAAGAAATGGGAACAAATGAGATAATGGTGTTTTAATAGACATCATATGACATGATGAGAATTGAAACAACTCAAGTTGTGTGTCCCATTAACTAGAGAATCAAAATCTGGTATCACTAATACAAAATTAAAACATAGTGCTGGTAATGTATTTTTTTTTTAAAACTCGGTATCCGGATCAATTTTGAGACCTTGAGAGGATCACACTCCAAGGTCCCAAGCTAACATTACCGGGCCAACTCAAATGGGTTGCAGATGTAACTAAAAAACATTAAACTCTCCTTTGCCCAAAATTGGAATTATAATATTTCTGATCATTTTTACAGTCACAAATATAACAGCAGCAAAAGAAAAACGCAGAATATGCTAAATTGAAACAGTTGTATTATCAGAATTTGAACAAATTCTATGAGGACTTTCAACAAACATGATAAGTGCATAAAAAAAAAAAGGAACGGGGAATCTGAAAATGAATCAGTTTAAACAGAAGACATGGGTTCAATTACGAAACTAAAATTAAGAATTACCTTGTGTTATTTATTGTTGTTTCGGAGGCTTGTGATCTTGAAACTCTATGAATGAATGGAAAAGAGACCCCAATTGCGTTTGGGTAATATATGTAGGGAGCGGAAAAGAAGAAAATAATAAAAGCGGGAAAATACGACTAGTTCTCCTAGTTTTTGTTATTTAGGGAGAGAAACCGATTTAGGATCCATCAAAAAAACTAAAATAGTCAATTACCCTCCTGAAATAGTAAGTTTCGTCAATTACCCTCTTGAAATTAACAAAACTTCAATTACCCTCTTGAAATTGCACAACGTTGATCAATTTACCCCCTCCGTCAAATTTTTCTGTTAGTTAACATGACGTTTTGCAAATACCCCCCTGAAGTTTTGTACTTATGTGCAAAATGCCTCCTGAACTTAAAAATTTATATATTTTTTTCTTATCCTTAAAAGTGACTGCATTATCACTAAATTGTGGAGCATATTAGCTAAGTTTTGATGGTATACAACCATATATGTTCCTTTAAACAATCAAACATTAACCATGTATTAGAGTCTAACGATATGAAAGTCAGCATAGTAAAGTACAACCACACTTGTCAGATGGAAAACTAATACATGTCAAACATAATGAAGCACATAAATAATATATGATTGACATAACCAAGAATTAACAAGATGTCAGAGTATATGGCCTTGCTATTGCTAATTTTAACCACACCAAAAATTTCACTTCCTTTATATTGTGAGCGGTGCACACCATCAACACACTTCTCTCACTTTCAAGAAAAAATACATAAACTTGTTACTTCTCTCACTTTATAAAGAATCTTGAAGGAATCATGGTCTTCTTCTCCCGTTAGGATTCAAAGAAATGGTAATAATATTATATTATGTATATTTCATTATGTTTTTTTAAGAGAATAAAAAAACATGATAGCCATCATCCTTTTGATCTCTAATGGGGTTAAGGACAACTTGAAAAGGAAAAAACAACATCTGATGTTGGAACAAAGAAATACTTTTATGTTTGTTTTATAAATATTTTTGAGTTTTGAACATTATTGTAGGGTTTACCAAATACTGCCTATTTCTTCTACAATACTGTCAATATATGGTTGTATATCGTCAAAACTTAGCTAATATGCTCCACAATTCAGTGATAATGCAGTCACTTTTAAGGATAAGAAAAAAATATATAAATTTTCAAGTTCAGGGGGCATTTTGCACATAAGTGCAAAACTTTAGGGGGGTATTTGCAAAACGTCATGTTAACTAACAGAAAAATTTGACGGAGGGGGTAAATTGATCAACATTGTACAATTTCAGGGGGGTAATTGAAGTTTTGTTAATTTCAGGGGGGGTAATTGACGAAACTTACAATTTCAAGGGGATAATTGACTATTTACTCAAAAAATAAAGAAACCAATTTAGGGAACCAATTATCGTAAAGTGATACTCCGCTCCAGTCTTATTTATAAAAAAAAAAAAATTGATCAACAAAAGTTGTGTTGAATTGTTTAATCAGATGCATGAAAAAAAAAATCCAATAAGTCCAATAAATAATTCTTCAAAAAAAAATCCAATAAAAAAAATAAAAAAAAGTCCCTAACAAAAACTGGAAAATATTGAAAAAAAACTAATATAAAAAATTGGAAAAAAATCAATATAAAAAACAGGAAAAAATAAAAACATAAATATAAATTAGACACAGGCATCTTCGGACCACCCCTATCACCGGACCTTCGCTACTCACCATCGACGGACCACCATCGTGCACCGCTGCCCGATCACTAGAGCTTCATTGTGGCTAGCCGGAAAATTGACCGGAGCTCCACATTTGCCGCCGCGGAGCTCCATCGTGGTCAACGTCGGCGATTCCGTTGACCACCAACAACCACCACCCTTACATTTATCTTTATTTAAATTAATATATATTATTCAATATTTTTTAATATTAAAATTATTGGGCTTGGCTGTGTCAAAAAATCAGCATTTAGCTTGGAAAATTGCTTTTCTGACATAGAATACTTCCTGTTGACACAAGTAAATGACCAAATTACCCCCAGCGGTAGTTAACTTTTTATTATGATTTTACGTGTTTTAGTAGAAAAATCAAAATAAATCGAAAGTTATTCAGAATTCTACGAAAACTTTATAGAAACCTCTATAAAAATACATATAGATGATCTGAAAAGTTTCGTAACATTCCGAATAAGTCTCGATTTTTTTTTTCCGACCGAAACACGCAAAATCGCAATTGAAAAAATAAAAAAAAATCAACATTTATTCGGAATGTTACGAAACTTTGCACATAATCTATATGTATTTATATAGAGGTGTCTATAAAGTTTCGTAGCATTTCGACTAAGTGTCGATTTATTTTGATTTTTCGACCGAACCATGCAAAATCGCAATTTTTTCAAGTGCGAGTCCGAAAAATTGTCCTAAAGGTTAAACTTTTTTACTCTTTTTTGCACTCATGTTTAGAACAAAAAAATAATATCTCCCACAAAAAATTTGAATTTTTCGACAAGGGACGGATTAAATATGAATTTTTAACGTGCCTAAAATTTAAGATACGAAAACATCAACCTAAAAATTGAATTTTGAGTTGTTTTTTTGCAGACACCTCTATAAAAATACATATAGGGTGTGTTTGGTAAAATTAGCTATAAGCTAGCTGGTAGCTGATAGCTGAAAAGTTAGCTGATAGCTGGAAGCTTATGGCTGAAAAGCTAGTTGATTGAAATTAAAGTGTTTGGTAAAATTAACGTTTAAAATGACTGATAAATATAAAATGATAGAAAATTACACATAAGTTTAATATGTTTTTTTAAGGACATATATTTAATATGTTATGAACTATATTTATAAACATTTTAAACTAATATATTTATTATAACAATTTTAATTTATTTCAAAGTATTTTTTGTCTTTAAAATGATAAATGTGATATATAAATTTAACTAAGATTATATTTAATAAAATTTGTATATTATTACAAAAATATTTGAATGAGACCGTATAAAAAAATATAAACCTCAAAACATATTTTAACAAACAGGAACGTTAAAAAAACATCAAATAGAAAGAAAAAAAAAGTGAATAACGCAACCGTAAAAAAAAAATAAACACAACGTGGGTAGTTTTGTTTTCTTCAGTGGGTAGTTTTCTAAAATAAAAGATGATATAAAGGACAAAAATGGAAGAAAATATAAAAAGCTACCAGCTATAAGTTAAAAAGATACTTGAATTAGCTTCTCAAAAAACGTTATAAGCTCATGAGAAAAGCTTGTTACCAAACACGTCACGTTTTCATCCAACGAACTTATAAGCTAATCTAACAAGCTATAAGCTAGCTTATTTATGTTACCAAACACAGCCATAGAGGATCTGCAAATTTTCTTAGTATTTTGAGTAATCCTCAATTTATTTTGATTTTTTTACTGAAACGCGTAAAATTGCAATATTTTTCTAACTGCACACCCGTAAAAGTTATATAGAGTTTGAATTTTTTTCATTATTTTTTGTACACATATTAAGAACTTAAAAAAAACATTTCCCGCAAGAAAAATTAGAATTTTTCGATAACGGATGGATTAAATATGAATTTTTAATGCGCCTATAACTCTAGAAACCAAAACATCAAAACGTCGACCTTGAAATTGAATTTTGATCTGGTTTTTTGCCGATAGCTCTAAAAAAATATATATAGAGAGGGTCTGTAAAGTTTCGTAGAATTCTGAATAAGTTTCGATTTATTTTGATTTTTCGACTGAAACGCGTAGAATCATAATAAAAAGCAGCAAAGGCAGCGGCAGTTAACTGCTTCTGGAGGAGCCAGCGGCAGTTAACTGTCGGCGCATATGCCAGAGGCAGTTAACTACCGACGGGGGTAATTTGATCATTTACTTGTGTCAATAGGAAGTATTCTATGTCAAAAAAGCAACTTTCTTGAGCTTGGGTTACCAAAAAATTGGGCTTGGTTGTGTAAAAAAATCAATATGAATTGTGCTCATTACCGAAATGGATTCGCTCATTCCCAAAGTAAATGTCCAAAATACCCCTACGCATGTTAATTCACGCAATAAAAGTTAACTCACGCTAGTGTTAAATTTACATGAGTTAACTCACGCTGCGTGACTTAAATCACGCAGAAAAATCACACACTAAAACCCGACGTGAGTCACGTTGGTTTTGTTTATCCAACTTAACAATTGTTTTCCAACGGGGTTTGCTTGTAGAATAATAGAAAAGAAGAAATAGATTTCTTTTTTGGGGTTTGCTTTGTAACTCTATGATCTTTTGCTCAAGTAATTCAGTTCGATATATTATACTGTGAATGTGAATAGTTGTTTTCAATAAATGTTGGCCTCATAGTTTTAAAACTCGACTCGGTCATCGATTCGGTAGGGGTATCGGGTCACTGGGTCAATGGTCGAACCACTGGATCAATGGTCGAACCACATGACTGAATCGGATTAAATCGGATAACTCGGTTAAATGACTCGGTCTTAAGATTAAATATTTATAGGTATTTAACTAGATTAAAATACATATCAAACTAGATTTATACTTTATAAAAAATTAATGTTAACTTGTAATTGTCAAAAACATTACATTGCCTTTTAAAAAATATAAATATATAATTATTCACAAATATATAAATAAATAACATTGCTTTATATTTTTGGTTAGACACTTTTGTAATTGCAGGTTCTTAGAAACATTACAATTGGGCTTATTTGAGTAGCCCATTATACACCACAAAGTGAAAACCTAAAGATATAGCTATAACACAAACCATGAACATTAGCTGCCGCATGGCATAACATAGCAACAATACAACTTTTCTTTCTCATTCCATTCTATGCTTGTTTGAGTCTTCAATGGAGCTTTCAACAAAAATCTGCAAGGGAATTCGTATGCGGTTTCAGTTACTTCTCTCTTTCCAATCGCAGCTTAAGACCAAAATCCCCAAACCTTTCTTCTTCCTTTTTTTTTTTTCTTTTTTTTTTTCTGAGAATGTTAAACATTGGACCGGCCGGTTCTTTAAACCGACTGAGTCATCGGTTTTGATCGGTTTTTATCGAGTCTGATTGCATGACCGATCCAATGAGAAGCTCGAACCGGACACCTCACCAGTTCACGGTCGGACCGGCCGGTCCGGTCCGGTTTTTAAAACTATGGTTGGCCTTCTATATCTATCTATATCTATATACTAATAAGAAAATAAATGTCCCTTGAATTTATCATTTTGCCCTTATAAGGGGCAATTTGGTAATCTATTTATTGGTTGAGTTTTTTTTTTTTTTGAACAATGACCTATGAATTTTCATTTTTGCCCCTAACCAATTTTTTTTAATTATTTTCTAATTTTTATATTTTTAACTTTTTCAATTTTTTTTTATCTCAAATTCAGTTGTTTCTACATTGCCGTTGTGGGAGATTAAGATATCGTTTGACCCGACATTTTTCAAACTTCTCTACATTTTTAAGGAGAAGTTAGGTCAAACACAATATCAATTAAGTACTTACTAAAAAAAGTACTTTTCTTGAACGCATAAAATTGAATGGAATGAGCTTTGACCAGAAGATGTTCAATGTTACTTTAAAAAACTACTTCTCGACAATTTATTTCACAAACACCTCTTTTCAACTTATGCCGGGAACCTTTTCTTTATTTTTTAATATTATATATATATTTGTTGAACAATGGCCTATGAATTTTCATTTTTGCCCCTAACCAATTTTTTTTAATTATTTTCTAATTTTTATATTTTTAATAACTTTTAATTATTTTCCAATTTTTATATTTTTAACTTTTTCAATTTTTTCTCCCAAATTCAGTTGCTTCTACATTGCTGTGCTCCCTGATTTTCGGATATCAAACCATTAATTGATTTGAATCGTCAATCTTTGAACTCTCAATTTTTATTCGTGGGAATGGAAAAAATGAGTAAAAACCCTTATCGAGACTTTGGATTCGGGGGTTGGTTTCGAATAGGGAAGGTATTAAGCACCCTAAACGACTTCGGTACTCCGAAGGAACCGTTTACCTAGATTATCTTGTGCTAAATTCATTCGCTTACTTGAAAAATTATTACCTAAAAATCTAAGTGAAAGAATGGAAGGAGAAGAAGTATGTTTTTGGTTATTTTTATTTGATTTGGAAGGACAAGTCCTCTGCCTACGTACCCTTTTGGGAAAGGGATCAAAACCGACGTAGTTCCACTCAAAAATTTCTTTGGTGGGTTAGGTTGATTTTAAGATTTTTGAAAATGGTTTTAAGAAGAGAAAGAGGCCTCAAGGCATGAGATAAAAGAAATGAGTGAGGTTGATTGATTTTAAATTTTGAAAATGATTGAAGTTGAATTAAAATTGATTGAGAGTTTGATTAAGAAAATAAAGGAAAAATGTTATTAAGAAAATGATTTTGAAGTTTTGCATATTTGATTTTTTGATAAAATGATTTTTCTAAACTAAAGGTGAAAACTAACGTAACATCGTAGAAAAACGAGCGGAAAGCGGTAAATAAATTGTGGTAGTGTCGGTGCTTGTGTTACCTACATTATTACATCAATTCCTAAATACAACCCTAAGGCCTTTATGCCAAAATAAAATGCAAGAAATAAAACTTACATCAATTTCCTATTTATACACACTAAGTCAATGACAAAATAAAATGATGAGAAAATTAAATGTGCATGCTATGATTCAAAACAAAGATTAAATCGTTAGTGAGCATAAGAAAATATTGAGATGAAATGAGCAAAAATTAAAATGAACATGTGGAAACAAATAATAGACAAGAAATTAAGAGATGACATGTAAAACTAGCTAGTAACAAATAAAAATAGAGTAAATAGTCAATTACCCCCCTGAAATTGTAACTTTCGTCAAAAACCCCCCTGAATTTTGCAAAATGTCAAAAACCCCCCTGAAAATCCCTCCGTTAATTTCCTCCATCCAACATGCTGATGTGGCCATTAACTGCCACGTGGCACTGACACATGGTCAAAAAAGTCATGCCACGTCATAGGGGGGTAATTGACTATATTTATTTTTTTTTTGAAAAAAATCTGATTTTTTTTTTTGAAAAAAATCTGATATATATATTTTTTTTTAAATCTGATTTTTTTTTTCTTTTCATAATTAACATTTGTGCCACCCACTGAACATGCAAATACCCCCTGAAATTAAACATTTATGTGCAAATACCACCCTCAAATTTAAAATTTATGTAGCAAATATCCCCTCAAATTTATAACTTATATGCAAACATCCTTTCCAAATGTAAAACTTATATGCAAATTACACCTTGAATCATAAAACTTTAATGGTTAAGTAAAACTTATTCTTAATCTATAATTTACTATATCTCTAATAACAATAAAAAAGAAAAAAAAATCACATCTTTAAAATAAAACAAAGGGGGAGAGGTTATTGGTGCATGAATGGATGGTTGTGTGTAGGCTCACGTAGAATTGTTTTTTGGCCAAGAGCTTGGGAATATTTCTAGCTATGCTCCTTCAGGGGTTCCCACGCAACACACCACTAGTTCTCTATCTGTTAAGGCCTAAGGGTGTTGCTTGAAATGATGACAAATTATTGCCATTACACTTTTGTTGTTGGAGAAAATTTAACTTCCCGCTGTAATTACACTTTGCCATAACTACCAAATTTACCTTCATATATTATATATATGTCTTGGTCAAATCCTTGTTAATTTTTTTTTCTGTAGGATCTGCAATTATTTGCTCTCAAAACACAACATTTTGATGCATATGCATCTCTGTTTCCATGTTATTTTAAAGATGTAATTTTTTTCTTTTTTTATTGTTATTAGAGATATATTAAATTATAGATTAAGAATAAGTTTTACTTAACCATTAAAGTTTTATGATTCAAGGTGTAATTTGCATATAAGTTTTACATTTGGAGAGGATGTTTGCATATAAGTTATAAATTTGAGAGGATATTTGCTACATAAATTTTAAATTTGAGGGTGGTATTTGCACATAAATGTTTAATTTCAGGGGGGGTATTTGCATGTTCAGTGGGTGGCACAAATGTTAATTATGAAAAGAAAAAAAAAATCAGATTTCATTCAAAAAAAATAAATATAGTCAATTACCCCCTATGACGTGGCATGACTTTTTTGACCATGTGTCAGTGCCACGTGGCAGTTAACGGCCACATCAGCATGTTGGATGAAGGAAATTAACGGAGGGGGGTAATTGACAGACGCTTGACAATTTCAGGGGGGTTTTTGACATTTTACCAAATTCAGGGGGATTTTTGACGAAAGTTACAATTTCAGGGGGGTAATTGACTATTTACTCAATAAAAATATCATATATAAAGACACAATAAGCAAGAATTAAGAAACAAGGGAAGGAATGAGCCAAGAAAAAACAAGTAAAATGGATTTTAAGACTTGGAGGTTAAAATGATGGAAAAACATTTTTTAGAATTTTGAAGTGTTAAAATATGAAGAAAATAGAGTAAAAGTATTAAAAAAAAAAGGGTTAATTAAGTTTTTAGTCCCTATAAATATACACAGTTTTGTTTTTAGTCCCTACAAAATAAAATCGCAATTTTTAGTCCCTGCGACATTTTCCTTAAGCATTTTAGGGACCAAAATTGTTGATGGAAATTTTTTACATGGACCAAAAGTACTGATGGAAAATTTTATAGGGACTAAAAATGATGATGGAAAATTTTATAAGGACTAAATAGTGTGATTTTATTTTGTAGGGACTAAAAACAAAATTGTAAATATTTATAGGTATTAAAAACTTAATTAACCCAAAAAAAAAATGAAAAGACAAATAAAAACAAAGTTTGGCTCAGCATGATTAATTCTGGACCGTTGGATTAATCCAGTGGTTCAGATTCAGTCACTGGATTCATCACAGCCACTGGATCTAAGATCCAACGGTTAAACAAAACAGAACACAGAAGGCTGTAAACAAAGAACACGCGTGTGATCTAACAGAATTATCACTGACCGTCAGATACGAGATCAAATAGTCTAGATCTGAAGATGTACAAATATCACCATGGATCACACATACAGGACCGTTAGATTAAAAGAGGAGGAAAGATCTAAGGGTTCAGAAAGAAGGGAAGGAGGAACCAGATGGACCGGTTCGGTTCAGATGAACCAGACCGGTTCGCATATGCTTATAAAAAATTTTTGAACCGGTTTCCTTCATTTCTTCCTTTCTCCCTCTCTCTAAACAAACTTAGTGAGAGAAGGTCTGCAAGTGCAGCCTTCTTCTCCGACGAGTTGCTTGAAAGCCGGCACGGCGGCGCCACCGCGCCGGGAAATCCAAACACCTCTGTTTAAAAAAAAAAAAAACTTCAGATCTAGATATCCTTTTTCTTCCTCTTTCCAAAAATCTACTTAGTTTTCACAAACAAACAACCTAAACTTTTAGATCTAAGTTACAAGTTTCGAAAATTTTTGTTAAAAGAAGGAGGAAGAGAAAGGATCACTACCTCAATATTTCTGGAGGCCGAATCGGTTCCTCTTCACTCGCGGTTCAGATCGGTTTGTTACTTGCCTCTTCGCGATCTGGTTCAGATTGCTGCTTGAACGGTCCGATCTAGCTTAGTCCTTCCATTGTTGATGATATACGAGCCGAAGCTTGATGTTGATGTTGTTGTTGGATTCGTGAATCAGTGTTTACTGGATTCACGATCTGAAATGTTTGTGTACGAAGGTTTTATGGCATTTTCACAGATCTGGAGATATTCCAGTGTTGTTCTTTGGTTTGATCTGAAAAGAAACGAGAGAGAATTGGATTTTGGTGTTTGCTGGAATTTTATGGGTGAACATTCATGAAATGTTCATGATGTGTTCATGAGTTTTTTATTTTATTTTTGGCTTTTGATTCGGAAAAGTGGAAAGAGAAAGGATTTTTGTGTTTGTGTAATATTTGCCGCATAATTTCTGACTGATTCTGTACAGTGATTGATTGGTGACGTTTTTTTTCTCTCTCAACAGTGCAGCAGTAAATGCTGCTATTTATATCTGACACATGTAGGGTTCTGGATCAAATTGACTACTAAGCTTCTGACACGTGGACATGGACCAAATGACTTTCAAGAGGACTAAATTGGACTTTGTAGAGACTTAATAAAAAATAATATGAAATAGAAAACTTGATTTTGAAAAAACGTGACTTAATCAAAAAACGAAAAGAAAAAGAAAAGGAAAAAACTAAAGAATATAAAACAATAAAGAAATTAGATAAGTGGAATTAAAAATAATAAAGATAAAGTGAATGAATTAACAAAAAGTAAAATTGTCCCTTTCGGAAACCAAATGAGGTACTTCAAAGTAACCTCTCTGTCGAAATTTCGTTTGAAATGATTAAAAAGACGCGACTTCTAAAATACGATTAGACCTTTTAAAATGACTTGACTGTTATGACTAAAAAGACTATAAAATGCGTTATAAAAATGCAGATGAAGTGATTCTAATTGTTGTAAAAATGCAAGCGGGGACTTAAATGCAAGATAAAAGTTTTTAAATGATTAAAGACGAAAAACACGAGTTCTAAATGGTAAAAAAAAACGAATACAAGAGAAAGTGGACTATTTTAAAATATGGACAAAAAAGATTTTAAACGATCCAAATTTGGGGTATGACAATTGCCGTTGTGGAAGATTAAGGTATCGTTTGACCTGATATTTTTCAAACTTCTCTACATTTTTAAGGAGAAGTTAGGTCAAACACAATATCCATTAAGTACTTACTAAAAAAAGTACTTTTAGAACAAATAGGTTAAATCTAGGGTTAATATTGCATCACCGATTAACATTTAGAAATAAGAGATGTCATTTTGCACAAATTAAATCTAGGGTTAATATAATTTGTTTAGTAAAATTAAAGAGAAAAATTAGGAGCGATTTGTTTATTTTGATTTCCCTAACAATTAACGTTAACATTTTGATCAAATTAAACAGGGTTAATTAAATAGGGTTAATAAGTAAAATTAAGCAAAGAAGTTAGGTTAATTCAATGGCAAAATTTTGCGTCCGGGTTAACTTTAAGAAATAAATTAAAATAGGTTAAGTATAGCAAGACGGGTTAACATTTATAAGTAAGAGATTAAGTTAAGTATAGCGAGACGGGTTAACGGTTATTCCTTTCCAAAAAAACAGCATATAATTGGGAACATACTTTTATTTTACTTTAGATAAACATTAAATGCAAAAGTGTGGAGGGAAAAATTAGGTTAAAATTAGAGATGACATTTTGCATAAATTAAATCTAGGGTTAATATAGTAAAGTCACACGAAAAAATAGGTTAAATCTAGGGTTAATTTTGCATCACGGGTTAACATTTAGAAATAAGAGATGACATTTTGCATAAATTAAGTCTAGGGTTAATATAGTAAAGTCACACGAAAAAATTAGGTTAAATCTAGGGTTAATATTGCGTCACGGGTTAACATTTAAAAATAAGAGATAAGAGATGACATTTTGCATAAATTAAATCTAGGGTTAATATAGTAAAGTCACACGAAAAAAATAGGTTAAATCTAGGGTTAATATTGCGTCACGGGTTAACGTTTATAAATAAGAGATGACATTTTGCATAAATTAAATCTAGGGTTAATATAACTTGTTTAGTAAAATTAAGGAGAAAAATTAGAAGCGATTTGTTTATTTTGATTTCCCGAACAATTAACATTAACATTTTGATTAAATTAAATA
Organism: Medicago truncatula; assembly: GCF_003473485.1. Lineage (NCBI taxonomy): Eukaryota > Viridiplantae > Streptophyta > Magnoliopsida > Fabales > Fabaceae > Medicago > Medicago truncatula. The sequence continues at coordinate 17,548,202 of NC_053046.1, read as the reverse complement.
GGGTTAATACAGTAAAATTAAGCAAAGAAGTTATGTTAAATCTTGGGCAAAATTTTGCATTCGGGTTAACTTTAAGGAATAAGATATTATAATAGTTGTCATGTTATTTTTTATGTAGTGTTTTAGGCTCTATGTTGCAAAATTTTGGTTTACGCAGCTTTGATTTTCACATTTATAAAGGACAATAATTTTCTGTAATTTATAAGATTTCTCATTCGAAACTATATTTTAAAAAAATACGTTATTCAACCCGTGCTTAACTAGTTTTGACAGGAAAGAAAAAAAAAACAACACGTAGAAGAATAACAAATTATTTTAAAATGATATAGTTAGTATATATGTTAGTGGCGGTTAGTTTGTGGAGGTAACAATACATCATTTTCAAAGAAATAGATTCACATTTTCGTAGAATCAAAGAAATCAACATGGAAACAATCGTTAAGTTGGATAAACAAAACCAGGGTGAGTTAACTCACGTTGGGTTTCAATGTGTTTTTTTCGGCTTGACTTCGTGAGTTAACTCACGTTTCCATTTACATTAGCGTGAGTTAACATGTGTAGGGGTATTTCAATCATTTATTTTGGGAATGAGCGAATCCATTTAGGTAATGAGCAGAATTCAATCAATATTGGTCATGGTAAAATAGAAAATAGGGGCTTTCATCACACAAAAAAACAATCTATTTGTAACAAAAAAGTGTTAAAAATAAGAAAAAAATAATTTAAGAAAAAAAAAGAATTTATATTTTAATACATGGATCGGATGGGTATCTTATCCATTGACAATATAATAATGGATGGATTAGATTTTTAAAAGATATTTAGTATATTGTTAATGATTTTTTTTTTTAATCTATCAATTACAATCTAATTAGTAACTGGTGAAATAAACTGAAAGCGAGTGAACCCTAGCAGTAATTACTTAGGACGTGACATAACTAATATTGAGTAAAATCTGCTGAAATCAGGATATAACTAGTTAATAATTAAGGAAACAAGTGACTTCACGACTTAAATCTGCCCGGTAACTCTATTCTCCTCACACCTTGGTAAGGTAGATGCTGATCGCGCTGCCCATTTGTAGAACTACCGAGAGAGAGAGAGAGTGTGTGCTATGTACTCCTAAGATTCATAGATGGTAAAACCTTTAGGAACACCGGTCATTATACCTTCGGAAATTTAGGAACGTCAACTTAAGTTTATGTTTCAATTATCCCTGAGGTATTAAGACCCCACACGTAAGGATCACCGTGTGACCAACAAGTGCAACTCAATAGGCGGAGGAATAGACCAAATTCAACCAAGAGAGTAAGACCCCACATATAAGGATCGTCGTGCGACCACCAGGTGCAACTTGACAAACTGATTAGGTTACCACGTACCGACGGACTCATCACTTAGATAGTCTACTTAGAATAACTAAACGCAACTTGACTGTTATTTAATTCCAACAAATGATGGGGGGGATTCAAAGAATGATAACCGCGGCTAACATTTCTGCAACCAAAACAGGTAATATGTTGTATTGCAAACAGATAAAAATTACAAATCTCTTAACCTTCAAATCTTTTATATTATTTTGTTCTAAAATAAGTAACACGAATTGTTTGGACGAACCAACAATTTATGTGGATATGATAAATATCACTTTATTACATCGTAAGCGATTTGGTATACTTGCCTTATCCGACCATCACAGAACTCATGAGAGATAATTCCTACTTCATCACAAAGAGGATGTGTACCTTTAGTGGTTATGACTTTGCTGGTTATTGCAAAAAGATTTTATAAATAATTTTGCGCCTTCTATTAAAGAACATAGCTATTAGATGACCATCAATTGAAACAAAAAAGACATCTTTCATTCATAAACAAAATCCAATAACATATACATAAATGTAATGTGCTCCTTAGTGGCGCAAAGTTCTAGGAGCAATAATTGTTCGAGACCTCAAAATATCATAGACATACTTTTTAGAAGGTATCAATAATACAAAATTTATTTATAGTTTTTCTGTCAACTAACAAGGTTTCCAATTCAAAACAATATTATTCTTTGAAGCATCAAATATGTAAAGAGATGGCATTACCTCTAATTTTTATTTCATGTGAAAACTCATAAATAGTAAAGATTATAATCGTAAATCATAATAATAGAATTTTATTATCTTCACATGTTCAAAGTTTAGATGAATGAAAATATCTACTATATCATTTACCATAAACACAACATCGATTATACAAAACATATAGTATGGACCATTCAATCTAAAAATAAAGTTTAATTTATCATGCGAGGTTTCATTACAATTAATGACTACTCTTATGTTCAATCATAAATATATATGATTGATCTTTCAAAATATTCTTTGATATTATTCTAATTTTTACTCAATTTAACTACTTTAGGAGCACGTTCAAGAGGCATAATTAATTTTTATTTTATTTGTTTTGGTAGAACATATACTAAGATCTAATAGATCTTATATATTTGAATTGTGGTTAAGAACTCAACCACAAACCTCTATATATCAACAATGAGCAAGGAAAATTATAATTTTTGCAATCCTTTAAAGATATTAAATTTTAGTTCTTCAATAACTATATCTTAAATCATCATAAATTGTGATAAAAAAAACATTTGTTGTTTGAACGATCCTTCAAGGATGCTTCAAAAAATAATTAGTTCTTCAAGATCTGTATTACACAAGATCTTCAAATCATCAAGAGCAGTTCATTCTTTACACAATCTTTGAGGGACTTTGGATATTAATTCATTTTTTATTTATTCTTTAAAGCTACTTAAATTGGTTGTTTTTAATTGGAGTCACATGATTATTTTATTTTATTTTATTTTAGAATGACTTTCCCCAAGAAAATTAAGATGATTAAATAATCTAGGAACATTTTTAGTACTTGAACAATTCATTAATATTTTAATCACAATTGATTTAACCAATGAACAATCCAAATTATTAGTAGTAGTTCTATGAAAACACACAATAATAATGATTAAAAGTGGAGTATATGCCAGCCACATTTCGGGAATGACTCTCAAAAAAAATCAAACAGTGAAACCAGTGAATATATCTATATATGAGAGGCAAGTATAAATCATTTGGATTAGTGAGCAAAAAGAATTAAGAAAAATTCTTCTAGACCTTTATCAATTTTTCCTATTGCTTTGAGCATGACAGTTGAGGTAAGTAAATAATTCCTTAGCATATGAAGTGACAAATACATATAAAGTGACAAAAAAGAGGTACTAGGTAGGAAATTAACATAATGAGAGAGAAGAGAGTGGCGATCAGTTTACTATTCACCATCATCTTCATCTAGCCTTTCCTTCATCGCAGGTAACCTCTTAACCTCAAACCAACCCCAGTTTTTCTTCTTAGTTTCACAATGCAAACTTATATTCATTCTTGGAAATGTCTTGCAAACATAGATCCACCGATTGATTCATCCAAAACCCTTGATAAATCTGACCCATTTGTTCAAATCCCTAGACCTGAAACTCAAATTAACAACCATGAGTCAGTGACTCTCAACCGTAGCCTACATGTGAACCAAAACAAAACTACCCCATCAAACAAGCCGACCCAAACATTTGTCCAACCCAAAACTTTTGCCCAGGCTCTGTCAAACAATCATCTTTGTGATATTCCCTCATCACAACTACCTCAGCCTGTCATCAAAGGAGACAATCTATCCATTTCAATCCCAGAAGAAGAATATGAAGCAGGTATGGCATCTTGCAAACTCAACCTTCATGCCAGGGTCATATGGCCCAAAGGGGCAACCCCTCTTACTGTTTTTGCTTTGAGAAATTGTCTGTTGTCTGTTTGGAAGAATTTAGGTAAGTGGGGGGTTTCCTCAATAGGAAGAGGATACTATGAATTTGTTTTTTCCAGCTTGGAGGATGTAAAGAGAGTTAGATCAGTTCCTTTTTGGAATCTTAATCCAGGTGTCTTAAAGCTTTTTGCTTGGTCTCAAGATTTTAAACCTAATTTACAAAACAATTCCACTGCACAAGTATGGGTTAGGTTACACGGCCTTCCACAGGAATATTGGAGACCAAGGATTTTCTTTGCTATTGCAAATAGTGTTGGAACACCTATTTGCACAGACTCAGCCTCAACCAAGCCAATGATAGACAGAACATTTGGCCAATATGCTAGAGTTTTGGTTGATATGGATATTACAAAGGATCTAAGATACAATGTTTTGGTAGAAAGAAAGGGTTATGCTTTCTTTGTGGAATTAGAATACGAAAATTTACCTGATTATTGTGTTCACTGCAAGAAAATAGGACATGATGTGGAAATTTGCAGATTTGCTATTAAAACTGTACAGGCCAGGACAGCTTCAAAGCTAATTAACAATGAACAAAAAAAGGTTCATGTTATAGCTAGAGATGGGAGAAAAAATCAGGGCAAGAATGTTGAGAATCCCATAATTGTTGAAGAAGCAGCTTTGAAAGAGGTAGAGGTAATCAACAAAAACAAGGACAAACAAAAGGATCCTGCTGCCGAAGAGGGAACTAGTGGAGTAAAAAACATGGGTATACTGCTGCAAAAGAATCAATTTCAAATTCTACAAGTTAACGAAGATCCAATCAGTCCAAGAGCCGTAATGAGAAGTCAAGATCAGAATTTAGAAAAAGAGATCAATGATGAATTGGAGGAAAGAGTAGTTAATGAATCAGTGCAAGACTCAAGCTCTCAAGGCTCTGAGTTTGTTGATGCTACACAATTTCAAATTCTCAACAATGATGTCAATGATCAAGAAGATGTTGAAACTAAACTTCCAACTCCTGAAAGAGTTCAAAATGACATGGAATTTCTCAAACAGTCATGGGCCAATATAGTGGATGATACAGCCGCTGAAGACAGACTCTCAGAGGAACTAGAGCAGCGACAAGCTGCAGTTGAAGAGGAGCAACAACATATTTTTGCTGAAGACTTTCAGCTAGTTACAACAAGAAGTCAGAAAAAAACAGCCAAAAAGAAGCAGAATCTGAAGACTGTTCAGCATCAAGCCAGAGCCAATAAGGTTTTTTATCAAAAACCTTTCAAATGAAGTGTTTGTTCTGGAATGTTAGGGGTATAGCTAATCACCCCTCAAGATTAGCCTTAAAAAGACTAATTATTTTGCATAAGCCTGACATTGTAATTATTTCTGAACCCTGGATGTGCTTCAATACTTTCCCTAATAGATGGCATTCTAACCTTAACCTAAAACTTTTTGCCATGAATTCTAGACCTAATCATCTCCCTAATCTCTGGTGCTTTTGTAAATCCAACCTTGACCCTATCCTTCTTGCTACTGATGATCAACAGGTTACCTTCTCTTTAACTATAGATTCCAAAGTAGTGGCCTTTACAGCTATCTATGCATCAACCAGTTACATCAAAAGAAGACAATTATGGTCCTCTTTGAATTCCCTTCAATCACAACATTCTATTCCCTGGTGTTTTATTGGGGACTTTAATGTTGTTATTGGATCCCATGAATATAGAGGTTCTTATCCTCCTGCCAGACTTCCAATGGAGGAGTTTCTTGGATGGTCAGAAGCTAATAATCTCTATCACATTCCCACTAGAGGTTCAGAGTTTACTTGGTCAAATGGGAGGAGAGGAAATAGAAGCACTGAAAAAAGATTGGACAGATCTATCTGCAATCAATAATGGTTAGATTTGTGTTGTTCCCTTTCTTGTTCAACTTTAACAAAACACAAATCAGATCACCATCCCCTTTTACTTGAGTTCCAAGTGACCCCAGTCAGTTTTGCTTCCCAATTCAAATTCCAACAAATGTGGGCCCTTCACCCCGATTGTAAAGACATTATCACCTGTAGTTGGAATTCAAACATTATAGGCTCCCCTATGTACATTCTTAATTCCAAGCTGAAGAACCTCAAAACCATTTTGAAAGTGTGGAATAAGGAAGTCTTTGGAGATGTGCACGCTGCTGTGCAAACTGCAGAAGATAATTTGAATCAAATTCAGAATGATATCAACTTGCAAGGTCCCTTTGACACCCTTCTAGATGCTGAGAAATTAGCCCAAACCAACCTCGAACTTTGCTTGAAACAACAAGAAACCTTTTGGAAAGAGAAAGCTAAAATCAATTGGCACTTAGAGGGTGACAGAAACACAAAATATTTCCACAAAATAGCCAAAATCAAATCAACCAGTAAACTGATCACCACTCTGCAAGATGGAGAGAATACACTTACAGATACTCAACAAATTGCAAATCATATTGTTAATTATTATAAGTCTTTATTTTGTACTAACTTTGTTTTGCAGGACCAGTTACTTGTAGACGAAGTAATCCCTAAACTAATCACAGATGACATAAATGCAGTTCTCACCACTCTCCCTTCATCATTGGAGATCAAGGCAGCAGTTTTTGGTCTAAACAAGGATAGCGCTCCTGGTCCTGATGGGTTCGGTGCTTTCTTCTTTCAAAATTATTGGCAGATTGTCAACAAGGAGGTTGAAAATGCAGTATTGGAGTTCTTCACAAAAGGATGGATTCTTCCAGGTTTCAATTCTAATATCATTGCTCTGCTTCCAAAAAATCCAAATGCCACTTCAGTAGATCATTATAGACCAATAGCTATGGCAAATTTTAAATTCAAAATCATTTCTAAGATTTTAGCAGATAGATTAGCTCAGCTTATGCCAAAGATCATCTCTAAAGAGCAAAAAGGTTTTATTCAAAATAGAGACATTAGAGACTGCCTATGCATTGCCTCAGAAGCTGCTAATTTATTACATAACAAATCTTATGGGGGTAACATTATGCTAAAGATAGACATATCCAAAGCTTTTGACACTTTAGAATGGCCCTTCTTAATTCATGTTCTGAGAGCTTTTGGTTTTAATGAAACCTTCTGCAACTGGATTGAAGTTATTTTAAAGTCTGCATATCTTTCAATTTCTGTCAATGGAAAAGCACAAGGTTATTTCAACTGTACTAGAGGGGTGAGACAGGGAGACCCTTTATCCCCTCTTTTATTCTGCCTGGCTGAAGATGTTTTGAGTAGAGCGATTTCTAAATTAGTTGTTGATGGAAAGCTTGAACTCATTAAAGGAACTAGACATGTTAATGTTCCTTCCCACACTTTTTATGCTGATGATTTGATGATATTTTGTAAAGCCAAAAATGCAGGTATCTCAAATCTTAGAGATTTATTTATCAAATATGCATTGGAATCTGGTCAAGTGGTGAATTGTGCAAAATCAACAATGTATCCTGGCTCCATTGCAGTTTCTAGGATTCAACAACTCTCCACAATGTTAAACTTCAATATAGGATCTTTACCTTTCAATTATTTGGGGGTGCCTATTTTCAGAGGGAAACCAAAAGTTTCTCATCTTCAACCAGTAGCTGACAAAATCAAAGCAAAACTATCTGCTTGGAAGGCCTCCCTTCTCTCTATGGCTGGTAGAATTCAACTCGTTAGATCAGTAATTCAAAGTATGTTGATGTATAGTATTTCAATATACTCTTGGCCCATGTCTCTGATCAAGGATGTTGAAAAATGGTCAAGGAATTTCATTTGGAGTGGAGATGTGGATAAGAGAAAGCTTGTTACAGTTGCCTGGAAGAAAGTCTGCTTGCCTTTCTCTCAGGGTGGTTTAAGTCTGAGGTCCATTAAAACTCTCAACACATCAACAAACCTTAATCTTCTCTGGAAGATGTTGCATTCAACAGATGATTGGGCAATCTTGTTGAGATCTAGAGTTTTGAGGTGCAGAAAACCAATTCAATACCACATTTACTCCTCATTATGGAATAGCATCAAAGAGGAATTCAGTGATATCAACAATAACTCTATTTGGCTCCTTGGTAATGGTCAAAATATCAGTTTCTGGAATGATAGCTGGTGTGGAGCACCCCTTTCTCAAGCCTTAAGCATTCCTGATGCAATATCAGTTCATTTATCTTCAACTGTTAGTGATTACATTGTTAATGGTGAATGGAGTATTCCTGAAACTCTTTGTCAAATGTTTCCTCTTCTCAGTCAACTTGTGCAACAAGCTACTATCCCACTGGAAGATAAAGATGATCAATTAATTTGGAAGCATTCAGCTAATGGTTTCTTGGACCTCAAGCAAGCTTATGTTTTCAAGAGAAATAATAATGAAGATCTGAAGTGGCCAAAGTTAATTTGGAATAAGGATATTCCTCCCTCAAAGTCTCTTATGGTCTGGAGGCTGATGCAAGGGAAGATTCCTACTGATGATAGATTGATGGATAGAGGCTGCCAGCTGGTTTCCATGTGTAACCTCTGTTGTAAGAATTCTGACTCTTTTATGCATCTCTTCTTTTTCTGCCCTTTTGCTTTAAAATTGTGGTCCTGGTTATCTGCATCTTTAAGTATGAATATGCAATTTAGAGACATGGATGACATTTGGAACTTTTGTGAAAGAGCTTGGTCCACACAATGTAAAATTGTTATCATAGCTGCTCTGATCAATTTACTTAACACAATTTGGTTTGTGAGGAATGAAGCCAGATTCAACAACAAGTTAATTCACTGGAAGTCAGCCATTTCAATCATTATTGCTAACACATCTCTCTCTGGTAACTTCACTAGCAAGGCATCTAACAATTCTATCAGAGACTTCATAATTTTAAAAACTTTCAATGTCACAATTCGTCATCCAAACGCTCCTACAATCACAGAAGTAATCTGGAAGCCTCCTTTGTTTCATTGGGTTAAGTGCAATACAGATGGAGCATCATTGGGAAATCCTGGTTTAGCCTCTTGTGGTGGTGTTTTCAGAGATTTTGAAGGTACCTGTATGGGTTGTTTTGCTGAAAGTTTAGGTATTCTCACTTCTTATCAGGCTGAATTATGTGGGGCCATGAGAGCTATAGAAGTGGCGTATCAGAAACATTGGAACTTTCTTTGGTTAGAGACAGATTCTATGTTGGTGGTTCAAGCTTTTAAGAATTCCACTCTAGTGCCTTGGCAAGTCAGAAACAGATGGAACAATGTTCAACTTAAATTAACTAATATGAATTGTATAGTTACTCACATTTTCAGGGAAGGAAACCAAGTAGCTGATTCCCTCGCAAACTTTGGGCTGTCTCTGGATCACTTTGATTTTTTGGATCATATACCTTTGTTTGTTAGGGAATCCTATGTTAGGAACAAAATTGGTTTACCTGAATTTAGGTTTTCTTCCTGAGGGAGTTTTTTGGTTTGGTCCCCTCCCTCTTCTTTGTTTCCTTTTCTCTTTTAATCTATCCTTTGTGGGTTGCTAAAAAAAAAAAAAAATACATATAAATTTTGAGCAGAAAAGAATGAATTTTTGGATCGGAAGAACAGAACAACGACATGATGATGAAAGTTAAAGGTTGTATATTTTCAATTAAAGATTTGAATTCATTTTCATGTATTTAAAGTTTAGAATCAATAAATTATATCACAAACATGTATACAACACAACAAATAATATCAAGAAGAACAAGTAAGAATCAATATTACCTCATATTGTTAGAGTTTGGTGCTGATAACGTGATATGAAACTAATCTAAAGTATAATTTGATATTGTAAAGTATAGAAGAATAGAGAGAAAGGAATAAAGAGAGAACTCAGTATATTGTATTACTTCACAAGTGTGTCATTACACTAAAATATAAGTCATATTTATTGGACACAAATGAGCAAATAAATGATCAAAATATTTAAGGACCACTAACCATATATTCACTTATTAAGTTTATAGGAAGGTGAAAGATCAAAGACGGACTTCCACTAAATTTATTATAACAAATTCATAACAATATGAACCATATCAAACACTTTAAAGAACTACCAAAGTAACAAAAAAAAAAAAACACTTTAAAGAACTTTTTTTTGGTGGCAAACCTAAAACCTTACATATATTATACATTGTCCGTACCAATTGAACTATGCTCACGCGGATTTAAGGAACTTATTTTGATTTTGATTTTTTATTTTTAAAATAGATATCAATCATTGAATATAGGATGAAGCTTTTGAATGGCTGAGATTTCAGGTAATGTGATTCACTAGAATTCTATTTTTTAAACATATAGAGTGATTTAAAAAATTCAATTGATTTTGGAATCACATTTAATAAAGGGTATTTTTGACATTGTTGGAAAAATTATATGACCCAACATGTCAATTTTTTTTTCTTCTAAGGACTAAAAACAATATTCGGTATATTTATTGGGACTAAAAACTTATTCAACCTTCCTCTCTATTGACCATTCAACTAATAATATTTGGATTGTGTGGAACGAACACAATGGTATACTTATTGTTATTAGAAAAAGTATTGTTTACAAATTTAGAAAATATCATTCCACAGTTATTAGAAAAAGTAAAGTTTTTGTTGTTATTGTGGCTTAAAGTTAATAAGGTCAATTTTGTTTATGGCTCGTGGTTGAACCCGTTTAGGTGCTTGGGTATCAATTAACCTTTTTGTGTATTCCTGGATTGACAGCTTATAATTATATGTGGTTTCCTTTATACACTTTGTGCTAAGGAGATTACCCTGTCATTGCTAATATAAGTTATTGTTAAAAAACCTAATAATATTCAATCATTTAAAAAAAAAAAACTCACATTCAATCTACAGTAAAAACGTTAATATATTTTCAACTACCACTCATTATATAAAGTCATTATATTAATGTCTTATTGTTGAACAAGTTGGAAAATATTGTCTATATACTCTAGGTGGAAAAATATTATTTTATTTAAGAAGGAAATCACAAAATTGACTCTAAAATTATTTAAGAGTTGTGTTATTTGAACATCCATTTATATGACAACTTTTGAGACAACCAAAATTTTATAAAGAAAATGAGGTATTGACACAAAAACAATAGAGAGAGAAAATAAAAAATTAATGTAAACATGAGAGAGAAAATTGTCACAATAATTATCAAAAAATAGTTGTTTAAATATTATTTCTCATTACTTAAATACAACTAACATGCAGGTAACTCCCTAAAAAAAAATAGTGATATTTGAACATCCATTTGAGACAAACAACTTCTTTTCTCTCTCCTTTCATTAGTAAAAATAATGGAGAGAGAAAAAGAAAGAGTGAGAATAAGAGTATAACGTGAGTATGAGAGAGAATGTTGTCAAAAAGTTATCATAAAGTGGTTGTAGAAATACACCATCTGATCACTATTATAAGCAAAAATCAACGTTTTAGATACATTCATTAAATGATGTATGTAGTCTGTATTATAAACCGCATACATCATTTAATGAATGAATCTAAAATGTAGATTTTTCTTATAATAGTGACCGGAGGATGCATCATTTCTAAAAAAAAATAAAAAATGCAACACTAGTATCTATTGTGCCAACCACCAACAAACACATGTCAATTTAGTTGTTAAAAAAAAAAAAAAAAACCTTTTATATGATCTCCTATAGTAAGGGATCTATTGCCCTCTCCTACCGTAAACGCCGCCTAATAACATTATATAGCTTTAAAATGGTTATCTTTTCTTATTTCAGTGACCAAAATTTGAAGTAATTTATTTTTCTTATATTAGTTACTAGCGTATTTTTGTTGATTTTACCATTTTCTCCTTGGTTTCTATTAAATATAATTTTTTTTAGGAGAATATTGAATAAGAAAAAAAAAAAAAAAAAAGGAAAAAACAAGAAAAGTGAAGGAACTAAGCCCTTACAACCATAATATCATCATTACCATGCTACCGCTGCCAACTCCTTTCTATATGAGAGGGTGTCACACCCCAAACCTCATTTTGAAATATAATTGAAAATATCACAATTTTAGAGCATAAATACACATCGGTAACCAGAAATAAATAAAACTTGATTAACTTTAATTTGTTTTCAAAGCTGAAGCTCAACGGTGCCACATTTTACACTCTTATATAATCACTGGAGATCGAAATCGCCTAAGTCACAAAATGGAACTATGGCCTAAGCCAAGTGATATCCTAACAAATTAAATAAAATATAATCTTATAACAAAGTTGTCAAAATCGAGACTTTGTTTAAGGTCAAAAGAGAATAGCAAAATCGTAAAATCGCAATCAAAATCAAAAGATTTTACTCAACTACTTTTGTTAAATCAATATAGGGTACCAAAATAAAAAATCGTAATCAAAATCGATGGATTCTATGGAAAGTGGGAAAATTTTTTAAATCCTTTCGTCGCTCAAATTTCATGCAAAACAACAACACTGTGTTACGAGATTGTTTTATATTCATTATTAGGTCCCTACCACTATTTTCAGTTATTACGAAAAAACATCCAAAACATCAGGAATACAAAAATAAATTGAATGCTTCCTTTCCAAATCAAATTCTGATTTTTTTGTTGTATAGCAAATAAAATATGCATTATTTCAAATTTTAATAATTTACAAAGGATCGTCCTCGTGAGCATATGTAAGTTGGTAGGGACATTGTATTACATAGCTTAGTTGGTAGCTTATTGACAACGTTTGTGTGAATTATAAGTTATTTTAGGACGGAGGGAAAATGACAAAAATTAGAAACAATGTCTGTAAGACATATATAATGAAGCTCACAATGCCAAAGATTATTAGGCATGACATTTGCTAGAGTTACCTGAAGTTTTTTTTTTTTTTAAGAAGAGTTACATGAAGTTGAATTCATGATCTCTAGTGTGTGAATTTTTAGCTGCCTTTTGCCACTTCGTCTACAAATTAAAAAGAAGAATTATAAACATTAACTAATTTCTCTAGTAAATTTATAAAAACAATATCAATTGTTAACAATACTACATAATTTTAATGATTTCTGTGATTGAGAAGAGACGGCGGGTGAAGTGTTATTGCCAATGGTAGGGATGGTGGGTGATAATTGAGCAATGAATCACAATTAGAGGAAAATCAAACCACTTCCGATGGAGGAAATGTTATGGGCAGTGGCGGCAAATGGATGGATCAAAGGAGAAGAAGACGATGCACATGAGGGAGGAAACAAGAAAGGGATATCAAACACCACAAAGGGGAGAAGAAACAAATCCATTTTATGGTCTAGTCGCACGAATTATGATCTCACATATGCGAAGTTTTCACATCCTCGCACACGTGCAAGAAATGTGTTTTTTGAGTACGCATGTGCGGATGTTTATGATTCCCATGTAAAGTGATTTCATTTCGCGCCGCGAAGCTTAATATTGTGGGGTTTTTTGAAGTGTTGGGACAGATTCAATCCCATTTATTTTCATTATAATTTCCAAAAGAATATCTTCATCAAACTCTAACTTTCATTCTCTAATTTTCACACCTTTGAAACCACTGTTGTTCTTGATCAAACTCTTGCCGTAGGAAACTATCTAATGGTCAAATACACTAATCACATTATCTATTATACCTCATATCGTCCATTGATAAAATTTATCCCGTCTCTTTGAATTTCACGTTATTGAATATCACCCGTTTTATGAATCTGAATCATGCCTTTTGTGTTCAAAGATTCCATGAGGCAAGGATTATGTCTAGGAAGGTCAATCCATTCACCAATACATGTAGCTTTGAACTTCAAGAAGAATTTAGAAGCAATTAAATCCTCATTATGAAAGATAATTCAAAATACGACATTTTTATAGTATAAATACAATGCGGGTTTGGCATGTTTGTGGGCATTGGATATAGATGTTTCTAATTATTACCCTTTGGTGTTGAGATATTCTTGTCAGATTTGGGGCCTAAAACCTTTAGCTTCAATAATGTAATGTTTGGTTGGATCATCCTGGGTTTTCTGAGATTGTTGCTCGGAGTTGGGGTTTTAGAGGGTCAGTAGGATGGATGGTTGTTATCTTGAGAAAAAAATTCAAGAGACTCAAATTCGAGATGAAAAGGTGGAATGTCGAGGTTTTTGGTTATTTGTGGTTTAGGAATTAACAGTTGGTGGATCAGATTAAGATCCTAGATCTAAAGGTTGAGGAGGAGGTTCATATTTTGGAGGAAGCAAATTGTAGGATTAAATCATGTTCTGATTTAAGGGTTTTATTAAAGGTCAATGATGCTCAGGTGTTTCAAAGATCAAGAGCTTGTTGGTTGAAGGAGGGAGATAGGAATTGTATTTATAGGTTGATTTTCAAGTGGGTTTGGGTTGAAAAACTGGGCTTTTTCACCAAATCCGCAACCACAAAACAACCAAAAAGTTGGAAAGTTTTACTCTATACCCATACATTTATGCCCTAATATGGGCTGGGGACAGGGGCGGGGGCGGGGGCGGGGACGGGTGCATGGAAGTGGGGGCGGGGACGAGGATGAGGATGCTTAAACCCAGCCCCACCCTGTTGCCATGTCTACCTTTTAGTCTCGATAAATGGTGATTTAGTGTTTCACTTTTAAATATAAATATAGAATACCCACATATCGGCAAAATATATTGGATTGACACCAAAATTAAAAAATAAATAAAATGATATTTCAGAAACATATACAATCACAACACTAATGATCTCAATTTTGAAGAGCTTCACAGGTTCTTTCTCATCATTTCCGTTGTGTTGTTGCCTTTTGGAAAAATTTGTGTTCATGGTCTTTTAAGACATGTAGTAGTTGCGGTAGTTATCATTGGATTTTTTTAGGGTTTTTTTTAAATGATCAAATTGGTGCCTAATAAAACAAATTTTCATAAGTATTTGAAATCACTTATGAAAATTGATAATGATGCTTGATATGTCTATAGTTGCTTACTTTCATAATTAAGGCCTCCAATCAGACTTAGTCATTAGCTTATTTGAGTTCAAATGTAACTACTTTCATTATTGTCCTCCCCCTTGTTTACAAGTTTCAGCTGAGTTCTACAGGGCCAGCTGAGTTCTACAGGGCAGAAACTCAGAAATTTATTGGATGTTGTGATTGTGGGGATTATCTCAAGAAAGCTGAGAGGCGGCTGAATGAGGAATTGGATAGAGTGAACCATTATTTGGATCCTAGGACCAAAGAGACTATTGCTAATATGGTGGTGAAGGAGATTATTGAAAATGACATGCTTAGATTAATCCATATGGAAAATTCTGGGTTAGTAAACATGATTTGTGGTGATAAATATGAAGACTTGGGTAGAATGTATAACTTGTTCCGTCGTGTTC